>NC_090649.1:433659354-434259354 GCF_040937935.1 Hyperolius riggenbachi
GAAAATCTGTAAGAGGGAAAAAAAATCTCTGGGAGATACTTACCTCGGGAGGGGGAAGTCTCTGGATCCTAATGAGGCTTCCCCAGTCCTCCTATAAGGAATCTGCCTTTGTCTGCCGAAAATTCCGCCACTTCCGGGTCTCGGCGCTTGTTACCTGCTGATGGCGCTGTTACTGGCTTACAGGCCGCACATTCTGATAGGCGTAGAGCGTGTTCTCAGTACGCCCTACACAAAGGTAAACAATAGTCAGTTGACTCCGGTCAGCTGACAAAGCGGTGTCAGCTGACATTACAACTGACCCCTAGGCAGGGCCTTGCTGTGTGATTGGATGTGCGTTGATCCAGCGCTGGAAGCCTCTGAACATCGGCGAGGTAAAACAATTTACCTACCACGATACAGCACAGGCACAATAGCAGCTCTCCGAGTCTCCAGTTGGGCTCTGGCGAAAATAGTTGAGCCCGATCGGGTCCCCTCTACTGCGCAGGCGATTCACATCTGTGCAGTAGAGCGGACCCAATCAGGCTCAGCTATTCCCTCCCGAAGCCCGAGTGGTGAGCCGGTGTACTACACCTGTGCTGGAGCTAGGGAAGGTAAATATGGCAGTCACTACTGCACCTGTGCCAGAGCCAACATCCTTTGCCGGCTGTGGTCTCGGCGGAGTCAGCACTGGATTCCTGAGGTTTAGGAGGATGGGGAAAGCCTCATTAGGATCCAGGGGGAAATATCCAGAGGCTTCCCCCTCCTGAGGTAAGTATCCCCCAGAGCGTTTTTTTTTATTACAGAGTCTCTTTAAGGAAGTGAATTCTGCACTGCCTATTAGAAGCCTTTCAGAAAAAAAAACATTGATCTAATGAAATAAAAAAAACAGCATTGATTTTCCTGTATAAGATTTCACTTCACCAGTGTCAAAACAGAGTGGGTGAATTCCACACGAACCTGCAGCGTACTACCCGCGTCATACGTGTCTCACATGCAGACTTTCTTCAGCGGACTGAAATAGCTTCTAATTATAGCAGGATTAATTATACGCACGGCACTGAGTCACTCGGGAATTCCTTTCTTCTCATTAATATTTATAAACAGTATGTTTTATGCCTGGGCGTACCTTCCTGATTGACTTTTGCGCTATTACGTTTTCTGATAAAATGACACATTTCTAATGAAGCGTTTCGCGTCACTTGTTTGTGTTGGCGACATGGAAACCGCATCAACACGGCAGCTCCTGCGATGTGTTAGAAAGACTTAAATTTATGGCTGCGTAAAAAAGAAATGTATCCCTTCTTCCTGCCTGACATGCTATGAAAACCGTTTAAACAGTTACGTTGCTAGTCAACAGGTAATTACCAAAACTGAGGAGCAGATCTAACGAGAAACGCAAATAAAAGACTCCAGGGGGAAATGTTTTGATTTCAGGAAGGTTTACCTCAAAGCTCGGCTGTGGGCAAAACGATTAAAATGTACCTCTGGCCACAGAAACAGGACGTTATTGCTCTCCATGTGGTCAGACTGGAGTCCGTAGATTAGTTTCATGAGGAATTGTTTTCATTATTCAGCAGAGTCCCCAGTATCCGGCACCAGCGGGGATCCCCTGATGCCGAATACATGTACTTGCCAGTTACTTGAGCAACCAGCCTAAAAAACACAATTCCCCACTCCCCCCGAAATACTTACCGAGCCTCCAGTGACATCTATAAGCCTTCCAACAGCACCTAGTGGGCTCCTATCGGCTTTACGGCTTCCCCATGCACAAGCTGGCATGTCTCCTTGACTGTATCAGGTCAGATGACATGCCGTCTTGCGTGAACGGATGCCGGAGGCAGCTAGGAGCCCACTAGGTGCTGTTGGAAGGCTTCTAGATGTCACTGGAGGCTCGGTAAGTATTTTGGGCAGCTAGGAGCCCGCTAGGTGCTGTAGGAAGGCTTCTAGATGTCACTGGAGGCCAGGGTCGGACTGGGACATTAAGGGCCCACCAAGGAAGTTTCAGCCTGGGGCCCACCCCCTCTCTTCCTCCTCCCTCCCCCCCCCGATCCCCTCTCCTCCTCCCCCCCCCCGATCCCCTCTCCTCCTCCCCCCCCCTATTTTGGACTCACATACACATGTACATGAAATTTTGCATGATTTTATGGTAGAGAATAGATGTTAGCACTTCTGAGGACAGTCTCCAACAGGGATATGTCCACATGTGGTGCGCGCAGAGCGGCGCAGCGTTAATAAATGAGTGTCACCACGCACTGGAACATGGGCGTGGTCATGATGAGTCAAGGGCAGACTTTTAAAAAAAATGAAAAAAACCCACAAAATAAGTTGCGGTGTTATTCACAGAGATGAGGTCCGACCAGATACATTTTAAATAAAATAATCAAGTAGTTACATGCCTCATAATAATTCATCAAGTAGTCAAATGGCAGCAGATTTTCCAACAAAATGCAATCAGATTGGCGGCAGATTTCCCCACAAAATGCAATCAAATTGGCGGCAGATACCCCCACAAAATGCAATCAGATTGGCGGCAGATATCCCCACAAAATGCAATCAGATTGGCGGCAGATATCCCCACAAAATGTAATCAGATTGGCAGCAGATATCCCCACAAAATGCAATCAGATTAGCGGCAGATACCCCCACAAAATGCAATCAGATTGGCAGCAGATAACCCCACAAAATGCAATCAGATTGGCAGCAGATACCCCCACAAAATGCAACCAGATTGGCAGCAGATTCTCCACAAAATGCAATCAGATTGGCGGCAGATTTCCCCACAAAATGCAATCAGATTGGCGGCAGATTTCCCCACAAAATACAATCAGATTGGCGGCAGATATCCTCACAAAATGCAATTAGATTGGTGGCAGATTTCCTCACAAAATGCAATTAGATTGGCAGCAGAAATCCCCACAAAATGCAATTAGATTGGTGGCAGATTTCCCCACAAAATACAATCAGATTGGCGGCAGATATCCCCACAAAATGCAGATTGATGGCAGATATCCCCACAAAATGCAATTAGATTGTCAGCAGATATCCCCACAAAATGCAATTAGATTGGCAGCAGATATCCCCACAAAATGCAATCAGTTTGGCGGCAGATACCCTCACAAAGGCAGGTCCCCAGTTAGTGGGGGCCCCAATGCTGGAAGGGGGGGCACAGAGCGGTGGGAGCGGGGAAGCCTCCCCCCTCACCTAGAGCCCCCCTTCCGCGCTCCCCCGATTAGGTAGGCAGGTCTCAGTGTGACCCCATGCTGGAAGAGGGGCAGTGGGCACAGAGTGGTGGGGAGGGGGGGAAGCCTCCCCCCCTCCCTCACCTAGGGCCCCCCTTCCATGCTCCCCCCCTCCAAAACTGCAGCCAGCAGCGGCAGCTAGCGGGAATCACTTGCCGGGATCAGATAGCTCTGCGTGCCGCTGCTGGTCTGGTCTCCTGCACTGCACTGTCCAATAACGCTCTTAAAGGAAGTACTGTGAGAGCGTGATTGGACAGTGCAGTGCAGAAGACCAGACCAGCGGCACGCAGAGCTATCGATCTGACTCGGTAAGCTATTCCCCGCTGCTGCCGCTGGCTGGCTGCAATTCTGGAGGGGGGGAGCGCGGAAGGGGGCTCTAGGGGAGGGGGGGGGGAGGCTTCCCCCCCTCCCCGGCGCTCTGTGCCCATTTTCCCCCCTTCCTGCGCTGTTCCCCCCTCCTTCTCAGCTCTGGGGCCCCCAGGAGGCGGGCTGGCTGAGGCCCACCGATGGAAAAATTGGTTGTTCGGTGGCTCAGTCCAAGCCTGCTGGAGGCTAGCATTTTAAAAGCTTCAATACCCGCCCAAAATAAAGTCCCTATTATCACTCAGGCATGCCAGTTAGTTGATACTTCCGGTTGCCTGAATTTCACTTTGCAGTATTCTGAAATCATTTTCATGCATAAATTACTGTATTAGTGTCCTGCCTGACCTGACTTGACTTCTTCATTTTCTAGACTGTTTTTGGAGCAAGCCAGAAGTGCATTTTGGGGACTTAAAGGACACCTCAACTAAGAGGGATATATGGAGGTTTTATTTCCTTTTAACCAATACCAGTTGCCTGGCAGGCCTGCTGATCTCTTTGGCTGCAGTAGTATCTGGATCACACACCTGAAACAAGCATGTAGCTAATCTAGTCAGATGATGTGCTATCTGTCCCAGGAGAGGACGTCAGGATGTGTGCTCTTAATCCCTGGATAGGTTTGATGCAATGAATGTTTGCATGTCTGCACTATGCATGTTACAGGGCTAGAGTTAGGACACCTACGATTAGGTTCAAATCTTGCTTAGTTTCCATGTTTGAGCAGGATTTCTCCAAAATCTCATAAACATACTAAGGGCTTGTTCAAACCTTTTGCCCTTTTTTCAAGCGCCAGCGATTTTGAAAATCGCCCTAAAAAGCTTGTACAATGATTCCCTATTAGAGTGTTCTCGACTGAGCGATTTGTTTTTTTATCTGCTCAGCAAAGCGCTGCCTGTGCTATTTTCTGAGCATTTTTGCGCAATAAAAGGTATAGGGAAGTCGCAAAACACATGAAAAAGCACTTTGTATAGCGATTTCCCCAGCGCTTTGATGAATAAATACATTGTATTTATTCATTTCTGAATCAAAGAGTTCACTTCCTGACTTGCATCAGGAAGGGAAAAAAGCCCAATCGCTCTGCAAAAGCGCTTAGAAAAGTGCTTTAAAGAGACACTGAAGCAAGAATAAATCTCGCTTCAGTGCTTATATTCAGTAGGGGCATGTGTGCCCCTGCTAAAACGCCGCTATCCCGCGGCTGAACGGGGGTCCCTTCGCCCCCAAACCCACCCTGCAAAATCTACGACCAACTTGGTCGTAGATTTTGCTGCTCTTGAGGCAGGGCTAACGGCTGCAGCCCTGCCTCTCAGCGGCGCATCGCCACCTCTCCCCCGCCCCTCTCAGTCTTCCTTCGCTGAGAGGGGCGGGGGAGAGGTGGCGATGCGCCGCTGAGAGGCAGGGCTGCAGCCGTTAGCCCTGCCTCAAGAGCAGCAAAATCTAGGCGGAGATACGCGCTGACAGACGCGCGTGAGGCAGGGCTGCGGCCATTAGCCCTGCCTGAATGCGGAAGAGATCCCCGCAAAGAACGTAGGGGATTTGGGAGGTAAGGGACCCCCATTTAGCCGTGGGATAGCGGCGGTTTAGCAGGGGCACACGTGCCCCTGCTGAATATAAGCACTGAAGCGAGATTTATTCTCGCTTCAGTGTCTCTTTAAAAAAACAGCAGTGCCCACCCTAGCACCAGGAGGGGGGAAAAAAAATTGCCCACAAAATCAAAAATTGATGCCATCAGCGATTTCGATTTTAGATGTAAACAAGCAGAAAAGTTAGTTGCACCCCTCCAAAACTGGCCTAAAGGGACCCCGAGCAGTAATTAAAAGCAAAACTTTCACTTACCTGGGGCTTCCTCCAGCCCACCGTAGGCTGCGAGATCCCCGCCGTCCTCCTGGCTCTTCTACAGGTCCCGCTGGCGGCTCCATTGCTGATCTGCTGGCGGCTCCATTGCTCCATTCCTGATTTTGAATCCTTGGCACCTGATTCGCGTCATTGCACCGGCCGTTCAGCATCATCACCATGGCTGGCGTGATGGTGACAGTACTGCACATGCGCGGTTCAGAGGTAGAAAAACATGCATTACTGCTCGGGATCCCTTTAAACTGTGGTAGAGACATTAGATTATGACTATGGTAGGGATTAGATTTTGAACTCCGGTAAGGGATAGTTAGTGACATGGGAGTATGATCTGTAAATTGCTGTGGAAGATGACTATAAGTGCTATAAATACAAAATAATAATTCTGCAGCATTGATTCCTAAGAGGATAGTGGCCTCCAAAATCTCTTCAGTGGAAGAAGTTTTAAACACACACGCATCTTTTTTAACTACTTGAGGACTGCAGTGTTAAACCCCCCTAAAGACCAGGACATTTTTCACCTAATTGACCACTGCAGCTTTCAGGCATAGCTGCAGGGTCACACAACACAGCACACAAGGGATTCTCCCCCCCCCCTTTTCCCCTCACCAACAGAGCTCTCTGTTGGTGGGTTCTGATCGCCCCCCCTGTGTTTATTTTTTTTAATAAATATTTATTGTTTTATTTTATTAATAAAAACGTGTTGTTGTTTTTTTTCCTTCCCCCGCCAGCCAATCAGTGTGATCAGCTGTCATAGGCTTCAGCCTATGACAGCCGATCACTGTCCAGCCTCAGGAGGGGATATAGCCGTGTCACACAGCTGTCCTCAGTACTGCGCTGCTGCCGATCGCAGTGCTGTACAAGTAAATAGACGGCGATCACACTGTCTAACGGTCTCCGCTCTGAGACTGAAGAGGGGGCGGAGCTCCGCCCCCTGAGCATGAGATGCGCGATCTCATGCAAATTAGAGGCCCAGGACTTGACGTCAATTGGCGTTAGGCGGTCCTGGGGCTGCCGCCGCGACCACGCTCATTGGCGTGGGGCGGTCGTTAAGAAGTGTCCAAATTGCGAAAGTGACCAATTTGGGAAGAAGAATCTTGGTTACCATGAGTTTCTAGATCCCCTGTGTGGAGGTGAGGGCTGATTCACACTACAAGAGCTTTTTAAGCGCTAGAGATTTTAAAAGCTTTTGCTAATGCACGTTTTTTTTTTCAAAATCACATTGGCGTCAATTCACCATAGAGGATTTACTAAGAGAAAAAAGGTAGGTAGTTTATCTCATGAGGTATTTTAACACTCTGGAGTCAATTCACCAGTGTGAGAGGACAGAGAGAAAAGTGTTTGATAGCAGGGGATAATGGAGAGATATGCATGAGGAAAGTGTGAGAAAGCAGAGAGTTAGGTAATCGGTATTAATGATTTACATGGGATACTTTTCCTCTCCGTAAGCTTGAAAGTGAAGCATTGTGGGTAGGAGGCGGAGTTTTACCACTACCTGACCAGAGTATTCCCGCCTTTTACTGCCGGATCATATCATAAATCATATCACGAGTGAGTCTGAACTTCTTCACCACCACTGTCTCAGTAAAATTATCAAGAACTGTTCTCTCACGAAATACGAGGGGCGATTAAACAGACCCTCCTCCTGCGCCTTCCTCTCCTCATAATAGAAGCAAGCTCTAAGGCCTAGTGCACACCAGAGTGGTTCGGCTGCGTTTTGCGATCCGCTTGCGGCTGCGGATACGCTTGGGTAATGTATTTCAATGGGCTGGTGCACACCAGAGCGGTAGGTGTTTTGCAGAAACGCATACTCCCGGGCTGCTGCAGATTTTGGATTGCGGAGACGTTTCTGCCTCAATGTTAAGTATAGGAAAAACGCAAACCGCTCTGAAAAACAGCACTTCAGAGCGGTTTGCCAGGTGGTTTTTGTTACAGTAGCTGTTCAGTAACAGCTTTACTGTAACAATACATGAAATCTACTACACCAAAAACGCTTCACAAAACCGCAAAATGCTAGCTGAAACATTACAGAAAAATAAGAAAAAGCGTTTCAAAATCTGCTAGCATTTTGCGGATCTGCTAGCGGTTTTTGGTGTGCACCAGGCCTAACAGAGTAAGCTCAAAAGGCTCCATCTTCCACAGCAGCCAGGGCCGGCCCGCTCATGAGGCGGGGTGAAACTTTTGCCTTAGGTGGCAAATTTCCAGGGGCGGCACCCACCCGTCCGTGGGTGCGGGGAGCCGGCCGCCGAGCTGGAGGGGTAGCTGGCAGGACGGGGGTATTGGGCCAGCGGCGGGGAGGGGGGTCGGACCCCCCCCTCCCTCGCCTGGGTTCCCCGTCCTCCGCTCCCCTCCAGCCTTAAATAGAAGCAGCCGCTATGTGTTAGAGGCACGGGCGGGGAGGACTCACCTCTTCCTCGTTCCAGCGTGCGCTCCACTGACGTCACTTCCTGCAACGCTGCAGGAAGTGATGTCAGTGGAGCGCACGCTGGGAAGAGGTGAGTGTCCTCCCCGCCCGTGCCTCTTACACATAGCGGCTGCTTCTATTTAAGGCTGGAGGGGAGCGGAGGACGGGGGACCCAGGCGAGGGAGGGGGGGTCCGACCCCCCTCCCCGCCGCTGGCCCAATACCCCCGTCCTGCCAGCTACCCCTCCAGCTCGGCGGCCCCCCAGAGCGGGGGGGGGGGGAGGGGCTGCGGCGGTGGCAAATTTTAAAAAATTTGCCTCAGGCGGCAAAAAGCCTAGGGCCGGCCCTGACAGCAGCAGCTGCTGTGTGAAAACCATGATATCTCCAGGTTCATTCAGGGGATAAAGAGATGAAAAAATAACGAATGGCCACACCCCCTTTCTTCCCTGGTGAATTGTGATTTGGAGAAAAACTAACTACTAACTATCACTTATTTATCTCATTCTTATCTCACATTTATCTCTTGCATTTCTCTCTGTCGATATTTTCCCCTATACTTGAGAATTGCTATTTGGAGATATCACAGAAGGTAAATTACCTCCCAAGAGATAAATAGGTTGGTAACCTCTGGTGAATTGACGCCAAAGTTACAGTATGAACACACACATAAGATTACATTAGCAATAGCTTTTAACATCACAAAGCACTTAGAAAAGCTCTCATAGTGTGAATTAGCCCTGAGAGAAACTTGAAGGACAATCGTCACTGAAACATTCCAATGTTCTAGGCTTTACAGTTTAGTTACCGGTAGAAAACCTCAACTGGATAAAAAAAAGTTTCCTAAAATTCTATTTGGAATTTGCAATAAGACACAGAAAAGAACTTTGAGTGTGAGAAACCAGATTGTCTCATCTAATGAAACCAAGATTAAAATATTTGGCCATAGTTCCAAGTATGTCTGGAGGAAGCCAGATACACTCATGACCAGTGGTTAAACTTGGCAGCGCTTTCCTGAAGAACCTTAAGGCTGCTTACACACTAAGACGTTACAGGCGCACGTTAGTGCGCCTGTAACGCTCCCCCAACGCACAGCAATGTACCACAAGTGGGCTGTTCACACAGCCCACGTTGCGTTACATGTAACGCTGCATGTTGTTGTGAAAGTGCAGCATGCTACGGCGTTAGAGCGGCTATAGCTGCGTTAAACTGTTTGCACATGCTCAGTGGGGGGCGGAGAGGAGGCGGGGAGATGCAGCTACAGTAGCCGCGCACATGGCTACTTAATATTCACTGCACTGGCGGCCGCTGATTGGCCGGCAGGACCACGTGATGCGGAGTGTCTCGCTCCGCATCACGTGGTCCCGCCGGCCAATCAGCGCCACTCTGGGAGACCTTATACAGATAGAGCCGCCTAATGCGGCTCACTCTACCGTCCTCTCCCGCACCACCATACGTTGCGTTAGGTGCACGTTATGCGACCTTAACGTAGCACCTAACGCAACATCTTGGTGTGCAAGTAGCCTTACACTATTCCAGATCCAGTTGTAAGGATTTCTGAGGGCATTAGCTACATATTGCAAATAGTCCAAGCTGCGTCACTTAATGCACTCAACGAAGCATTCTGACATTTCAATTTAATTCAATTCATCTCCAGCTGAGGTATGCTTTCCGAACTCAGAATGAAAATACCCCAATTCACTATCTTATGTCAGAAATTGAGGATATATTAACAGATGACAAACTCACAAAATCACTAACCTCTATCTACCAAAACATATTAGTGACAAAGGCCTCAATTCACTAAACTTATCTCCTGTCTTTAATAACTCTTCTAGAGTTGTTACCATGGTGATAAGGCATGTAGTATTCAGGAAACATTTTCCTCAGGCAAACCTAAAGTTAACTCTTCTGTCTTTAAGTTAACTCTTCAATCCTTAAAATAACTCCAGAGTTAAAGACAGGCTGTTTATTAACTGCATGTGAAAATAACTACAGAGGAGGTAAATTAACTACAGAGGAGGTAAAATAACTACAGAGGAGGTAACTTAAGGAATGAAGAGATAAAATAACTCTCTCTTATGTGGAGGTAAGTTTTCTCTTGCCTTATTATCTCCAGCATGATCTTAGTGAATTGAGGCCATTAATTCCTCCTATTACTTACTGTATTCAAACAAAAATTACTGGCTGTGCTTCTCCAGATGTATGATGGGGAGTGGGAAGACAAGTGGATTAAGCCTTTGAATATATAATTGCTGCTAGGGATAGATTTATCCAATTCAAGATTCTACACAGAGCATACATTACATCGTCTAAACTGAATGTCTATGTAGTGTTGCTTGCTGGCACTGCAATGCTCAGCATGCAGATTTTACTCAAGTCACCTGGTTGTGCTCAAAAATATCCCCTATATGGCAACATTTTTTTGAGGTTATCACTCAAGTGACAAAAAGTGCTTCCCCACCCCCCAGTGACCAGGCCATTTTTTACAGTACAGCTAAGAAATAAAACATTAGCAGCAAAGACATGAGTCTAATATTGTCTACAGTACAGAAAGAGTTAAAGTGGATCCGAGATGAACTTTTACTCATTGCATAATTGTTTTCCTTTCCTATTATTTATAGGGCATTCCTCAAGCCAAATACTTTTTTGTTTTTCTTTTAATACTCTAATTCCCTATAAACAAAACAAGCCACACCCACGGGTTTTCAGAGAGCCAAGGCACTTTCAGACAGTAGCAAGGGCTCATGGGAGCTCAGTCTGGGCAGGAGGAGGGGGGGGGGGGTATTACTAGCCAGAGATTTCAGAGGCAGAGGGGAGGAGGAGGGAGGATTAGGTTTTTTTCTCAAGATACAGATAAGCCTGCCTCTGTGTAATATTTACAAAAAACATGGCTGCTGTCATTGTATCACAGGAAGAAATAATCATATTCTGTTAAAGCTGTTTTCAGCTAGATTTGCTGTGTAAACTATCTAAGCTTTAGATAAGATATATAGACAAGTTACTTGTTATAGTTAATTTTTCATCTCGGATCCGCTTTAAGAAACTCCAGTTGTTATTTATGCAAAAAAAAACAAAAAAACCCTGAGCTCCACAACTTTCAAAGTCGCAGAAGTCGCAGAGAGCTCTATCTTCTGACCAGTGGTGTAGCTAAGGAGCTGTGGGCCCCAATGCAAGTTTTACATTGGGGCCCCCAAGCACTCTATACATAACAATTGATACGCGCCGCGCACCAAAACCTGCAAATGTCAGAGGTGCAAGAAGGGGATGGGGAACGGTTTGTTAATGATTACTACTATTCAAAGTATCTATAGAAGTGATTATTATGAACACAGAACCAATAGAGAGCTAATACTGTGGTTGAGGTAGGGCCCCTCTAGCCAAAGGGCCCCTGATGAGGTCGCAACCTCTGCAACCCCTATTGCTACGCCCCTGCTTCTGACGCTTATTATCTCAACTGTCAGTCACTGTATTTTCTTTTTCTGCCCAAAGGACAGGTCAATAGTTCACAAGATTGCTCTGAGAGGTATATAAAGGCTGCCATATGTATTTCTTTTTAAGCAATACCAGTTGCCAGGCTGTCCTGCTGATCCTCTGCCTCTAATACTTTTAGCCATAGACCCTGAACAAGCATGCAGCAGATCAGGTTTTTCTGACATTATTGTCAGATCTGACAAAAGATTAGCTGCATGCTTGTTTCTAGTGTAATTCAGACACTACTGCAGCCAAGTAGGTCAGCAGGGCTGCCAGGCAACTAGTATTGTTTAAAAGGACAAAAATATGGCAGCCCCCATATTCTTCTCACTTCAGTTGTCCTTCAAATGAATGTAGATTGAGGATGAAAAATAACAGTGAAGGGGGTTTGAATACACTGTACACACATTATGGTGATGTATTACTTTGTAAAGATTTCAGATCTTCTCAAGGAGCTTAGATGAATTTTCTGTTGCAAGGAATGCGGAACGACACTTGGAATCTTCCTCCTTGTGATTGTGCTGCAGAGTGTTCCTGTGATGTCTATATAACAGGTCACATGGCAGCCCCAGTAAGGGTGGGTTATGAAGTCAGACTAGAGAAACAGCTTGGGAAAACCACTCCCTCTTGTTTCATGTATGTCTTCATGTGTTTTGTAAGCGCTTTGAAGCTTAAACCTTAGACACAGGCTTACTGCAGCTTTCATTTCATTGACCTTTTTTTTCTATCTATAAAGCATACATCTGAAAACTTGAAAACAATGTGACTCTAGGCCGTGTGTGTTTTCAGCAAATAAAATATCTCATTTTCACATTGATAAAATCATAATTATATTAATGGCAGTCAGGGTCGATTTTTTCAGGGCGGTAAGAGGCAGCCGTGACACAATCGTTTAAGCGCTGTCCAGTAAAGCGAATGGACAGCCACCGACATGAGTGTTTACTGTTGTTCACGTGAACACTGCACTCAATCACATTATTCCTGGATGCTTCATGTAGCGTCCAAGGTCGGGTAACTGCGGCACTTCCGTGTCCCCCTGCTGGGGTCAAAATAAACAACGGGACCCGATGCCAAAAGCTTCTCTGCTCTATCCAGAGAAGTGTTTGTTTATCATCTGCTAAAACACGACGTGGCCGGGTACCTCTGTGTTAATTAGCACTTAAAGGACCACTATCGCGAAAAATTGTAAAATTTAAAATACATGTAAACATATATAAAAAGTATGTTTCTTCCAGAATAAAATTAGCTGTAAAATAAATTTTCCTATGTTGCTGTTAATTAGTAGAAAACTGACAGAACCAAAAGGTTTTGGACTAGCCCATCTGCTCACAGGGGATTCTCAGGCTGTTGTTTTGGAGATATATATATATATATATATATATATATATATATATATATATATATAGATATAGATATAGATATAGATATAGATATAGATATAGATATATATATATATATATATATATATATATATATATATATATATATATATATATATATATATCTCCTTTATTTAGCATATATAGTTGAGTCAACGGGGGCTCCGCCATACTAAACACACCAGCCCATATGGTACGTGATATGGGAGCTCTGTAAGAGGAGCAACCAAGCCTCCTTCCCTCCTACAAAAGTCCTGTCCATATCATGGATAAGAGACGCATCCCCACCTCCAGTTCCCAGGAGGAAGAAACTACCCTCATGCATAGGTCTTGGGGGGCTTACAGGGGTCTAGTCCTGGGAAAAGAAGTGAGTGGACTCACCTCGAAAATGGGCGTGGTCAAGCATAAGGTGGGCGTGGTCATGGGTGGGGCCAAATATACATGACCTTAGCAGTGATGTAAAAGGTCTGCCGGGGAAGTTTGAGCTCTGCCGTAGTGTATTCCCCCAAAATAGATGCAATCTGAGAGCATTTCACCAAAAAGACACATAATCTGGTAGAAGTTCCTCCAAAATACAGATAATATGGCAGTGGTTCCCCCAAAATAGACAATGTGGCAGCAGCAGTTCCCCCAACATACACATCATTTGGAAGCAGTTCCCCAAAATACGCGAAACCTGGCAGCAGATCACCCAAAATACACGTAATACTCAACATACATATAATCTGGCAGCAGTGGTCCCCCAAACATACACAATCTGGCAGCAGTTCCCCAAAATACGCGTAATCTGGCAGCAGACGTTCCCCTAACATACACATAATCTGGCAGCTGTTGCCCAAAATACATAACAGCGGTTCCACAAAAATGCAGATAATCTGACAGCAGTTCCCCCAAAATAGGTACCCCCAGGTAGCCAGGTCTATAGGTGTCCCCAGTATAAGTAGCCATGAGTATAGTAGTCCCAGTATATGTAGCCAGTGGTATATGTGCCTAGTATATGTAGCCAGAGGTATATGTCCCCAGTATATGTAGCCAGGGGTATACGTGCCCAGCATATGTAGCCAGGGGTATATGTGCCAGTATATGTAGCCAGGGGTATATGTCCCAGTATATGTAGCCAGGGGTATATGTGCCCAGTATATGTAGTCAGGGGTATATGTGCCCAGTATATGTAGTCAGGGGTACATGTCCCAGTATATGTAGCCAGGGGTATATGTGCCCAGTATATGTAAGCCAGGGGTATATGTGCCCAGTATATGTAGCCAGTGATGTATGTGTCCCCAGTATATGTAGCCAGGGGTATATGTGCCCCAGTATATGTAGGCAGGTGTATATGTGCCCAGTATATGTAGTCAAGGGGTATATGTGCCCAGTATATGTAGTCAGGGGTATATGTGCCCAGTATATGTAGGCAGGGCAGGTGTATATGTCCCCAGTATATGTAGGCAGGTGTATATGTGCCCAGTATATGTAGCCAGGGGTATATGTGCCCAGTATATGTAGTCAGGGGGTATATGTGGCCAGTATATGTAGCCAGGGGGTATATGTGGCCAGTATATGTAGCCAGGGGGTATATGTGCACAGTATATGTAGCCAGGGGGTATATGTGCACAGTATATGTAGCCAGGGGGTATATGTGCACAGTATATGTAGGCAGATGTATATGTGCCCAGTATATGTAGCCAGATGTATATGTGCCCAGTATATGTAGCCAGGGAGTATATGTGCCCAGTATATGTAGGCAGGGGTATATGTGCCCAGTATATGTAGTCAGGGGGTATATGTGCCCAGTATATCTATCTAGCCAGGGGGTATATGTGCCCAGTATATGTAGTCAGGGGGTATATGTGCCCAGTATATGTAGCCAGGGGTATATGTCCCCAGAATAAGTAGTCATGTGTCCCCCCAGCATGAGGGGAGCAGCGCAGTGGAAGGAGAGCTGTGAGCAGCGGTGGGGGAGGGCGGACATGTCCCCCCTCTTACTCACCTTGGGGCTCTCCTTCCCTCGCTCTCGCCTCCAGAAGTAATGTGCGGGCAGCCGGCGGGACTTACCTCTCCTCGTCGTCGGAACACCGGATCTGCGTGCCGCAAGTCTGGTCTGGTCCAGACCAGGGCAGCGGTACGCACGAGGAGAGGTAAGTCCTACCCGCTTCCGGCTGCCCGCACATTACTTCTGGAGGGGAGAGCGAGGGAAGGAGAGCCCCAAGGTGAGGGAGGGGGGGGGGGGGGGGAAGATGTCCGCCCTCCCCCACCGCTGCTCACAGCTCTCCTTCCACTCCGCTGCTCCCCTCCACAAATGCCAGGGGGGACGGCGTCCACCCTCGGGAAATAGTAAGTGGACGCCGTCCCCCCGCGTCCACGCCCCACTCGACCCCTGGCGGCTTATATAGGAATCTGGAAGCTCCCTTTAAAAAGGGCACCCTCAGAAGCCCATTCCCTTCCCGGTAAATTGGCATAGATTGTGAAAAGTTCATTTAAACTTTATTATAAGGAAAAATAAACTTTTTCTGTATTCTTCTGTTTTTCATTTGTAACTTCTTTCTTCTATCTTCTCCTTTAGAGTGCACCTGAGACGAAAAAAATCAAAGCATTAATACTTACCTGGGGCTTCCTTCAACCACCTTCAGGCCGTTGGTTCCCTCGCCATCGTCTGCTGGCCAGCCCTTTCTCTTCCTTCAGTTGCCCCAGTTTGCTTGCTGCGCATGTGCACTCATCGTGCTCCCATTGCCATACACACACAGGTGCAGAATGCTCCTGGTGATGGGGGGTGCAATGGGGCCACGGGTGCACAGTACAGCGGGAAACTTTAGTGGTTTCGAACAACAGGCAATAGTGGCTGTGAGCAACAGATGTCTTGGGTTAGTAAGGTAGCAGTGTTGTGGTGCTGAAGGACAGCTCCTCCATGGTGCAAAAATGTGCTCCCCATTACACAAGGCTTAGGAGCATTGCTCAGGTAAATAGCTACTATTCACCTCTGTAATGCAGTTAAGCTGAACGCCAGTAAAAATAATTAATAGAAAAGTGCTTAATTTTTACAATATTTATGTATAAATGATTTAGTCAGCGTTTGCTCATTGTAAAATCTTTCCTCACCCTGATTTACATTCAGACATTTATTATATGGTGATAGTTTTGCTGCTAGCAGGTGATGTCAGTGGAAGGAGATGCTGCTTGCTTTTTTGGCAGTTGTAAACAGCTGTAATGTCAGTATCTCAGTGCTGTGAGGCACTGACATCACATTGTGGGAGGGGCTTCACCACAAAATCAACCATACAGAGCCACCTGAGGATCCATTTGAGAAAAGGAATAGATTTCTCATAGGAAAAGGGGTATCAGCTACTGATTGGGATGAAGTTCAATTTTTGGTTAGGGTTTCTCTTTAATACTCGGCCATCGTACAGATGAAGTCGGCAATTGGATGGGTCACACAGGAGCCCCATTTTTGTGAATGATCATTGGGAGTAACTTTGCAAAGCGTTAGGCTTAGTGTTGGGCGAACATCTAGATGTTCGGGTTCGGGCCGAACAGGCCGAACATGGCCGCGATGTTCGGGTGTTTTCGACCCGAACTCTGAACATAATGGAAGTCAATGGGGACCCGAACTTTTGTGCTTTGTAAAGCCTCCTTACATGCTACATACCCCAAATTTACAGGGTATGTGCACCTTGGGAGTGGGTACAAGAGGAAAATTTTTTTTAGCAAAAAGAGGTTATAGTTTTTGAGAAAATCGATTTTAAAGTTTCAAAGGGAAAACTGTCTTTTAAATGCGGGAAATGTCTGTTTTCTTTGCACAGGTAACATGCTTTTTGTCGGCATGCAGTCATAAATGTAATACATATAAGAGGTTCCAGGAAAAAGGACCGGTAACGCTAACCCAGCAGCAGCACACGTGATGGAACAGGAGGAGGGTGGCGCAGGAGGAGAAGGCCACGCTTTGTGAGACACAACAACCCAGGCCTTGCATGAGGACAAGAAGCGTGCGGATAGCATGCTTTGTACCGCCATGCAGTCATAAATTTAATAAAGATAAGTTGTTCAATAAACAGGGACCACGCGGCAACGCTAACCCAGCAGCAGCAGACGTGATGGAACAGGAGGAGGCGCAGGAGGAGAAGGCCACGCTTTGTGAGACACAACAACCCAGGCCTTGCATGAGGACAAGAAGCGTGCGGATAGCATGCTTTGTACCGCCATGCAGTCATAAATGTAATAAAGATAAGAGGTTCCATAAACAGGGACCGGCAACGCTAACCCAGCAGCAGCAGCAGCACACGTGATGGAACAGGAGCAGGCGCAGGAGGAGAAGGCCACGCTTTGTGAGACACAACAACCCAGGCCTTGCATGAGGTACCGCCATGCAGTCATAAATGTAATAAAGATAAGTGGTTCAATAAACAGGGACCACGCGGCAACGCTAACCCAGCAGCAGCAGACGTGATGGAACAGGAGGAGGCGCAGGAGGAGAAGGCCACGCATTGTGAGACACAACAACCCAGGCCTTGCATGAGGTACCGCCATGCAGTCATAAATGTAATAAAGATAAGTGGTTCAATAAACAGGGACCACGCGGCAACGCTAACCCAGCAGCAGCAGACGTGATGGAACAGGAGGAGGCGCAGGAGGAGAAGGCCACGCTTTGTGAGACACAACAACCCAGGCCTTGCATGAGGACAAGAAGGGTGCGGATAGCATGCTTTGTACCGCCATGCAGTCATAAATGTAATAAAGATAAGTGGTTCAATAAACAGGGACCACGCGGCAACGCTAACCCAGCAGCAGCAGACGTGATGGAACAGGAGGAGGCGCAGGAGGAGAAGGCCACGCTTTGTGAGACACAACAACCCAGGCCTTGCATGAGGTACCGCCATGCAGTCATAAATGTAATAAAGATAAGTGGTTCAATAAACAGGGACCACGCGGCAACGCTAACCCAGCAGCAGCAGACGTGATGGAACAGGAGGAGGCGCAGGAGGAGAAGGCCACGCTTTGTGAGACACAACAACCCAGGCCTTGCATGAGGTACCGCCATGCAGTCATAAATGTAATAAAGATAAGTGGTTCAATAAACAGGGACCACGCGGCAACGCTAACCCAGCAGCAGCAGACGTGATGGAACAGGAGGAGGCGCAGGAGGAGAAGGCCACGCTTTGTGAGACACAACAACCCAGGCCTTGCATGAGGACAAGAAGCGTGCGGATAGCATGCTTTGTACCGCCACGCAGTCATAAATGTAATAAAGATAAGTGGTTCAATAAACAGGGACCGGCAACGCTAACCCAGCAGCAGCAGCAGCACACGTGATGGAACAGGAGCAGGCGCAGGAGGAGAAGGCCATGCTTTTTGAGACACAACAACCCAGGCCTTGCATGAGGACAAAAAGCGTGCGGATATAGCAGCAATGCTTTTTGCCGCCATGCAGTCATAAATGTAATACAGATGAGAGGTTCAATAAACAGGGACCGGTAACGCTACACCATCCCAGATGTTCATTGGTCATGTTACTTGGTTGGGGTCCTGGAGTGTTGCGTAGTCGTTTCCAATCCAGGATTGATTCATTTTAATTTGAGTCAGACGGTCTGCATTTTCTGTGGAGAGGCGGATACGCCGATCTGTGACGATGCCTCCGGCAGCACTGAAACAGCGTTCCGACATAACGCTGGCTGCCGGGCAAGCCAGCACCTCTATTGCGTACATTGCCAGTTCGTGCCAGGTGTCTAGCTTCGATACCCAATAGTTGAAGGGTGCAGATGGATTGTTCGACACAGCTACGTCATCTGACATGTAGTCCTTGACCATCTTCTCCAGGCGATCGGTGTTGGAGGTGGATCTGCACGCTTCCTGTTCAGTGGGCTGCTGCTGCATGGGTGTCAGAAAATTTTCCCACTCCAAGGACACTGCCGATACCGTTCCCTTTTGGGCACTAGCTGCGGCTTGCGTTGTTTGCTGCCCTCCTGGTCGTCCTGGGTTTGCGGAAGTCAGTCTGTCGGCGTACAACTGGCTAGAGGAGGGGGAGGATGTCAATCTCCTCTCTAAAGTCTCCACAAGGGCCTGCTGGTATTCTTCCATTTTGACCTGTCTGACTCTTTCTTCAAGCAGTTTTGGAACATTGTGTTTGTACCGTGGATCCAGAAGGGTATAAACCCAGTAATTGGTGTTGTCCAGAATGCGCACAATGCGTGGGTCGCGTTCAATGCAGTCTAGCATGAATTGAGCCATGTGTGCCAGAGTCCTACCAGAATCCTCATCATCCTCTTGTGAGCGTTGTGATAGTTGTTGTGATGCATCATAGTCGTCACCTTCCTCCTGGTCTGCTTCTGCTGACCATTCGCGCTGAATTGTGGAAGTCCAACGTGCACCGCTCTGGCCCTCGTCAGTGGTGGCATGAAATTCCTGCTCCAACTCCAGCTGTTCCTCCTCCTCTTCTTCATCATAGCTGCTGGGGCCAGCGTTCCCTGAGGCGGATGGCCTGATGTTGGTACCATCACGCTGATCGTTTTCTCCTTCAGATTCCCCCAGTTGCATCATGACAGCTGTTTCCTTGATTTTCAACATTGACCTCTTCAGTAAACACAGCAGTGGTATGGTAATGCTGACTGAAGAGTTGTCACTGCTCACAAGCAACGTGGATTGCTCAAAATTTTGGAGGACTTGGCAGAGGTCCAACATGTTGGCCCAATCGGATCCACAGAAGCTTGGCAGCTGGCCGGATGCGCCTCGGTACTGCGCCGTCATGTACTGGACCACTGCACTCTTCTGCTCACAAAAGCGTGCTAGCATGTGCAGCGTAGAATTCCAGCGCGTAGGGACATCACACAGCAAGCGATGGTGGGGGAGATTGAAGCGCTCCTGCATCTTGGCGAGTGCCCCCGAAGCAGTACTGGAATTTCTACAATGTTTGGCCACTCGACGCACCTTCAACAGAAGATCGGCCACGCCTGGGTATGTCCTCAGGAACCGCTGAACTACTAGGTTCATCACGTGCGCCAGGCAAGGGATGTGTGTCAGCTTAGCCAACCTTAAAGCGCGAATGAGATTACTCCCATTATCACACACAACCATGCCCGGTTTCAAGTCCAGCGGTGCCAGCCACAAATCCGTCTGTTCCTTTATTCCCTTCCAAATTTCCTCCCCTGTGTGCTGCTTATCCCCAAGGCAGATCAGCTTCAGCAACGCTTGCTGACGCATGCCAACAGCTGTGCTGCACTGCTTCCACGATCCTACTGCTGCTGGGTTAGCGTTTCCGGATGAGGTACAGCTTTGAGATGCGTTGGAGGAGAAGGAGTCAGAGAGGTAGGTGCTGCTGTTGTTATCCAGTGGGAGGGACGGCGGTGCAGCTGTTTGCGGCGTGGGCAACACCCGCGCCGTAGCAGGTGAGGAATCGCTGCCAGGCTCCACAAGGTTCACCCAGTGCGCGGTAAGGGAGATGTATCGACCCTGGCCGAACGCACTCGTCCAAGTGTCAGTGGTGAGGTGAACCTTGCAGGCAACGGCATTCTTCAAGCTTCGGGTTATTTTGCTGACCACGTGCTCATGCAACTCAGGCACTGCAGAGCGCGCAAAGTGGTAGCGGCTGGGAACCACGTAACGTGGGATGGCCACTGACATCATGCCCTTGAAGCTGTTTGTCTCCACCACTCGATATGGCAGCATTTCGCAGGCCAGAAGCTTGGCTATGCTGGCTGTTACTGCCACGGCCCGGGGGTCATTTGCTGGCAATTTCCTCTTGCGCTCAAACATCTCCGACACAGACAACTGAACCGTAGCGCTGCACACGGAAGGGCTGTTGGTTGTTGTGTTTGATGAACACTGGGAGACCTCAAGAGCACTACTCCGGAAAGTGACAGTGTCAGCGTCGTCTGATGTTTGTGAATGTTGTGAACCACGCAATGGCTGGGCTACTGCTGCTGCTGAGGCGGGTCTGGTGGTGAGTCTGGTGAACCCAAGGGAGGCAGTGTTGCTGGTACCCTGTCCTGCCGCGTTTGCCCACAGAGTGGGATGTTTGGATAGCATGTGGCGGCTCATGCTGGTGGTGGAGAGGTTGTTAATACTTTTCCCCCTGCTCAGGCGAGTCTTGCACACCTTGCAAATCGCCATGGTAACATCCTCAGTGCAGTCTTCAAAGAAAGCCCAGACTTTGGAGCACCTGCCTCCTTGCTGGCGATTTCTGTTTCCTCCTCTTTTGCCTCTCACTCTAACTTCCACGCTTGTGGTGCCTGAAATTGCGCGCCGCCTACCTTGTGGCACAAGGCGAACTCGTGCAGCAGTGGGTTCTTCAACAGACTCATCTGTGCTGCTGCTACGACGGCGATGTTCTCGTTCACAAATAAAATCTGGGTCTCTGTCCACATTGTCCATACCCTCCTCTTCCATCTCCTCAAACTCGTCATATGTCATTGTGGGGGGCCGCCGCCGTGGAGTAGAGCTCCCCAGAACAACCTCTGCGCAGCTCACTCCAACGTCGTCTTCCAGATCTTGTCGGCCGACCTCCTGCAATTGCAACCCCTCCTGCCCAACTTGCTCTGGGATTTGGGTTTCCGAGTCCTCCTCGGACTCGCCTTGTATTTCAGTGCGCGGTGCATTTCCCACAGTTAATGGTTGTGAATCCGGGCACAACATTTCTGGCTGTTCCTCCATTGACCTTTCATAGGTGGAAGTTTGTTGGGCTGGGAATAGCTCCTGCGAATACCCCATTGTGTCCTGAGGTAATTCATAGGACTGGTTATCTGGCAGTTGTGTGCGTGGTGTCGCTGCCGGTTGTGTCAGCTTTGTGCCCACTGGCTCCTTGTAACTGGCTGAGGACTCGGACCTCGTGCGTGATGTGCTGGTGCTGCTTAACCCACTGCTGGACGCTTGAGAGGTCATCCAAGTAATTATCTGGTCCTGTTCTTTTGGATTTGTGAGGGTTGTTGTCCTGGACAACATGGGCGGTATTGAGTGGGTTTTCTTGGGTGCTCCCCTGTGGCCTGTACGTGAACCGTCAGGGGAAACACCTCTTCCCTTGCCCCTTCCTCTTTCACCGGATTTCTTCCTCATTTCACTTATCCTTACAGTACACGCTGACTGGCAGCAGTACAGTGGCAGTACAGAAATGCTATACAGTACCACTATTCCCAGCAGCGACACAGAGCACAATGCTATACAGTGGCGGGTGAGCGGTGTACTACTGTTCCCAGGCCCAGCAGACACAGAGTGGAAGTAAACACAATGCTATATAGTCTGGCTGAGCGGTGTACACAGAGTGGCAGTACACACAATGCTATATAGTCTGGCTAAGCCGTGTACACAGAGTGTCAGAAAACACAATGCTATATATAGCGTGGCTGAGCGAGGTGCACAGTGGCAGTACACACAATGCTTTATAGTCAGGCTGAGCCGTGTACACAGAGTGTCAGTAAACAATGGTATATAGTCTGGCTGAGCGGTGTACACAGAGTGTCAGTAAACAACGGTATATAGTCTGGCTGAGCGGTGTACACAGAGTGGCAGTAAACAACGGTATATAGTCTGGCTGAGCGGTGTACACAGAGTGGCAGTAAACACAATGCTATATATAGCGTGGCTGAGCGAGGTGCACAGTGGCAGTACACACAATGCTATATAGCCAGGCTAAGCCGTGTACACAGAGTGTCAGAAAACACAATGCTATATATAGCGTGGCTGAGCGAGGTGCACAGTGGCAGTACACACAATGCTTTATAGTCAGGCTGAGCCGTGTACACAGAGTGTCAGTAAACAATGGTATATAGTCTGGCTGAGCGGTGTACACAGAGTGGCAGTAAACACAATGCTATATATAGCGTGGCTGAGCGAGGTGCACAGTGGCAGTACACACAATGCTATAGAGCCAGGCTAAGCCGTGTACACAGAGTGTCAGAAAACACAATGCTATATATAGCGTGGCTGAGCGAGGTGCACAGTGGCAGTACACACAATGCTATATTAGTCAGGCTAAGCCGTGTACACAGAGTGTCAGAAAACACAATGCTATATATAGCGTGGCTGAGCGAGGTGCACAGTGGCAGTACACACAATGCTATATATAGCGTGGCTGAGCGAGGTGCACAGTGGCAGTACACACAATGCTATATATAGCGTGGCTGAGCGAGGTGCACAGTGGCAGTACACACAATGCTATATTAGTCAGGCTAAGCCGTGTACACAGAGTGTCAGAAAACACAATGCTATATATATAGCGTGGCTGAGCGAGGTGCACAGTGGCAGTACACACAATGCTATATATAGCGTGGCTGAGCGAGGTGCACAGTGGCAGTACACACAATGCTATATATAGCGTGGCTGAGCGAGGTGCACAGTGGCAATACACACAATGCTATATTAGTCAGGCTAAGCCGTGTACACAGAGTGTCAGAAAACACAATGCTATATATAGCGTGGCTGAGCGAGGTGCACAGTGGCAGTACACACAATGCTATATATAGCGTGGCTGAGCGAGGTGCACAGTGGCAGTACACACAATGCTATATATAGCGTGGCTGAGCGAGGTGCACAGTGGCAGTACACACAATGCTATATATAGCGTGGCTGAGCGAGGTGCACAGTGGCAGTACACACAATGCTATATTAGTCAGGCTAGCCTAAGCCGTGTACACAGAGTGTCAGAAAAAACAATGCTATATATATAGCGTGGCTGAGCGAGGTGCACAGTGGCAGTACACACAATGCTATATATAGCGTGGCTGAGCGAGGTGCACAGTGGCAGTACACACAATGCTATATATAGCGTGGCTGAGCGAGGTGCACAGTGGCAGTACACACAATGCTATATATAGCGTGGCTGAGCGAGGTGCACAGTGGCAGTACACACAATGCTATATATAGCGTGGCTGAGCGAGGTGCACAGTGGCAGTACACACAATGCTATATTAGTCAGGCTAGCCTAAGCCGTGTACACAGAGTGTCAGAAAACACAATGCTATATATATGGCGTGGCTGAGCGAGGTACACAGTGGCAGTAAACAATGCTATATATAGTGTGGCTGAGCGAGCGGTGTACTACTGTTCCCAGCAGCGACACACAATGACTGGGGGGGACCCTGGCTAGCGTGGCTGGAGAGCGAACTACCCTGCCTGCCTACCCAAAGCTAAACCCACAGACAAATGGCGGAGATATGACGTGGTTCGGGTATTTATTTACCCGAACCACGTGACCGTTCGGCCAATCAGAGCGCGTTCGGGCCCGAACCACGTGACCCGTTCGGCCAATCACAGCGCTAGCCGAACGTTCGGGGAACGTTCGGCCATGCGCTCTTAGTTCGGCCATGTGGCCGAACGGTTTGGCCGAGCACCGTCAGGTGTTCGGCCGAACTCGAACATCACCCGAACAGGGTGATGTTCTGCAGAACCCAAACAGTGGCGAACACTGTTCGCCCAACACTAGTTAGGCTACATCCCATTACAATCCTTGCACATCCCTTTGGCAACTTATCCTAACTGGTAATAATAAAAGAGTGGGTTGGAGAGAGATAGATCGAGAGAGAGAGAGTGAAAAAGAGACAGAAAGAGACCCATCAGGGAACATCCAGAGGGGTCCTTAGGTAATCATGGGGGAGTGAATCCCATTCCATGGCACAGCTGACAATTATGGTTGCCTTTTACAACCCTTCTGTAGTGTAAATGTGTAATAAAGCCACATGAATCCATGCCATGCACTGATGAGATTCAACCAATCCAAAACAGTCTGTATGGATGTTGGATTATTGTGGCTCTGTACAATTAACAAAGCTGACACATCATTGCATTCCAGCGGTTCTAGAGGCGTGGTTAGCTTACAGAAAAAACAAAGGATAATTTGCATATTCAGCAGTGATGCATCGTGGGAGACATCATATGCTCACTTCAAACTGAATTATCGCAAATACCTTCTGTTTTAAGAAGGCAAACTTTTCTTTTCGGGTAAATAAGTGTAACTCTGTCTGACTGTCTTGGTAATCTGTCAGTCTACCTGCCTTGAGTTCTACAGTTACCAACTTCCAAAACGTCCTCAGATCAACAGGAAAATGTCTGGCTGGACACATCCTACTGTTGTGTGAGAAGCCCTTACCTAAAGGTAATTAATATGAAGTCCAAATATTTGTACTAGGCATCGGGGAATGTTACCAGTATGAAAGTCCCTCTTTGTTTAGGATCTTGTCCACTGACTTTTAAGGCTCTTTGCAGAGTCTTGGTTAATGAGGCGCAGAGTGTTTATTCACTGCACTCAATTGTGCATGACAGAAAATAAAACACAGCAAATTGCATCCCTGACTCTGCAAACAGCAGTGCTAAGCTTCGAACGCCTCACAGCCAACACACATATCTGACTGGTCTACTCAGTCCAAGGGAAAGAAATGGCCCTTCGTATTGACGAAGCTCATGAAGAGTGATAAGCAAAAGTGCCGATATTCTTTTTGCATTAATTTTCGGGAAAATAATGTAAAATAGACTTCTGAGTGAAAATGGCATCGAAAAAAATTAGTAATTTTGTTATCTTTCGCATTTTTATGCGCTAAAAAACATTTTTTGCGCTTTTCACAAATGTTTGTTTTTAAAAATGATTGTTTGCGTTTTCGTGAATTTCCGCTTCGGAAAGAAAAATGTGTTTGCTTTGACCATAATGCAAAAATACATGTATTTTTACAAATATTTCCTTAAAATCGAAAATAGAATTTCTGATGCGGAAATGACTTTGGCAAAAATGTGCAAGCAACATTCCTCACTGAGCTACATTATCTGCAGTTTACAATACTAGAAACACTACCACAGGCAGCACAAAAAAATATATATATTTTTTATGACTGGCCAGCATGGTGGTGTACTTAATAGTGCTCTTTTGCTTTGCAATACTGGTTCATATCTGTGGAAGTACACTATTTGCATGGAGTTTTTATGTTCTCCCTGTAGTTGCACGGACTCCCTCTCAGTCACACCCCAAAAACTTACTGGTAAGTTAGCTTCCCCCACAAATGGCCCTTAAAGTGTACCTGAGGCGATATGTCACATGATGAGATAAACACGTATGTACAGTACAAAAATAATAATAACCAGGTTGTTTTACTTGATTTATTTTACTGCCTGAAAGAGTTAATTTCTAGGCATAGAAGTGACAGCTTCTGTTTTGTCGGTATATTGTATGGAATATAGTAAGCATCACCATAAAAGTTTTCCTGGCAAAATACAAATTCTGATGTTAGGGGGAGACAAAATACATGAACTATTGACCTTTTTCTAACTCTGGGAAACTTAATAGGCTTCCACTGATAAGAGACAATAAAATATTCAACCTACTTTGTAACATTTTACCTATAAAAGAAAACCCTGGGATATTTAAAAAAGTCATTTTCAGAAGTAGGAGGATACATTGAATTGTTTATCTCATCGGTTTATTTTCACCTCGGGTTCCCTTTAAGGCTTGTATACATGCTAGATTAAAGTTGTTGAAACACAGATCTTGTCAATCCTGACAGCAGTCTTCGTAAATATGTTGCCAAATGACAACAATCAGCACCTGATATCAGGTATTCTGCCCGATGCACAGGGCTGGATTTACCATAAGGCACTGTAGGCACATGCCTATAGTATTGATCATCACGAGTTTGTGATCACGGGTAACGGGTAATCACGAGCTGTTTTTTCCTGATCACAAGGTCGGATTCCGAATTCGTGATCGCCTCTCTATCACGGATTCAGTTCTAAGTGCACCCGTGATGGTGGTCCGAATCTGACACGTGATCACGGATTTAGCCGTGATTATTACCTGAAAACCTGCCGACTTTAGCGGTTAATAGCAAAGCCCCCTTACATGCTAGAAAAAAACTAAATTGCAGGATATGTTAAGTAGAACAGTGGGAATGAGGGGAAATTTATTAAAAAAAGACTCTATAGTTTTTGAGAAATCGATTTTAAAGTTTCAAATGAAAGAAGTATACATTTAAATGCGGTAAGTGACAGTTAAAGGGAAGGTCCAAGCAAAATAAAAAAATGAGTTTCACTTACCTGGGGCTTCTACCAGCCCCGTGCAGCCATCCTGTGCCCTCGTAGTCACTCACTGCTGCTCCAGTCCCCCGCTGGCAGCTTGACGACCTCGGAGGTCGGCGGGCCGCATTGCGTACATTTTTACGCATTCCCGCTAGTGCAGGAACATTAACACATACATTTTTACGCATTACTGGTTCAATGCGTACATTTTTACGCATTGATCCACTAACACGTAAAAATGTATGTGTTACTGTTCCTGCACTAGCGGGAATGCGTAAAAATGTACGCAATGCGGCCCGCCGACCTCCGAGGTCGGCAAGCTGCCAGCGGGGGACTGGAGCAGCAGTGAGTAACTACGAGGGCACAGAATGGCTGCACGGGGCTGGTAGAAGCCCAGGTAAGTGAAACTCCTTTTTTTATTTTGCTTGGACCTTCCCTTTAATGTAGCAAACCTAACAGTAGTGTAATTTTACATAATGCAAAAGAAAGAGCAATGAATTTCCTGATGGGGTTTCCAGGGGGTCCGTACGCAGTGCATATGGACTCCCTGGAAACCCCTCCGGAGCCACAATACTTTGGCCAGGGATTGCTATATAGCCACAATATGGCTGTATAAAGATCCCTGGCCTCTTTTCCTATTTTTTTTTTACTTTTTTTTTATGTTCAGAGGGTGGGAAATAAAAAAAAAATGACAACGTGGGGTCACCCTACCGAGTCTTTTTAACCTCTTGTCCCCCATGCAGGCTGGGATAGCCACAATGCGGAGCCCCGGCTGAGTGGGGCTTTGCACCCTGACTATACCAGCCCTTATGGTCCATGGGGGGGGGGGGGCTCCAGGGGAGAGTGGCGGCCAAGCCTTCCCCTCCTCCCCAGAGCCCTTGTCTAATCCATATACAAGGGGCTATTCCCCATCTCTGGTGCACCAGGAGGAGGTGGGGCGATGACTCCCTGGGGGTTCATGGTGGCATCTGGGAGACCCCTTTAAGAAGGGGACCCCAGATGACCACCCCCCTTTCAGGAGAAATTAGTTTGTACCCCTTACCCATTTCCACAAAGGTTTAAATGAAATAAATACACAACGAGTCCTTTAATAATCTTAAGTAACCATAAATACTTACCTGTACCTTTAAAAAAAAAATTCCCACACCAATATCCTCTATCTTGCGATCTTCAAGTTGATTGAAGATCTCTGCTGGAAACCTCGTCAGGAAATTCATTGCTTTTTCTTTTGCTGTATGCAAAATTACACTATTGTTAGGTTTGCTACATTAACTGTCATTTACCACATTTAAATGTATACTTTTTTTTTCCTTCAAAACTTTAAAATCGATTTTCTCAAAAACTATAAGGTCTTTTTGATTTTCCCCCCATTGTTCCCACTGTTCTACTTAACATATCCTGCAAATTTGGTGTTTCTAGCATTTAAGGGGGCTTTGCTATTAACCGCTAAATTTGGCGGGTTTTCAGGTAATAATCACGGCCCGTGATCACGGCTAAATCCGTTATCACGAGCCGGATTTGGACCACAATCACGGGTGCATTCGGAAGAGGCAATCACAAATTCGGAATCCGACCTTGTGATCAGGAAAAACAGCTTGTGATCACAGGTTACCATTAAATTATACTTTACATGTATACTTTTTTTCCTTTGCAACTTTAAAATCATTTTTTCTCAAAAACTATAAGGTCTTTTTGAGACAAAAAATGTCTCTTGTTCACACTGTTCTTCTTAACATATCTGTCAAATTTGTTGTTTCTAGCATGTAAGGGGGGCTTTGCTATTAACCGCTAAAGTCGGTAGGTTTTGGCGGGTTTTTAAATAGGAATACTTTTTTCATTTGAAACTTTAAAATCGATTTTCTCAAAAACTAAAAGTTCTTTTTTTATTTTTTTTTTATTTTGTACTTCTCACTTCTCACCTTTATAATCCATGCAATGTTGGTGATTGTAGCATGTAATGTCATTTATATGCAGGCAAAACACAACTATACCTCTTGACCCCAGACCTTAATTCCCTACTCACACGTGTTCCTGGCTGCTTGCCTGCTATATCCTCTTTCATAATTTTTCGCTTCTTAAAACTTAAATATGAGTAAAACAGAACTAATCACTGAACTCAGCTGCTTGTCTCATTTATCTTTCTTTTCATCTCTGTGAAGCTATTCGTTGGCCACCAATTAACCAGAGGATCCAGTTCAAACTCTTAACTCTAACCTACAAAGCTTTCTCTCTCCTGTACATCTACTCACTAGTTTGCAGATACCAACCCAACCGCAATTTCTGATCTACACATGACCTTCTGTTGTCCTCCTCTAGAACTATCTCCTTGCATTCACGCATACAAGATTTTGCACGTGCTTCACCCCTCCTCTGGAATTCCCTTCCACAACAAATCCATCTCTCTCCTACCTTTGCTATCTTTAAACACTCTCTCAAAACTCCCTTTTTCCAGCAAGCATACGCTCTACCCTAGGTCATTCCCCTTTGACCTAAGGCCAGGTTGCACTCTTACTAGATATCCTAAAACAGGAAGACAGTTGATGAAACTGGTCAGAGTCCAGGATTACATTTGCGTAGTGAGCCAGGTGATGCACGAGTGGACGGGGAATTAGCTGGCTGTTGGAATCACATGGAGTGGTAACTGTGGCGGGCGGTGCCTGTGAGGCGTGTCCACTCTGAGAACCTGCCCTTTGAGTGCCTAATGGACATACTTTTAAACATGTGAGTGTGCAATATTTGTTTTTTTATGTGAAGGATTAAAGCTTTAAAAAAAAAAATACTACGCTTTTGGACCTTTTTATCTCTGTAATGACATATTGGCCAACCTTAGCAAGAATGACAGAGCCCACTTGTGACCAGATGGGCACAGGATAATCTATGCGCCTATGATCATTCGGTATGATCATAGGACTTGGTGAATGCGTTTTTATTAAAGGTGTGGGGTGTTTTTTGAACCAGAAATTGCAGGTCAGCAATGAATACTGCAGATTTCAACTATACTGCAACCCATTACACCGCAACACACCTGCCGCACTGTTATAGTCGCATAGGTGATGCATTGCAGTGCTGTAAGCTGTGTTACAAAGCACTGCAATGCACCACCGTTCTATTAAGATCGCCAGGGAGGCTGCGGGAGGGTTTTTTTTTAATAAAAAATAAACTATTTCATGCAGCCAACTGAAAGTTGGCTGCATGAAAGCCCACTAGAGGGCGCTCCGGAGGCGTTCTTCTGATCGCCTCCGGCGGCCAGAAGTAACACGGAAGGCCGCAATGAGCGGCCTTCCGTGTTTCGCTTACCTCGTCGCCATGGCGATGAGCGGAGTGACGTCATGGACGTCGGCCGACGTCCTGACGTCAGCCGCCTCCGATCCAGCCCTTAGCGTTGGCTGGAACTTTTTGTTCCGGCTACGCTGGGCTCAGGCGGCTGGGGGGACCCTCTTTCGCCGCTGCATGCGGCGGATCGCCGTGCTGCAGCGGCGATCAGGTAGCACACGCGGCTGGCAAAGTGCCGGCTGCGTGTGCTGCTTTTTATTTGAGCCAAATCGGCCCAGCAGGGCCTGAGCGGCAGGCTCCGGCGGTACTGGACGAGCTGAGCTCATCCAGACCGCTCAGCAGGTTAAAGTGAATCCGAGATAAACTTTTACTCATTGCATAATTGTGTTCCTTTTATATAGTTTATAGGGCATTCCTCAAGCCAAATACTTTTTTGTTTTATTTTAATACTCTAATTCCCTATAAACTAAACAAGCCTCGCCCACAGCTTCTCCAGTGCCTTGACTCTTTCAGACTCATGTAGACTCATGTAGCAAGGGCTTATGGGAGCTCAGTCTGGGCAGGAGGAGGAGGAGGTTACTAGCAAGAGATTTCAGAGGCAGAGGGGAGGAGGGGAGTTAGGTTTTCACAGGCTGAGGGCTGGCGATGCTATCAGCTTGCCTGTGTGTAATGTGACAAACAGAACATGGCTGCCCTCGTATCACAAGAATAAATAATCATAAACTGTTGAAGCTGTTTACAGCTAGATTTGCTGTGTAAATTATCTAAACTTATAAGATACAGTATATAGACAAGTTACTTGTTATAGTTAGTTTTTCATCTAGGATCAGCTTTAAAGAGAAACTGAGATCAAGAAATAGCCTGTATTTATACTTACCTTGCCCCATGAGGTCCATGTGTTCCCTCACCGTCCTCCTTCGCCACTTTGATCTACCGCTATTTGGCACAGTAGTTGGGCCGGCCATGCTCTTAAGTGCATGCGCAGCTCGACTGTGCGGGCCTGCGGTTGGTAGCGTTCTGCGCCTGCGCTGCGCTGAAGGGGACAACTGGCCGGATTACCAGGCCAGATAGCAGCAGAACAGAGTGGCCGAGGTGGACGGCAAGGGAACCCACGGACCTCATGGGGCTGGAGGAAGCCCCAGGTAAGTATAAATACAGGTTATTACTTGATCTCAGGTACTTTAGAATTCTGAATAAACTTCCTCCCTGTATATTTGCTGTCAGTCCACAGACAGTAAGTGAGAATATCTGGAGACTGGAATTTCACAGAGACAAAATAAAGTTATACAGCCAATCATTCTTTATAGGCGAACATACAAATACCTGTAATTTGTCCTGTTCCTCTGATATTAATATTACCTGTCTGTAGACTTGCTGCCAGTCTACGGCCAGGATGTGGAAATATTTGAACAAGGTGGGACATCACACAAACAAAGTAAAGGTATGCAGCTAATCACACTTCAGAGGAAAACATGCAAATAACTAATTTAAATACATATAGGTTCTGGTAAAGTTAGGTGAATTTTCTCCTCTGTTCCATCAGCCATTGCAAAGTACTCATTCCAATGTAAGCCTTATTTACTCTGTTAACCTTCTTTTACAACCACATATTGGTTTTCTGGGAATTGTAGTCTTTTGATTCATTAAGAATTGGAGACCGCATAAAATGTAAACACCAGGTGGTATTTTGGTTCCTAATTATCCTCCTCCTACTTCTAAATCCCAGACGCTGCTCTAGTTGTAATGAGTTTACTAGAATGACACTATTATTAGTGTACAATTGTCACAAACAGATGTGCACAGTCTCAGCTGCCAAAAATGCTGTAGTCTGGAAAGGAGGAAAAAAAAAAGTTTTCTGTAAGTTTCTGAGCAAGAATTAGGCCCCGTTCACACTTGCGGTTTTGCAAAAACCGCACCGGATGTCCGGACCGCACCGGAGCCGGATCGGACCTGAACCGTACGGTTCCTGTCCGGATCCGGTCCGGATCCGGTCCGGTTGCATACGGTTTCCGTGCGGTATGAACACGGTTGCGGTCCGGATCCGGATTCTTAAAGAGATAACAACCTGTATAAATACCTGGGGTTCTGGGAGGTCAGCAGAAGCTCTGGGGTCATTGTTGGAGACAGCTGGACGTGTGGAGACCATCCTTGGATACAGAGACAGCAGTTGGGACCATGGATCCAGTCATTTTTTACGCTTATTACCTGGGAATTCTCTCCTTCCTGTTGTTTACCTACTACTATGTGGGGAGAAGGCGTGCTCCTCGCAGGAGATGGTGGGTGCACCCTCTACTAGCCAGGAGGCAGAGGAAGGGAGAGTTCCAGGCCCTCTACCGGGACCTCAGACGACACCCACAGAAGTTCTACAGCTACACTCGGATGTCTATTCCCCTGTAAGTATATAGGCCTAAATACACCAACCCCCACCATTCCTAAACACCCCACCCTCACCCCCACAACACCTCATCCCTGTATACCTAGCTAAACACACCACCCTGACCCCCACACCCCTGTATACCTAGCTATACACTACACCCCCACCCTCCACAACACTCCCAAACCTCTGTAAACACACCTCCCCCATCCTCCACCCAACACCTTGTCCCACAACATACTTTACAGCTTCTTCCTTTACATCTCCTGACAGGTTTGATACCCTTTTGGAGATGGTGAAGGATGACCTTAGGAAGAAGGATACCACGTTCAGGAGAGCAGTCACACCACAAGAACAACTACTCATCACACTGAGGTATGTAAAAACAAATTTTTTTATTGCAAAAACAACCACTTTCCAACATGGAAACATTCTTCCAACATGGAAGACCAAAAAATAACATATCTATGGTATAGCCCGGTCAGTTTTAAGGAACACCAACCACCAACTTTGTGCTGGAAGAGTTGTAGGGCATAGCTGCCCAAGTGTCTTTCGGGGACACCAGGCCCTAAAATTGAAGTGCTTCAAAAACCTAACCACTGGCACATGACCCTCTGAGCCATGGATGAAGGACACAGGGCAGTGAAAAGGCTAGGCCTCTCACCGACCAGTCAAGGTGTCCTTCATCCATGACTCCAAGGGTCTTGTGCAAGTGGTTAGGAACAAGAACAAAGTGAGGAGCAAGATGAACCGATGGCAGAGGTGCATGACTACAGGTGCAGTGCAACAGGCACAAGGTTGTGACCCAGGTAGTGTCTTTCGGGGACACCAGGCCCTAAAATTGAAGTGCTTCAAAAACCTAACCACTGGCACATGACCCTCTGAGCCATGGATGAAGGACACAGGGCAGTGAAAAGGCTAGGCCTCTCACCGACCAGTCAAGGTGTCCTTCATCCATGGCTCCAAGGGTCTTGTGCAAGTGGTTAGGAACAAGAACAAAGTGAGGAGCAAGAGGAACCGATGGCAGAGGTGCATGACTACAGGTGCAGTGCAACAGGCACAAGGTTGTGACCCAGGTAGTGTCTTTCGGGGACACCAGGCCCTAAAATTGAAGTGCTTCAAAAACCTAACCACTGGCACATGACCCTCTGAGCCATGGATGAAGGACACAGGGCAGTGAAAAGGCTAGGCCTCTCACCGACCAGTCAAGGTGTCCTTCATCCATGGCTCCAAGGGTCTTGTGCAAGTGGTTAGGAACAAGAACAAAGTGAGGAGCAAGAGGAACCGATGGCAGAGGTGCATGACTACAGGTGCAGTGCAACAGGCACAAGGTTGTGACCCAGGTAGTGTCTTTCGGGGACACCAGGCCCTAAAATTGAAGTGCTTCAAAAACCTAACCACTGGCACATGACCCTCTGAGCCATGGATGAAGGACACAGGGCAGTGAAAAGGCTAGGCCTCTCACCGACCAGTCAAGGTGTCCTTCATCCATGGCTCCAAGGGTCTTGTGCAAGTGGTTAGGAACAAGAACAAAGTGAGGAGCAAGAGGAACCGATGGCAGAGGTGCATGACTACAGGTGCAGTGCAACAGGCACAAGGTTGTGACCCAGGTAGTGTCTTTCGGGGACACCAGGCCCTAAAATTGAAGTGCTTCAAAAACCTAACCACTGGCACATGACCCTCTGAGCCATGGATGAAGGACACAGGGCAGTGAAAAGGCTAGGCCTCTCACCGACCAGTCAAGGTGTCCTTCATCCATGGCTCCAAGGGTCTTGTGCAAGTGGTTAGGAACAAGAACAAAGTGAGGAGCAAGAGGAACCGATGGCAGAGGTGCATGACTACAGGTGCAGTGCAACAGGCACAAGGTTGTGACCCAGGTAGTGTCTTTCGGGGACACCAGGCCCTAAAATTGAAGTGCTTCAAAAACCTAACCACTGGCACATGACCCTCTGAGCCATGGATGAAGGACACAGGGCAGTGAAAAGGCTAGGCCTCTCACCGACCAGTCAAGGTGTCCTTCATCCATGGCTCCAAGGGTCTTGTGCAAGTGGTTAGGAACAAGAACAAAGTGAGGAGCAAGAGGAACCGATGGCAGAGGTGCATGACTACAGGTGCAGTGCAACAGGCACAAGGTTGTGACCCAGGTAGTGTCTTTCGGGGACACCAGGCCCTAAAATTGAAGTGCTTCAAAAACCTAACCACTGGCACATGACCCTCTGAGCCATGGATGAAGGACACAGGGCAGTGAAAAGGCTAGGCCTCTCACCGACCAGTCAAGGTGTCCTTCATCCATGGCTCCAAGGGTCTTGTGCAAGTGGTTAGGAACAAGAACAAAGTGAGGAGCAAGAGGAACCGATGGCAGAGGTGCATGACTACAGGTGCAGTGCAACAGGCACAAGGTTGTGACCCAGGTAGTGTCTTTCGGGGACACCAGGCCCTAAAATTGAAGTGCTTCAAAAACCTAACCACTGGCACATGACCCTCTGAGCCATGGATGAAGGACACAGGGCAGTGAAAAGGCTAGGCCTCTCACCGACCAGTCAAGGTGTCCTTCATCCATGGCTCCAAGGGTCTTGTGCAAGTGGTTAGGAACAAGAACAAAGTGAGGAGCAAGAGGAACCGATGGCAGAGGTGCATGACTACAGGTGCAGTGCAACAGGCACAAGGTTGTGACCCAGGTAGTGTCTTTCGGGGACACCAGGCCCTAAAATTGAAGTGCTTCAAAAACCTAACCACTGGCACATGACCCTCTGAGCCATGGATGAAGGACACAGGGCAGTGAAAAGGCTAGGCCTCTCACCGACCAGTCAAGGTGTCCTTCATCCATGGCTCCAAGGGTCTTGTGCAAGTGGTTAGGAACAAGAACAAAGTGAGGAGCAAGAGGAACCGATGGCAGAGGTGCATGACTACAGGTGCAGTGCAACAGGCACAAGGTTGTGACCCAGGTAGTGTCTTTCGGGGACACCAGGCCCTAAAATTGAAGTGCTTCAAAAACCTAACCACTGGCACATGACCCTCTGAGCCATGGATGAAGGACACAGGGCAGTGAAAAGGCTAGGCCTCTCACCGACCAGTCAAGGTGTCCTTCATCCATGGCTCCAAGGGTCTTGTGCAAGTGGTTAGGAACAAGAACAAAGTGAGGAGCAAGAGGAACCGATGGCAGAGGTGCATGACTACAGGTGCAGTGCAACAGGCACAAGGTTGTGACCCAGGTAGTGTCTTTCGGGGACACCAGGCCCTAAAATTGAAGTGCTTCAAAAACCTAACCACTGGCACATGACCCTCTGAGCCATGGATGAAGGACACAGGGCAGTGAAAAGGCTAGGCCTCTCACCGACCAGTCAAGGTGTCCTTCATCCATGGCTCCAAGGGTCTTGTGCAAGTGGTTAGGAACAAGAACAAAGTGAGGAGCAAGAGGAACCGATGGCAGAGGTGCATGACTACAGGTGCAGTGCAACAGGCACAAGGTTGTGACCCAGGTAGTGTCTTTCGGGGACACCAGGCCCTAAAATTGAAGTGCTTCAAAAACCTAACCACTGGCACATGACCCTCTGAGCCATGGATGAAGGACACAGGGCAGTGAAAAGGCTAGGCCTCTCACCGACCAGTCAAGGTGTCCTTCATCCATGGCTCCAAGGGTCTTGTGCAAGTGGTTAGGAACAAGAACAAAGTGAGGAGCAAGAGGAACCGATGGCAGAGGTGCATGACTACAGGTGCAGTGCAACAGGCACAAGGTTGTGACCCAGGTAGTGTCTTTCGGGGACACCAGGCCCTAAAATTGAAGTGCTTCAAAAACCTAACCACTGGCACATGACCCTCTGAGCCATGGATGAAGGACACAGGGCAGTGAAAAGGCTAGGCCTCTCACCGACCAGTCAAGGTGTCCTTCATCCATGGCTCCAAGGGTCTTGTGCAAGTGGTTAGGAACAAGAACAAAGTGAGGAGCAAGAGGAACCGATGGCAGAGGTGCATGACTACAGGTGCAGTGCAACAGGCACAAGGTTGTGACCCAGGTAGTGTCTTTCGGGGACACCAGGCCCTAAAATTGAAGTGCTTCAAAAACCTAACCACTGGCACATGACCCTCTGAGCCATGGATGAAGGACACAGGGCAGTGAAAAGGCTAGGCCTCTCACCGACCAGTCAAGGTGTCCTTCATCCATGGCTCCAAGGGTCTTGTGCAAGTGGTTAGGAACAAGAACAAAGTGAGGAGCAAGAGGAACCGATGGCAGAGGTGCATGACTACAGGTGCAGTGCAACAGGCACAAGGTTGTGACCCAGGTAGTGTCTTTCGGGGACACCAGGCCCTAAAATTGAAGTGCTTCAAAAACCTAACCACTGGCACATGACCCTCTGAGCCATGGATGAAGGACACAGGGCAGTGAAAAGGCTAGGCCTCTCACCGACCAGTCAAGGTGTCCTTCATCCATGGCTCCAAGGGTCTTGTGCAAGTGGTTAGGAACAAGAACAAAGTGAGGAGCAAGAGGAACCGATGGCAGAGGTGCATGACTACAGGTGCAGTGCAACAGGCACAAGGTTGTGACCCAGGTAGTGTCTTTCGGGGACACCAGGCCCTAAAATTGAAGTGCTTCAAAAACCTAACCACTGGCACATGACCCTCTGAGCCATGGATGAAGGACACAGGGCAGTGAAAAGGCTAGGCCTCTCACCGACCAGTCAAGGTGTCCTTCATCCATGGCTCCAAGGGTCTTGTGCAAGTGGTTAGGAACAAGAACAAAGTGAGGAGCAAGAGGAACCGATGGCAGAGGTGCATGACTACAGGTGCAGTGCAACAGGCACAAGGTTGTGACCCAGGTAGTGTCTTTCGGGGACACCAGGCCCTAAAATTGAAGTGCTTCAAAAACCTAACCACTGGCACATGACCCTCTGAGCCATGGATGAAGGACACAGGGCAGTGAAAAGGCTAGGCCTCTCACCGACCAGTCAAGGTGTCCTTCATCCATGGCTCCAAGGGTCTTGTGCAAGTGATTAGGATCAACAAAGTAAGGAGCAAGAGGAATCAAAGGCACAGGTGCAGGACTACAGGTGCTGTGCAACAGGCACAAGGTTGTGACCCAGGTAGTGTCTTTCGGGGACACCAGGCCCTAAATTATTAGTGCTTCTAAAACCTAACGACTGGCACAGGACCCTCTGAGCCATGGATGAAGGACACAGGTCAGTGAAAAGGCTAGGCCTCTCACCGACCAGTGAAGGTGTCCTTCACCCATGGCTCCAAGGGTCTTGTGCAAGTGATTAGGATCAACAAAGTAAGGAACAAGAGGAATCAAAGGCACAGGTGCAGGACTACAGGTGCAGTGCAACAGGCACAAGGTTGTGACCCAGGTAGTGTCTTTCGGGGACACCAGGCCCTAAAGTTCAAGTCCAGCAAAACCAAAAGTTAAAAAGCCCTGTGATGGTATCCTTCCTCCGAGGATCGGAGGTATTCAGAGGAGCATGTCCAGGAACAATTTGACTTTTTTTTTCAAATTGTATCGGCACCACTACTAGAAAAGGTGGGAGTTGCTGCCTGGAAATCTGGACTCTCTTGGGTGCTGGTCGTGGATGAGCTGGACCCTGACAGCGGTGGCCCATATTGACTGCCTCTGTAGCCGGTGTACATCTGTGATGATTGCCAGGTGGGCACCGCTGTTGGTTGTGGGGGTCTAAAAATTGGTGGTTGCAATAATGGCGTGTCCATGTGCTGTTTAATCACCTCCAGCAAATTGGAATGGCACGCCATCAGGTTTTGTGAAGGCACCTTTTCAAGATATGGTATTAGAGACATCACAGTGTGAAAACACGGGTGTGCCTGCAATTTCAGTAGTTCCTTGCTTTGTTGATGCATTTGCTGCATCATGTTCTGCAGCTGGCCCACCGACTGATGATGCTGCGCACGCAGTTGGTCGATTTCTCCTCTGTGCATCTCATGCATCATTTTAAGCTCGTCCCTGTAGTGCCCATGTACAGCGTCGAGCTCACATTGCAGTGTAGTGATGTGGGACTTGTACTGCTCCATGATATGGCCCCTGTCCTCATCTTGCAACTGCCGGGTTATGAGAGTTTGGTGGCTCTGAAGAATCCCGAGAAGTCCGGAGACAGCCCCGGACATCTCGGACTCTGTCTCTCTCCTTGTTGGGGGGAGGGTACCTCGACGCCTCACTGGTGTGGTGGTCCTCACTGGTGGTGTGGCAGCATCTTCCCGTCCTCTGGCCTGTGTCGGGGTTGCCCTGCGCGCTGGTTGTGCTGCAGTCTCTCGGTGCTCCTCATTTTGTTCTTGTTCCCCTGGAGCTTCCATAGCGGTCGATTGTGGAGGTTCAGCTTCTTCCACACTCGGTCCTGCAACCTCAACATCCAAGCTCTCTTCTGCCAAGTCATCATCAAAGGACGGAGTTGTGATTAAGGACTCCCTCCTCCTACTCCTCGCCTCGGGGCAATAGGTTACATCGGCGACGTCATCATCCACCAAGCTCTCCTCACTGCTGAACCGTGCCTCCTGGGTCGGTTCCTCTTGCTCCAAATTGTCTTCAGTCCTGTAGATAAAAAAAATATTTATTGGTGTGCCAAACAGCATGTGGCGTCAATTCACAGAGCTAGCAAACACTAGCAATCACTTTATCACCCGTTTCTACCCAACATTTGATAAAGCTTGTGAGAAAAGTTCGCTAGCCATGGGAATTGAGGCCATAGCAATACATGGCCGAAGTCATGGTAAATGAGCTCTCAGTTCCTGCCCACAGTAGTGGTACTTACAGTCTAGGTTCCAGGCTTGCATTGATGAAAGACAATTGCTTGGCAAATTGGTAGTCTTTTTGTCGCCTTCCCCCGCCACTGCCACTTCGTTCGGCAAGTTTTTTCTTCCGTAGCCATTTCACATATGCATCCCGTATATTGCGCCACCTTGTCTTGTACCTTTCTCCTGTAACGACATGAAAAATTGATTTCGATTATTTCTCTTGAAGGTACATCGCAACTGGACAAACATATACATCGCTACATGTCACATTTCGTATTGGGAAGAGCACGGTGGCAGGCATCGTCGTGAGGACTTCGAGGATCCTTTGGACGCGACTGAGGGCCAGATACATGCCTGTGCCGGACACCACGAAATGGGAGGAGATCGCCCAGGGCTTCTGGACCGAGTGCAAGTTTCCTAATTGTGTTGGCGCACTGGATGGGAAACACATCCGGATTCAGAAACCCGTGGGGAGTGGCAGCCATTATTTCAACTATAAAAAATACTTCAGCATTGTTCTAATGGCAGTCGCAGATGCGGACTACAAGTTTGTGTACGTGGATGTGGGGTCGTACGGTAGTTCCAATGACTCTGGAATTTTCCAGCGTACGACCCTTTGCCGGCTGATGGAGGAAGGCAGACTGCGTCTCCCCCGTGACAGACCCTGGCCTGGGACAAGGGCACCGGCCTACCCCTATGTGTTTGTGGGGGACGAGGCCTTCGCCCTGTCCGACCATGTAATGCGTCCGTACCCAGACAGGGGACTTGATGCCAGCCAGCTACACTTCAATGCTCCGTTGAGCCGTGCAAGGAGAATGGTGGAGTGCACATTTGGGATCCTGGTGTCAAAGTGGAGGGTGTTCCACACGCCCATGCTGCTGAAACCGGGCAACGCAGTTGTCGTGGTGAAGGCAGCATGCATCCTCCACAACTTTGTGCGGCAGGAGGAAAGAGAGACTCCGGAACCCCCGAATGTGCTTCCACTAATGCCCCTGCGGAGGTATGCAACCAGGCCAAGGGTAGTGTCACTGCGGAACAGGGACCAACTGAGACTTTATTTTACCACACCACCTGGACGAGGGTGAATGTTTGGTTTTTAATATGTTTTGTTGAAATGTGTTTATTTTGGAGTTTCAAGTTTGAGTGATTTTAAATGTATTAATTTTTTACAATAAATTGATGTATAATAATTGGTCATTGTGTATGTTTTATGTGCACAGGTGGGGTACATCGCAGGTGGGTGGGATACATCACAGGTGGGTGGGATACATCACAGGTGGGTGGGATACAGCACAGGTGGGTGGGATACAGCACAGGTGGGGTACAGGTGGGTGGGATACATCACAGGTGGGATACATCACAGGTGGGGTAGAGGTGGGTGGGATACATCACAGGTGGGGTAGAGGTGGGTGGGATACATCACAGGTGGGGTAGAGGTGGGTGGGATACATCACAGGTGGGGTAGAGGTGGGTGGGATACATCACAGGTGGGGTACAGGTGGGTGGGATACATCACAGGTGGGGTACAGGTGGGTGGGATACATCACAGGTGGGGTACTGGTGGGTGGGATACATCACAGGTGGGATACATCACAGGTGGGGTACAGGTGGGTGTGATACATCACAGGTGGGTGGGATACAGCACAGGTGGGGTACAGGTGGGTGGGATACATCACAGGTGGGATACATCACAGGTGGGGTACAGGTGGGTGTGATACATTACAGGTGGGTGGGATACAGCACAGGTGGGGTACAGGTGGGTGGGATACATCACAGGTGGGATACATCACAGGTGGGGTACAGGTGGGTGTGATACATCACAGGTGGGTGGGATACAGCACAGGTGGGGTACAGGTGGGTGGGATACATCACAGGTGGGGTAGAGGTGGGTGGGATACATCACAGGTGGGGTACTGGTGGGTGGGATACATCACAGGTGGGGTACAGGTGGGTGGGATACATCACAGGTGGGTGGGATACATCACAGGTGGGTGGGATACATCACAGGTGGGATACATCACAGGTGGGATACATCACAGGTGGGGTACAGGTGGGTGGGATACATCACAGGTGGGGTACAGGTGGGTGGGATACATCACAGGTGGGGTACTGGTGGGTGGGATACATCACAGGTGGGATACATCACAGGTGGGGTACAGGTGGGTGTGATACATCACAGGTGGGTGGGATACAGCACAGGTGGGGTACAGGTGGGTGGGATACATCACAGGTGGGATACATCACAGGTGGGGTACAGGTGGGTGTGATACATCACAGGTGGGTGGGATACAGCACAGGTGGGGTACAGGTGGGTGGGATACATCACAGGTGGGATACATCACAGGTGGGGTACAGGTGGGTGTGATACATCACAGGTGGGTGGGATACAGCACAGGTGGGGTACAGGTGGGTGGGATACATCACAGGTGGGATACATCACAGGTGGGGTACAGGTGGGTGTGATACATCACAGGTGGGTGGGATACAGCACAGGTGGGGTACAGGTGGGTGGGATACATCACAGGTGGGATACATCACAGGTGGGGTACAGGTGGGTGTGATACATCACAGGTGGGTGGGATACAGCACAGGTGGGGTACAGGTGGGTGGGATACATCACAGGTGGGATACATCACAGGTGGGGTACAGGTGGGTGTGATACATCACAGGTGGGTGGGATACATCACAGGTGGGGTACAGGTGGGTGGGGAACAGGTGGGTGGGCCACGGGTGGGTGGGCAACACGTGGGTGACACAAATCCATAGCAAAAGTTGAATACATCACAAGCTTAAACCACAAGCCCCCCCCCAAAAAAACTTCTAGTCAACATACCCTCTGTGCCTTGCTGTCTCTTGCTCAAGTTCTCAAAGTCCTCCACATACAGCTTGGCAATTTTTTTCCACAGGCCTCTGCATTTTTTGATGTTGCTGTGGTCCGCATCCCCCTTGTCCCACAGGGCTGGTACCTGCTGCACCTGTAGGATGAGGTCTTCTGATGTGTAGGGCCTCACCCCCTCGCTATCAGACAGATCCTGCTCCATATTGCTGCCAAAGAGCTCCAGCATGAAGTCACTGCTGCTCCACTCTGTGAACGCTGGTGCCATGTGGTCCCCATCCAAAATGGCCACCATACCATAGAGTCTGCATAGGAAGTGTGGTACAACATCCGGTTTTTATAGCCAGTGTGTTGTGCGCTCTCCGGTTCTCATTGGTTTCCATTGGCCGGATGCAACATTCCGGCTCCGGTCCGGATACGTCAGCCGGACCAGCCGGACCAAAAAATAGCGCATGTTGGAACGGACGCCGGAGTCCGGATCCGGTCCGGCTCCGGTCCGGACGAAACGGACGCATGTGAACGGTCGCATAGACTTTCATTGCTATGCCGTGCGTCCGTTTCGTCCGGTCCGCATGCGGTCCGGCTCCGGCACGGCTCCGGCACGGCGATTCCGGATAGCAACCGCTAATGTGAACCGGGCCTTACAGTAACAACATCAGGAAGAATCTCAAGTTCTGTTCACATCATTACGTGAGGCTGAGATTTGGCCGGGAATTTAAATAATGAATGGATGAAGGTAATTTTTTTTAAACTAATGGGGAATTTCAGCTTTCAAGATCTAACGAAGGTCCCTTTCAGATGGACGGCTGAGCTAACCATTTGCCGAGCAGTTCAGCTCCTGTCTGTTGACTGGCAGTGCAATTCGGGTGCAATTTAAAGTGACACTGAAGCGAAAAAACTTATGATATAATGAATTGTATGTGTAGTACGGATAATTAATAGAACATTAATAACATTGCGTCATTCTCTAATATTTGTAGTTTACAAACTTCACTATGCATTCTTAACTATGAAACAGAACAGAGCTAATGACCCTTTAAACTTCTCTGCAGTAAAGTCTTATCTGAAGTTGTCTTTCACTGTTTCTTTGATGTATCAGTGCTTCAGAAAATAGCATTGCTCTCTGACTAAATGATATGTAGTAGATACAGAGGCGCCAGCAGAATAAAATAAGGACCAGTATAAAAACAATAGCATCAGGGGGGTAAAGTAACACAACCACTATGATTGGTTAAGACAAATTTTAATTTGTACTCCAAGTAAAACAATTGCAGCACGTTTCATGGGTCTCGCGCCCGCTTCCTCAGGCAAAATACAATAAGGAGCAGCTCAGAAGTTGTGCAATCAGGTGCAGCGCCTCTGCCAATTAGGTGCAGAGGCGCTGCACCTAATTGCACAACTTCTGAGCTGCTCCTTATTGTATTTTGCCTGAGTAAGCGGGCGCGAGACCCGTGAAATGCGTTGCAATTGTTTTACTTGGAGTACAAATTCAAATTTGTCTTAACCAATCATAGTGGTTGTGTTTGGCTTCTGGGGAGGTAAGTCTGGGGAGGTAAGTACTACGATCGCCGGCGGATTGTAGTGATCACTTTGACAGCTGCGGCGGCAGGGGAAAAAAGAAGAGGATCCACTCACCTCCATGCCATTGCAGCAACGATCGGCGCCCCCTCTGCTCCGTCTGACGTCAGCGCCGGGTCCTGGCTTGATGAAGTCATCAAGCCGCGACCCGACCTGAGCGTCATTTGGAGCGGAGATGCCGGCTGAAGAAGAGGTGGCTACTGCGGCATATCGCTGGAGCCTGGAAGGTGAGTGATGGCTGCCAACTACAGGGGGGACACCTGCCTCCATGGGGGACACCATGCCCAGCCAGCCACAGACGGGATCCGGCCGCCCGACCCCCCCCCAAAGCGCCCCCCCCTCCATGCAAATTGCCCTGGTCCTTAAGGGGGTCCTTAGGCACAGACATTCTTGCACCCTTAACTCCACCCCTAAAATCAGACCACACCCCCAAGTAAAAATATTCTGCCTCATGACATTAACTGTCCTTAGAATCTTACACTCTAATCACTGTCTCATGTCATCCGTAATGACATGGAACAAAGGGTGTAGGTTCTTTAGGTCACGACATACACATGAACACAGGCACACAGACATGTGAATCACTGCTGAGTATGCAGTGCTAGTCCCTCACTGTGCAAGCAGCGATTTTGCGTGTTAACACATTCAAATAAAACCTTTGTGTAAAATACCTTTTTTTTGTGGGGGTTGGGATGTGTCATTGATCCGTTCCACCATGCCAGTGCACAGGTTTTTAACCACACGAACAAAACTTACATCCTGTCAATTAGCAGGGGGGTGGGATGCTCGTTCCCTGAGCCAATCAAAGTGCCTGGGAATGAATGAACACCGCTACGAGGTGGAGCCATGTTAATTCATAAAAATGAAAGTAAAAAGTTATGTAAAAAAAGATCCAGCCCCATGCGCACGGATCACTCCCACACTGCCGTCCTCAGCCTTCTCCAGCTCTGGTACTGGGTCCCGTAACATCAGCCAGTTGCGGCCAGTCTGCGCAAGAGATACGTAGAGTGCGCACTTCTCTTGCTCAGACTGGCCACTGGGAACTGGTACAGACTACAGAAGAGGAAGAAGAGGGAGAAGACTGAGGATGGCGGCGTGGAAGCGATCCGTGCGCATGGGGCTGGAGGAAGCCCCAGGTATGTATACAACTTTTATCTATTATGGTCTCTGTTTTCCTTTAAAATCACAGGTTTGTATTAACGCCCGTAAAAAAGGGCCAAAACACTCAACTAATTAAGACACTGGGTGCCAAAGTCAGTGCAATAAAATAAACCAGATTAAATGAACGCTGTACAATCTCTGTGCCAGAAGCTATAGCCTACACTGAACCATCTCGGCGCCGGATCACACAGCCTCAGGGAACGGAGCCTGGAAGACGTTCAATGTTTACTTACTAGGTTTTTTTTTAATTAGTGTAGATGCAAGACTTACACAATAATTAAAGGACATCCTAGGTGAAAATATGCTGATGAGATAAATAAGTGTATCTATCCTCCTCGCCTGAAAAATGACTTTTTTTCAATATCAGACAGTTTTATTTTATATTTAAATTTTTTTCTGTTTTATTGTCTCTGCTCCATGGCACATTCATTGAAGCATACCAAAATTACAATTTATGAACCCTTCTTTTTTCTCTTTCCTGCTTTCAGAAGCCATTTACTGCCAGGAAAGTGTTTTATAGCTATACTGTTTTATCAATCTGACCCGGTCCTGACCCAGGATAGAAACTGCCACTTACATATCTAATGTTTAACTCTTCAGGCAGAGAAGGAATAAAAAGGAACACAGCATAGTTATTTGTGTGTTTGACACTGTACATACACATGTCTATCTCATCATGTCACCTTGGATGTCCTTTAACCACTTCAGGACTCAGCCTTTACCCCCCCCCCCTCCCCCCTTTAAGGACCAGCACTGATTTCTAAGATCTGTGCGGGGTGGGCTCTACAGCCCCCAGCACAGATCAAATACCAGGCAGAGCGACCAGATCGCCCCCCTTTTTTGCCCACTAGGGGGATGATGTGCTGTGGGAAGGGGGGGTCTGATCGCTCCTGCATGCGTGTGGCTGGTGGGGGGGGGGGGGGGCACCTCAAAGCCCCCTCCACCGCAGGATTCCCCCTCTCCCCCCTCCCTGCCCCGGAGATCGGAGGCTGCACAGGAACGGATCTGTCCTGTGCAGCCTCTAACAGGCTCCTGCCTGTCATGTGACAGCGATCCCCGGCCGCTGATTGGCCGGGGATCGCTAATCTAGTACAACGCTGCTACTGTTATCAGCGTTGTAAAAATGTAAACAAAGCGGATTATTTCCGCTTGTGTTTACATTTAGCCTGCGAGCTGCGATCGGCAGCCCGCAGGCTATTCACGGAGCCCCCCGCCGTGAATTGACAGGAAGCAGCCGCTCGCACGAGCGGCTGTTTACTGATTAATTAGAATGCAGCCGGCGACTCAGATGTGCGTCGCTGGTCCTGCAGCTACCACTTTGCCGACGCGCGTTATGAGTGTGCGGTCGGCAAGTGGTTAAGGGCTCTTTCACACTAAGACGTTGCGTTTCATGCGACGTTAAAGGAATACTGTAGGGCGGCCAGGGGAAAATGAGTTGAACTTACCCAGGGCTTCTAATGGTCCCTCACAGACCTCCTGTGCCCGCGCAGCCAGTCACCGATGCTCCGGCCCGACCTCCAGTTCACTTCTGGAATTTCAGACTGTAAAGTCTGAAAACCACTGCGCCTGCATTGCTGTGTCCTCGCTCCCGCTGATGTCACCAAGAGCGTACTGCGCAGGCACAGACCATACTGGGCTTGTACAGTACGCTCCTGGTGACATCAGCAAGAGCGAGGACACGGCAACGCAGGCGCAGTGGTTTTCTGACTTTAAAGTCTGAAATTCCAGAAGTGAACCGGAGGCGGGGCCGGAGCATCGGTGATTGGCTGCGCGGGCCCAGGATGTCTGCGGGGGACCATTAGAAGCCCCGGGTAAGTTCAAATCATTTTCCCCCGACCGCCTACAGTATTCCTTTCAGGTCGCATATTGTGCCCCTAATGCAACGCATGCTAGTATTGGAGTTGGACTTATATAGAGCCACGTTATGTATCTCTTGATGTGTCCGTGATGCGTACTTTTTGTTGCATGCTATCAAATGAAAACGGCGCATGAGGCAAATAAAAAAAAAAAAAAACAGTACTGAGCATGTGCAAACATCCGAACACAGCCACATACGAGTATAACGCAAACGCACAGCACACTGCACTTTCATTTACTGTGCTGTGTTATACTCCAACGCAACGTGGGCACTGTGAACAGCCCATTGATATTTCATTGCTGTGAGTTGGGCTGCGTTACAGGCTGCTCTAACGTGCGCCTGTAACGTCCCACTGTGAAAGCAGCCTAAAGGAAAGCCAAACTTAGAAAAGTTGATCAAATATGTATCAGTAGTAAATCTTTTTTTCACCACATAAGACGCTCTGGAATATAAGGCGCACCTAGGTTCAGACGGCAAAAAGCAGAAAAAAAAGTATATACTAAACCTTGTAGATGTTCTCCCCCAATGAATGTCCTCCTGTGTCCCCATGTGCCCTCCTATGTCCCTTTCTGCCCCCTTCTGTCCCAGTGTGTCCCTTTCTTTCCCCAGTGTTTCCCTTTCTGTCCCCAGTGTTTCCCCTTCTGTCCCTCCTTCTGTCCCCAGTGTGCCCCCTTCTGTCCCCAGTGTGTCTCCTTCTGTCCCCAGTGTTTCCCCTCCTGTCCCCCCTACTGTCCCCAGTTTTTCCCTGTCTGTCCCCCCTTCTGTCCCCAGTGTGTCCTTTTCTGTTCTACATCTGTCCCCATTGTGTGTTCCTGGCTCCCTGTATGATCCGCTCCCCCCCCCTCCCTTATGTGTGCGCCCCCCCCCCCCCCCCCCCGGTGTAATTATCAGGATGGCAGCTGTGTATTACCTAACCCAATAGCTCCCAAATGGATCGCAGGCCTCTCTTCTCTCTTGTTCTGCTGATCGTGTCAGTGGCAGAAGCTATCACTAGGGGGAACTGCCAGAGAGGAGACAGGTCTGCGAGCCCCACGGGAGCTGCTGGATTCTGGATTAGGTAAAACACTGCTGCTATCCTGATAATTATACCAGGAGGACATATGGGGACAGCCCTGGTTTCCCAAAACGTCAGCAAAATTGACGTGCACACAATGTTTTTGCAAACAACTTAATGTGTTTTGCGCAAATAGCGCAACTTGATACAGCATGCATTTGGCATGTATAAGCAAGCAGACTTCTTCTGAATCTGGGAGACTATTGGAGGAGGAAGGAGTAACATAGAGCAGGGGTGTAACTAGAGTGGGGGGTCCACAACCGAGTGCTTTTAAAACAGCGCAGGAGATTTGGGCGCAGCTGGCGCCACCATAGGTCGTATTATGAAATACAGCTACAGCGGTGCTCAGTGAGTAATTTGGGCACCGTCAAAAGGAGGGCCGGCCTGCTCATGAGGCGGGGTGAAACATTTGCCTCAGGCGGCAAACTTCTAGGGGCGGCACCCGCCCAGGGGGGGGGGGGGGCGGCCGCCGAGCCGGAGGGGTAGCAGGCAGGTCGGGGGTATTGGGCCTAGCGGTGGGGAGGGGTGGTCGGACCCCCCCTCCCTCGCCTGGGTCCCCCGATCTGCGCTCCCCTCCAGCTGTAATTAGGAATCAGCCGCTTGCAGATCGTAAGAGGCAACGGGCGGGGAGGACTCACCTTTTCCGCGTTCCAGCGAGCGCTCCACTGATGTCACTTCCTGCATCGCCGCCCACTGTATTGTAAGTGGACCGCGATGCAGGAAGTGACGTCAGTGGAGCGCACGATGGAACGTAAATAAGGTGAGTCCTCCCCGCCCGTGCCTCTTACGATCTGCAAGCGGCTGCTTCCTAATTACAGCTGGAGGGCAGCACAGATCGGGGGACACAGGCGAGGGAGGGGGGGGTCTGACCCCCCTCCCCACCGCTAGGCCCAATACCCCCGACCTGCCTGCTACCCCTCTGGCGCACCCACGGGGGGGGGGGGGGGGGGCGTCAGCAATTTTCTCCTGAATTTGCCTCAGGCGGCAAAAAGTCTAGGGCCGGCCCTGGTCAAAAGGAGATCAAATTACTTTTAAAACACTGTAATTTGGCCACCAGCAATAGCTAGAAGCTGAATTACATCTTTCCCCACCATCCACAGCCACCTGAAGGGGGAAGAGTAATTAGTGCAGCCGGGACTTGTGCAGGAGCAGGGCAAAATCGATATGCGCCCAAATCTCCCAGCGATTATATCATAGGTATGCATCCCAACTACTATCCTTTCCTTTCTCTGATACTTCAGGTGTTTTTGTAGCTACGCATGTTATGAAGATCCTGATGGCCATACTTGTTTTATGACCCTTGTGAGACGGACCTCCAGGCTGTGGGGGTCACCAAGAAGAGGCAAAGGAAGGGTTGTGAACATTAAGGGGCCCCATTAAAGTTTTGCTGGGGGGCCCATCATACGCAGTAATGCCCTGTATTGTGAATCATCCACAAATTGTGGCAGCTAGTGTGGTTTCTAAGCAGGGAATGTTTGGAGTTTTTTGCTTGTTTTGTTTTTTTACTTGAATTTTATTAGTTTTTCCACAGCACAAAGCAGTTGTATTACAGACCAGTATGTTTGCATACATGCTATTTAGAAAGCATCCTTGGCATTATATCAAACAGAACAATATCTCTGCTGTGTAAGTATAAAACACCTCATTCATAACAAACCATACAAAAACTTGGGCATAAAACAATTCATGCTTTCTTTTAACAACACAATGTCTGTGTCTATTCTTGTCCCTTGTCATTAGGTACACAGCCATTTGCAACTGGTGCCTTTATTAATTCTCGGTATAATCTATTAATCTTAGTAATTTGATTGTACAGTACTCTGACGTCATTACATAACTATCCGTAGATCTAATGCTTGTATAGTCTTGGGCCCGTTCTCACTGGGGCCATCAGCTGGCGATTCCCTTTTCTTCGATTTGCTTTTTAAAGAGCTAGCTAATACTAATGAATGGCAGTGATCTCACTGCCGTGATTGCTGCCGATCGCAGGCAATTCGCGATTAGCGACAATTGCAAAACGTGGTGCATGCAGCATTTTACCGCAATTCTAGAGGGATGATCGTAATACAGCGCTTAAAAGTACCAATTGCAATCGCTCAAAAATCGCAAGAGTGTTCAGTGATTTTACCGCGTTAATCGCGGTAAAATCACCCGCACAAAACGATAACACCAAGCACTAGCGTTTTGCAATTGCCAGTGTGAATGGGCACTTAGCCCCTGCAACCATATGTTATAAAACACACCAATTTTTATTATAAATAACTTATTAAAGTTATTAGTATTATTATTTTATGAATGCCAACATCTTCTGTAGCTCTGTGCAGGCCAATCAACCTTTTTGGATTTGATATTTTTTTCGGATCAATGTAGAATAGGTAACCAAAACATGGTCGCTCGTTCAATTTTTCAATTGATTTCCTGCTGAAAATAGGTCAAATAGATCAATCAGGAATGCTGAAAAATGTTGGTCACGAGGGCTCGATTGAGTGTGCGGCAGCAACAGTGTTTATCACATGATACCGGTGCATATAGCAATGTCACTACATGCGCCTGATGTCATGGTACATGTAGTGATGTGGGGACTCAGCGGTGACCATTTCTTTGATTATTCTGCCTGTACAGTACTTGCAGATCTCAGTTTGGGCCGAGCATCTTTTGACACAGAAGCGCTTGGCCCAGACTGAGACCTGCATATACTCCTACCTCACTGCCTGATGAAGCAGGGTCATACCTGCGAAACACGTTGCATAGGACCTTAGGGTTTATCAATACATTTTCTACGTATTAAACATTAATACGTTTTTGTGTCTGCTTGGAGGAGGTAAGTCCACCACTGCCTCCCCGTATTTTAAAAGTTTTATCTATTTTCATCCTTTTGGAGCCTCTTCATTGGTAACCCTTGTTTGTGAGTATAAAGATACTTACTCTATCACCATCTCATCCTTACCAGTACATACTACACTATATCGGGCTCTCTGTGTCATTATGAATCTATCTTTAATTATTTAGGCTTGAATGGCAAATTTGGATTTCAGGAAAAAAATAGTTTAGGGATCTTATGGTGCTCAGCTAAGCAAGAATTTATTTTTGGAGTAGGGTCTGTTCCACCAGGTTTGAAAGACAGGTATAGCTGTGTGTCATCAGCATAGCAGTGGTACATCAGGCCATGTTATTGGATAATTGTTCCGAGTGGTAACATCTAGGGTGCCAGAAGTGGCACGGGGGACTGAAGGTGGCACAAGGAGACAGAAGGAGGCACAAAGGGAGACAGAAGGAGGCACAGGGACACAAAGGGGGACAGAGATTGCACAGGGATGGGGACTGAAGGTGGCACAAGACAGAAGGAGGCACAGACACTTGTGGGGGCATGGCTTAATTTGGGAAGCATGGCTTAGCTCAGGGACGCAGCTTAGTTCAGCGGGCGTGGGATTAATCTTGGGCATGACACCCCCCAGGATCAATGACGTTCCAGGCAGTGGTCTGTAATACCTATGCCTAATAACGCCCCTGGCCCCAATTCTCAAAGCTATGCTATGATTGCCAAGCACAGGCAGCGCACAGCAACTTTTTTGTCACTACCGATGGCAGCATAGAGTGCATTGCCTAATTAGCGCAATCTGCATTACCTGAGCAACGCATTAGCTAATTAATGCAAGCATAACTAGGGTCATGCACGTTGTACCATGTGTTACCCTAGCAATGCTCACGCTACTTAGGCAATGCGAGTCACGCTAATTAGGCAATGCGCACCACGCTGTCATACATAGTAAAAGTAAAATTGCTGCGTGTTGCCTGAGGACAGCAATCTTACCCTATCTTCCTGAACCAGGTTCTCGGTCTCATTGTCTTTCGAATACAAAATATCAGACAATAAATGGTGCCTTTATTTAACTTTACACATGTATCTGTACAACTTTTATTTTTTAAACATCTTGCCTCGATTTTCTCGGTAACATCTACAAACTGCAGCCACCATAAATCTAAAGCTAGCTACACCAATGTTATAGTTACAAACAAAATACTTAGAAAACACATGCTTCACTCAAACAAGAACTAGCTTCAATAATTTTCCAGATACCCTACATACATCCTGAATGGCAAATGGAATGAGAGACTGCAAAGGTTTACAAATCATGACATTCCTATGGAGCAGAGGATTAACACCACATAACGGAACATGACGCATCCCACTCTACCAAGAACTGCTGCAGTCATCCTCCTGTCTCATTTGATGGGTATTCAAAACATGTCTGGCTGGATGTGGCACCAACAGAGCTCCGAGGAGCATCGTACAACAATACACCCTTTATAGAAAGCCTGTGTAAATAAATGCACTGTTTTGAAAATAAGGCCAGTTTGGAAACAGAGTTCTGTATGTTCCTGCTAATAGGCATCTCCCAAAATATGTTCTTTGCATGCTTTCAGATATTTTGATATTTTGACAAGGGCTGCCATTACAGTGCCATGTATGGTAATCCTCAAGGCCTCCCTTAGGACCTCCACAGAAGATAAACTTTAAGAACTCCCTAGTCCTCTAAGATACAATGTAAACATCAAGGCTTCCTTTAAAGAGAAACCATGACCAAGAATTGAACTTCATACCAATCAGTAGCGGATACCCCACTTTTACACGAGAAATCTATTCCTTTTCACAAACAGACCATCGGGGGCGCTGTATGGCTGATATTGTGGTGAAACCCCTCCCACAAGAAACTCTGAGGACCATGGTACTCCTGGCAGTTTCCTGTCTGTGAACCTTGTTTCCAACTGCCAAAACAGCAAGCAGCAGCTACATCACCTACTGCTTTACTCAGCAGTAAAAATGTCACTATGTGATAAATGTCAGAATATAAATCAGGGATTTAAAAGATTTCACAATGGGCAAACACTGACTAAATCATTTATACATAATTATTGTAAATATGGAGCACTTTTTTATTACATTATTTCCACTGGAGGTTCTCTTTAAATTCCCATATAACATACATTGCAAGGCCTCCCTTGGGCTCTCCATACAAGATAAACTTCAGGCCTTTGTTTACCCCGTGACTCTTACAAGGTACATTTCAGCGACTTCCTGGGCTCCCCTTGTTTCCATGTAAGGTACACACTTCTGGCTCCATTACCCCCCTCTATATATATATATATATATATATATATATATATATATATATATATATATATATATATATATATATATATATATATATATATATAAAACATTAAGGCCTACCTTGGGCCCCCACCATATAGAATACACTTCAAGACTTCCTAAAAGGACACCTGAAGTGAGAGGGATATGGAGGCTGCCATATTTATTTCCTTATAAACAATACTAGTTGCCTGACATCCTGCTGATCTTTCATACATCAGTGGTATCTGAATCACTTACCTGAAAAATCATGTGGCAAATCCTGTCAAACATCTGACCTGCATGCCTGTTCATGGTCTATGATGTAGGCATCCTGCCGAATCCATAACCCTCTAACTTCAGGTGTCCTTTGACCCTTTAGAAGCCAATGTATTTAGAGGCTTTCAAGTGCTCCGAGTCTATTTATTTTAGCACTTTTTTATTTCTTATTTGTTACATTTGCTTGCTACCAAATAGTGGTGCTGTAATGTTGTTTTATGGCCACTTGTCACTAGGGGGCAATGTGAGACAATAACAGAGGACTTCTGCTTTTAGTATCTGTTTTTTTGTGCTAGCAGAAAAAAAGAGATAAAAGCATTCCAAGAATTTACAGTGTGAGTTCTCCCAACTGGGGTCAAAAACCGTGCACTTATCTCAAACGAGATAACCCGTGAAGCTTCTAATGGGTTAAAGCCCCCATAAGATAAAATATAATTTCATGAGACCCTCCTCCATTGAGGGCCCCATCTTCCCAGGACAGATACTTTACCACTTCTCATACCTTGGTGATGTTGGAACTTGGTTGAGCAGCAAGGACACTCCCCTTTGAGACAGTGCCACAGGAGAAGACCAACTAAAACAAAGGGCAGATTATTAATCTACAAATGTCTAGGCACAGTAGGTAATGAAATTAATACAAGTAACTTATCTGTACTATATTGTGGGTATATTCCATTGGGATGGCTATGTAATATTTTCACCCTGTTATATCACAAATCCTCCTCATCAAGGCAATACGGCTGCCATGACATGTTTAGAGATGTTGTTGCCTCCAGGGACACAGTGGCTGAAGATTTTGAGGAGTGGCTGGCAGCAACTGCTCATGTAAGTTTACTGCTAGCTACTAGTCACAGCAATGGGACTAGTTGCAGCAAGTAGTCAAAGCATAAGTTAAAGTGACTAATCACCACAACAAAAGATGGCTTGTCTGAGATATGGCCATAATTTAGAAATGCATACACATTTAAACTGCTATTTTAAACCAAAAAACTCAAACGGTACTTGGCACTCTAACTCAGTAGGAAGATGGTGCCAAACAGGTCTTTGAAAAACATCAGCAATTTATTCTACCCTTTTCCCGAAATTGGAAAGAAATATTCTTTAGAGTTCCACAACCCTGTCCTCAAGGCCCACCAACAGTACAGGTTTTGCAGGAAACCACACACAATCACAGGTGGAGTTATTAGTGTTGCAGAAGAGCTGATGAACTACCTCTGTACATTTATACAAAACATGCAGTGCCGGTGGGCCTTGAGGACTGGGTTGGGGAACCCTTAGGGTTGCATCATTCCCAAATTGGAGGACCTCTGTAGGAGAGTTTGTAAGAGGGTTGCTTGGTGGATGGCCCATCTCCATTTAAAGAAGAAAGTGAGGAGTAAAGGGGATTCATGGAAGTTCTAGAGACAGGCAGTGAGGGAAGATCCCTCCAGTGGATACAGATGGAAAATTCCCCAAATGGTTCTAAAGCCTTACTATACTATTATTATTTAGAGTTTATATACAATAATAATACAATGACATTTCTATAGCGCTTTTCTCCCATAGGACTCAAAGCGCTTAGGCTCTCTCAGATTCAGTAATTAGTAGGATGAAGTATTCACACAACAAAAGTTATATTTCTGCAAATGCCAAACTGAACAGGTGGGTTTTCAGTCTGGATTTAAACACGTCCAGGGATGGAGCTGTCCTGATCTGTTGAGGTAAGGAGTTCCAAAACGTAGGGGCAGCATGACAGAAGGCTCTGGGACCAAACGTTTCCAAGTGGACTCTGGGTATGACTAGATTATTAGAACCTGTTGATCTGAGAATGCGGGGATTGCTACGTAGCTGCAACATATCTTTCATGTATCCAGGGCCTAGATTATTCAGGGATTTAAATGTCAGTAGGCCGATCTTGAATAGGACCCTCCATTCTATAGGTAGCCAGTGAAGGGAGTGCAGGACTGGCGTTATGTGGCAGTGACGGGGTTGGTTGGTTAGCAGTCTGGCAGCAGTATTCTGTATCAACTGTAGACGGTACAAGGCCTTTTTTGGAAGACCAGTGTAGAGAGCATTGCAGTAGTCCAGTCAGGATGTGATGAAGGCGTGGACTAAGGTTGGCAGATCTTCTGGGGGGATGAGGTGCTTGATTTTTGCAATGTTCTTCAGGTGAAAATAGGATGATTTCACCACAGCAGAGATTTGAGTTCTGAAGTTTAAATCCCAATCAATTAGAACTCCCAGGCTACGCACATGATCAGAGCTGCGTAGATCCATGCCTCCTATTCCCAGTGGTGAAGACTGCAAGTTAAGTTGTTTTGTTATCATGCTCTGCCCTCCAATCAGAAGGACTTCAGTTTTGTCTGCATTTAGTTTCAGCCAGTTGTCATTCATCCATTTCTGTAGTTCACGTAAGCAGGCGTTTATAGTTAGAGTTGGGTCTGTCACACCAGGCTTGAAGGAAAGATATAGTTGGGTGTCGTCTGCATAGCAGTGGTATGTCAGGCCATGTTTTTGGATTAGTTTTCCCAGCGGTAACATGTAAATAGTGAAAAGCAGGGGAGAGAGGATTGAGCCCTGTGAACCCCATACTTAAGTGATACAGGGGTGGACAGGAAGGGCCCCATAGACACTTTGTGGGTTCTGCCACTCAAGAAGGATTGGAACCACTGAAGAACTATGCCATCAGTGCCGCAGTATTCCTGTAGCCTGTTTATCAAGATGTCATGGTCAACTGTATCAAAGGCTGCAGAAAGGTCTAGCAGTATGAGGATCAAGCACTCTCCTCTGTCTCTTGCCATGAGCAGGTGGTTGCATATTTGGATGAGGGCAGTTTCAGTGCTGTGGTGTTTCCTGAAGCCAGACTGGAATGGGTCACAACTGTTGTTTTGTAGGATTTTGGCTTCTAGCTGGAGGTAGACAGCTTTTTCAATTAGCTTGCCCAGAAAGGGGAGGTTAGAGACAGGTCTGTAGCTGGTCATTGCATCTGGGTCCAGGGAGGGTTTTTTGAGGAGAGGCCTGATGATTGCTTCCTTCAGTAAAGCAGGAAATATCCCTGATTTTAAGAACAGTTAATAATTTTTAGGAATACCGGTACGAACAGGTCGGGGCAGTTCAACATGAACTGTGTTGGGCCAGGATCCAGGTCACAGGTAGTTAGGCGGACGTGAAGGAGGATGCTTGATGTGACTTCTTCATCAATTTCTTTGAAGTTTGACCAAGGTGTTACATTGTCTCTGCTAATGGTCTTCGGCGCTATATTAGGCTCAGATGCTCTAAGTTGGATGGCGGACCTTATAGCGGAGACTTTGTCTGTGAAGAAATGGGCAAATTGGTCACAGAGGTCCTTTGAAGACTCAATATTAAGTTTTTGACATGCCGGGTTGCAGAGTTTTTCCACTGTGCGGAACAGTTGGGCTGGTTTGTTAACTGCATTTGCAATCTCTTGCAGTGGCGGCGCCAGGGGGGTGCTTGGGGGTGCTCGAGCACCCCCTAGAATTGTCCAAGCACCCCCAAAGCACCCCCTGGAGTGAACTGACTTCAGGCGTCTAAAAGACGCCAAGTCAGTTCACACACCGGCAGCACGGAGCAGCAGGCAGGGCTACGGTAAGATGGCCGCCCGGAGCCCTGTTCTGCAGACTTCGGGCGGCCATTTTCCCGTAGCCCTGCTCTCTGCATGCAGGCAGGAAGTCTCGTCGTGACGTCGGGAAGGAAGAGGATCGTGGGCGCGCGGGCGCTGCGCGCCACAATGAGGTCGGGACTCGGGACGGGAGGTCGGGAAAGAAGGTCTTCTGGCTGTAGGTGAGTAAATGGGTTTTTCTTTTCTTTTTCAGGTGATGCGGATTGTGCATATTGGGGTCATATCTGCTACGGATTGTGCATATTGGGGTCATATCTGCCACGGATTGTGCATATTGGGGTCATATCTGCCACGGATTGTGCATATTGGGGTCATATCTGCCACGGATTGTGCATATTGGGGTCATATCTGCCACGGATTGTGCATATTGGGGTCATATCTGCTACGGATTGTGCATATTGGGGTCATATCTGCTACGGATTGTGCATATTGGGGCGATATCTGCTACCGATTGTGCATGTTGGGGTCATTTCTGCTACCGATTGTGCATATTGGGGTCATTTCTGCTACCGATTGTGCATATTGGGGTCATTTCTGCTACCGATTGTGCATATTGGGGTCATTTCTGCTACCGATTGTGCATATTGGGGTCATATCTGCTACCGATTGTGCATATTGGGGTCATATCTGCTACCGATTGTGCATATTGGGGTCATATCTGCTACCGATTGTGCATATTGGGGTCATATCTGCTACCGATTGTGCATATTGGGGTCATATCTGCTACCGATTGTGCATATTGGGGTCATATCTGCTACCGATTGTGCATATTGGGGTCATATCTGCTACCGATTGTGCATATTGGGGTCATATCTGCTACCGATTGTGCATATTGGGGCCATATCTGCTACCGATTGTGCATATTGGGACCATATCTGCCACCGATTGTGCATATTGGGACCATATCTGCCACCGATTGTGCATATTGGGACCATATCTGCCACCGATTGTGCATATTGGGACCATATCTGCCACCGATTGTGCATATTGGGACCATATCTGCCACCGATTGTGCATATTGGGACCATATCTGCCACCGATTGTGCATATTGGGACCATATCTGCCACCGATTGTGCATATTGGGACCATATCTGCCACCGATTGTGCATATTGGGACCATATCTGCCACCGATTGTGCATATTGGGACCATATCTGCCACCGATTGTGCATATTGGGACCATATCTGCCACCGATTGTGCATATTGGGACCATATCTGCCACCGATTGTGCATATTGGGACCATATCTGCTACCGATTGTGCATATTGGGACCATATCTGCTACCGATTGTGCATATTGGGACCATATCTGCTACCGATTGTGCATATTGGGGCCATATCTGATAACGATTGTGCATATTGGGGCCATATCTGATAACGATTGTGCATATTGGGGTCATATCTGCTAACGATTGTGCATATTGGGGTCATATCTGCTACCGATTGTGCATATTGGGGCTATATCTGATAACGATTGTGCATATTGGGGCCATATCTGATAACGATTGTGCATATTGGGGCCATATCTGATAACGATTGTGCATATTGGGGCCATATCTGATAACGATTGTGCATATTGGGGTCATTGGACGTGTTTTTTGTTAAAATCTGCTCACATTACGTGTATTTTCTTGAGAAAACCTGCACAATTATGTGAATTTTCTGGGAAAAGGGTCACCAAAACTTGGGCCCTCTGTCTTTGCGTTGCACTTTTAAAGGGAACCCGAGGTGAGAATAATATTGAGGCTGCCATATTTATCTCCCTTTAAGCAATACCAGTTGCCTGGCTGCCGTGCTGGTCCTCTGCCTCTTATTCTTTCAACCATAGACCCTGAACAAGCATGCAGCAGGTCAGGGGTTTCTGACAATATTGTCAGAACTGACAAGATTAGCTGCATGGCTTGTTTCTGGTGTAATTCAGTTCACTACTACAGCCAAATAGATCAGCAGGGCTGCCAGGCAACTAGTATTGTTTAAAAGGAAATAAATATGGCAGCCACCATATCACTCTCACCCTGGGTTCACTTTAAATTACAGTTAGCCCCGCCCTCATCCGGTCATGACCACGCCCATTTTTTCGCCGCGGCGCGCTTCGCGCGCCGCAGGTTGTGGCCACACCCATTTTTGGCGCGGCGCGCTTCGCGCGCCGCAGGTCGTCAGCTCCCCCGGAAATTGGTCCAGCACCTGCATAGCACCCCCTAAAAAAATTTCCTGGAGCCGCCACTGATCTCTTGTGATAGAAAGGATGATTTTTTTCCCGTGATTACCTTTTGGTAGCTCTTCAAGTGGAGGATTAAGGCATGTTTGTCTTCTGGGGACTTAGATTTGCGCCACAGTCTCTCAAGTTTTCGGCCTCTTTTCAGCTCTTTTATAGCGTTATCAAACCACTGTGCATGATGGTGTGGAGTAAGATATTTGGTGCGCAGAGGAGCAATGGTCTCAAAGGTGGAGGACACACATTTGTTGTATTTAAACACCAGAGTATCAGGGTCCAAGCTGGAGTCAGTCAATTCATCAAAGCTAAGGTTATCTCGGATATGTTGAGGTGTTAGCCCTTTTAAGCGGCGATATTTTATTTGAGTCTTGACCTGGTGTTTGACAGCTGGTATTGAGAGGGAGAAGTGGATAGTGTGATGGTCTGACCAGGCAACAGGATTAATTTCCACATTGGCTATTGACAGCCCAGTATGGAATATGAGGTCCAGAGTGTGACCTTTCCTGTGAGTAGCAGAGCTGATTGATTGGAGGAAGCCCAGTTCATGTAAGGCATGAGATAGCTCTATACCAAATTTTGAAGAGGAGTCATCCACCCATGTATTGAAATCTCCAAGAACAATCCATCTGGGGTGTTCCAGTGTTAGGTTGCATAGGAGGTCTACAAGTTCCTTAAGGAAGTCTGAGTATTTTTCTGGTGGGCGGTAGATCAGCAATATGTTAGTGTTTTTCTCAGCTGAAAGTTGCACCCCCAAGTATTCAAACGAGTTGGTAGGACCTACAGTAAGTGGTCTGATTCTCAAAGCTGATCTAAAGCAAAGTGCAACCCCTCCTCCCCTGCGTTCTTTCCTGTTGCAGTATATCGCGGAATAGTTTGTTGGCACGGCGGCCTCCAAGGTGGGGCCAACTGGTTCAGAAAGCCAGGTTTCAGTCAGGCAGGCCAGATCAGAAGACTCTATTAGATCATGTATGATTGCTGTTTTGTTGTTTATCGATCTGACGTTACAGAGGACAGCCTTGATGGGGCTACCCTGGGAGCTAGGGTCTGAGATTGATGACTCCAGGACAGAACAGTCTCCAGATGTGTGGCTGTCATCTCTGCTGGATTGTGCTGGAGCTATTAGGGTTGTTGGCTGGGTGTACTCTGTAGATTTTGTCACAGAGTTATTTTGGTTCTGCGGTGAAGAACGTCTTTTCCCACGTCCTCTCGATCCTCTCTTTGTCTTTCTGAAGATTCCAACAGACTTAAGTAGAATTATTGTGGATTTGTCAATTGGATAAATATTTCTTGGTTGGTATACAGCTAAAAGTCTCTCATGGACAAGAGACAGCTCAGGGCTCCTGCCGAGAAAGGCCCTATTGAGAGTCAAGGTGTGAACTTTCTCAGCTGTGGCTGGTATACTGCAGAGATCAAAGGGCCTGTATAGACTGAATTGTCCTTACGCAGAGATGTATAGCGCCGACATCTTCCGCAGCAATGTACAGAGTATATATTCATGTCACTAACTGTCCCTCAGAGCGGCTCACAATCTAATCCCTACCATAGTCATATGGTAGGGCAGCACGGTGGCATAGTGGTTACGTTTAGCGCTCTTGCCTTGCAGCGCTGGCCCCTGGTTCAAATCTCAGCCAGGTCACTATCTGAATGGAGTTTGTATGTTCTCCCCATGTCTGCATGGGTTTCCTCCAACATCCGAAAAACATACAGATACTTTAAAATGGCTTCCTCCGAAATTGGCCCTAGACTATGATAGATACACTACACAATAGATACATAGACATGGTACGGGTTAGATTGTGAGCCCCTCTGAGGGAAAGTTAAGTGACAAGACAATATAAACTCTGTACAGCGCTGCAGAAGATGTCAGCGCTATATAAATAATAAGAATAATAATATGTCTATGTATCTATTGTGTAGTGTATGTATCGTAGTCTAGGGCCAAATTTAGGCAATTAACTTATACATATGTTTTGGGATGTGGGAAGAAACCGGAGTGACCGGAGAAAACCTATGCAGAAAAGGGGAGATGGCTCCCTAGCTAAGTTTTGAACTGGAGACCCAGCACTGCAATGTGAGAATGCTAATCACTACGCCATTGTGCTGCCCACAGCAAAAGTAAAAGCAAAAATAAAATGTCATCTAGAGTAGGGAGTCAAACTAGCTAGACAGCAGAAATGTTGCTTACATACAGGGTTGCTCGTAAACTACACCAGTGCGAATCTATGCGTCGTAGTCCGCAACTACGCATCATAGTTCATAGCCGAAGTTTAAAAACTTTGCATACGTATTTCCGCGTAGTCGTAGTCCCGCTATGCGAAGCTTCGCCCGCTACGCGTAGTTGACGTATGTATTGCGACGTCAACTACGCGTGTGGTAACTGCATCTATATGGATCTTTGCGCATGCGCAGAAATAGTATTGCCCTTCTATACGTATACAATTCCGCATTGGAAGGTGGAATGTACGCATATATTAGTTCACCCATGCGCATAGTTAGCGGATTATTGCGGAAATTGTTCCGCATAAGGGCATAAGCGTCCGCATCAACTACGCTTCGCATTACGCGAAGCTTCCGTATTTTAACGCGTAGTCTACGAAATGCCAACGTAGCAAAGTTTCTGATTTCGTAGCCGTAGTTTGTGAACCGTAATCGCGGAAAACTACGCGTAGTTCCAGCGTAGCGAAGTTGGCTGACTACGACCAATCCTGCTTACATATGTATGTGTGCTTAAAATTAGTTCTGATTTACATTAAAGGACTTTAAATGGGCTGCCTACAGTTCTCAGCAATAGGCACTTGGCAAACCACTTAGGAATAATCTAATAGTGTGTTCACGCAGTTTAAATTAGATCTCAACATACTGAAAATACATGCATGATTTTAATGAAGGTCTTATTGTGAAGTGCCTCAGTGGAAGATTGTAGCTATAGAGACTGCGGCCAGCCCATCAACAACAGCTGTTTCCCTCAGACTCAACCATCCTTTTTTGACAGAACACTGCAGTAATCCCAGTTACGGTCAGATTTCTATTTAGGTTTGATGAATATCCACACAGCTGCCATGGAATATGTATAAAATGTAGAATGGCAACATCACAATTAACACAAACATAAATTCATGTTGGCATATGTCAGAGAGATGTCAATGGCAGGAGATGCCTCTCTGAGCAGCCCAGATGTCCATGGCTTTCTTAATGTATCTTGGGTCTGTGAAGCAGCTGTTGTTGACGGGATATGTACCATCCAAGGCTATCCTTCCATTTTTATCCTCGAGAAAAACCACAAGTCTACTTTCATTTTTGGAAAGCTGGAACAGAGACAAGGAAGATTGTCATTTTCCACTTCCTATGTGTTTTTGTGAAAGACTGACAGCACAGTGGAAGCTGAGTGCTTATGAATAGCTCTATGTATTAAATATAATAGACAGAATATTGTTCATTCAATGAAATAATTGATTAACCTTTCCTGCCAGATTATCGGATTATACAGAATACAAATGGTAAATTAAATATTCAGAGGTAAAAGTTCATATTTGTCTAACATTAATATTATCATTAAATTCATTTCATAGTGAATTCTGCATGGGTTTTATAAACTTACATTTTTTTATATTGTGATTGTCATAAATTAAAAAAAAACAAGAGCTTTTATTTTTTGAAATAAAAAAAAACCACAGCAATTTTTTTATGTGCATGTGTGTATATGTATATGGTATTAATGAAGGTAGGATATAAAAGTAAGTATATAAAAGTAAGTTTAGCGCTGCATAATATGTTGGCACCTTATAAATACAATAAATAAATAAGTAGCACTTCTAAAAATCACAAAATTAAAATGCCTTGAGATGATGAAAAATATAGCATAAGCAAGAAAGGTTTTTTTTCTAATATCCAAGATCCTTTGAGCTGGGGAGGATCTAAAATAGGAACCGTAACCAAGAATTGAACTTCATCCTAATCAGTATCCGATACCCCTTTTCCCTAGGAGAAATCTTTACCCAGACTCGGGACAAGGTCCTCCAGCACCCAAGGCTGAGACACCAAAGTGCGCCCCTCCATCCCTCCCACCCCAGCCGTCACACACTGATTGCTATTAGAGTAAGAGGCACCTCAGGGACCCAAATCCCCTCAACACCTTATTCTCTAGTTATCTGGCTTGCAGTCATTGCCTTGTATCCCCTTTTCTTATTTCTCTCTGCTTCAAATACAATAGGGCAGCCGTGCCCAACCTACGGCCCGCGGGCCATTTGTGGCCCGCGAAGCCAGTTTCTGTGGCCCGCGCGGTGTCTGCCTGCGGAGGGGGAGAGGATCGGGTGGTATTGCGTAGTATTGGCACTCGGCGGGACGCGCATACACCAGCGTGCACTCGTATTCAGCCCCGGGTACCGCTGGGATAGTCAGAAAGCCTTGCTCATTGGTTACTGCAGGAACCTTTCCTCCAATAGGAATCAGCCTAATTCTCCTCCTCCGCAGGCAGACACCGTGGGCAGACAACGGGACACACGCTGTGACAGCCCCCTCAGCCCCACACAAAACTGACAGCCTCCTCAGCCCCACACAGAGCCGACAGCCTCCTCAGCCTCACACAGAGCCGACAGCCTCCTCAGCCCCACACAGAGCCGACAGCCTCCTCAGCCTCACACAGAGCCGACAGCCTCCTCAGCCCCACACAGAGCCGACAGCCTCCTCAGCCTCACACAGAGCCGACAGCCTCCTCAGCCTCACACAGAGCCGACAGCCTCCTCAGCCCCACACACAGCCGACAGCCTCCTCAGCCCCACACAGAGCCGACAGCCTCCTCAGCCTCACACAGAGCCGACAGCCTCCTCAGCCCCACACAGAGCCGACAGCCTCCTCAGCCCCACACAGAGCAGACAGCCTCCTCAGCCCCACACAGAGCCGACAGCCTCTTCAGCCCCACACAGAGCCGACAGCCTCCTCAGCCCCACACAGAGCCGACAGCCTCCTCAGCCCCACACAGAGCCGACAGCCTCCTCAGCCCCACACAGAGCCGACAGCCTCCTCAGCCTCACACAGAGCCGACAGCCTCCTCAGCCCCACACTGAGCTGACAGCCTCCTCAGCCCCACACAGAGCTGACAGCCTCCTCAGCCCCACACAGAGCCGACAGCCTCCTCAGCCCCACACTGAGCTGACAGCCCTCTCAGCCCCACACAGAGCTGACAGCCCCCTCAGACCCACACAGAGCCGACAGCCTCCTCAGCCCCACACAGAGCCGACAGCCTCCTCAGCCTCACACAGAGCTGACAGCCCCCTCAGCCCCACACAGAGCTGACAGCCTCCTCAGCCCCACACAGAGCTGACAGCCTTCTCAGCCCCACACAGAGCTGACAGCCCTCTCAGCCCCACACAGAGCTGACAGCCTTCTCAGCCCCACACAGAGCTGACAGCCTTCTCAGCCCCACACAGAGCTGACAGCCTTCTCAGCCCCACACAGAGCTGACAGCCTCCTCAGCCAGCACACTACAGGCTGGACTCTGATACCATTGCTGCATTAATCTGCCCTGTGCATACACCCAGGTACCGTACTGGACTCTGATACCATTGCTGCATTAATCTGCCCTGTGCATACACCCAGGTACCATACTGGACTCTGATACCATTGCTGCATTAATCTGCCCTGTGCATACACCCATATACTGTACTGGACTCTGATACCATTGCTGCATTAATCTGCCCTGTGCATACACCCAGGTACCATACTGGACTCTGATACCATTGCTGCATTAATCTGCCCTGTGCATACACCCATATACTGTACTGGACTCTGATACCATTGCTGCATTAATGTGCCGCAAACTTCTTATTAACCAGTTCACCCCCAAGGGTTTTTACCCTAACGGACCAGAGCAATTTTCACCTTTCAGCGCTCCTCCCTTTCATTCACCAATAACTTTTTCACTACTTATCACAGCAAATTGATCAATACCTTGTTTTTATTGCCACTAAATAGGCTTTTTGGAGGCGATATTTATTTTCAGTAATACCTTTTCTTTTTATGCATTTTAAAGGGAAAAACAAGGAAAAAAATGAAAAAATACACGATTTCTCCATTTTCATCCCCTATAGTTTTAAAATAAACACTGCTAATGTGCATAAAACACACACATTTTATCTGCCTATTTGTCCTGGTTATTACAATATATAAATTATGTCCCTAGTGCAAAGTATGGTGACAATATATTATTTGGAAATAAAGGTGTATTTTTCCTATGTTGTGTTTTTGTTTTCTCATTGCATACTACCAATGAATTCAAGCCCTTATTTGCAAATATAACAGTAGTTCACCCTCATAGCATACATATTTTAAAAGCTGAGTCCCTAAGGTAACTATTTATGCATTCGGTTTTCAATTCTGTCACTTTTGGTGTTTTTTACAAGTGTTTTATTTTGGTACAGAGTATATGGAAATAACAGTTTTATTGCTTCTCATTCAGTTTGCCAAAAAATCAAAATCAAATGACATATGCATAATCTCTCAAACACCCCAAATTATCTTCTCTTGCTTGTCACGGTTAAAATGATACCCTATACACATCATCAGATAGTGTTTTGGCCACATAATACACTGTTAATCATGAGCAGCACAATGTATTTTTAAAGGCCATTTTTTGCACCAGAAACAATACAGTCATACTTTCCCAGCAAAACCCCTGGTGTCTCAGAACATTGGATATAGGTCATAAATTATACCATTCTGAAAACTAGAGAACCAGACCTACCCAAATATACATATTTTGTAACATTTGCACTTTTGCGGTTTTGATGAAATTGCACCGTAACTTAAAAAATGTTTTTTTTTTACAGTTTTCTTTACTTTGGCATGAAAAAACAATTCAAATGACATATGCATAATCTCTCAAACACCCCAAATTATCTTCTCTTGCTTGTCACGGTTAAAATGATACCTTATACACATCATCAGATAATGTTTTGGCCACATAATACACTGTTAATCATGAGCAGCGCCAATGTATTTTTCAAGGCCATTTTTTGCACCAGAAACAATACAGTCATACTTTCCTAGCAAAACCCCTGGTGTCTCAGAACATTGGATATAGGTCATAAATTATACCATTCTGAAAACTAGAGAACCAGACCTACCCAAATATACATATTTTGTAACATTTGCACTTTTGCGGTTTTGATGAAATTGCACCGTAACTTTGAAAATGTTTTTTTTTTACAGTTTTCTTTACTTTGGCATGAAAAAACAATTCAAATGACATATGCATAATCTCTCAAACACCCCAAATTCTCTTCTCTTGCTTGTCACGGTTAAAATGATACCCTATACACATCATCAGATAGTGTTTTGGCCACATAATACACTGTTAATCATGAGCAGCGCCAATGTATTTTTTAAGGCCCTTTTTTTACCAAATGCAACAATGTAATTCTTTCTTCTCAAAGCCCCAGGAGTGTAAAGCTGGCCACTAACGGTCCAATTTCTAGCGAAAAATCGTTCGAGCGATCAGAAATTCTGATCGGATTGGTTGTAAATAATCTCCATTGGTGGATACAATCGATTATGAACGAGTGAAAAAAATGTCGCCCGAATGAATTTTCGTCGAACGAAAATTTGGATTTTCTTGGTGGTCGTGATAGATAGGAAGCAATGATTGGTTAGTTGATGGTGTAGTGAACGATTTTTCGTCCGATCAGAATTTCTGATCGCTCGAACGATTTTTCGCTAGAAATTGGACCGTTAGTGGCCACCTTCAGACCATTCAATAAAAGACACAAATGTTACCATTCTGAAAACTAGAGACTCAGGCCTACTCAGTTGCAAATAGAATAATTTAGGTGAGGCCTAAATCACTATCCATAACATGAATGACAGATACATTGCAACTCACCATTGCAGGTCTAACAGGATGGAGAAAGGCCAGAGGGCATACGCCAAGGAAAGCCAGTGGTCAGAAGATGGGGGGTGGTCTGCAGAGTAAAGTCCTGTGGCAAACACTCTCGCCTTGCAGCAGCAAGTCCAAATGGGAAAAACTATTTGCAGGTTGTAGGAGTCTTGGGTTTCCTCTAAGCTTCTGGGTTTCCTCCCACACCCCCAAAAAAGGTGGTAATGTTAACTAGTGGTAATTGTGAGTTCCTTTGAGGGACAGTAAGTGGCAAATAAAAGTAGAGAGGAAAAAGTCCAGTGAAAATTTAGGGTAATGAAGAAAAAAAAATAAAATAAAAAATAAAGTCTAATAGCTGCTGAGGGTATGGTATGCCTCAAAGCAGCCGGCAACGCAGAGTCCCGGCTGTGAGGGGCACTTTGGGCAGTGGTATCTGCTGTCTTTCCGCCTCTTGTGCTTGGTGCACACCCGGCATCGCTTCTGTGGCTTCGCCTTAATTGGGTTCGGGGGGATCAGGGCAGGAAAATGTTTTCCCCTTAGGCGAACTGCTCCATCCAGTTGCATTGGATTGTATTCCTCCATAAGGTTGACGCTTTCATTGATCAGCGATCTCAAAGCTTGTCGCATAAACGGGAGGTAGCTGTCACCGTGGCATTTCTTTTTATAAAGCACAAATGCGTTGTGCATGGCCATCTGCAGGAGGTAAAAAAAAACTTTTTTGTACCAGGCCCTCTTTTTTTTTTTTAAAAAGTAGTAGGAGAGCATTTGGTCCGCAAGATCCACCGCACCCATATTTTTTGTGTAGTCGACCAATGCCATTGGCTTCTCGATCCGCTCTCTGGAGGTTGTGACAGGAACCACTTCTTCAGTGTGGATTGAAGTCAGGACCATGACGTCTCTCTTGTCCCTGAATTTTATAGCCAGGAGCTCACCACTTCTGAGACTGTGTGTTTCCCCTTTCGATAATTTTTTATTAACCACCTGTGGTGGGAGGCCTTTGCGGTTTGGTCTCACTGTCCCACAGGCACCAGTCTCTGCAGAATATAAAAATTTGAAAAGGGGAATGCTGGTGTAGAAGTTATCCACGTACAGATGATAGCCTTGGTGGAGGAGTGGGTTGGCTAGTTCCACCACAATTTTCCCACTGGTTGGCATGTATGGTGGGCACCCAGCTGGTTGCAAATGGCTATCTTTGCCCTCATACAGAAAAAAAGAATAGGTGTAGCCAGTGCTGCTCTCACAAAGTTTATAAAATGTTATCCCATACTTGGCAGCCTTACTTGGGATATATTGTTTTATCCCTAATCTGCCATGGAAGGGTAGGAGGGATTCATCCACTGCAACCTCTCTCTCTGGGGTGTACACCTCGCTAAATTTTGTACTGAGGTGGGTGAGTATGGGCCTCAGCTTAAAAAGCTTGTCATGGCCAGGATCACCTTTGGGGACATTGTCCGAATTGTCGGCAAAGTGCAGGCACTTCATAAGAGCCTCATAGCGCTGCCTGCTCATGGAAGCTGGAAACAGGGGTGTTGCGTGCATAAAGTCCTTAGACCAGTACAGTCTTATTTCTGGCTGTTGGAGTATGCCCATGTGTAGTGTTAGGGCTAGAAACACCTTTAGCTCAGGTATGGTGGTGGGCTCCCATTTCTCAGCCAAATAGCAGGTGGGCTTCTGGGCAATATACTGCTGCGCAAACAAATTGGTTTGCTCCACAATGTGCTGCAGCAAATCATCACCCACAAAGAGCTGGAAGAAGTCAGCAGGCCCGAAGTTGTCAGTGGGCACTAATATTTCGCTTGCCCCTGTAAAAGGCGGGATGTTGGGTGCTACAAGGTTAGCGGGTGACCAGGTGCCCCGAATTATGTCCTCAGGTACCGGTGGGCGTACCTGCCTTTGCCTGGCTCCCCTTCGGCCTCTGCTGCTAGCTGCAGCAGTGCTACCCACTGAGCCCCCTGCGGTGGCATCTGAAGGGCCCTGGACAGTGGTTCCCCTCTGGCCTGTGCTGCTAGCTGCAGCTGTGCTACCCACCGAGCCCCCTGCGGTGGATTCTGAAGGGCCCTGAACAGTGGACTCATCATCCCTCCTGAAGCGGCGAGACGGCTGCCCAACGCTCTCTGAACTGTCAGAATCTGACTCAGAGCTGCTGCTCGTTGGGTGCCATTCGCTCCCTGAATCGTCCCCACTGCTGCTGCTCTGCTGAAGGTAGACGGCTGCCTCCTCAACAGAATACAGTCTCCTCGCCATAGTAAGCAAAGGGGATAGATAGATAGATAGATAGATGGATGGATGGATGGATGGATGGATGGATGGATGGATGGATGGGATGGATGGATGGGATGGATGGGATAGACAGACAGACAGACAGATCGATCGATCAACCAAGCGATTGATCAATAACAGAAAGATTTTTTTTTTTTTTTTTTTTTTTTTTTTTTTTTATATGAAGATGAAAAGAAAGAATATAGATAGAAAGTATAGATAGAAATATCAGAGTAAGGGTAAAAGAGGGGTGAAAAAGTACAGAAAAGTACTAAGAAGTACTAAAAAGTACTAAAATAAAACAGAAAACCAGTAAATGGCAAAGGAGGGGGAGGATAAGGGGTTAATAAAAAAGTATGGGGATAAAATTTTATTTAAAAATATAAAAATCCTACCACAATCACAGTCTTTCTCCCTCACAGCTCCTGTCACCTCTGAATGCTGATTGACAGCAGTCTGAGGTGATAGAAGAGCTGGGAGGGAGAAAGCAACTTTGTTTACTGACACTACAGGACAGATCATTGTTACTGGCTTGTAACAATGATCTGCCTTGTTACTGGCACTTGATTGGCCCAGGGACCATGTGATTCCCTGGTCCAATCACCAAGCCGCGGGACCCGACGTGCGCGCGCAGCGGGAGCGCGCCCGCTCGCACACAGCAGCAGAGTTACAATGTAACTTATTAAAACGTCCTGTTGCCATTAATAGCGGCGAACATGACGTTTTAATGCGTTACATTGTCCCTAAATGGTTAAGAAAATGTGCATCAAATGGTGAGTACAACAATTCTTATATTGTCGTTTTCTTTCCATTTCCAACACCATGTTAACTGTTACTAGAAAAACGTTAAAAGTTTTACATCGAAATTTTGTATGCATGTGTTCCGGCCCTCGAGATTTTTCTTGATTTGAAGTTCGGCCCTCGGGCCAAAAAAGGTTGAGCACCACTGCAATAGGGGAATGATAGCTGAGTGAGTTGTGCGCCCCTCTGCACCCTGAGGCTGGAGCCTCTCTCGCGTCTGCCCGGCCTTTACCTTTTCTCGACTAGATCATCATGGGTCAGTATGGCTGATATTGTTGGGAACCCTTCCCACTGTATGATGTCAGGACCTATGTTCTGACAATGCCCTGTCTGTAAGCCTTGTTGCATTTTGGGAAATAACGGCTGATACTGCCAAGCAACCAGTATCTCCCTCTGTGCATATATATATATATATATATATATATCTATAAAAAAACAAAAACAACCTTTTAGCCTATCGCATTGTTAAGGGGTGTGGTTATAGATAATGACAATTGGTGCTGTCTAGTTTTTTTCATGCCTTCCAGTAGTAAAGACGATGATGTGCAGGCTGATTGTGGATCAAACAACATGAACAAATTACATGGCGGATATCAATAATTTATTTTTCTTTTTTCCTCCTTTTCACTGAAGTGCTTCTTTAAAGAGAATCTGTATTGTTAAAATCGCACAAAAGTAAACATACCAGTGCGTTAGGGGACATCTTCTATTACCCTCTGTCACAATTTCGCCGCTCCCCGCCGCATTAAAAGTGGTTAAAAACAGTTTTAAAAAGTTTGTTTATAAACAAACAAAATGGCCACCAAAACAGGAAGTAGGTTGATGTACAGTATGTCCACACATAGAAAATACATCCATACACAAGCAGGCTGTATACAGCCTTCCTTTTTAATCTCAAGAGATCATTTGTGTGTTTCTTTCCCCCTGCAGTTTTCATGCACTGAAGTGTCAGGCTGTTTCTTCCTGCAGAGTGCAGACAGCTTTGCCCTTGTCTGTAATTCCTCAGTATGTGAAAGCCCAGCTAGCTCAGAGGAGGATTTATCCAGCTTGTAAAAGAGAAAAGAGAAGAGAGAAGAGAGAAGCTGCACTAATCTAAATAACACACAGGCAGTGTGCAGAGAGGGGCCTGGAGGGGGGAGATGCATCACAGAACCACACCACTGAAGAACTTGGCAGCCTTCCAGACACAGGCCGACAAGTCTGACAGGAGAGAGATAAGTTGATTTATTACAGAGATGGTGATAGTAGAACGTGCTGCAGTAAGCCAGAGCACATTATAATAGATTTTGGAACTAGGATGGAAGAAAACCAGATGAAATTTTTGTTACGGAGTCTCTTTAACATATTTTTGTTTTTTGGGGGGCATGAATCATCCCTTCTGTGGAGCATTTGTAATGTCTTTAATAATTTGAGTAATATTTTTGCCTTTTTAACTTCTGTAATAAGTGAGTAATATTTATGCGACGCAAACATAACTCAGCATCAGTGAAGTCATCCATTTCAAATAAGGCGTATATATGGAATCAGGGTAGAAATAAAAAGGAAGAAAGAAAATGAGATAATCATGATGGAGGACTAAAAGGTTATTGGGTAACATCTTTAGAACTTATTCTTGTGTTACCATGGACAATGGGTTTTTTTAGTTCAATTTGCTTTAACTGCTCCATCTATATTTTATTTAATATACTTGTGTGTCTTTTTAATTAATCTTTAGAACTATAATTAATACATTACATTTGTATTTGTTTCATATATTACTAGTAAATATAATCAAGTTTAAATTCAAAAAATTGTGGACATTTTCTTAAATATCTTTTCCTTTTTTAAATAAGTCACATCTGTAATAATAATATAATAATTGGAAAAACCCAGGAAGCATTGGTCAGTGGACAATGCATAAAAATGGGTAATAAAAATGTCTGAAAGTGAAAAAATAATTGTTTATACTTTAAATCTAATTTTCATGATTATTGAGAAATAGTAAAAGATGTTTTATTTTTTTAATCAGGAAGAGAAAGAAAACAAGTAAGCCTCAGATGACGCGAGCGGAGGCACGGCAACGCGCATTATTCGTCTGTGTGACAGCCGAATAATAGCCCGCTGCCGGCTGCGGGGAACGGCAGATGGGAGGAGGACGGCGTGGGACATTACCGCTGCAGGTGGCTGATAGAAGCCCAAGGTAAGTGGCAGTTTTTCTCCTCAGGAACCCCCACAGAACCTCTTTAAGGATTTAAACACATATGATCAAAATAAAGCTAAACTCAAACCACGTAAAAGTGCAACCCAGACGTACAATATTTAGATTTGCATTTAGGACAGTAAGTTTAAATCTGTAGAATAAATGTGTAAAGTTGCCAGATCCTGATACACTTACCACAATCTAATAAAAAGTTCACCTTAATGACTGGAAAGTTTAATAACATTTATAAGATGAAATCTTAGGAGAATGGCTGAATTGAGAATACTGAGAATGAAGCTGGGTTTTCCATTCCGCATGCCAAATGTGAATCCTAGTCCTGTCGCATCATATATTATCGGCCAATAACTTAAGAGTCCTGTTTATGAAAGCTTATGGAAAAGAAATGAAGCCTCAGACAGACTATATGGAATCTTCAAACCTAAATGGTTCCCTGCGCTATCTGTTATTGTATATAAGTAAAGGTTTACAAGTAGAAACGTTATAGCAACATTTTATAGTATTACTAATAAAACTACCACTATTTTTTCCCTTTTTGCTGTCCTAGACATTCATTTCCTTGAAGGTAAGTCATCCGCCTTTGCAACATTTCATTTTTTTAAAATAATTGTATCTATTAGGTAACCTTTTGATGACTGTATACTTCTATACTATGCCCTTATTTTATTGTACAAAGGCAAATAAATACAAAATAAATATGTGCATTGTTTTAATAGCAAAGTTTTTTGTTTTTGTTTTTATCAGTGATATGTGAAATATTGGTGGTGGTGGTGGTGGTAATATAAGTCTGTTTTTTACCTAATTATTACTCACCTAGTAACAAAACATGGTCGATTTAAAATTATAAATCAGTTTTCTACAGTAAAATAGTAATATACTCTTCTGCCTACAAACTCTACCATTGAAGCCAGAGCTCGAGTTACCACACATCCATGCAGTCTTAATTTTTTAATATATGCCTAATTAACAAAAAAAAATTACATACTTCATATTTGTTTTGTATATATTTGGATATTTATCCCATAACTTAAACTATAGTGTACCCTATGTTGTGCACCCTTACAGTGGCCTCAATGTTATGCATCCCCTTTGGTAGCCCTGTGATATGCCTCCTTAGTTTCCCTAGCATTCCATGGTTGTCTAATAGTAGCCCCACCCCTTATAGTTTGCCCTGGTGCTCTAGTACCTTCCCCTCCTTATAACTTTCCCTGGTGATCTAGTGATTCCCTTCTATTTACAGCTTTTCCTGGGGTCTAGTGGTCCTCTTCCCTTTCATATAGTTTTCCCTGGTATGTTGAGTGCCCCCTCCCTGTAATACCTTTCTCTGGTTGCCTGGCGTTGTTTGCCTGCCCACTTACAGCTTTCCCTGTTAGTCTAATGGTCCTCTCCCCCATCTTATATCTTTTCCTTGTAGTTTAGTGTTCTTCATTCCCCTTTATAGCTTTCTCTGGTAACTTAAAGAGGAACTCCAGTGAAAATAATGTAATAAAAAAAGTGCTTCATTTTTACCATAATTATGTATAAATGATTTAGGCAGTGTTTGCTTATTGTAAAATCTTTCCTCTCCCAGATTCACATTCTGACATTTATTACATGGTGACATTTTTACTGTGGGCAGGTTATGTAAGCTGCTCCTAGCTGTTTTGGCTGTTACAGACAGCTCTAAACAGCCATTTCCTGTCTGTGAACATTGTTACATTGTGGCAGTTTGCCCAGAGTACCGTACGGTACCAGAGCCTCTTGTGGGAGGGGTTTCAGCACAAAATCAGTCATACAGCGCCCCCTGATGGTCTGTTTGTGAAAATCATTATATGTCTCATATAAAAGGGGGTATTCGCTACTGATTGGGATAAAGTTAAATTCTTGGTCGGAGTTTTTCTTTAATGGTTCTCTTCTACCCCTTTTAGCTTTTACTGGTAGTGTAGTGGTCCCCCTCCCATCCTATAGCTTCCCCTGGCAGTCTAGCGGTCCCTTTCCCTTTGTAAAAAACTTTCCTTAGTAGTCTAGGGTTTCCTCCTTTAAAGGGATACTGTAGGGGGGGGGTCGGGGGAAAATGAGCTGAACTTACCCGGGGCTTCTAATGGTCCCCCGCAGACATCCTGTGTTGGCGCAGCCACTCCCCAATGCTCCGGCCCCGCCTCCGGTTCACTTCTGGAATTTCTGACTTTAAAGTCAGAAAACCACTGCGTCTGCGTTGCCGTGTCCTCGATCCCGCTGATGTCATCAAGAGCGCACAGCGCAGGCCCAGTTTGGTCTGTGTCTGCGCAGTACACTCCTGGTGACATCAGCGGGAGCGAGGACACGGCAACGCAGGCGCAGTGGTTTTCTGACTTTAAAGTCAGAAATTCCAGAAGTAAACCGGAGGCGGGGCCGGAGCATCGGTGAGCGGCTGCGCGGGCACAGGATGTCTGCGGGGGACCATTAGAAGCCCCGGGTAAGTTCAGCTCATTTCCCCCCGACCTCCCTACAGTATCCCTTTAAAGAGACTCCGTAACAAAAATTGCATCCTGTTTTTTATCATCCTACATGTTCCAAAAGCTATTCTAATGTGTTCTGGCTAACTGCAGCACTTTCTACTATGACAGTCTCTGTAATAAATCAATGTATCTTTCCCCTGTCAGACTTGTCGGCCTGTGTCTGGAAGGCTGCCAAGTTCTTCAGTGTTGTGGTTCTGCTATGAACTCACCCTTTCTGGCCCCTCTATGCACACTGCCTGTGTGTTATTTAGATAAGAGAGAAGAGACAAGCTGCTCTAATCAGCTGGATAAATCGTCCTCTGAGCTGGCTGGGCTTTCACATACTGAGGAATTACAAACAAGGGCAAAGCTGTTTGCAGGAAGAAAAGAGCAGCCTGAAATTTCAGTGCATGGGGGAAAGAAACACACAAATGATCTCTTGAGATTCAAAAGGAATGCTGTATACAGCCTGCTTATGTATGGATGTATTTTCTATGTGTGGACATACTGTACATCAACCTACTTCCTGTTTTGGTGGCCATTTTGTTTGTTTACAAACAAACTTTTTAAAACTGTTTTTAACCACTTTTAATGCGGCGAGGAGCGGCGAAATTGTGACAGAGGGTAATAGGAGATGTCCCCTAACGCACTGGTATGTTTACTTTTGAGCAATTTTAACAATACAGATTCTCTTTAAGCTTTCATTTGGAGCCTAATGCTCTCTCCTCCCCCTTATAGTGGTCCCTCCCTCAATGCTAGTAATTATCTCTCACCTTTCCTGGTCCTTGCAGGCTCTCCCTTGGTTTGTACTGATGCCAGCCTCTATCACATGCACTGGGTTTCGGCCTGATGATGTCATCAAGCTGGACCCCAGTAAATGCAAGTTCAGGAGGTTAGAATACACAGGACACACAACATTTATATTGTGCATTTTTCCTTGCGGACTCAAAGCAATTCAGGGCTGCAGCTACTGAGGGTGCACTCCATGGGCGACCAGCATCATTAGAGAGCCTTGCTAAAAGGCTCCTTACTGTTTTATGTACGGGGCTGAGCCAAGATTTGAACCCTGGTCAAAGGATCACACCCTACAAAGGCAACAGTCTTAAAGGGATACTGTAGGGGGGTCAGGGGAAAATGAGTTGAACTTACCCGGGGCTTCTAACGGTCCCCCGCAGACATCCTGTGTTGGCGCAGCCACTCACCGATGCTCCGGCCCCGCCTCCGGTTCACTTCTGGAATTTCAGACTTTAAAGTCTGAAAACCACTGCGCCTGCATTGCCGTGTCGTCGATCCCCCTGATGTCATCAAGAGCGCACAGCGCAGGCCCAGTATGGTCTGTGTCTGCGCAGTACACTCCTGGTGACATCAGCGGGAGCGAGGACACGGGCGTGCAGGCGCAGTGGTTTTCTGACTTTAAAGTCAGAAATTCCAGAAGTGAACTGGAGGCGGGGCCGGAGCATCGGTGAGTGGCTGCGCCAACACAGGATGTCTTCGGGGGACCATTAGAAGCCCCGGGTAAGTTCAGCTCATTTTCCCCTGACCCCCCTACAGTATCCCTTTAACCAGTGTAATATCCAGCTGCAATACAACCCATAGGAGAGATGGGATATATGCAGGAACCAAGATAGGGGAAAGATACTGCTGACAATCTCTACAAAGGTGGAGACTGGAGCGGGGATTTGGACACCAGGGTGGGATACTCTAGATAGCCCCTTAGATATCCTGTGGGGTGCTGTACTCATTGGCACTACAGACTAATATTTACATCCTTCTGCAAAAACTGGTGGCAGATAGAACATACTGTAAATATACCGTAGTGCCATCCACAAGTGGTAAAACATATTAAGAGACACCATACATTGAGGGGATTTTCAAAAATTCCAAAAAATGAACCATTGCCATGAATGCCTATCTTCATGCTCAGAGCTTGATTAGAAATGCAACCCATAGATGTCTTAAAGGGCACCAAGCATCCAGGATATTATATATATTTTTTTACAATTAATATCCCTTTAAGGAAGATTCTTAATGCAGTGTGTCTCTGGGGGGAGCTGCATTACAAATGTCCCTTATGGGGAGGTTTATTGTAACAAAAAATGTATCCTTGGTGCTCAGTGCACTTTAATGCATTCCTTACTTCATCTTCACCGATTTTAAAGAAAACCTGAACTGAAAATTAAAAGTCAAAATAAGCATACACACGTCATACTGACATCCCTCACAGTCTACTCATCGGTCTCTTTCTCCTCTCCTGCTTCCTGTCTGTCCACTGTGGTCGATGGAATTCGCCGTCCTCCATTTTGAAAATGGCACTGACCCTGTAACAGCTTCCAGGTCAGCAGTCTGTTAAACTGTAATATCGCCCACTTGAGCCATGGGTAAACATGGATATTACCTTGCTCATCAGTTGTCCTTTCAGTTATAACTGACAGCCACTGCTATATAAAAGTGACAGCAACTGAAATATTTCAGTTCTGACAAAATGTCAGAACTGGAAGGAATCATTGTTAGAAGAAAATGGTGAACGTCTAAGAGGAACTGATAGCAAGGCAAGTCTGCAATATTCATCTGCAGGTACATCATGTGCTTATTTTAAATAATTTGACTCAAATCAGGTTCCCTTTAAGCACATTATCCTTCACCCTGCCTAACAATCCCACATGGCATACAAATTAGCTTGGAACTAGGCAAATCAAATGCACTACCTGCTGTTTTTGATTGGACCAGCTCCAAGCTCCATACAATTGACATTAAATGTGCTATTTGGAATTTCTGTATTAGCATCACATTGACCATCTCTGTTCCTGGAAAGCATACCAGTTTTGTTGAATTGCCTCCATTTTACAGTGTGGACTGGTGGGGACAATACTTTTGATTAGTATCCTTTTCCAGACTAATGGTCAGTTCATGGCACAATTCCTCATGCCTCTGCAGACACCATCAGCACACCAGCCCAGTTTTGTGTGCCAAAGAGATGTCAACCAAACTATTTGAGGGGTTACTAAGAGATACTATACATGACTTCATAGTAGAAAATAATCTTATTTCTCAGCATCAACATGGGTTTACTAAAGACAGGTCCTGTTTGACTAACATGCTCAGCTTTTATGAGGTAGTGAATGCTAATATGGATATTGGGAATGCTGTAGATGTGATATACTTGGACTTTGCAAAGGCCTTCGACACTGTTCCCCACAAAAGTCTGGTGCAAAAGTTGAGGATGCAAGGACTGGGGAAGAGTCTGTGTTCATGGATAGGGAACTGGCTAATGGACAGAAAACAAAGAGTTGTGGTCAATGGATCGTACTCAAAATGGGAGACTGTTAGCAGTGGGGTCCCACAGGGGTCTGTTCTGGGTCCAGTGCTCTTCAATTTATTTATTAATGACCTAGTAGATGCAGTAGTGAGCAATGTTGCTATTTTTGCAGATGATACAAAATTGTGCAGAATCATCAACTCTCAGGAAGATAGTGTCATATTGCAACAGGATCTGGATAGGATGGCTATATGGGCACATACATGGCAGATGAAATTCAATGTTGACAAATGTAAGGTCATGCATTTTGGACGTACTAATGGTCTAGCACCATACAAAATAAATGGGATACAGTTGGGGACATCAAACTTGGAGAAGGACTTAGGAGTACTCATTGACAACAAGTTAAATAATCGTACTCAATGCCAAGCAGCTGCAGCTAAAGCTAACAAAATTTTGGGATGCATTAAAAGGGAAATAAAAACTCGAGATGCTAGCATAATATTGCCCTTGTTTAACTCTCTAGTAAGGCCACATCTGGAATATGGAATTCAGTTCTGGGCACCACATTACAAAAAAGATATTGCAGTTTTAGAGCAGGTGCAGAGACGAGCAACAAAATTGATGCGTGGGATAAAAGGTCTCACTTATCGAGAAAGGTTAGATAAACTGGGTTTATTTAGTCTAGAGAAAAGACGCCTTAGAGGGGATCTAATTAACATGTATAAATACATCAGAGGGCAATATAATACCTTGGCGGATGAGCTTTTTGTCCCTAGGCCTTCTCAAAGGACTAGAGGACATGATCTGCGCATGGAGGAAAAACGTTTTAGCCATTTATTTAGGAAAGGGTTCTTTACAGTAAGAGTGATTAAGATGTGGAATGCATTGCCACAGGAAGTCGTTATGGCAAACTCTATACCTGCATTTAAAGGGGGCTTAGATGCTTTCCTTGCGTTGAAAGACATCCATGGCTACAATTACTAGGTAATGCCTAATGATGTTGATCCAGGGATTTTATCTGATTGCCATCTGGAGTCGGGAAGGAATTTTTCCCTTTAGGGGCTAATTGGACCATGCCTTGTAAGGGTTTTTTCGCCTTCCTCTGGATCAACAGGGATATGTGAGGGAGCAGGCTGGTGTTGTACTTTGTACTGGTTGAACTCGATAGACGTATGTCTTTTTTCAACCAAAATAACTATGTAACTATGTAACCATCATTGTCCAGGACACCAACACGCTGGCCTCGCCAGGCCACCAGCCATCCAGATGCGCCACATCGCTACTGCCTGTAGCGTACCGCAGCCCCCTCAAACCAGCATGCCACTGCTTCCTGAAGTCAGGTACTGAAGCCCCCTCACACCAGCTAACCAACATGCAGGCTGCAGGGTGGCTGCTAGTGTGTAAAGTAGGGATGCTCGCTGGATTCCGCGGAATTCTTAATTCCGCTATTCCAGCCGGAATTAGGACAATTCCGATTCTGGTGGTCAGAACAGAATTGCTAAACCTCTAAAACGGAATTCCGCGGAAATTTTTTTATTTCCACGAAATTTTCCGGGAAAAAAAAAATTCCTCCTCATCCTCCATCCTGGCAAATAATCTCATGCCAAAATCATCTGGTCAGCATGATTGAAGACCTCCACGTACCCACCACCACCACACGCCGTTACCCCGCGCAGCTCTAGCTATACTAAGTATGCAGAGCTTTGTATGACAGGATTAAGAGTAATGTTGATGTTCGAATTTGGCATAACCGATCCAGAACACCCGATTATTTCTGATTGCTGTAATTCAGCACCAAATGAGTGAACAACTCCAGAGAGAATGCATGGCCCCATATTCCTCAAGACAGGCATGTGTGGCCATGTAACCACGTAATGTAAGGAGAAAAAGGTGAAGCAAGGTGTGTGCAACAATGAAGCAGAATGAGCTACATTGATTTATAAAAATATGAAAGTTTATTCAATTAATCTACAAGCCAATATATTTAAAAGCAAGACCCCATACAAGACGGCCGTCCACCACACTGTAACCAACTCATGCAACCAACATGCACCCTAATGCTGATCACCTAGTGTGATCCAGGGCCCTTGTCTAAAAAAAAGGGGAAAAAAGGGGGAACATGGCCTGGCCAAGCCCAGGATAGCCAAAATATACTCCGTATGCATGTACAGCCGATATGAAGCAATCAGTTCAATGATTGTAAAATGCCAACAGTTTATAAGCGGCACACAGGATTGGAAGGCTTGAGTGTGTGCACAAGCAAAAGGAGCAACAGAGCATGCACTATAGCCAAAAGCAAAAGATAAGCAGAATTCATGCAGCAGTTCATGCAACAGTACATATGGAGCACTGTTAATGGGATGTAGAGTCAGGCATAGAAGAACCCATATACTGTACCACTCCAGATGACTCTGTGGTTGGCTGGATGGAAAGCGTGCTGTAATCCAAAGGCATAGTCCGGATCAGGCCTCAGGCAAACAATTCAGGCATGCAGGCAAGCAGCTGAGCAATGCCCATAGCAGGGTCCGAATCCAACTTCAAAGCGCACACGAGGTGTGCAGGAGATCAGGTCAGGCGTGCAAGCCGTCGGCTGAGCGGTGTCAGTCCCTGCAGCGTAAGACTCTAGAGGGGCGTCAGCGCTGCCCAGCACAGGATCTGGTGCTGGTGGATGGCCGGGCGCAACAAAGCTCCGGCATGTCCCCGTTGGAAGCCCCGAGATCCGGTGGAGGGAGGGTGGCAGGCTGATGTACAGGGTCAAGTATCAGACACGCCGGGAGGACCCGACATGTTTCGCCGGCAACTTCCGGCTTTCTCAAGGGGGCGTGGCTGAACATCGAGAACTGACTTCCTGCTCTAAGTACACGCACACCAGCCAATCACACTGGTGCCTGCGTGTCGCGCCCATCCCCTCCCAGAGATGCGCTGAATGGGAGGTAATGCGGCGGCGCTCGGTGGCGCATGGAAATCCTCTCAATGGGCTAGGAAAAAGCCTGAAACTCAAAAAACTTTTCCTGTATGTGAGCAAATAAGTGAGAAGTAAATACAGTGCATCAATGGGAAGAGGCGGGACGGAACAGGAAGGCAGCATAGATAATGACAAAAAGGTACAACAGCATAGTAATGAAAAACACCTACAATAATCACTAGACTAAGCATCTACAAATATCTGTAACAAACACTGTGGTTTTAGGGCACCCCGAAGGGAAAGGAGGGACACATGTTAGAAGAAACACCCAAATGGATATACAATCCAAGACATGGGGAAGGGGGGGGGAAGAAAAGGGACACTCTAGGCCCGACTGATCACCCCAAAAATTATAAACTTTTTGTGGCCATGTACCCATCTTCTTTCCTCTGATGGCACCACTAGCTACCGGAGGAATGTTGTTCATGAATGGTGTTAACTAGTGGCTAATAGGCTAATCTGTTACTGGAGCAGCCAATGGTCTGTTGGGACGAATAGTCCCACAGGATTTGTTTATTGCCCCAATAAAGTTCTGCCCCCTCCAGTCCATCCTAGCCGGGATAGCATTTAGTTGCTGTGTGCCAAGCTGCTAGGGTGTGATTTTGGATAGCTCTTGTGTGATGTCGGAGCTTGATATTTTGACCACAATTTTGGATAGCTGCCCGTATTGACCATATTATTATTATGTATTGATATAGCACTCATATCTGGTGTAGCACTTTACAGAGTACATAGTTATGTCACTGACTGTCCTCAGAGGAGCTCACAATCTAATCCCTACCATAGTCATTGTCTTTTGTAGCAGGAACCAATTAATCTATCATTATTTTGTCTGGATGTGGGATATAATATAATTTACAGGTTTGTGATGTTAATTTTCTTGTGTCATTCATGTAAATTATTGCGTTCCCATATGTTTTTGAGGATTGTGTCGGATTTGCAGGGGTTTGCTGAATTCGGCTGCCCGTCTGCAAAATAAAAATGAGGGGGGTAGTGATTGTGCAGGTTCAAACTCCCCGGGGCTCAAATGTCTGTAGCTACGACACTAAGCACAGAGCCACATTTCCTTGACTGAATGACCCCAGGGAACCATTGGATAGATAGCCTACACATCTTCTTGCTAAGCTAAACAGCAGAGTGACTCACAGGTTCCTTCCTGAGTGGATATTCATCTTCCTGTGACTGTCACACAGTGCTGGACTGGACAATCGTGTGTTGCAATAGCACATGGTTTCTGCTGCTTGGCCAATGGGTGGATTTCATCAACTTCACACCAGCCCCGTCCGAAACTGCTGACATGTGATTTCTGATGTTACTTCCGCAATGTGCACCTGCGAGCTCGGTGCTACATTAGGTTGGAATCAGTTGATTCTCCCTGTTGCGCAGCTCTGAGTAAAGTGCTCCTGATGTCACCAACAGAGACTTTGAGGGAAGGCAATGAGATAAGGGGGGTGGTGAAATATGGGCCATTGTTAACCATTTCTGCCACCCGGACGTGAAGCTCACGTCTGGGAGGCTGCTCTGCTGCGGTGCCATGCTTCGGCGCTCCCATGCGCAAACGCGGGCGTGCCCCCGTGCTTTCCCCCGGTAGCCCTGGGATCAGTGAATGGGAACATGGTTCCTGATCACCGATCCGTGTCCCCAGCAGATAAACTGAAGCGCTCTTACAGGAGGCTTCAGTCTTTCTGCACATAAAATTTTCCACGTCCCCCTTGTGCTTCCGCTTAGCGAGAAGCACAAGGAGAAAGAAAAAACTCATCTTGTGGACAAATAGTAAAACTACATCTACATATTTTTTACATTGCAATTTACACATATAATAACAATAAAAATGAATTGTTTATTTCCCACCAAAATATTACCCAAATAAAAATGTTATGGAAAAAAAAAATTATAATTAAAAAAACAAACAAACAAAAAAACATAAATAGTTACCTAGGGTCTGAACTTTTTAAATATGCATTTGAAGGGGGTATACTACGAACATTTTTTAAATTATAAGCTTGTAAATAGTGATGAACGCAAAACGGAAAAAATGCACCTTTATTTCCAAATAAAATATTGGTGCCATACATTGTGATAGGGACAAAATTTCAATGGTGTCATAAACGAGACAAACGGGCAAATAAAATAAATAGGTTTTAATTATGGTAGCGTGGATTATTTTAAAGCTATAATGGCCGTAAACTGAGAAATAATGATTTTTTTCCATTTTTTCTTATTAATCCTGTTAAAATGCATTTATAAAAAAATAATTCTTAGCAAAATATACTACCCAAAGAAAGCCTAATTAGTGGTGGAAAAAAACAAGATATAGATCAATAAATTGTGATAAGTAGTGATAAAGTTATTAGCGAATGAATGGGAGGCGAAAATTTCTCTGATGCATAAGGTGAAAAATCCCTGCGGGCTGAAATAGTTAAATTTCCTTTTCCTTCTAAGTTTTCTGCTAGGTGATATTTTCACACCTCATCAAAAGAATGCCTTTTAAAGTACCAGCAAACAAAAAAATTCTCAGAATAATTTTGACAGTACTTTTTCACCTACTTTTTGTAACTTTTTCATTTGCAGAGTGTAGAAAATATAAAATGGAAAGTACTGAGAAAATGCAATCACATTCAAAAATGTACTGAAAATTCAAAAACGCATAATGCCCAGTCCTTCCAATGTCACAGCCTAGGCTATTTAGTTATGTGGAATTCTCCTCCCAGAGCATTCTGGGAGACCAGATGTTATGTCTACTGACTTCAAAACACTGAGTATATAAACATTCTGCAGACTTGACAGCACTAAAGATGTTATCACCTGTCATATATTTCAGAATGTAGATCAGGGTGAAGGTTAGGAAAGATTTTACTATGGGCAAACACTAACTAAATAATTTATAAAAGTAATATTGTAAAAAAATAACCTATTTAGGTTATTTTCAATACAGTGAAAATAACATAATGAATAAAATTGCTTATTGTTTACAATATTCATTTATAGATTATTTAATCAGTGTTTGCCCATTGTAAAAGCTTTCCTCTCTCTGATTTACATTCTGAAATATATCACTGGTGGTGACATCTTTAGTTCTGCAAGGTGATCTGTACAGGATGTTCATTACTGAGAGTTCTACGCACAGAGAGAGATACTGGTTGCTTGGCAGTTGGAAAAAGCTGTCATTTCCCACAATGCAATGAGGTTCACAGACAGCAAACTGCCAGGCCCATGGTCATGACATCACGATGTGGGAGGGGGATATCACCAAAATATTAGCCATACAGACCCTCCTAATGATCTTTCTGAGAAAAAGGTAAAGATTTCTTGGGGGAAAGTGGGTCTCAGCTACTGAATGTAATGAAGTTCGATCCTTGGTTAAAGTACTCCTGTACTTTAAGTTTTAGACCTGTAAAAAAAAAAAAAAAATAAGCAACATCACACAACTCACCTAACCTGGATCCGATCGATGCCTTTTGTGCTTTGTCAGTTCTCCTGTTCTGCATCTTCACTGCGCTGACCTGGAAGCGGTGGCGGCGCCAGGGGGTGCTGAAGCACCCCCTAAAATTCTCCGAGCACCCCTAAAGCACCCCCCAGCATGAACTGACTTTCGGCATCTAATAGATGCCGTGTCAGTTCACCAGCAGCAGCATCCCAAAGCGGCTGAGCAGGGCTATGGTAAAATGGCGTCCGAGCCCTGCTCTGGAGACTTTGAGTCTGCAGTGCAGGGCTTCGGGCGCCATTTTCCCATAGCCCTGGTCTCAGCGCGGGAGTTTCAGTTGCTGGCTACAGAGGATCGTGAGAACTGCGCGCCGGACGGAGGCCGGTACAGGAGGTCTTCTGCAGGTGAGTAAATGTTTTGTTTTTTTTTAATTTATATTAGCAGGTGTATTTGCTGGTCAGGTCTGCCACATGATTGCACGTATTTTCTGGTCAAATCTGCCGACATGATTGCACGTATTTTCGGGTCAAATCTGCCACATGATTGCATGCATTTTCTGGTCAAATCTGCCAACATGATTGCACGTACTTTCTGGTCAAATCTGCCCCATGATTGCACGTATTTTCTGGTCAAATCTGCCACATGATTGCACGTATTTTCTGGTCAAATCTGCCACATGATTGAACGCGTTTTCTGGTCAAATCTGCCACATGGTTGAACGTGTTTTTTAGTCAAATCTGCCGACATGATTGAACGTATTTTCTGGGCAAATCTGCTCACAAGATGTGTATTTTCTTGAGAAAACCTGCACAATTATGTGAATTTTCTGGGGAAAGGGTCACCAAAACTTGGGCCCACTGTCTTTGCGTTGCACTTTTAAAGGGAACCCGAGGTGAGAATAATATTGAGGCTGCCATATGTATCTCCTTTTAAGCAATAGCAGTTGCCTGGCTGCCGTGCTGGTCCTCTGCCTCTAATTATTTCAACCATAGACCCTGAACACGCATACAGCAGGTCAGGGGTTTCTGACAATATTGTCAGAACTAACAAGATTAGCTGCATGCTTGTTTCTGGTGTAATTCAGTTCACTACTGCAGCCTAATAGATCAGCAAGCCTGCCAGGCAACTAGTATTGTTTAAAAGGGAATAAATATGGCAGCCTCCATATCACTCTCACCTCGGGTTCACTTTAAATTACAGTTAGCTCCACGCCTATTTTTTGTTGCGGCGCGCGCTACCCCAGAAATTGGTCCAGCACCTGCATAGCAGCCCCCCCCCCCCCCCCCCCCCAAAAAAAAATAATCCTGGAGCCGCCACCGCCCGGAAGTAACCTGAAAGTACTTCCGGGTCAGTGTCAGTACAGTGAAGATGCCAGCAGATACGGGGGCACATGGCGGCAGAAAGGGAGAGCTGTCAAGGTGCAAAAGGCAGCAATCTACATAGGCGAGTTGTGCTTTTTTTTTACAGGTCTTTAAAGAGGAAATCCAGTGAAAATAATGTAATAAAAAGTGCTTCATTTTTACAATAATTGTGTATAAATGATTTAGTTAGCGTTTGCCCATTGCAAAATCTTTCCTCTTATTGATTTACATTTTGACATTTATCACATGGTGACATTTTTACTGCTGGCAGGTGATGTCAGTGGAAGGAGATGCTGCTTGCTTTTTTTGGCAGCTGTAAACAGCTATTTCCCACAATGCAATAAGGTTCACAGAAAGGAAACTGACATCACACTGTGGGAGGGGAGTTTCACCACAATATCAGCCATACCGAGCCCCCTGATGATCCATTTATGAAAAGGAAAAGATGGGAAAGAGGGTATCAGCTACTGATTGGGATGAAGTTCAATTCTTGGTTACGGTTTCTCTTTAAAGGACGGCAGAAGGGTGCGCGATCAGGGAGGATAACTGCCAAATCCTCGCCGTCCATATTCAACGTTCTAGTCTAGTCGAAGACTTCGGCTGACTAAAATGGGAACCCCTGGGGGCACTGAACTTTGAGAGTGGTGCTGGACATATGTCGCAGCACCACTTAGGCCTAGTGCACACCAGAGCGGTTCGGCTGCAGTTTGCGATCCGCTTGCGGGTGCGGATCTGCTAGGGTAATGTATTTCAATGGGCTGGTGCACACCAGAGCGGGAGGCGTTTTGCAGAAACGCATACTCCCGGGCTGCTGCAGATTTTGGATTGCGGATGCGTTTCTGCCTCAATGTTAAGTATAGGAAAAACGCAAACCGCTCTGAAAAACGGCACTTCAGAGCGGTTTTGCCGGCGTTTTTTGTGACAGTAGCTGTTCAATAACAGCTTTACTGTAACAATACATGAAATCTACTATACCAAAACCGCTACACAAAACGCTAGCTGAAACGCTGCAGAAAAATAAGAAAAAGCGTTTCAAAATCTGCTAGCATTTTGCGGATCTGCTAGCGGTTTTTGGTGTGCACCGGGCCTATCACAGCATTAACTTTTTTAATCAAATCCCCTCTCAGTTCAGGGGTGCTTTAAAGCTCCACTTTAGGCCCCGTTTACACTTAATCAGTTGCTCTCAGTTATAACTGAAAGGACAACTGATTTTCAAAGTAATGGCCATGTTTTCCTATGGCTCAGTTCACACTTAAAGAGAAACTCCAACCAACAATTGAACTTTATCCCAATTAGTAGCGGATACCCCCTTTTACATGAGAAATCTATTCCTTTTCACAAACAGACCATCAGGGGGTGCTGTATGACTGATATTGTGGTGAAACCCCTCCCACAAGAAACTCTGAGGACCATGGTACTCCTAGCAGTTTCCTGTCTGTGAACCTTGTTGCATTGTGGGAAAGAGCTGTTTACAGCTGTTTCCAACTGCCAAAAAAACATGCAGCAGCTACATCACCTGCCAACAGTAAAAATGTCACCATGTAATAAATGTCAGAATGTAAATCAGGGATTTAAAAGATTTTACAATAGGCAAACACTGACTAAATCATTTATACATAATTATTGAAAAAATGAAGCACTTTTTTATTACATTATATTCACTGGAGTTCCTCTTTAACGCGTTTTAACGGAAATCTTTTTCACAATGCACTGCTATGGAAAAGAAAAAAAAACGTGTACCAACTGATTAACCCATTCGCGTTCCGTCGTTTTCACTTGAGCAATGTTCACCTCCCATTGATTAGCCTATAACTTTATCACTACTTATCACAATGAACTGATCTATATCTTTTTTTTTTTCCCACCACCAATTAGGCTTTCTTTGGGGGGGGGGGGGGGGTACATTTTGCTAAGAGCCACTTTACTGTAAATGCATTTTAACAGGAAGAATAAGAAAAAAAACGGAAAAAATTCATTATTTCTCAGTTTCCAGCCATTATAGTTTTAAAATAATACATGCCTCCATAATTAAAACTCACGTATTGTATTTGCCCATATGTCCCGGTTATTACACCGTTAAAATGATGTCCCTATCACAATGTATGGCGACAATATTTTATTTGGAAATAAAGGTGCATATTTTCCGTTTTGCATCGATCACTATTTACAAGTTTAAAATAAAAAAAAAAAAATAAAAAAAAAATATAGAAATATTTCATCTTTACATTGATATTTAAAAAGTTTAGACCCTTAGGTAAATATTTACATGTTTTTTTTTTTATTTACATGTTTTGTTTTGTTTTTATATTAAACATTTTAGATGGGTATTTTTGGGAGGGTGGGATGTAAACAATACTTTTATAATGTAAATGTGTCTTGAGTTTTATTTTTTTTACTTTTAGTTGTAGTTTTACTTTTTGGCCACAAGATGGCGGCCAAGAGTTTGTTTACAAACTCTTGGCCGCCTATGTTAACATACGCTTAGAGAGACGCATGGGGGAGGCAACAGCCAGAAAAAGCTAAGCTTCCCAGAGAAGCTGTCTCTTTTTCAGCGGGGGAGAGGAATCAGTGATCGGGCACCATAGCCCGATTCACTGATTGCCTGGTTAACGAACCGCGGGCCGGGAAGCGATCGGCCGCGGGAGCACTCATGGTTCCTGGACGTAGTTTCTACGTCCAGGAACTAAAATAGGTTAAGTGTAAACGGGGCCTTAAAGGACATCCGAAGTGAAAATAAACTGATATATAAAAACAATTGCATCCATCCTCCTTCTCCTAAAAATGACTTTCTTAGATATGCCACAGTTTTATTTTATATTTAAATCTAGTTTTTAGGTGTTGATGCCTTCATTGGCATGCTAAAAACTCAAATTATGAATTATTGGCCCTTTTTATCTATTTCCTGCTCTCAGAAGCCATTTAATGACAGGAAAGTATTTTATGGCTTTAATTACTAATCAGTGAGGGTTATGCTAAAGTCTGACCCAGTCTGAACTGGTCCCGATCCAGACAGAAACTGTCACTTGCATACCTGATTTTTAACTCTTTCAGACAGAGAAAGAAAAAAAGGAACACAGCCTAATTATTTGTGTGTTTGGCACTGTACATACAGTGACTTGCAAAAGTATTCGGCCCCCTTGAAGTTTTCCACATTTTGCCACATTACTGCCACAAACATGAATCAATTTAATTGGAATTCCACGTGAAAGACCAATACAAAGTGGTGTACATGTGAGAAGTGGATCGTAAATCATACATGATTCCAAACATTTTTTACAAATCAATAACTGCAAAGTAGGTTGTGCGTAATTATTCAGCCCCCTTTGGTCTGAGCGCAGTCAGTTGCCCATAGACATTGCCTGTTGAGTGCTAATAACTAAATAGAGTGCACCTGAGTGTAATCTAATGTCAGTACAAATACAGCTGCTCTGTGACGGCCTCAGAGGTTGTCTCAGGGTGCGTTTCCACTAGTGCGGTGGGGAAATCGCAGTGGATTCTCCACGGACGAATTCGCATGCAGGAGCGAAATCGCATGCGGTTGTATGCGAATTTTACCGCAAATTCGCATACGATTTCGCATGGATGATGCTGTGTGCGAATTTAACCATGTCAGTGCCGGTGTGCTTTTTCATTGATTTCATGCGAAATCGTATGCGAATTTGCATGAAAATTCGCATACAAAACCTCCATGCGAATTCCCTATTAAATACATTGTATGCGAATCGCATGCGGTATGTGCGGTGTCCGAATTCGGATGGCTCTGCTGTGCAGATTTTTCCTGCACAAGAAAACGCTCCGTTTTCCTGACAAGTGGACACAGGCTCATTAACTTTTATTGGTTATGCGAATTTGCATGCGGGGAACGCATGCGAATTTGCGTTAGTGGAAACGCACCCTAAGAGAATATTGGGAGCAACAACACCATGAAGTCCAAAAAACACACCAGACAGGTCAGGGATAAAGTTATTGAGAAAGTTAAAGCATGCTTAGGCTACAAAAAGATTTCCAAAGTCTTGAACATCCCACGGAGCACTGTTCAAGCGATCATTCAGAAATGGAAGGAGTATGGCACAACTGTAAACCTACCACGACAAGGCCGTGTACCTAAACTCACAGGCTGAACAAGAACGCTGATCAGAAATGCAGTCAAGAGGCCCATGGTGACTCTGGACGAGCTGCAGAGATCTACAGCTCAGGTGGGGGAATCTGTCCATAGGACAACTATTAGTCATGCATTGTACAAAGTTGGCTCTTATGGAAGAGTGACAAGAAGAAAGCCATTGTTAACAGAAAGCATAAGAAGTCCCGTTTGCATTTTGCCACAAGCCATGTGGGGGACACAGCAACCATGTGGAAGAAGGTGCTCTGGTCAGATGAGACCAAAATGGAAAGTTTTGGCCAAAATTAAAAATGCTATGTGTGGCAAAAAACTAACACTGCTCATCACTCAGAACACACCATCCCTACTGTCAAATATGGTGGTGGCAGCATCATGCTCTGGGGTTGCTTCTCTTCAGCAGGGACAGGGAAGCTGGTCAAAGTTGATGGGAAGATGGATGGAGCCAAATACAGGGCAATCTTGGAAGAAAACCTCTTGGAGTCTGCAAAAGACTTGAGACTGGGCGGAGGTTCACCTTCCAGCAGGACAACGACCCTAAAGATAAAGCCAGGGCAACAATGGAATGGTTTAAAACAAAACATATCCATATGTTAGAATGGCCCTGTCAAAGTCCAGATCTAAATCCAATCGAGAATCTGTGGCAAGATCTGAAAACTGCTGTTCACAAACGCTGTCCATCTAATCTGACTGAGCTGGAGCTGGTTTGCAAAGAAGAATGGGCAAGGATTTCAGTCTCTAGATGTGCAAAGCTGGTAGAGAGACATACCCTACAAGACTGGCAGCTGTAATTGCAGCAAAAGGTGGTACTACAAAGTATTGACTCAAGGGGCTGAATAATTATGCACACCCCACTTTACAGTTATTTATTTGTAAAAAATGTTTGGAATCATGTATGATTTTCGTTCCACTTCTCACATGTACACCACTTTGTATTGGTCTTTGACATGGAATTCCAATAAAATTGATTCAGGTTTGTGGCAGTAATGTGACAAAATGTGGAAAACTTCAAGGGGGCTGAATACTTTTGCAAGCCACTGTACATATGTCTATTTCATCATGTCACCGCGGTTGTCCTTTAAAGTGAAATTTGCTTTAGGTTAGATACTTACTGATGCAGAGGGAAGCCTCTGGATACCATTGAGCCTTCCCAGTCCTTTTGCCATCCTGTTGTTCCAGCACCATTCCCCACGAGCAGCATCCTCCTAGGTCAAATACCTTTTAGGGACTCCTCGTGCCGGCTTCGGAGGTACTTGTGTCATGGAGTACTCCCACAGACACGCGGATCTATACTGCACACGTGCGAGTCTGGGCTCTCGCATGCATGGTACCGATACGCCCGTCTAAGGAAGCACTCGGCGACACGTACTTACGTAGCCTGACGAGTGGTATTGAAGACACACCCTGGCGCGTAAATTCAACGCGGTGGAATCACGGGACGGACTGAGGACCGGAAAGGCTCTTTGGCATCCAGAGCCTTCCCTTTACATAGGCAAGTAACTAACCTGATGCAGGTTTCCTTGCTTCAGGTTCACTTTAAAGAGGACCTGCAGGGAAAACAAAATCATGAATAAAATTGCTTATTTTTTTGCAATATTCATTTATAGATTATTTAGTCAGTGTATGCCCATTGTAAAAATCTTTCCTCCTCCTGGTTTACACTCTGAAATGTATCACTGGTGGTGACATCTTTAGTCCTGCCAGGTGATGTGTACAGAATGTTCATTTACAGAGCGTTCTATGCACAGAGGGAGATATTTCTTGCTTGGCAGTTGGAAAAAGATGCCATTTCCCACAAAGCAGCAAGGTTCACAAACAGCAAATCATCAGGACCATGGTCATGACATCACACTGTGGGAGGGGATATCACCACAATATCACCCATACAGAGCCCCCTAATGATCTATTTCAGAAAAGGTAAAGATTTCTCATGGAAAAGGGGGTATCAGCTACTGATTGGGATGAAGTTCAATCCTTGGTTACAGGTTCACTTTAAGGCCTGGAACCCACTACAAATCGCAAATCGTTAGCATAATCATTAGCGATTTTAATTAGCATTTTGTAAGCAATTTCATGAGCATTTTCTGGCGATTTTGGTAGCGATTTTAAAAAGTGTAAGCTTTTTGCCAACGATTGTAATAGCGATTAGCAATTTTAATTCGGATTGGTCCTTTCAATTTGTTTTACATTTTTTTTTACAGTGTGCAGTCATTTTAAACTGCACACAAATCGCTACGTGTTGCAATTCATGAGCGATTTGCCAGCGGTTCAGAACTTTACATTGAAGCACAAACACTCCCAATCTCCTGCATGTCCTGCGATTGCGATTTTGCTAATTGCAAATCGCTACTGTGGAATGTTACATTAATTTACATTGGCAGAGCGTCTAAGGAAATCGCTATTCAAAAGTGCTTCCTAAATGCTCAAAAAAGCACTCTAGTGGCTTCCAGGCCTAAAGGGGCCCATATACTGGTTGATTTCAGCCATTGATCGATTATATGGAATCGATCAAAAATCAATTCTATCAAATCTAATAGATTTTGAAATCTATTGGTAATCTGTTACTAGTGTGTGGCTTCCACCAGATAGATTCCTGTCAGATCAATCGAATGAATCGCACACCTATAGTAGAGCAGTGCTGCAACCCGTAGCAGCGATAATCAAACAGTCAAAAGAGGGATCCGCACACAATCTTCAAGGAACAACGTGCTTTTATTGTTCCAATGCACACATATAATCGTCAATCGTCGGCTGAGACAATTTGGTGTGTATTAAGTGTATGCATTGGAATCTGCTGCAAATCTTTAGGTGTATGGCCACCTTAAGGCAGTAGACATGTAAAGACATGTAAAGCCATCTAAATACTTTTGAATCTGGGGAAAAAATACAGTTTATGGAAGACTTCAGCCTTTGATAGTGAAGTACCGGGCTTTCCCAGTAGGTGGCGCATCTATTCTGTTCTTTCCGTAAGAACGGAAGGAGGGATATATTGAAAGTGGTTATGGAGTGCACTCTGCGTGCTGATTGGCTTCTGATTAGCAAAGCGCTCCCGTGACATCAGCAGAGCAGCAAAAAGCAGACAAATGCAAAGTGCAGTCTGCAAGTGAGGAAGCTGACCGGTGAAGCATAGATGAAGCAGGTAGCCTCCAAGCCTGACTAATGCTGCACATGGGACAGAGAGGCAGCAGCTGGAAGCAGGACATCAGCTCTGGCAATTCTGGATCTGTGGACATGACTTTCCCATCTCTCTGCCACATCTCCCATTCACAGCTGTAGCAGATCTCTGATCGTTCTGCAGCCTGCAGGGGTACTTTGCTCTTGTCTTTATAGATTTTCTTTAGTAGCGCCGCTTTACCGAACAGGAGATCAAATCAGAAGTTGGGACAGAAGGAAAAGTTGGGACTGGCTGCTTGGGAAGGAGATCGGTTTCCCAAAGAGTAGCAAAACATGTTTAAAAAGAGGCGGACTGTGTTAAGGATAAGCCCGGCTTACTGCTCAGAAACCCTGGGGAGGACACGGAGGAGCAGCAAGTGATGTGGAAGGAAGACAGAGAGCATCAAACTCTCATCCGGATCCCAATTCGGCACACAGGTACCTTCCAGCCCTGCTCTGCGCGCGGCCACCTGCCCCGCTGCCGCCGACCCCACTTTCTGCAGCGAGCATCCCGTCCCCACTAGTAGGTCGCCGACACTTTATTCCTGTTAAAAAACGTAAGCTTTCACACCTCGCCATGACATGTGACTAAACATACATTGAAACGCACTGCAGCTTACATTTTTAACAGTTTAAAAGATAACCTTGATTCATTTTTTTTTTTTTTGATTGGGGTTCATCAGAGAAATTTTAAGGGACAAATTATGCATGCTTATATCTGGCATGACAGAGACATTATCCTAGACAAATGATCAATTCTTACATTTGTTTGCAAATATATAGAACATTAGTATTTATGTATATTTCATAGCAACTTTGTCCAAAACAAGTAGTGGGTATTATGAATACATGAAACATTTAAGGGCTAGTTTACACTTGGCGCTTGGAGCACCGCTAGCCCGTGATCACGTTTGGCTCCACGTTCACGGTTTTAGATAAAAATCTGGCGATTCTGCACGATTGGCGCTTGTGATTCCCGTTCCATATTACGAGAATAACAGAGCAATCGCCCCAGAAATGCTGCATGCAGCGCGTTTGCGATTAATCGAAATCGCAACCACCGCAGTGTGAATGTATCCATAGGGATACATTGTAGCGGCGCAAGCGCTGAAGAATCGCCCAAGTGTGAGCCAGCCTTAAAAACTTTGCGCACTCAGGACGTCCAGCAATATAAATACATACAAAGTTGATGTGTGGTTTGAGACATCACCGATACTGGCGCATGATCCCATAATAAATGACATCAGATTAGGAAACAGTAGGAGGAGGTCCCTGTCTTGCGAGCTTACAACTTAGAGTATCTCTCAATGTTAGGGCTCCCTCCACACTGTGCATGTTGCATTGTGATACATTGCACATTGTGTGTTAGATGTGCTGTGCAACCAAACTGTATACAATGAAAGCCTGCTTTACCGCCACTGTGAATGTGCATGTTGCCTGGTAAAAATCACAGCACGCTGTCGCTGTGCGTTACTGTGCGTATACTCCTATGTACCATAGAAATATCATGTCAGCTCGTTGGGATGTGATGGTTTTGTCTTTTGCAATGGAAGGCAACTGACTCATGAATGAACGATAGTGATGGTTGCCAAGTACCCACTGATGTAGGTCATTTGGAAACATTCTCCGATGCTTTTGAGTAACTATGCCTATTTCTATAGTTTTGTTTCTATAGGATTTGACTTAGCCTAGGCACACATTGGGAAGTTGTGTTCTCTATTCAACAGGAGCACAACAAAAAAAGTCGTACTGCACATTACCACTGCATTGCATCGCATACAATAGGTACAGTGAAGCATAAAGACAATGAAAAGTATGCTTCCCTGTACCTGTTACTGTGTACATTTAGAGGAAACTTCTCCATGCAGTGCGTTATAACGCAACACATTACACCTTAACACTAACACCACGCTGTTAACGTTGCATAGACTTATAATTACAGTGCGGTAAAGAGCGTTAGAAGACTTTAAAATGCGCGACCTAAGCGCCGCACTGTGAACTTAGCCTTATTGTTTTCTGAAACTTAAAATTTACCAAATGTTTACGGAAGCATTTTTCCCAAGTATTTAAACATCACTAAAATGCTCTCTGGCAAAATCTTCTTTTGCCCCACTTTTCCAGTAAATAAGGAAAGGTGTTTGAGGGTGGCCAAGTAATACATGGTGGCAGGTCGAGAGACCAAGTAATACATGGTGGCAGGTCGAGAGACCAAGTAATACATGGTGGCAGGTCGAGAGACCAAGTAATACATGGTGGCAGGTCGAGAGACCAAGTAATACATGGTGGCAGGTCGAGAGACCAAGTAATACATGGTGGCAAGTCGAGAGACCAAGTAATACATGGTGGCAGGTCGATAGACCAAGTAATACATGGTGGCAGGTCGATAGTCCAAGTAATACATGGTGGCAGGTCGAGAGACCAAGTAATACATGGTGGCAGGTCGAGAGACTTATTAATGGGAGGGGGGGGGGGGGGATTGCATTGGAACGCATTGAAAAGAATGCAAATCCATATTCAATCATCTATCGCCTCCTGATAAATGCATTCCAATGCTGTATACACTTTTCCAGCAATTTTGAAAACATCCGTGTAAGATGAGCTGTGAAAAGGGCACTGTGAAAAGTTGAAGTACCCACTGAAACCATCAGAAGTAGCCCTACCCCACGCTGAGAACCTGTGATGTAGCCCTCTGCAAACTATATTTAATACAGGGCACTATCACTGGAGTATACACTTATAATATATATGCTCTTCTCTCAGTGGCTCACACACTTCTGAAGTTCAGTGAAAAGTTTAATCTTTCATTCCTCACCTCATAATAGGCTGATGTAGTTGCAATGGTATAGTAACACCTATACTGTAGCTCCAGCTCAGATTCTGCAGCTCACAGACACAACGCTTACTGTTTACATGTGCTCCCACCTCACCTCTGCCCAGCTGCCCCCTGTGTCTGATCTCTCCCGGGGCATCAGCCAATTTCCAGCACCTCCTAGAGGGATCAGAGCCTCCCCTGCAGCCCTGGCACTCAGCTCGCTGTTCATACCTGCGCCTTGTTTAAAGTGATCCTCTAAGGAGAGCACTATAGTAGCTGCCATTGCTGCAACAGTTTTTTTTTTTTGTTTTTTTTTTAAAACAAGCACACCCTGAGATTGCCATTACATATCTTGGCTTAGCTACAAAGTGAATGGAACAATTATCAGCTAGAATTCCATATTGGAAGTCCCAGATGAAAAGTTTGCTAGGCAGTCACAACATCAGGGCTCGCATGTTTAAAGAAAAAAATGGCAGCCATGATCCTTATAGGGAAGTTCCATTTTTATTTAAAAATGATATAGATGGCTGCTTCATCTATAAATATATTTCTAAAATTACAGTACAGTAAAACAGTAATCTTAAATTGTAGGACTTTGCAGTCATGGTGGCAGCTCTCTGTTTGGATTACAGACTATCCACCAGCTCCTATCTTGTTGCACAGAGCAGGAGGCACTGTTTTTTCTCTCTCAACAGTTGCACTAATCCAATCATTGGCAGCAAGTTTTGAAACTCCCACATGCCAGTTAGAAACCTTTTTGCTTTTTTGAATGGCTATGTTTTGTATGTATGTATGTATGTATCTATCTGTCTATCTGTCTGTCTATCTGTCTATCTATCTCTCAAGTTGAATTAATGTTTTCTTAACTGAATGGATTGTGTATTTTTTTTACCCCAACAAAAGTGGCATTTCCCTTTAAGAAATTCCTTTCAACTCTGTTAACCCCTTCAACTTCCGCTAGCCTGCCATGTGTCATCATTAGAACAGGTCTTCTAAGTAATGTATTTTGAAAGCTTGTTATTAAGTGTCTTTTATGTGCGTTGACCCGGCTATGTTTGCTGCATGCAGTTGTTTCGCCCAGGGCTAGTGTTACACTGTTTTAATATATAAAATAAAAGTGTACAACTATGTAGAAAGTAGTTACAGACTATTAAGAATGAGTGTAGTATCATTTTGTTCATCTATGATGTCATTTTTGGGAGCACGTTCACGGTGCTGGGATTTCAGATGTAGTTATAGGTTATTGAGCAGCCAAAGTGTTTCTGATTGGTCACCAAAACCAGCACAGAGGTGTTCCCATATAACAAACCAATGTTACCACCTCCATGTAGTATGAGGGTTCACCTACATGATCCGCTTATTGTAGTCAATATCTGTTGACTATCATATTACATGGAGATGGTAAAATTAGTCAGTGATTGGCCAATTATAATTGAAAGTGTATACCAGGCTTTAGTAGCATGTAATAATCAATCTGAGATCACTCACTCACTCACTCACTCACTAGGTACTGGTTCAGATGCCCCCAGCCAGCACCTACATTTAGGGCTCAGACACACTATAAGCGCTTTTCTGAGAGTTTTTGATTGCTGAGCGCTTTTTAAAAAAAGTTCTCCCATTTACTTGCATTAAAATAGTGGTAAACTGGTGTGAGGGCTGGAACCCACTAGAGCGATTTTTCTGAGCATTTAGGGAGCGATTCAAACCGCTAGCGATTTCCCTAAACGCTCAGCTAATGTTAATGGATAACCCAAATTCCACTGGAGCGATTGCGATTACCAAATCGCAAAACTCAGAACATGCAGCATTTTTCGCGATTAGCAATTAGCGTTTCTGCAATGTAAAGTATATAAACGCTGGCATTATCGCTCGTCAAAACCTACACAGAGCGATTTTGCAAGCATTTTTACATTACTGCACACTTTAACAAAATGAAAATTGAAAGGGCCAATCAGAATTAAAAACGCGAATCGCTACACAACCGCTGGCAAATTACACTTTTTAAAATCGCTACCGAAAACGTTCATGAAATCCCTTACAAACCGCTCAAACAAAACGCTAGCGATTGCGATTAGCGATAGCGTTTTGTAGTGGGTTCCAGGCCTAAAAATCACCGCGATTACATACGTTTTTACACATCCGCAATTTTATGCAAGAGTTTTGTCAGCGCTTTTTCCTGCGCATGGAAAGTCGTCAGTCAGGAAGTGAACTCTTTCACCGAAAATGAATACATGCAATGTATTTATTCATAGAAACGCTCAGGAAATCGCTATACAAAGCGCTTTGCAATTTCCCTATACCTCGCATTGAGCCAAAGCGCTCAGAAAATGGTACAGGCAGCACTTTTAAAAAGCGGATCGCAATTGAACCGCTCATATGTCAACACTCTTATAGGGAATCATTGCACAAGCGCTTTTAGGGCGATTTCTAAAGGGAACCTGTAGCGAGAAGGCTTTCCCCCACCCGAGGAGAGTACCCCCTAGGGGAGATTTTTTCCATTACAGATTTTCGTTAAAAACGCTAGTGGTTGCGCTAGCGATTTGTAGTGGTTTCCAGGCCTAATATCAAGATGATTAGTAGGATGCCAGGCAACTAAAGTAAATATGGCAGCCCTCTGAGTACCCCCCAGGGGACGTTTTTCTTTTTACAGTGTCTCTTTAAAAAGCGCAGACTTTTTGCCAGCGATTGTGATAGCCATTTGCGATTAGCGATTTTAATTCTGATTGGTCCTTTCAATTTATTTTACATTTTTTTTAGTGTGCAGTAATTTAACGTCACACACAAATCCCTATGTGCAGCAATTCAGGAGCGATTTGCCAGCGCTGTAATACTTCACATTGAAGCATAAACGCTCCCAAAATGCTGCATGCCCTGCGATTTTTGCGAATCGCAATCACTACTGTGTAATTTGTTACGTTTGTTTACATTGGCAAAGCGTTTAAGGAAATCGCAGGTGAATTTAAAGCGCTCCCTAAACACTCAAAAAATAACTCTAGGAGGTTCCAGGCCTCAGTAGTGTTTGAATCACCGACCTGAAACAAGAATGTGGCTAATACAGTCAGATTTTGCCAGAAACATCTGAATTGCATGCTTGTTCAAGGTCTATGGGTAAACATATTAGAGGCAGAGGATCAGCAGGACCGCCAGGCAAGGTGCATTGCTTAACAGGAAATAAATATGGCAACCTTCATGTCCCTCTCACTTCAAGGATACATGAGCGAAAAAGAAGACATGCTGATCTACTTACCTGGGTCTTCCTCCAACCCGTTGAAGTCTCTGTGTCCCCCGCTGACACCCACTCTTCTGGGGTCCCCTCTGTAGCGGGCAATGACCTGGCCAGGTCGGCACCTTCTGTGCATGTGTGAGTGCGAGCGTGCGCCACTTGGGGCTGCGCCCATGTGGCTCGGAGCGTTCTTACTGCAACTGTACAGAATGTTCCTGGCCACGTGAGAGCGGTGCGTGTACTCACATCACTATGGAGGGGACCTCAGAAGAGTGGCTGCCAGAGATCTCCATCCAAATCAGTTAATCACTACGGATGGAAAATATCGATTTGGCGGTGGGTCGGAAATGGCAGCAGATCGACGAGCGCTAGTCTAGCTTAGGGCACTCAGCAGGAAACCCTTATGGGGAAATTCCAGTAATGGGTGGTTAGCACCTTCTTGAAATGCTAGGTTTCAGACAGGTTGTAGTAAACTACGCCCACATAATTCAGCCAATCGCAACACTTCATGTTATATAGGGAGCTGTGATTGGAGAACTGTTACCTATGGTTTTCTGCTGGTTCCCCTGAACTAGACTAAAGCCAATCGACCGCCCCCCATAGCGGTCCACTGCATTGAGCCATGCAGTGCTGTGGTTAGAGAAATTTTCAATAGTTTTCATGCTGAAATCTATTAAATATCCATGCCTTGAGTGTGGCAGTAATAGCTCCTTCTCAGACCAGATGTGAGGGATCTATCTGATGGTTCAATCTGGTGGCCATCTATAAGTGTATGGCCATCTTAGCCTGTGCTTAGACAGATGCTTGTTAAGAGGCTGCTGGGAACATCATCAAAGGGAGTTGAGACCTGCATGTGACTACTGCCCCCATACCCTTGCACTATGTACACGGTGCCCCCAGTCATCTGCATGCTACCTCTGTTTGCTGTAGGAGTTACTTATGTCTGCTCCTCTTCCTGCTTCTCCTCCAGGTTGACCATGGTAGCTGGGATTCAGTCTCTGCTCCTTCTGCTGCTTTATCAGGTGCTGCTGAGTGGCTGCACTAGTCTAATCCCTGAAGTGGGGAGGAGGAGGTACGCAGAGTCCGGCCGGGCGTCACCCCAGGAGTCGCAGGGCATCCTCAGTCAGTTCGAGCTCCGTCTGCTCAACATGTTTGGCTTGAAGAGGAGGCCGACCCCCGGCAAAAACGCTATAATCCCTCACTACATGCTGGAATTGTACCACCTGCACTTGGCCCAGCTGGACGAGAACCAAGACATGCCCCCTATGGATTATCAGAAGGAGCGGGCAGTCAGCCGAGCGAATACAGTCCGGAGCTTCCATCACGAAGGTAAAAAAAAAGATAGGAAAGATGACCTATTAAACTTTGTATGACCCATTTTCAGGCTGAGGAGATCTCTGCAGCTATGTAGTTGATGAAAGGATTAAAAGTTCCAGCACTGTGGGACATGCTGGGGCTTGTAGTTCCTGATTGTTCCTCTGCTGTCTTATTGATAAAGTATTTATGTGTAATAACCATTCAGTTTTTTTCTTTTGTAAATTGTAAACTTTTCATCAAATGGCATAAAAAAACCTCTCTAAACAGTATTTGTTAGGACCAGTGCACACCAAAAACCACTAGTAGATCTGCAAATGCTAGCAGTTTTTGAAGCTGTTTTTCAAAACAATTCTAGGCATGTTTAGAGAGATTTTCTAAACATGCCTAGCGTTTTTGTATAGCTTTTTTATTATATTGCTACAGTACAACTGTAACTGAACAGCTACTGTAACAAACGCTTGAAAAACCGCTCTGCTCTAGCGCTTTTCAGAGCGGTTTTCCACTTTCCTATACTTAACATTGAGGCAGAATCGTCTCCGAAATCAGCAAAAATGCAGGACCCGAGTTTGCGTTTGGGGAAAAAACAAGCCGCTCTGGTGTGCACCAGCCCATTGAAATACATTAGCCAAGCGGTTTCCCCCCCAGCAAGCATTTTAGAAACCGCTCAGAACCGCTCTTGGTGTGCACCAGCCCTTAGTTCTGTTGTTTATCTATGGCAGTCAGAGATGAGCAGAAAATCTGACTAATCTGCTAATTCAAGTTTCACAAGAAGTGGAATTTGTAGGGACTGAACTGGAACTCTGTGGGGAATAATCAAGAGTCCAGATTAAGGATGATCAATAATATGCAAATATTTCAGTTTATGCAAATGTATGTACATTTTTATGCAAATATATGCAGCTTGAAAGAGGACCTGGGTGGGACTTGATTGGTCTGCTTTCAAGTTGCAGATATTTGCATAAAAATTTGCATACATTTGTATTTGTCCCTTGTCAAAATCTGCAGGTCCGCTTAGCAGAATTATTTGACTGTTGATTCATTGATCGGGGCCCTAAAAAGTTACAGTTCACGCCCTCCACATTTGGGTTTTGCCACAAATGGAGGTCGCCTGAGCTGAGCCAGGACTTTTTATGAGGCATATGCTGGGTACACACGGTGCGTTTCCGCACTCGATGCCATGCTCGATTCCCGGCTGCTCGATTATTTCCGAGCATTTCTGATCACATTTCGATGATTGTTAACTCGATTCTCATGTAAAGTATGCCAAATCGACCTAACGATCCATCGAAGCGCGAATCGGACATGTCGGAAATAATCGAGCAGCCGGGAATCGAGCGGGGCATTGAGTGCGGGAACGTACCGTGTGTACCCAGCATAAGGAGTAGTGTTGATTAATGAGATGCAAATATTTCAGAGTTCATGTAGGATTATGTAAATGTCTATGCAAATACAGGTAGTCCCCGGTTAGCCAACGAGATAGGAACTGTGTTCAGGAACACACTAGGCAGAAATGCTAGCGTTGTGAAAAACGCACATAATGTAAGTCAATGGGCCACATGGAAAAATGCATGTTTGCGTTTTTAAAATGCAGGACTTGCTGCATATTTTTCTAAAACGTACATAATGAATGTCAATGGCGACGCAGAGGTATTGCGTTTTTAGTGCTTTTTTGCTTTTTTTTTTTTATTTTTTTTTTAGAAAAAAAGTTTTGTATTTCTGCTTCCTGTTAACTTCCTAGTGATTAGCATAAAACTCATACACAATTTATATTAAAACACACGCAAATGCAAGAAAAACGCATGTGCGGAAAAAATACACAAAATGCACCAACGCATATGCAGCAAAATGCCAGCTTTCACACACTGCCTAGTGTGTTCTCACCCTGTAGGTTTATTCTTAGCCTTAATCTTTATTTGGAACTCTGTGCCATCTCTGTCCCCTGTGTCCCCCTGTGTGTCACCTCTGCCCCCTGTATCTGCTTGTACAAGTTTAAGGGCTCTTCCACACTAGGACCTTGCGTTTGATGTGATGTTCTGGTCGCACAACGTGCCCCTAATGCAAAGCATGTCACATTTGAAGTGTGATGTGAAATTGCCCTGCATTATGTGTCTCGCGGTGCGCCATTTTCGTTGCGTACTGATAGAACAAAAACGGCGCATGCGTCACATTTAAAAAAACAAAACATTACTGAGCATGTGCAAACAGTCCGTCGTAGTTAATAACGCAGAAAACGCACAGCATGCAGCACTTTCTAAATATTGCTACACGTTACGCACAACGCAACGTGAGCACTGTGAATGTCACACATACCGTATTTTCCGTCGTATAAGACGCACTTTTTCTCCCCAAAAAATAGGGTGAAAAAGTCCCTGCGTCTTATACGGCAAAGGCAGGGAATCCCCGACTTATGAACGCCCGCCGATCGAACTGCAACCCGCCGCCATGTCGGGGATTCCCTGCCTGTTTGCCTGCTCTGTCCTGCACTTCCATTACTAGTGTCCCCGATACATTTCCGTGACCACGTTTCCCTCCCACGTGTCACCGATTCCCTCCCTGGTGTCACCACTTTCCTCCCTCATGTCCCCGCTACTAACACGTGTCATCGCTAAAGTCCCTGGGTGTATCTGCAGCCCATGTAAATGAGTACATGTGTAGCTGCAGGCTCTTACCTCTCCAGCAGCGCCCGCGGGGATAGCCGACCTCTTCACCGCCGCACTTCTCGCTCTAGTGACCGCAGCTTGTACTGACGCGTCATCAGTACAAGCCAACACTAGAGCGAGAAGTGCGGCGGTGAAGAGGTCGGCTATCCCCACGGGCGCTGCTGGAGAGGTAAGAGCCTGCAGCTACACACGTACTCAATTACATGGGCTGCAGATACACCCAGGGACTTTAGCGATGACACGGGTTAGTAGCGGGGACATGAAGGAGGGAAGCGGATGACACGGGGGAGGGAAACGTGGTCACGGAAATGTATCGGGGACAGGAGGTGAGGCACCTGAGGACAGGAGGGGGGCACATGGGGAGAGGAGGGAGGGCACATGCGGACAAGGGGGAGGGCATTTGAGGACAAGAGGGGGGCATTTGAGGACAAGAGGGGGGCATTGGAGGACAGGAGGGGGGCATTGGAGGACAGGAGGGGGGCATTGGAGGACAGGAGGGGCGCATTGGGGGACAGCATTGGAGGACAGGAGGGGGGCATTTGAGGACAGGAGGGGGGCATTTGAGGACAGGAGGGGGGTATTTGAGGACAGGAGGGGGGCATTTGAGGACAAGAGGGGGGCATTTGAGGACATGAGGGGGCACCTAGGAGAACAGAAGGGGGCACCTTGGGACAGAAGGGGACATCTTGGAGGACAGCAAGGAGGACCTGGGGACAGAAGGGGGGACCTCCTGAGTACAGCAGGTGACATTTGGGGGGGCACCTGGGGATAGAAGGGGACACGAGGATACCAATTAGGGGAGAACACCTACAAGACGCTCCTGCCTCCTGGAACACTTCAGGTTTAGTATATATATATTTTTTTTCCCTGGTTTTTGCCCTCTAAACCAGGGTGCGTCTTATATTCCGGAGCGTCTTATACGGCGCGAAATACGGTACTTTGTGTTGCTGTGCGTTAGTCTACGTTATTACTTTTTATAACGTGCGACCTTAACGTCGCACTGTGACCAAGCCCTAAAAGCCATTTTTTCTTTGAATTTATTTAAATAGATTTTCTCAAAAAAAAAGTCCAATTTAATTTTGTTTTTTTGTTTTTTTACACTTGTTCCCACAGAATCCATGCCATTCAGTTTGGCTATTCGTTCATAAGTCAGTCGTTTGTAAAGCCACCATGGACTTGCTTGACTTTGTAACTCACAGACACTTTGTGATTTCTTGAAAAGTGGTTCCCTGGCCTCAATGATATTCCAGAGCTTGTGGTGATAGCGTAATTCTGGGCTTATTTCCATTGTGTGCTGCGTCTGTTTCCCAATCGGATGCACCACCCATGCTACTATGGTATGGATATGGCTTCTGGCTTTAATAAAAGAGCTACTGAGCTTGATACAGCAGGCTGTCAGCCGCTAAAGCCATTTTTAGCGATGACTTGTAATTTTTTATGACTTTTTTTATAAAGAGCTACTAATTTACTGAAGGTGGTGCCTGCTTCGCTTGGATCTCCACCCATGCTACTGTGAAACCAGATTGCATGGCACGGCTATAGATGCGTGTTACAAAAAAACCTGCTGCCATCCAGAATGCACCGGCATGCGACGCAAACAGCATGCCTATTGACGGATAGGTAGAGTTTCCAGGTCTAGATCGGATGCTGGGAAACGCTGCGTTTATTCGTACATAGTGGAAATGAGCCCTAATTATCCAGCTATCAGTCAATTATTAACTCTTGAATCTGATCAGCCCTGTGCAAATTTCCAGTAAGCTCTGCTATTTCTGGTCCCTGCAGATAAGAAAAAGAAAAATATCTGCATAGTTGTGTTGACCTAAAAGCTTTACCTCTAATCATCTCTCTGCACAATGAGGAGGCAGCTCAGGTCTTGCACTCTGCAGTGCGGCTGATTACTGCTGGAGACGGCTGTGTTCACTTCAATTATCCAATCATGTCTAGAGAAGTTCTTATGTTTGTTTGGATTTCCTGGCATGTGATTGGAGGTTTGAGTTTAGCGCTGCAACTTTGCTTAGTAACCTACCCCAGTGATTATGTGGAAGTGATTTATGAAAGAATGTGAGCAATGATGGCTTCATTGAAGCACCCAATCATGTAAAGCCTTTGGAATCCCTCCATGGTGTCTGATAACTGTAGATGGTTATGCTACTTAAGGGGCCCATACACTCAGCCGATTTTCTGGCCAACCGATCGATCCCGATCGATTGCAAATCGGTTGGCCAATCGACCGATCGATGGCCGATTTCAATGGATTTCCATCGAACTGGCAGGGTGGAAAATTTAGGTTGATCTGATGAGATTGCTTATCATTTTGCATTGGCCTTAATGGAAATCTGATGGCAAAAAATGCCATCAGATCGAATTTCAATAGATTTCAAACTGAACTGGAATTCTATCCTGGTAAAAAATGTTCTAAAAACGCATCAGATAGATCATCAGATGCATTTCTTATCTATCTGCTGCCAATCTGACGAGTGTATGGGCACCTTTACACACAAAGCAAATTCCCCGCCTGATCGACAGTTGATTGGATGGGAAGTTGCAATGTTTGTTCATGTCCAAAGTGAACCCGATCGATAAAGCGATCGATTTTTCAATTATTAGTGCACAAAATGGATCACTTTATCAATCGGGAGCAAATCGGACTGGTTGGAAATAATCGCCCGATTCCCGTCTGTCGGGCATGAAATTGCATTGTGTGTGCCCAGCATACAAGACAGACCTCCCTGACAAAGAGCAAGTCTACATATTGCTTAATAAATCTTGTAAAGTTGCCCATACACCAGATCGACCAAGAGACAGATCTCTCTCTGATCATATCTGATTGGTGAGAGATCTGTTGGGCAACATAATCTGCAGGCCGATTCCCAATCAATTTCAGCAGGAAATCTTTCAGGAATCGGCCTAGTGACGCCGTCCCCCAGTTTAAAATGTGCCCTGTGCATGAATACTTTACATGTTGGTGTCCATGACAAAACAGATGGCGCTGACCCAACCCCCTCATCTTAAATGTGCCCCGTGCATGAATGTCTGCCGCTGTCTCTTACCTCTTCCTCATACATGCGTCCCACGTGGATGCTGGCGTATATGTGGGCTCCTGTGTGACGTCATACATGTCCCACATGCAATATGTCAACAATGGCGTGGATCGGGTGTATGTGAGGAAGAGGACGGGCGGGCACTGGGGAGCACATTTTATACTGGGGGGGACAGCCCGGCGTGTTCTGTCGTGTTCATCGCTTGTCCCGATATCGCACTCCGTCACATCGCTGTGCACCCGATTGAGCATGATGGCCCGACATCTTGCAGTCGGAGCAATTTTGGGTACCTGGAGTCGGAGTCGGTGGTTTCAATAAACTGAGGAGTCAGATGATTTGTGACCCAAATCCATAGCCTTTGTAAAAATTAGACTGAGTCGGAGTCGGGGCAATTTTGGGTACCTGGAATCGGAATCGGTGGTTTCATAAACTGAGGAGTCATGTCGAGTCAGTCGGATGATTTTTGTACCGACTTCACAGCCTTGTCTTGCAGTACGTCTGATTGATAAATGTGACAAATTTTCGGGCCAAAATTGGCATACATTTTCATCAGATTTGATTATAATAATCGAATCAGATGGTAGATTGGCCACCAAGGCACCTGATATATGGCCACCTTAACACATATACAGGCGTAACGAAGTAAAACAGGCAAGGGATGAATACTGATTTAAAGTGTCCAAGAATTTTGCTCATCTGCTCCACTACCGCTAGCACATTTTTGTATATGAAACATTTGCTGAAATTAATAACACAGAAAACCCAGGTTAGCCATAAAAATACTGGTCACGTGACCTGGGTCAGCCTCTCTAATTAAAGGTGCGTTACACATGTACCATTAGGCTAGGTTCACAGTGGGTGTTGCGTTCCCTGTAAAAGCAGGGCCGCAATGGCAAAGTCACGCTGCACGTTAACCATGCAGTGCGTCACATACAGTGAAGCACACAGTCAATGAAAAGTATGCTTCACTGTTGGTGTTAAGGTGCATGTTTTCCGATAAGGCACTGCATGCAATAAGTTGGATACTGCATACCATTAGATCGAAGCCCACCGGGTGCACTGCGAGCATCGCATTTGTTTTTTCATTGCAGTGTGGCTTTCTACATTATAATACGGTTTTTACTTTGCAGCGCCCCACTGTGAGCATAGCCTTAGTTTGGCCCATTAAAATAGACCTCAATCCTGGTGGCGGCACAGCAGGGAATGTGCACTGTACTGTTGCTATGGGAAAAGGAGGGAAGACTACACTGATCACAATGGAGCGGCTTCTGTTGGGTTGGGTAAGGAGCAGAATAGTGCGCTAGGGCCTTGCTGTCTTTATTTATGCTTGGTTAAAACAAACTAGGGGGACACCTGTACACACATTGGATTCTGGGCACCGGCAGCTGTTTGGAGCCATCTTGGTCGGGTTTTAGTATTGATTGTGTATGTATTTTTAGTGCGAATCAGCGGATTTCGGCGCGTGGCTCTGAGAGCCGAGCGCCGAAACTGGGCGCCCCATAGCAGCAATGCCATGCTGCGCGGGGCGCGTACCGGTAATTCGGGGCTCTGGCGGCTGCCAGACCTCGAATTACATCTCCCTCTGAGTTGCAACAACTCGGAGGGGGAATAGTATTTAACGCCGCCTCGGACTTTCGCGGCATCGGTGAGAGCCCGGCTGCGTGGTGTCAGTCCAGCTGCGTGGGTTGTGGTGGTTAGAACCGGCGAACTTACATCAAGCTTGATTTCTTCACAAAAGGCCTATGTACACCCTGTTAGACAGTGAGGGATTCAGGTGCGTGCTGCAGAAAATCGGGGTTCTTGCAGGAACGCGATGTTGCCCTTGTGTCCGATTGGATACCGCAAGGGACTGCAAGAAGTGTGAAAGTCCCCATATACTTTCATTGCTTCTGTGGTCCCTTGCGTCAAAATAAGGTAACGCAACACAGGTTTACCCTGCTAATGTAAAAGGAGCCTCTATGATCTGCTGCTCATGTGCTCCTGTATATGTTTCGGCAACCACAGGACAACTTCTGAGGTCTGAGGGATTTTATGCCTCAATGTACTGGAACTGTTTTAGGTTACACGTTTCCAGGACTTAATATTAGAACGGTTGTAATGTTTTCTCTGATCGATGTGTATGTAGGAGCTAAACATTGACTGTTTTCTTAGAAAACATGCTTTATTCTCATTACACAACTTCTCATGCTAGATGGCTTCACTACCAAGGATGGACATCTGAGGAAGGGCAGCTTGTCTTGAAATGTTGTGGCAGTCTTTGCCTGCTGCCTATGTATGTAATAAGTCTGGATGTTCCCTGTATTGGCTTGGCTGAACCCTGGTTGCCCATCATTTGATTTGGTCACACACCATTCAAGGAAGCCTATAGATATCTTCCATATTTGGGTCTGTGAATTTAGGCAACCTAAAAAGTATGCAACAGAAGAGGAGAGGGATCGGCACTGCAGAGATACGTTTATTATCCCAAAAGTGAGGCACAATTCAATACAATACGTATGCGACAGCTATACTTGTGAAGACATACCAGTGCTGCGAGATGTGGTTGGTGCGGTGGGTGCTGGGCACTGAACGCCTAAGCTAAAAAGTATTGCTTCTATTAAAATGAATCAGTTTTCCTGGGCAACAGTGGCCAATACCTTGCTGACAGCAAGAAAAAGATCATGACCACACGAGGTGGTGGAACATTCCAATGTGTTGAGTAAAAGACCAAGAAGACTGGTGGATTCAGTCAGTTGTGATTTGATTTTTGCTACAGGGTGACCCAATAATTGGTGCTCCTGGATTGGTGTTTACATTGGGGAGTAACTGGGCTGGATCAGCCCAGTTACTCCCCAGTGTAAACACCAGCTTGTGTGTGGCAAGATTTAGTATTGTTCTGAAAAAGTAGCAAATTGTGTGACAGTCCTGACCTGTTTCCTTTTGTTGTACTGTATATCACCAACTTGTGACATAATGACTCCATAAGACAACACTAATGGAACTAGCCATTAACCTCCCTGGCGGTACGCAGCTTCAGAGGCTGCGTTCGCGGGAGGATTTTTTAAAAATAAAATGTTGTTTTTTTTAATGTTTTATCTAGCACTTCGCTAGCTAACTACTGTATGTCCCCCAAGCCCCGTCGCACCTAACTAACCCCCCCCCCCGATCGCCGCTGGCAATATTTACCCCTCCGTGATTCTGCAAGAGCCGCAGCTTCACCATTCAGCTTCACTCATCGCTATGGCGACGATCGGACATGACGACGTCTGACATCATGCGCAGTCCCGATCCTCCCCATAGCGAAGCCTGGAGCTGATTGGGAGGCTGCGCCATCGCGGGATCCCTGGGGGGTACGTATTGTGGCTGCAATCGGTGGAGAGCGGCGAAACTTGAGGGACATAGTTAGCTAGCCAAGTGCTAGCTTAAGCATATACAGCAGATTTTATTAAAAATAATCTTTCCTGGGCCATGTGATCCTCTGCGGCGGCTAGCCCGAGCATAGCTCGGGGTTACCGCCAGGGAGTTTAATAAAGTTAGTATTGGCACTCTCATATTTGGTATCATTTCATGCTTATAGCAGGAAATGCATTACTGCCCAAGCGTATGTTTAATGTGTTCCCACCTATATTTAAAGTGTATCTGAACTGACGTGCCAAAAGAAATAAAAAAAAACAAACAAAACAAACCTAAGCACTTGCAAACTCTAAGTAGACCCTTGTATATTTTTGTATATCGCAATGGTTAATAGAGAATTGCTTTATGCATGCAGATAAGGAAGTTGAACTGCAGTGGAATGCAGCCCTAGCTCACCAAAAAACTTCGGGCTGGTAGACATGGATGTCTGGCAAGCTTTTGTCAAATGTTGCGTTCAGACGTCAGCTTTAAACGCTGAACTGCTTTCTTGGCGTTTACCGCACCTGAAAGCATCATGCTGCTTCTTTTGAGATGAAACGCAACGCCGGGATCTACCGCCAGGCTTTCATGTAAGCCTGTAAAAGCTTGCCCCAAACGCTCCCATTCACTTGAATGGGACGGCGGTGAATCACGAAAATGTTGTGTCCAAAACTCTGCGCTTAATGCCACAAAAGTGTCAGTGTGAACCAGCCCTAAGAAAGGAAACCATTTTATCAGGCTGTGCAGCCAGTCCTAAGAACCAGAGAGTGCTCAAAGCTAATTTTCTTTTTGATAGGTGCTGAATGAACCAGGTTCTACTCACACTGACATGGCTGCTGTGCTCAACCGAAATTTTAACTTCTTATGCTGGGAAATACACGGCTCGATTTTGAGCCATTTAGATGGCTCGATTGATCATTTCCGACATGTCCGATCTCCCGCCCGATCGATTCCGCGCTCGATTTTTGCATAGGTAACAATGGTAAAAGATAAGAAAGATAAGCGAATCGAGCGCAAAAAATCGATGGGGCGTGAAAATCGAGCCATGTATTGCCAGCATTCGATCAATAGTGCAGTATACTTGTATTACTGGCACATCATCCTCCGTGTGTACTATTTGCCTCTACTGATAATAAACTACCTGCATTGTGTGCTGATGCTGTTTTTGAAAAATACACTTCTAAAGTGCTCCCTTTCTCCTCCATGGTTGTAAATTTGTCTTCCTGTTTTCATTGTGCTTTATGTGCAGATCAGTATCATCCCTACAGTAAACCCTGAGTAATAGAGAGGGAGTATTTAACAGGTCTAATGCTGGGAATACACGATGAGATTTTTCAGCAGATTTACTGTCCCATCGTTTTTTTCTGATCGATTTACGTTTACTTCTGTGAGAAATCGATCCGATCAGACCTGTCAGAAATTATCTATCAAACCATCTATCTGTCAAAAAATCTCATGGTGTATTACCTGCATAAGTTTTATTTTGGCTCCCCAACATGTTTTAAAATCCCATAAAAGTTCAGAAATCTTCTGTGTGGGAGTGTTCTTCCCTGCTGCAGCAACTGGATGCATCTTTCTCTGAACTGTTGCTATTATTTATTTTACCTGGTTGTTTATTATATTGCATTGAGGCAGGGGTGGGCAAACTTTTTCTTTTTTAATGGGGCCTGCTGCATGAGTTAGTGTTTGCCTCACCCAATCCCTCGTTCCAGCGGTGATCTCCATGGCGACGGTGGCATCATGTGATGCACCTGTTACGTAATGATGGCAGGTCTCGTGATGCCGACCGTTGCCATGGAGATTGCTGCTGAAACGAGCGATTGGGTGAATTTCTTCTTTTACATGTGCTGCACATATATATTTTTTTTACTGAACCATGGTAGTGAGAAGGGGAAAGGGGTGGAATACGGCCCCTCTAAGGACGGTACACCTTCATAGCACCAGTTTGCATAGGCCTGCATTGACGGTCAGCGGCGGTGGCACTGATTGGCTGAGGGCAGTTTAGTGAGCTGCTGGAATCTGATCTATGCCGTGCTCACATGTGTTTACAAAGCAAGCTAAATATGACAGTGCAGTTTCTAGAAGAGTAAAGTAAGGGAGGAAATGGCATCAGGATTGGCTTCAGTCAGAGGGAATCAAGATGGGAAATGCCAGGAACAGAATTCTCTTTATTTACTATATAAAATTCACTGAAATCAAAACATGACAGTTCAATACATGTTATGTCTTGTCTTTTATGTAAATAGTTATCTACATATTTGTTTTTTTCCTTGAGATAGTATGGCTGTCCCTTCTGCTTTAAAGGATACCCAAGGTGACATGTGACATGATGAGATAGACACTGGTATGTACAGTGCCAAGAACACAAATAACTATGCTGTGTTCATTTTTTTTTCTTTCTCTGCCTGAAAGAGTTAAACATCCAGTATGTAAGTGGCAGTTCCTGTCTACAGTGTGACCCTCACTGATAAGAAATTACAACTATAAAACACTTTCCTAGGAGAAAATGGCTTCTGAGAGCAGGAAAGAAATAAAAGGTCAATGGTTCATAGATTTTAGCTCTGGCATACTTCAATGAATGTGTCATTGAGCAAAAACAATAAAACAGTAAAAACTTAAAAAAGTAGATTTAAATATAAAAAAAAGTCTGGCATATCTTAAAAAGTCATTTTAGGAGGAGGAAGATAGATACAATTGTTTGTTTCATTAGTTTATTTTCACCTCGGGTGTCCTTTTAAAAGGAAATAAAGATGGCAGCCTCCGTAATGCTTACCCCTTCAGGTCCCCCTTTAACCTCAGAACAGTAGCGCTCCCCATGGCCTTCATGCTAGGTGCGCCGAAGAAGCCCTGTTTAGCTTTAGCAGTTTAATTTCTAATACAGGCTCCTAATTGCTTCTAAACAAATGTTACATGCGTTGAGCCCAGTGCACACTTCAGCAGCGATTAGCGAATCCTCAGGCTGGTTGACTTGATGCCTCGTGAAGTTTATCCACTCCCCTTGTGAGTCCCTCAGAGTCCAATGCGAGAGTTCCCACCGATGGATTTCATCTCTAATGCTAAATGCGAGGTAAATCCCCTAATTTACAGTTGATCTGAGGTTGTTTGTAACGTTTTCTAATCCTTATCTAATCCTCGTGAGATATTTAGACAACTTGTAAATGCCTTGTTTTTACAATGACTTTTTTGTCTTCGCTGGAATCTTGGATGGGTCTCTGTGTGGCTATAAGATAAATCTCTGCAAACAGCCTGATAATAGACTTGCAGCAGCTGTCCTCTTGGCTCTGGTGCATTCCTCTGAGCACAGATAAAATGATTGCAGAAAGATGCAGCAGATTCTTTTCATACAGCATCTATTTTATTAGGTGTAAATCCTGCCTGTAATCTTGCAAATACCCCAAGCAGTCCGTGAGCCATCGGCCTGCATATAAACATTGCTGAGATGTTTTCTGGCATCCTGTTCCAAGTGCTTAAAGCCAAACAGGCAGAAAGCTAAATACACAACTGAAATGCGGTATGAGGCATATTGAATGGACTACTGCTCAACAGACTTCTAACTCTGTCCAACCAATCCTATAATTCAGTTTGTTTTAGTAGAGCAGTTGCTCTAAGCAACTCTGTGCCCACCGCTTTCTCAAATCTTGAGCTCAGCACCACAGTATGGGCAAAGCTCCTCCCTAGTCTGCTTATCGGACAGGGAAGATCATCAGCTCTGTGTCCATTCTCTTCCCTCTACAGTTCAGCGATACTGGAGACCACAAAAAAAAAGCTGCTCTCCCAGTCAGGTGATTGGACCGTGCCAATCAGCTACTAATGTTTGAGTCAGTAGGGCTTTGTCACCTTTTTGTTTTTGCGGGGGGTTGTATGCAACAATGTGACTGTCATGCTGATCTTTATTGGGACTTAAGACATATTGTTGATGAGTCTAATGTGCCCCTCTCGCCTCTGCACCAGAGGCTCAAACTACTTTTACCTCTGACTTGCCTGCTGCAAAGCTTCTTCTCTATTAATAAATGGTGGAACTATTTGGTTCACTAGAGCTAAGCCTAGAAAACAGATTACTACAGTTTAGTGGTGCTATAGCTCTGAGGACTGGTGATGATGTGTCCGCTTTATTTTAAAAACGGCAGTAAAGAACGTCTGTTATTGCACTGGACCCTTTGTGGATGTAGAAATTAGAGCGAGAGAGAAGGGTGTTTTGGAGCTCATGTAATCATTTGGTGAAGTAGACACATTTCTGGAGTCCTTCCATCTGATTGGCCACAACTTCTATGGGAAGTGGTGGCCAATCCGAGGATTAGTTTATGTTCTTACGCCTATTCCTACTGTTGAGAGTTCATGACAGTAGGTGTTGCCACCATTCTTAATTTAATCAATCAGGCATTGCCATATGGAGGTTCCATTTTGGCCACGATTTATGACATGGCCTATTTAGAAAATTTCAAGACGGCGGCAGCTCCATAGCAGTTTTTTTCAGGGCTGTGGAGTCGGAGTCGTGGAGTCGGAGTCGTGGAGTCGGGCAATTTTGGGTGCCTGGAGTCGGAGTCGGGAAAAAATGCACCGACTCCGACTCCTAATGAATTTGTAACTGTAATTAAAATAGAAAATATGATAAAATGTTCTATTTCTCAGATAATAGTCATTAAAAATAATGTATATATACAGTAATAGCTGTGCTTAGTCCACAAAAATGAAATAAACCAATCAAAATTAGTTACTTGTGCTGCTTCAATAAAGCAGTCCCCGTATTTTTAAGGTCAGATTGTGACTGTATATATGATGTGTACACAGGAATCTCTTATATATACTAAATAACATCTATGCTGTAAGAATAAAGCCTGATGTGTAGCTATGTCACTAATAGAGATGGTCAACGAGATGGAAATAATTCTGCATTGATGCTGATTTATGCAAATGTATGCACTCCCTTTGCTGATGAAATAAAATAATTTGATATGTTATTAAAATTTGGTTTGGTGATTACAAATTAAAGGGTAACTGAGACGGATGAAAAGTAAAGTTTTATACATACCTGGGGCTTCCTCCAGCCCGCTTTAGGCTAATCAGTCCCTCACTGTCCTCCACCACCCGGATCTTCTGCTATGAGTCCTGGTAATTCAGCCAGTCATCGCTGTCTGGCCGTATGCCGCTCCCACAGCCAGGAACATTCTGCACCTGCGCAATAGTGCTGCACAGGTGTAATATGCTCCTGGCGGCGGAGTGTGTGCATGCGCACTACGCTTGACTGGCTCAAGTACCTGGACTCATAGCAGAAGATCCAGGTGGTGGAGGAGGACAACGAGGGACTGATTATCCTGAAGGCGGCTGGAGGAAGCCCTAGGTATGTATAAAACTTTAATTTCATCTGTCTCAGGTTTACTTTGTTACACAGTAGTACTATACTCTACATATGCACTCCCCACAGAGCTGCAGGGAATCCACTGAGAATGCTGTGCACATTGAACACAGAGGTGTTGTTTGTTTACAATCTCCTCACATTCTTACATGCACCCACACTTGATAGATGTTCTTTGTTCCGGTTGTACCTTTTACAAGTACTCTTACCAAGGACTAGTTTTAGTCTAAAGGGAATAAATATAGTAGTCTACATATCCTTCTCACTTCAGTTGTCTTGTAAAATTCCTAAGCGTTGGCAGTTAAGAGACAAATTTCATGTTACATACTTTTAATCAACAAAATTGTAATATGCAAATTGGAGGAGTCGGAGTCGTGGAGTCGGAGTCGGTGGAATCCTAAACTGAGGAGTCGGAGTCGGTGGATTTTTGGACCGACTCCACAGCCCTGGTTTTTTTTGTCCTTGCATAATCTTGTAAAGTATGGATAGAAGTTCACTAATAAAGTAGCGTTACTTGCAGTGTCCCCTTCTTATCCCACTTACTTACTTAAGGTGGCCATACATCTATCAACTTGGTGGCTGATGGACCATCCGATTCGATAATTATTATTGAATCAGATGAAAATCTGTGGCGCCAAGTGCATGCCCAATCCACGAGGGGACCAAATGCTGCAAAGCTGGCTCCATTCTCCGTCCATTCACGTGCCCCATGTGGTTGCCGGGGTCATCTGACATCACACACTCGCCCACCTTATTCCGGCAACCACGTGGGGCGCGTGTATGGACGGAAGATGGAGCCCAGGGCCAGCGGCAGACTCGGACAGGTAGTCTATACTGCACTGGGCATGGGGAGTAGGGCACATTGGACATTAGGGGGGCGAATGCGGTGTCACAATGCCGACTCCGGATCGATTTCGGCATGGATCACGTCGCTGGATGCCATGACCGATGATTGATGTACAACGCTATATGGTCTAATTGTTACCATAGTTACTTCTGGGGACAGTAATAAATAAAATGCACTTTAAAAGCTGGTAAGTATATGTTTTTGTGCTTTATTTCAATAAAATATTTTTCAGGTAGTTTGTATTTTTTTTTTTTTTTTTTGCTTTGCTTTGTTAATAAATGAGAGGTCTGCTACGGTCACTAGATTTATTCTAGGGAATAACTTTTTTTTTTTTTTACTAAAGGTCACTTCCCCCACTATCTTCAGTTTTACTAACCATTACCTCTGGTCACTTGTCCTGCCCCAGGGTGATTGTGTCTTGGGAAGAAGGCTTTGATAACTCCCAATACCCTTCTGCCCACTGTTGGGGTATGTGGCCTAGGCTGGTCCAGGTGGTGCAGGACATGCTCAATGCACTCTCTTCCCTAGACATGACCTGTCTAGTTGCTTTGCCAGGGGACACCATTGGGGTATTATTTGTTGACATTTTATTGATGTTGCCCAGGAAGCACCTGAGATGCCAACAGTCAAGGAATGTTTAAAAAAGTTAAACTAACACACAATACAATTTTCTGTTAGATTATCTGTTAGCTTGATTATTTTCTGTGAGTGGATCGTTCAGGAATCAGTCCTCCTACAGTGCGTACACACGCACTACTGTCGACTGAAAGTCCGCCCAGCGCCGCAGAGCCGGGACAAGGTCTTCCAGCACCCAAGGCTGAGACACCAAAGTGCGCCCCTCCATCCCTGCCACCCCAGCCATCACACACTGATTGCTATTAGACTATGAGGGCCACAGGGCCCACAACCTCCCCAACACCTTAATATCTAGTTATCTGGCTTGCAGTCACTGCCATGTATCCCCTTTTTCTTATTTATTTCTGCTTCAAACACAATTAGGAATGACAGCTGAATGAATTCTGCGCCCCCTCCTACACTGCGCCCTGAGGCTGGAGCCTCTCCAGCCTATGCCTCGGCCCGGCCCTGAGCGGGAGGGTCTGACGGACCCGTCGTTGGCTTCCGTAGTGTGTGTGTACGCACCTTAAAGTACTGGTAGAGACTGGTCATTATCTCTGGTGCATTGACTTCTGGTTATCTCCCGCTGAGTAGAATAATGCCTAATTGCTAGGCAGATAGATGGTTAGATAGATAATTTCCAACATGTTGGAAATTATCTATCTGGCAGGTAAATCTACAGAAAATCTAACAGAAAAGTGTATGGTGTGTATCTAGCATTAAAGATCAAAAATGGAATCCATTATGAGATCTTCTTTTAAAAGTGAAACCAAGCTGGAGGAACGCTACACAAGATTACAAAATCTGTGAGGATGGAAATTCATAGAAAGCCATGATCAAGCAATAATTGCCGTAATTAACCACTTCTGCTCTTGTGAACACCCACCTGAAATGGCAATTGCAAGGTTACTGCATGATACTTCCTCTTGTTCCTGGACCGCCAGATCTTTTCATGAGGGAGGTGTAGGACATCATCTCACAGTCCCATCTTCACCTGAAGCGTGGAATTTGGGCACCTGCTGTATCACGACTCTGCCGAGATATATAGGGTTCTGCACCACTTGCTTTTGATGTAAGCAATCTTTATCTATTCCAGAGCCTGTGGTATCTAAATCAGGTGCTTAAAGAGGAACTCCAGTGAAAATAATGTAATAAAAAAAAAGTGCTTCATTTTTACAATAATTATGTATAAATGATTTAGTCAGTGTTTGCCCATTGTAAAATCTTTCAAATCCCTGATTTACATTCAGACATTGATTACATGGTGACATTTTTACTGTTGGCAGGTGATGTAGCTGCTGCATGTTTTTTTTGGCAGTTGGAAACAGCTGTAAACATCTATTTCCCACAATGCAGCAAGGTTCACAGACAGGAAACTGCCAAGAGTACTACTCAGAATTTCTTTGTGGGAGGGGTTTCACCACAATATCAGTCATACAGCGCCCCCTGATGGTCTGTTTGTGAAAAGAAATAGATTTCTCGTGTAAAAGGGGGTATAAGCTACTGATTGGGATAAAGTTCAATTCTTGGTCGGAGTTTCTCTTTAAGGGGAAACTTCATGAAGTTTCATTTGATTGGGTGCTCTAGAATAATAGTTGTAATTTATACTTTAAACCCCATCCCCCCCCCCCCCCCCCCACACACACACACACACACATCCCCACTTCCCATTTTTATATGTTCACTAAACTTTTATCTCCACAAGTTTTAAACAGTCTTTAGCCAACTGTCCCATTTACTTATTTGAGTGAGTCTGAAGATAACTAGTGAAACAGATTATTTGCATTTCAACTGTAAGAAAACTTGTGATATCTTTTTAAGACAATACTGTCTACCTTTACCTGTTTATTATTAACACAACAAGGGGTGTAAATAAACCACATTACAAAAGATTAACTTAAAACTCCCTTTACCATGCACAGTCAGCAGCAGCAATCTTTTACTGCATTTTATAAACAAAGGGAGAGCTGTATTCACAAATGAAAGCCTTAACCCTTCACATTTTTAATGTATGTTATAGAATAGTAAGTTGACACTAATCGGTCAACAACGTTTTGTCCGTTGCAAGTCCGTACGCTGTCCAATAACTATACAACAACAAATGTGTGTATGTATCATAGCTCCCAACTGTCCCTTTTTCGGAGGGACAGTCCCTCTTTGGGAGCACTGTCCCTCTTTCCTCCTCATTTGTCACTCTTTCAGGACTTTGTCCCTCTTTCTATGTAAATCTATGTATTGCTCTTCTAAAAAGTGTGTTTGACTCTAAACTTTATTCCCATCCTTTAAATTGATATATTACTAATTGTAAAATGTTAAAATGAAGGAAAATTAATCCGGATAGAAAGGAGCAGTGTGGTTTGAATTATAAAACAATGTATTTTTCTCATGAAATTTTTATCGTATGAGTAACTGATGAGTGTGATAGGGTGTGATCAGGGGTGTGGCATGGGCGTGGCTTAAGTGTCCCTCTTTCTCATCTCAAAAAGTTGGGATGGATGTGTGTGTGTATATATAGATAGATTTTTTTTTTTCATTATTTTTATTTCAAAGTACCTGGCTTCTGTATCTTCCATTTCCTGTTGAGATGATTTTGTGAGAGTGTGATTTTATTGGAGAGACTGCTATCCAACCTCCTCCGCATCTCATTATTACCCGCTGGAGACAATTAGGAACGAGGATGGAATAGGCTGCAGTCAGTCCGTTTCTATGTGGCCATATCTGACCACATCCACCTTCTTTCTGCTGATATTTTAACTCTGTGGAAAAAACTGGAGAGCTACGGTTTAGCAGAATCTACCTCTCTCTGTGCCTGCTTATAAAAGGGATAAGATTAGTGAGAAACTCCTGTCCCAGGTAACAAAGTGTAAAGTGGCTACTGGTCTTCACCAAAGTGTTCAGCAAGGGTTAAAATAGCTGTTGCCCCTAGTGGTCATTGGACTGCTTTGCTACAAGTGGCTGTCAGGTCATGAACCCCAGGATCACCCCTACGGAGAACAAATGAGTTTGGAAACTGGTGGACAAAACTTGGGCTCAAATTCAAGCCAGGGGTTATGGACAGGCAGGGGTAGTTGTGTAGACCACAGAGGATCATGGTTAGAACCTGGCAGGTGTAAAGAGGGGATGAGCAGGAGGTCCAGGCAGGCAGCAATCTAAAGCAGTTGTGTGGTCACAAGCAAAGGTCGAGGCAGGTAGGAGATGCATTCTGTACAAAGGCTGATCAGAACTGTCAGCACTTTAGGTGTTGTCAAGGGAGGCTGTGGCTAGTAACATGGCCCTGTGTGCACACAGAAACAGCTAACACCACCCATGTGCGTCTATATGTACAATTTTGTCATGTGAAAAATATGAGGCTCAACCGGTTGGGTGGGGTTGGGGGGAAGGAGATGAATGAAGTGCATCGTGGGCTAAATTGTCTCCTTTTGAGTGTCCAAATGCTGCTCTGTCTTCAGGGTCCCGCCTGTTCCACATATGCGGTCTTCTAAGTATGCAACGAGATCCTTCAGTTGAATACTCTTCTGGAAGTTCCCCAAGCGGTGGCGCAGATTTCAGGACTGTGCAGGCGTGTGTTCTGAATCGCGCATGCACTGCGAAAGTATGTGCTTGTCCACTAGGGCTTTATCTCTCTGCTTGTGCATGAATAGTTCAGAAACAATCTTCACTGCTCTGAGAAACATCTAAGACTTGTGAGGTAAGAGGTCCAGGTTCGTGGAACAGGAGGGAGCAACATCGGGACACTTGAGAGAATAAATCTAGCCCACCAGGGGTTTAATTTATAGTTACATAGTCCTTCCAGTTCAACCAAAAAGTAAGATGCTAGCATAATTAATTGTACAATTAACAAACTGACACTCCATTGCATTCCAGTGGTTCTGGAGGTGTGTTTAGCTTCCAGGGGCAACAAAGAGACAATTTGCATATTCAGTAGAGATGCATTGTGGGACACTTTATATGCGTACTCCAAACTGAATAATGAATTGTAAATACCTTGGCTCATATGCAATTCACTTTTTTCAGCTGAGTTTTCTCCTCAGTGATATTTTCACCTTTTTAGTCCCTTACACACTCGTAGGCGTTCTGGTTCACCATGAGCTTGCTGAGCAATCTGTAACCATGAATTTAAAGGTGGAAGAGAAGAGGGGTGAATCTAAAAATATCTTGGTTATATAGGCTGTGGGTGTAAATATCCCAGGTAGTGACAACTGTGTAAGCTGGCATTTGCTCTCTTTGGGTGAGTTCTAGCTTCCTGTTTTGCCTCTGGGAGAGGAAGTGAGGGGAAATTTTTCCAGCAGGAGCACCTTAACACTCCCCCCCCCCCCCCCCCCCCCCCGGTCTCTGAGCTGCTCTTTCACTCAACCCATTTGTGCATTTTAGGGTGGATGGGGGAGGGTAAAGATCGTTCAGTCCCCTCCCTATTAACAGGTAAATGTAAGGACCGGTTTACACGAACATCTGAGGAGGCCTGTCGTTTCTGTTCTTTCAAATGCTGAACACTGTCCACTTTGAAATGCCATGCCGTTTAGTCAAGTCGTTTGTATGTGGTTAACAGCGTTTGTTATAGCGTTTGGTTTGAAAGCTTTTTATGGTGATTTAATGGCCCAGAGGATTATGGTCCATTTCCTGTCTTCGCCACCTTGAGAATTGTGGTCCACTTCCTTTCAGCTGCATCCCTCCAGGACGCTTTTGAAAAGACAATCAGAGCGTTTGTTGGCTTTGGAAGATGACTGCCAGTGGTTTAAATTGTCGTTTGGTGAACGCTGATGACTCCAGAAGCCACATGCGGCTTCTGAGAGAAGTCACTCAACCGCAACACAAATACGCCCCCATTAGAACCTATTGAAAGAAACTGATTTAACAACAATAAAAACCACTGACTGTCATCCATGGGAACCGGCCATCTAGAACAGGGAGGGAGGAAAGAGATTTCCTCACCTGCTCTTTCAGGAGCTGTGCAGTTTCTACTTCGGTGTCAGAGAGCATGCTGCTCTTGTAGCGCGCTACAGACAGTTGCGGAATCTAGTTGAAGCAATTACGTGTAATAATGAGCTGATTACTGTCTGGCCGCGGGTGGAAGCTGCACGGACCTCATCTGTGGAACTGGAAATGCCCTTTAACTGTCTTTTAGTTCTAATATCTTCCCAAAACATTGCGTCTCTATTTACGAATGTTATTAAAGTGTTTTACACAAAACCTCCTGTAATTTATGTTTAGCGTCCCTTTAATTATTTTCTTTGGGTTGGTGATTTATTGTTCAATAGCCAAAAGAGGCATTTGTTTATGCGGAGCAAAGCGAAACATTTCTGCCTTTTTATAAAATCGGCTTTGAAAAGCCCTAGGTGAACAGAGGGCCATTGATGGTGTTACCGAGAGCCTGTAATCAGCAGACGCAACAATATCAACGGATACACTGTGTAAATCTTGACAGAACTCCAAAATTGTATATTTTGTTTTCCTGCTTAAAGGTCTAGTACGGGGTAGAGCAATCTGCGGCCTAAGTCCTGTCATCCTTGTTGAGCTACTGGCTATAGATCAGTGTTATATATAGTTCTTAGCGGCTGCAGTGTGTATATTCTGCTGGGCAGCCACGCACACAACAGTAGTTTGTTAATTTTAGTATTAACAGATGTTGAGACTTTTTACGGCTTTGGTTTAAAAAGGGGTGGAAAAAGTACATTATAAAAAAGTATCTCTTCACCATAGGGGTTAGATTGTGAGCTCCTCTGAGGGACAGTTAGTGACAAGACTATATTCTCTGTACAGCTCTGCGTAAGATGTTGGCGCTATATAAATGGTTAATAATAATAATCAAGTGTTTACTTACATCATTTTAAAGGACTAGTCCATCTCCTCATTGGGGATTCTCTAGGGTTTCTTTGTTTTCAAAAACATTTTCTGCTAAGTCTAACTGCCAAAATAATGTGCTGGCTGGTAGGGAGGCTGGCTGGTATCTTACTATTTTGATAGTTAAACTGCTTTTCAGGAAATTCTTTTGAAAACCAAAGAAAACCCTGATAATCCTCCATGAGGAAATGGACTAGTCCAAAACCTGTCGACTGCCAGATTTTAACTGCTTGCTTTTTTCGCTGGAGTTGTCCTTTTGGACGTTGGGCTGGTTTGGACGGACGGTTGTCGGCGTCTGTCAACGTCGTTGGGATCCACCACGTCCCAAATCACAATGCGTTGCCAGTGATTGCGCAAACACCACAGACGATGAATTTCCCGAGATGATGCACGTAGCTTCTACTGACGGTTGTGCCTGTTGGTTGCGTCCATGGACAGATGCTGGCATCTAGGAGCTTGGCATGCTCAGTAGTAGTACGTACGTAGATCAGAAATGTGGACACTAGCAAAAGGGCATGAACAATCGCTATGTAATATTACTGAGAGATGGTAAGGGGAATCCCACTCGCAGGGCATTTAAAAAGGAACTGTAACCAAGGATTAAACTTCATGCCGGTCTGTATGGCTGATATTGTGGTGAAATCCCTCCCAGTGTGATGTCAGGACCTAAGTCCTGGCAGTTTTTTGTCCGTGATCCTTGTTGCATTGTGGGAAATAACAGCTGTTTCCAACCGCCAAGCAACCAGTATCTCCCTTTGTGCATATGTATGTCTATAAAAAGAACAACCATTTAGCCTTTTAGCTGTCAGATTTTAAACTGCTAACAACAAAACACACCTTGTGAACTGCATAATGGGCTCCACTGAATAGCGTTGGTTGTACGTTTGCATGCAGTTTTGCATCGCAGGAGAGCTAATCCTGAACAGGGCCAGAACTGGCGATTGCTGATGAAGGAGAATTGTTTGATAAGTAAAGGAAAGTGATACCTGGAGTAGGGCTAGATTTACATAACCGGAGCCTATAGGCACTATAGGGGTGGACATGGGGCTCTGAGAGAGATTTGAAAGAAAAAGACCTGACAGGTTGTTATAACATTTTATACTAGAAGTGGATCAATTAAATGTGGAATTTAAGCTGAATTTGCTCTGTAAAGAGCAGTTACCTTTCCATGCGCACTTAAAGCCAATGTATATTGAAATAAAAAAACAAACCGATACTTGCAGTACCAATGGACGGGGAAGACTCTGGATCCTATAGAGACTTCCCATTCCTTTCCTGGTCCCCTCGTTATAATCTGCCGCTGTGGGAGTCTTCAGGAGCCAGAGTTCTCCCCAAGACGGGCGGCTCCGTACTGCACATGTGTGAGCGGGAGAGAGTGCGCCTGGGCAGGTACAGTATAGAGACGTCCGTCTTCCGAAGACCTCCGAAGACTCCCACGGCGGCACAGAGTGGTCAGATACCGCTAACAGGGGTGACGGCGCTGGAACAAGGGGAACAGGAGACGAACCCTGTCCTCTACAGGACCCTGAGCCTTCCCTCTCCATAGGTAAGTATTTGTTTTGTTTTGCTTTTTATTTCAGTTTACATTCACTTTAAAGAGGAACTGTAGTGACAATAACATAATGAATAAATTGCTTATTTTTTTTTACAATATTCATTTATAAATGATTTAGTACGTTTTTGGCCATTGTAAAATCTTTCCTTACTACAATCTACATTCTGCGATTCATAAGAGGTGGCGACAACTTTAGTCCTGCCATGTGATTTCTGTGCATAAACCTCTCAGTAAATGAACATTGCGCAGAGGGAGATACTGGTTGCTTGGCAGTTGGAAAAGGCTGTTACTCCCTGCAATGCAATGAGGTTCACAGACAGCAAACTGTCAGGACCATGGTCATGACATCACACTGTGGGAGGGGTTTCAACACAATATCAGCCATACAGACGTCCCTGATGATCTTTTCGAGAAAAGGTAAAGATTTCTCGTGGGAAAGGGGGTATCAGCTATTGAGTGGGATGTTCAATTCTAGTTTAAAGCTCATTCCTGCTATCAGATGACATGACTACAGTTATGTCACAGCACTTTGCTTTTAGATACAGGAACATGGAAGATGAGCAGCTGCAGTACTGCACACTATTCTTCACAGGTATAATTATGTATGTGATGTTTTCCCACAGCTGTTGCAAATTGGTTGGAAGTAGCTCTTTGAGTCAGTCATATATCTGCATTGTCAGCTAAAATGGTCTTATAACAGGCTGTAAACTGTGACCTCAGGATGTTAGAAGCATGGAGAGGAGGGAAGGGGTGGAGTAGGACTGCTTATGTCATTTTTAGAAATTCCAAGAGATGACAGATTACTTATCAATACGTTTCTTGGCACTGAATGCGGGTATTAAAATGCATGGACTTTTTTTTTTTCTCAATGTCCTCAGGATCCCCATCCCTATTAAATATACACCCATGCTCCCTGAAACATAAACTACAATACTTCCGTAATTGTATTCTTGAGGTTTGCTGCCAAGGCTGTGACGGGGTCCTCCAGTGCCCAAGGAAGTGATGCTAAAATGTGCCCCTCCACCCATCAGTCTTAATTGCTTAAAAAATAAACAACATTTCTAAAGTGATTTTTCTCCCGTAGGATTCAAAGTGCATAAGTATGGCTCAGACCAGTATTTGGTTGATTGGTAAATTGTGGTACAGAGGAAGAATTGTACAAGTCTGCAAATGCCAGGCTAAACAGGTGGCTTTTCAGTCTGGATTTGAGTAACTGCAGGGATGGGGCTGTCTTTACTGAGTGTGGTAGGTAATTCTAAAGTGTAGGGGCAGCATGAAAATCCTAGATTAAGGAAAACAAAAGTTTTGCTTTTCTTAAAACCGAAAGCGTTTGCAATAAATCAGGTTGGAGTTAGCTCAGAGTATTCTCCCAGTGCACCACTGCTAAATACTGATGCCATTTCTTCCCTTAACTTTTAGGGCCTGTTCATACTTGCTGCGTTTGTAGAACGCGTATAAATTCAAAGAAACGCAAGTTGAAAAACGCATGCGTTTTTCTTGCGTTCGAATGCGTTTTCTATTGCGTTTTGCACAAACACGTGACCCAGGGGAAAAAAAGAATTATGGGAACCGCAGAGGAAACCGTACGCTAAAAACGCAATAGTACGCGTTTTTGATATGCGTCCATAGACTTTCATTGCGTCCGTTTCTATGCGTGATGCACAGAACTGCGTGCAGCAATGCGGAAGAGAAACGTATGCGTCTCATACGCATACATGTGAACTAGCCCATTCAAAGACGTGTTCCCTGAAAACGGCTAGGAACGCGCATAGTCTGAACAGGCCCTTATTGTTCTTTTCTCCTCCAATCGCTAAGTCACCTCAGCCTTGCGTGTAAACACAAGTGAGCAGAGGATCATGTTGCAGCTAGGCAGGGAAATAAAGGGAAGAGGAGGAATATATTATAGATAAAAAGAACCCCCAGCATGCAACTGAATGGCAATGGCTATTAAAGGGCCAGTGCTCCTAAGGTATGTGATAACTCCAAACCATAACAGCAGAAAAAGTTTTGAAAGTTTTGAGTGCAGGATTAGCATCTTTATCACTTAATACACTCAGACTAGTTGTTGTTGTATTATGAATTTTATAGTGACAATCCCGCTTTAAGAAGGGTCACTCCATGCAATGTAAAGTTGATTTGTTGAAGGAAATGGATAATGTTCTTTACTCTGTGACCTCTACAGTCTGCCCTCCTTTCCTTTTTTTACTTGCTTTGAAGGGGCGGCCCATGTACTGGAAGGAAGAAGAGTAATAGAGTGGGACACTGGAGGACCCCCACAGCTTTGCACTTCCCTGTTGCTGCAAGGACTGCTCCACATACAGTTATGCTTATGACGCAAATTAACATAGAAGCACATGCAGAGAGCATTTCACGAGCTTCAAGGACACCTAAAGTAAGAAGCACATGGTGGCTGCCATATTAATTTCATTTTAAACAAAACCAGTTGCCTGGCAGTTCGGCTGAACTCTTTGGCTTCAGTAGTGTCTGAAGCACACACCTGAAACAAGCATGCAGCTAATCTAATCAGGTTTCTCTCAGAATCATCTGATCTACGTGCTTGTTCAGGGTCTATGCTAAAAGTGTTAGAGGCAAAGGATCAGCAGGACAGCCAGGCAATGTGCATTTTTTTCAAAGGAAATCAATATATCAGCCTCTATATTTCTCTCACTTCAGGTGTAATTTAAATGCTGCTACTAAGGTACATGAGGAAATTCCTACACTATAGTAAGTAATTTAACACCAAATGCACGCACGTGTGAAAGAGGGTTTATAAGCTGGGGAGTGGTTTGATTTAGGAGATATAATTCCTCTGAGTTAGGCCTGGAACCCACTGAAATCAGCAAACGCAAAACGCAACCGCTAGCGTTTTGTCTGAGCGGTTTGCAAGCGGATTCATGCGCGTTTTTGGTCGTGTTTTGCTACATTGTATTTTTTTGCCCAGCGGGTGCATAGCGTTTTGCGTTTTTGCGTTTTTATCCTGATTGGTCCTGTGAATTATTTTTAATTTTGTTACAGTGTGCTGAACCGCAAAACGCTAGCAAAACCGCTCAGTTTAGGTTTTGCTGAGCGTTTCTGCTAGCGTTTCAATACTTTACATTGAAGCGCTAACGCTCCCAAAATGCTGCAGGTCCTGCGTTTGCGTTTCTGGGAAACGCAAACGCTCCTGTGGAAGTTGCCCCATCCATTAACATTAGCCCAGCGTTTTGGCAAACTGCTAGCGTATCGCAGTGCTGCCAAAACACTGCCAAAAGCGCTCCTGTGGGTTCTAGCCCTAAAACATGCTTGCACTTAGTCCTCAAGGCCTACAGAGCAGGTGTGTACATCATGAGCGGCTTACTCTCCTGTGTACACTGATCATTAGTCCTGGCAGTGCTGCTAATAACATGTTTCACAGCAATGTCTTTGATAGCCCTTCAAGTCCTTGAGTACTTTATGGTCTTGAAATCTCTTTGTAGGGATCCTTGTTATTACTATAGAATGGTCACTACAAGGTAGTTCTGGGTGATTTATGTCTCGGCAAACCGATTCTTATGCTGGCTGTGCATGTGTGGCGTTTGCTTTCAAGTTTGTTTTCTCGGTGACTATACACCTTGTGTTACAAAATTGTTATTTAGGGCTGACAGTGTAATAAGGTGCAGTGCCTAAACTGCATTCCACAGTGTGTGTGAATTTGCTATTTTATATAAACAAGCCACACAGAGACAGTAGGGGCTAGAATAGGCATGGGCAAACTTGGCCCTCCAGCTGTTAAGGAACTACAAATTCCACAATGCATTGCAGGAGTCTGACAGCCACAGTCATGACTCATGAAGGCAAATGCATTGTGGGATTTGTAGTTCCTTAACAGCTGGAGGGCCAAGTTTGCCCATGCCTGAGCTAGAACATACTATCTGTTTTCAGCAAAGTATCTCCGTGTGCAGTGTGGAAGGACATCAGACGTTGCATAGACTGCATTATCTGACAGCATTATCATGTTTAAAGGGAAGCTGAGATGAGAAGCATCTCAGGTTCCATACTTATCTGGGTTTTCCTTAAGGCCGATCATCCCTCGCTGTCTCCCCTTGCAGTTTTGGGCCCCAGCAATTAAAGGAACACTATCAATAGTCAAGTGTACTAAAATGACAATGTCCAAATAATGTCTAAGTAGCAGGGTAAACCTTTTCCTACTTTTCATGTTAAATATCAGAAGCAGAAGCTTTAATTTATGGAGTGTAGGATTTAGCTATATTGGGACACATCAATTGCAGAAGGGGTGTCTGCTTCAAAGCACAGCCAATGTTGCATGTCTGACTACAGAGTATTTTTCTCTGAAAGGAAAAAAAAGTATGAAAAGCTGTGGTGTCACAGACAATTACAAATGTTTATAACAAGTTACATTTTCTCTGCTCTCTTCAGACACTTCAGTCAGAGACACAGTGCACAGGCAGCTGCAGCTACTGTAAGCTTTCTCTCTCACACACACAGGGTTAACAGATGAAGTGTGAGGGGAATTTCCCCTCCCCTCATGGTTCATTCTGCCATCAGTTTTGGCGGCAGTAAAGTGTGAAAGTATTTTGATGACAGTATACAATGAGGTTGCCATTGAAATGTATACACCAGTAATTAGCAGGACACTCCAAACAATTCCTATCTCAATTGAAAAAAACATGGTAATCGATAGTGTTCCTTTAAGCCGAAAGCCTGGCTGAGTTGCGCATGCACGGTCCGGCCAGTCGCGCTCCCGCAACAGCAGAATGTTCCCAGCTATGGGAGCAAGTCGAGGGAGTGGGATGCACAACGAAACACGACTCGGCCAGGCTTTCGGGCTTAACCACCCTGGCGTTTCAATTTTTTTTTTTAAAAAAGGGTTATTTTTCAGTGTAGCTATCACTAGGCTAGCTACACTCTCCCCCCAAGTCCCCCGGCACTGTAACCCCCTCCCTCCGCTCGCCGCCGGCGATATTTACCTGGCCGAGATCCCGCGATGGCCGAAACTTCCGCCCTAGCTTCAGGCGTTACTGTGGAGATGATCGGATATGATGTCTGACGTCATCGACGTCATGTGCAGTTCCGATAGCCACCATAGCGACCCCTGGAGGCTATGGAGAGGCTGCGAGTAGGAGGATAAATAACATTGTTTATCTCATCAGTTTAGTCTCACCTCAGGTTCACTTTAAGGTGGCCATTAACCATACACTTCTTCGGACAATCGATTCCCCGATTCAAATGTAACATCGATCGAATCGATCCGATTTTCAACACCACTGAAACATTTATAAAGTGCTTTCTCCCTGAGGACCCACAGGATATAAGCTTGTCTTAGATCAGTACATAGTGATGTGTACAGGTGAAAAAGTTATGTGATTATAAATGCCAGACTAAACAGGTGGCTTTTCAGTTTTGATTCAAACCGGACCAGGATTGGAGCTGTCTTCATTAAGTTTGGTAAGGCATTCCAAAGGGGGTAGGTGCAGCATGACAAAAAGCCTTGGCTCCAAAGGTTTTTAATTGGACACTGGGGGTGGTCAAGTTATTGGATCCTTTTGATCTGAGTGCATTTGAATGGGGGCCAGTGCTACAATGCAGGAGCCATGTATGTCTGTAAAATGCACAGACGCCTACGTTGCAGAGTAGGAATGGAATTCTCCCTTGGAAAGCCCGTTCCCAAAATCGCATCAGGATTTGCACTTCACAAATTGTTGCTCGCGTTTGACAGACGTGAACCTTTGGCCCATAATGCCCAGCATGTCTTTAAAATGGAAGGTCGGTTGTGCTGGAAAGGCCAATAGGGATCGAGCTTGCCCCAGCGATTGGATTCGCAAACATGAATTCATATCAGCATTAAGTGTTTGCGAATCCGTGGGATTAGAACAGCATTTATGTAGATTTATTGTGCAACCGAACTGCGGGAAGTTTGCAGACGTAAATAGAATCTGTATTTTAAAATTCTTACAATAAAAAGCATACCATTCTATTCATGATGTTCTCCTGGGCCCCTCTGTGCTGTTTTTGCCACTCCCTGCTGCAATCCTGGCTTTTATTTGCCAGTTTTAGGCAGTGTTTACAAACAAAAGACATGGCATGTGATAGGCTAAGAGGAGCGCAGTCTGTGACTCACACAGAGCCTGCAGTGGGCCTGGAGAGGGTGTGTATAGTCTCTATCCTATCACAAGAAAAGCAGCACATTCTTGCCTGAGTGCCTGAGCCCGACAAAGCCTTCAGTGGAAAGAAGATTAGATTATATAACATAGATAATACAGCCCCTGTGCAACTAGAAAAGGCTGCAGTAAGCTAGTCCACATTAGAACAGGTATAGTAACTTATAGGCTAGAAGAAATAAGGCTGACATTTTTGTTACAGAGTCTCTTTAAGAACAATGCCAGTGTGTTCTTAGGCCCTGAGCCAGGTGTGCTCTTAGGCCCTGAGCCAGGTGTGCTCTTAGGCCCTGAGCCAGGTGTGCTCTTAGGCCCTGAGCCAGGTGTGCTCTTAGGCCCTGAGCCAGTGTGCTCTTAGGCCCTGAGCCAGTGTGCTCTTAGGCCCTGAGCCAGTGTGCTCTTAGGCCCTGAGCCAGTGTGCTTTTAGGCCCTGAGTCGGCGTGTTCTAAGGCAATGAGCCGGTGTGCTCTTAGGCCCTGAGCCAGGTGTGTTCTTAGGCCCTGAGCCAGTGTGTTCTTAGGCCCTGAGCCAGTGTGTTCTTAGGCCCTGAGCCAATATGTTCTTAGGCCCTGAGCCAATATGTTCTTAGGCCCTGAGCTAGGTGTGCTCTTAGGCCCTGAGCCAGTGTTGGCATGCTCAAACATACTTTTGAAAAGTACTGATACATGGGGTCACATGACCATGCCTTATTCCCCTGGGCTCCTCCTCCTCCCTCTCTCTATCAGCAGCCCTGCTGACAGATGGTAAGCTGTCAAATGTTCGAGAGTGACAATATGATTTTTGTCAAAAAAAAAAGAAAAAAAGAATTAAGGAATTTACTCTGATGTTTGCCTGCGTGACTGACTGTAGGTGTTGCAGAATGTTGACATTTGTGCTATAGTGCTTCTAAGCCTCACAATGTATAATTGTCTTAGCCATTACCTTTTAAAAAAAAAAAATGAACTTGTATGTCATGTGACTTAACTAAAATTGCTTTGTGGGTATTCCGTGCATTCCGTGCAAATCAGGTTCATGGTGTTGGAGCTGCAAGGTTCCACGTACAGAAAGCACATTGACATTGTGTTATACTGGTTCATTCCAGTGTTCTTTCCAGTATCAGCCTTAAAGGGAACCTAAACTGAGAAGGATATGGATTTTTCCTTTTAAAATAATACCAGTTGCCCGACTCTCCTGCTGATCCTGTGTCGCTAATACTTTTAGTCACAGCCCTTCAACAAGCATGCAGATCAGGTGCTCTGACTGAAGTCAGTCTGGATTAGCTGCATGCTTGTTTGAGGTGTGTGATTCAGCCACTACTGCAGCCAAAGAGATCAGTAGGACTGCCAGGCAACTGGTATTGTTTGAAAGGAAACATCCATATTTCTATCAAGTTAAAACAGATTGTGCAGGTAAGCTCTCATACTATATGGATGTGGTAAAATTGGCCAAACAAAATTGGTGTACTAGGCAACCTTTAGCCTCGTACAGAAGCCTGACTAAAGTTGGCCGATGTGGCCTATAATGGCCACGTCTGGTGAGCATACAGCAGCTTGTGGAGTAAGAGAAGAAGAATTGGCACTACAGATAGCAGCAGCTTATTAAAAGAGGGAGGTTAGATAGACCGCCAGGATTCACTCGCTCCAATCACTCTGGTGCAATAGCGTGATCTGACAGTAGCAGTCAATGCTGTGTGGTATAGAGAAGGAAGAGAATCGGCATTGCTAAACGTTGCTTTTTAATCCAATGTGAAACATACATGAAGTCAATTACATACAGTAATGAGCTGTGACATACTAGTGTATACAGAGCGGTGCAGTATCGGTAGGTATTTGGTACCAGTAGCCTTACAGCCATTTCACGCGGTGATGCGCTTCTATGGAGGCTGTGAAATGGGCAGGAGGCTAACCGGACATAAATGCACTCCTTGCTCAGCAAGCGGCAAGTTTCCACCGCTCTAGACCGCTCAGCAATCTCTTCAAATGGCCAATCGTCTGCTGGAGCGCAAATGCGCTCTGGCTATGACACATGGGAGAGGACACCGCCGCCACTAGCAGCCACCTAATAAGTATGGTTTGCTTAGGCATCTGTAACAAGGAGGCGTCGTCCTCTCCCTTGTGTCATAGCCGGGACGATTGGCCATTTGGATAGAGTGCTTGGCGGTCTAGAGCGACAAACTCGCCGCACGCTGAGCAAGGAGTGCATTTATGCCCGGTCAGCCTCCTGCCCACTTCACCTCCTGCCCACTTCACCTCCTCTGTAGAAGTGCGTCACCGCGTGAAACGGCCGTAAAAACACCCACCGATACTGCACCGCTCTGTATACACTAGTATGTCACAGCTCATTAATGTATGTAATTGACTTCATGTATGTTTCACCCTGGTTTAAAAATCATCGTTTAGCAGTACCGATTCTCTTCCTTCTCTGTACCACAGTGCATACAGCCCCTCAACCAGTGGATCAACTTGGCCAAGCGACGGCAAGCTCCTTTGTGCTTGCCGCTTCCCTGCCCACTGTAGCACACGTCTTCCGTCATGCTCCCCCCCCCCCCCCCCCCCCTGCTTCTGCATAGTAACGGAATGTGTTGTCAGTTACACAGCTGACACAGGCTGGCCATGGCCAAACATGTCGCACAAAGGAATCAGGTCCAGATCCCCAACTGGCGACTTGAGACAAAGGTGTGTACACACCTTTTTTTGGCTACCTTCTTATCAGTAACCTTTATATTAACCAGTGTTTCTTGGTTCTCCAGGATATACCATTCTTGAGGACCCTTTTTGTACAATAAAAGTTGTGTTTCTGAAACTACATTGCAATGTTGTGCTTTAGTTACTATGATATTTGTTCCACAGTTCTTTCTGGTGGTGTGCTTCACTACACTCTATTCAGATGTCTGCTATATTTACGTGGTTGATAGTTGTGTCATACACATTTGTGTACTCCTGATCCTAAAATATTCATTATGTATTTTAAATGGTTGTTACATAACCATGTTATTATAAACTTCTCCTGATCCATGTATGCCTTGGTGCTTGCCAGAGACCTCGTAACAATGTAACGCATTGATTTCATAGGCATGACAGTATGTTGCCTCATTTTAAAATGGAGTAATGTGGCAATTTTTTTTTTTTATACATCAGTTGCAGATTTCCTAATGCTGCCCATACATGGTGCAATTTTCTAAAACATTTTTATATTAGATAATTTAATTTAATTATCTCGTTCGAATTGAATAAATAGATTTTTCCAACATGTCCGATCAGATTTTTTTATCATAAAAATGTGATAATCGTTACTTTTTCTTGATCGGAAAAAAAAGATTATTTTTGACTTTTATTTGATTCGATCGTTTTGGGAAAAACAAACGTTTTATTGTATCATGTATGGGCACCATTGTTCAGACACTGTGATTAGGGATGATCGATGATATGCAAATACTTCTGCATTTATGCAAATGTATGTGCATTTTTATGCAAATATATTCAGCTTGAAAATGGACCAATCAAGTCCCACCCAGGTTTAAATTCATTGGTCCAATTTTAAGCTGCATACATCTGCATAAAAATGTACAAACATTTGCATAAACTCAGAAGTATCTGCATACCATTCATCACTAACTGTAGGTTTAATGATGGGAGCATACTTGTCTGTGCAGAATAGCATGCGTTTTGAGGCATGTGCGTTTCTGTGTTTTTATCTGCGCTTGTGTTTTTGTATGTGGTTGCAATTGGGATGGCAGATATAAGATTGTAAGCTTTTCTGAGGGACAGTTAGTGACAAGGCAATATATACTCTTTAAAGGATACCTGAACTGAAATGTGACATGTGTCTAGCACACAAATAACCATGCTGTGTTAATTTTTTTTCTTTCTCTGTCTGAAAGAGTTAAATATCAGGTATGTAAGTGGCTGACTCAGTTCTGACTCAAACAGGAAGTGACTACAGTGTGACCCTCACTGATAAGAAATTCCCATTTTTATCACTTTCTTGCTCTCAGAAGCCATTTTCTGCTAGGAAAGTGTTTTATAGTTTAAATTTCTTATCAGTGAGGGTCACACTGTAGTCAGAACTGAGTCAGCCACTTACGTACCTTATATTTAACGCTTTCAGACAGAGAAAGAAAAAAAGGAACACCGCATAGTTATTTGTGTGCTAGGCACTGTACATACACATGTCTATCTCATTATGTCACATTTCAGTTCGGGTATCCTTTAAAGTGCTGCAGAAGATGTTGGCGCTATAGAAGTACTAAATAATAAGACTCTATAGGACCCAGAGGCTTCCCGCATCTCTTTGAGTTTTCTTTTCATACCCAAGGTTCACCTCAGATACACATTAAGGCAGGTGGCCATACACTTATAGATTCGCAGCAGATTTGACCATCAGATTTCTGTCAGATGCCTGTCAAGTAGAATTTGACCGAAATCTATCTGATGTGTGCCACACACTAGGAACAGATTTCCAATAGATTTCAGAAAGAAATCTATTGAAAATTGATCTACATGCATTATTGCACCGTTAGATCCAATGCAACTCTATAGGCCATCGATCTGCTGCCAGCAGCAGATCATCCTAGATTTTCCATCCTGTCAAATCAAATCGATCGATTTGCTGATTTAAAAGAATCGATATCTGATTGATCAATTCTATAGAATCGATCAATCGATTGATGGCTGAAATTGACCAGTGTATGGGCCCCTTAAGGCTTACTTCTGCCTCATCTACTTGTTCCTTTGTGCCCTCACCTAATGTCTCCACCCCGCAATCCTCTAGTTTATAAGCTCGCAAAGGCAGGTTTATTCTGTTTGGTCTGCTGTAGCATGAATTGCTGAAAAACTATACATATGCTGGCAATGAGAGAAAGGAGTTATAATATACAATGCATTGCACCTTGCTGTCTATAGGGATCAGCCAGTGCCCATGCTGCCCAGGGCCGAATTTCGAAAAAGGCCACAAAGGCCTGGGCCTTGGGTGGCTGGACAATGAAGAAGGGTTGCTGCATGTGGAAGAGGAGGCTGCAAAATGAAAGGGGAAGCTACAAGGGAGGAGCATCGTAAGAAAAAGGGATGCTGCTGCTCAAGAGAGCTGTACATGAAAGGGAGAAGCTGATGTGAATGGCTGTTACACTGAAAGAGGGGATGCCCTCACATGGAATTGTGGAGGGCCTGCTGTTCTTGGAAGGGGAGCAGCAAGAAAATTGTCCTAGGGGCGCTAAACTTATCCAGCCTTGATGTTGACCCCTGTCCACTGCCGATAGTGTCTACAATAGCAATGTGAACATCAGAACTGGACCATAAAACACTGGAAGAATGCGTGTTCTGATGAGTCATGTTTCCTGTTACCTACACATTCCCCAGATCTTATCCTGATCAAGTATCTAGGACGGGCTAAGAAAAAACAGGGCTTAAAGGACACCTGTAATCAGAATTTCGGGGGAAAGCTTCTGAATGGTCCAGAGGCTTCCCCGATCTTCATATCCCCTCCTGCTCTGTGCGGGGACCCTTTAAATAATCTTCGACTTTAATCTTCGCACATGCACGAGTGTGTCTGCACTGCCCAGGCTCGTAGTACAGCCTGTGCAGTAGCCTGGAGCCACTTGAGTGCGGCTTTTCCCTCCGTGTATAAAAGGTTCCATGGTACTGTGCAGGCATGAACTCACTGGCGCCTCGCAGTGCAACCACGCTTGTACATGAGGGGAATGTGGCCGTGAAGATGAAGTGGGTTCTGGCCTGCAGAGGAGGGGTTCCTTATTGGGTAAGTCTGAGGAGCATCCAGAGGCTTCCCACGATCCTTCGCAACTCCTCCTCTGCTGGCCAGGACCTGCTTTATCTTTTTGGCCACCTCTGGAGCATCTAGAGTAGTGATGGCGAACCTATGGCACAAGTGCCCGAGGTGGCATGCGGAGCCGTCTCTGTGGGCACGCGTGCTGCGTCCGCCACCACCGCTAACCGCCGTTTTGCCGCATGTCACCGCGTGTCTGGAGGAGGTGGAGCGGGAGGAGCAGAGATACTTTGAACAACTTCATCTGCACCCCACCCCCCCCTGCTCTTCTCGTTAGGCTTTTCTCTCTGCCCCCCTTGCCGTTTTCCCGCTGACTACACCACAGCTTGCAGACGGTCATCTACTGTCTCTGTGGGGTCTAGAAGGTGAGAGAAAGGAGGTTGGAGGTAAATGTGTGTTTCGCTACTGTCAGAGTGGGGTGCAGGTGGGGGGGTTCAAAGGTGTGTGTGTGTTTTTTTTTTTTTTTTTTTTTTTTTTTTTTACTGTCGGGGGGGTTCAGAGATATGCATGTGTGTGTGGTTTGTCTCTGTGGGGCGCAGGAGGGGGGGATGGCATAGGTGTGTGTTCTTCTGTTGTCTCTGTGGGGTGCAGATGCATGTGGGGGTCGGATCAGAGCAGAGGTGTGTGTGTGTGTTTTTTCTACTGTCCCTGTGGGGTGCAGAAGTGTGTGGACAGGTCGGGTCAGGGCTGTGTGCGTTTTTATTTATTTTTATGTCGGCCAATTCGTCTTTAAAGAGAATCTGTATTGTTAAAATCGCACAAAAGTAAACATACCAGTGCGTTAGGGGACATCTCCTTTTACCCTCTGTCACAATTTTGCCGCTCCCCGCCGCATAAAAAGTGGTTAAAAACAGTTTTTAAAAGTTTGTTTATAAACAAACAAAATGGCCACCAAAACAGGAAGTAGGTTGATGTACAGTATGTCCACACATAGAAAATACATCCGTACACAAGCAGGCTGTATACAACCTTCCTTTTGAATCTCAAGAGATGATTTGTGTGTTTCTTTCCCCCAGCAGCTATCTTCCACTGAAGTGTCAGGCTGTTTCTTCCTGGAGAGTGCAGACAGCTCTGCCTGTATGTAATTCCTCAGTATGTGAAAGCCCAGCCAGCTCAGAGGAGGATTTATCCAGCTTGTAAAAGATAAGAGAGAAAAGAGAAGCTGCTCTAATCTAAATAATACACAGGCAGTGTGCAGAGAGGGGCCTGGAGGGGGGAGATGCATCACAGAACCACAACACTGAAGAACTTGGCAGCCTTCCAGACACAGGCCGACAAGTCTGACAAGAGAGAGATAAGTTGATTTATTACAGAGATGGTGATAGTAGAACGTGCTGCAGTAAGCCAGAACACATTAGAATAGCTTTTGGAACTTGTAGGATGATAAAAAACAGGATGCAATTTTTGTTACGGAGTCTCTTTAAAGGGTACCTGAGATGATTAAAAAAAAGACAAAACTACACATGATTTAAGTGTTTTCTGGTTAAATCTGCCATATGATTGAAGTGTTTTCTGATCAAGTCTGCCGACATGATTGAACGTATTTTCTGGGCAAATCTGCTCATGTGTATTTTCTTGAGAAAACCTGCACAATTATGTGAATTTTCTGGGGAAAGAGTCACCAAAACTTGGGCCCACTGTCTTTACGTTGCACTTGTAAAGGGAACCCGAGGTGAGAATAATATTGAGGCTGCCATATTTATCTCCTTTTAAGCAATACCAGCTGCCTGGCTGCTGTGTTGGTCCTCTGCCTCTAATTCTTTCAACCAAAGACCCTGAACAAGCATGCAGCAGGTCAGGGGTTTCAGACAATATTGTCAGAACTGACGAGATTAGCTGCATGCTTGTTTCTGGGGTAATTCAGTTCACTACTGCAACCAAATAAATTAGCAGGGCTGCCGGGCAACTAGTATTGTTTAAAAGGAAATAAATATGGCAGCCTCCATATCACTCTCACCTCGAGTTCACTTTAAATTAGTTAGCTCCGCCCTCATGACCACGTCCATATTTTTTTTTTTTTTTTGCCCTTTTGGGTCGCAGTTTGGGCACTCGGCAACCGAAAGGTTCGCCATCACTGGTCTAGAGGCTTCTCCTAACTGACTTAAAGTGACTTTTTTGTAGCTACAGGTGTACTTCAAAGGACTTGTCAGTGTCTTACAGCCAGATCCCACAAGATACATGTGTCTTGACTTCTCAGGGCTGTTTTAGTGGCACAAGGAGGAAAGTGGTCTTTCTGTTTTGGACTGATCAGTGTGTGTATGTGTAAATGATGTGCATGTTCTCTCTGCCCATGAGCTCATTTATTGGCAGTCACCAGAGAAATGAGTGAAGGAACAGGATGGGTGTTGCACTGCGTTGGACCATTTTGCAGACTTCTCAGTAGTGAGTACTAAGTAGCCCACAAGATGTCTTTTAAAGTTTGCTGCCACTTGCACCACTAATTCCTCAACTTCCTAAGAGTGTTTGGATTACTGTTTCTCCTCACATTTAGGAAATGTGCTATGTACTACTTCCCAGATTGTTGGCTGGCTGCTTTATAGGCCCTTCATTGTGTACACAGGCTCCTACTCGTTACTTGCAAACTTTGTTTTGTCATCTAGTGCTTGCAATTTATATGTTTTCATAGGTGTGTGTTCTGTATACCTAATTGTCTTCAATCTTTTAAAATATTGTGTTAATCTCTAAAGTAAAATCTAAAGCATGTATTTTATTTTATTTTTTTCTTTCAACATTTTTTTTATGCAGTTTTGCTTACCATTTCTTGCTTTTTTATTATTGCAGTGGATTACTTTTTTATTTTTCTCTGGAGTAGTCTCTTTTCCAGTAGTCTACTGTTACTAATTAATTCCGTCTGGATCCTAACTGGTTAGTTTTGGGGCAAGCTACTAAACCTACTATACTGCTGCTTAGGTCAGTTATGCCTTTTTTTAAATTATTCTAGAAGAGTAGAGTAGAAACAAATTTGTGTTTTATTGTTACTTTTTTGCTTACCTCTTTACTAGCACTTTACAGTTCCTGTCATAGTCTAAGGGCAACTTTTTTTTTTTCTCTAAAAAAATAATCATTTTCCACCGCAGCTGATAATTATCAAGTAAAACATATAGTCCCCTGTAACCTACCCTTGTAGTTTGCGAAAACATAACAGGGTTCCCTGTGGTGTATGTGTGCTAGACGTTTTTCTAAGAAGGCAAAGCTATACCTAATCCATAGTGCTAAATCTCAACCAGACTCCTTATCCATAACCTAACCCCCAAATGGAAACCTGAAACATAGCGTGCTACACAATCTGCTCATAATTTTCAAAATCTGTTGGCCCTCGTACTACATGGGAGTGGTAAAATTGGGCAGTCATTGGCCAATCAAAACTGGGACTGTATATGCACTCTAACCTTAAAGTTCATCCATTCTTAGAGTCTATTACCACTAAACTTGAATACGACTGAATATTTTGGGTTTCCCCGCATGTGAGCTGAAAGGGGAAACTCTATCTCCCTGGTGGCTTGCCAATCAGATCTAACTGCGGTGTGAATCTGTAAGGCATGCGGCAGATGTCTGCAGCCCTACAGATGTGATTGGCTCGGCTTAGCGATTCGGGCTGCAGCTACACAGCAAAATGGGAGCCGCAGCTGAATCGGAAGCGTCTGCGGCTCCCAGTGGAGATAAGCCCTTAATCCCTTCTTAATCTAAGCCTGACTCTCAAAAGAATCGTCAAATTTAGTCATGCTCCATCTACAGCCATGACTGGATTTATAATTTTTTCGCCCCTGGGCCAAGTGTGTTGTGACTTCCCTTCCTTGTACAGCATTGCTGCTCCCATGCCATGTGCAGCCCTCTCTTCCATGTGTAAGGGCCAGTGTGCACCAAAAAGCGCTAGTGTAATCGCAAACGCTCTGCGCTTTTTCAAGTGATTTTTCTAGGCGATTCTAGGAATGTGCCTAGCGATTTTCTGATCATGCCTAGCGATTTCTGGAGCGTTTTGGTGTAGAGTTTTTATTTTATTTTTTGTTACAGAAGCTGTTTAGTTACAGTCCTACTGTAACAAAAATGCTTGGAAAATCGCTCTTCAGAAAAACGCTTTACAGAGCAATTTTCCACTTTCACAACAAACTTTAACACAAACAAACACAGAACATTTATATCGTGCTTTTCTCCTGGCGGACTTAAAGTGCCAGAGCTGCAGCCACTAGGGCGCGCTGTACAGGCAGTAGCAGTGTTAGGGAGACTTGCCCAAGGTCTCCTACTGAATAGGTGCTGGCTTACTGAACAGGCAGAGCTGAGATTCGAACCCAGGTCTCCTGTGTCAGACGCAGAGCCCTTAGGGCTGGAACCCACAGGAGCGCTTTTGGCAGCGTTTTGGCAGCACTGCGATATGCTAGCAGTTTGCCAAAACGCTGGGCTAATGTTAATGGATGGGGCAACTTCCACAGGAGCGTTTGCGTTTCCCAGAAACGCAAACGCAGGACCTGCAGCATTTTGGGAGCGTTAGCGCTTCAATGTAAAGTATTGAAACGCTAGCAGAAACGCTCAGCAAAACCTAAACTGAGCGGTTTTGCTAGCGTTTTGCGGTTCAGCACACTGTAACAAAATTAAAAATAATTCACAGGACCAATCAGGATAAAAACGCAAAACACTAGGCACCCGCTGGGGAAAAAAATACAATGTTGCAAAACACGACCAAAAACGCGCATGAATCCGCTTGCAAACCGCTCAGACAAAACGCTAGCGGTTGCGTTTTGCGTTTGCTGATTTCAGTGGGTTCCAGGCCTTAAAGTGGATCCAGGATAAACTTTTAATCATTGCATAATTGTGTTCCTTTCATATAGTTTATAGGGCATTCCTCAAGCCAAATATTTTTTTGTTTTGTTTTAATACTCTAATTCCCTGTAAACTAAACGAGTCTCGCCCACAGCTTTTCACAGTGCCTTGGCACCGTAGCAAGGGCTTATGGGAGCTCAGTCTGGGCAGAAGGAGGAGGAGGTTACTAGCCATTGATTTCAGAGGCAGAGGGGAGGAGAAGAGGGGACTGAATGTACACACAGGCAAGCTGATAGCATTTCCAGCCCTCAGCCTGTGACAATGTGACAAATAGCACATGGCTGCCTTCATTGTATCACAGGAATTAGATAATCATAAACTGTTGAAGCTGTTGGCAGCTAGATATGCTGTGTAAACTATCTAAACTTTAGATACGATATATAGATAATTTACTTGTTATAGTTAGTTTTTCATCTCGGATCCGCTTTAACCATTACACTATCCAGCCACTGATAACATTGAGGCTGAATCACCTCAGAAATCATCAGAAATGCTGCAGGACCAGCGCTTGCGTTTGGGAGAAAATTTCACCGCTCTGGTGTGCACCATCCCATTGACTAACATTAGCCAAATGCCTTTCAAAGTGCTGGCATTTTTAAAAGTGCTCAAAAGCACTCTTGCTGTTCACCAGCCTTAACTTCCATGCAGCACCTCCTTTATTGAACAGCTCACTTGGCTTGGACATTAGTTTTCTTTCTTTATGTGTTGCTCCCCATTTGCAGCCTCCTCTTTCATATGTATCAACCTCTTTTCCCTGTTCAGGTGCCACCTTGGCCTGCAGCCGCCCAAGGCCCGGGTCTTTGTGGCCTGTCCAGAATTCCGACCCTGTCTACAGCCAATTCCTTTCTCTGCTTGCACGCTTTCTCTACTGCTAACTCCTCTACCTATTTAGCATCAATGTTCTCTTCTATGGAAATGTACCTTTCATCTTATTTAGAAACCTGCTTCCCATTTTTCCAATTAAGTCAAGAAATGTTGACACACCCCTTGTTAGTGCGGTAAAGTATTTTTCAACATTTCATAGTTTGGGTTTTAAAAATACAGAATCTTACAAACATTTAACTTGCATTCATATTTCCAAGACGTTTCTATATTGCAGCAAAGGACCCTTTTATTGAGCCGATCGGCGCATTGAAGAAGCTTGTGCTTATTAGAAGCGAGGCTGGTAAAGTGTGCTTCTCTTATGTGGTTTGCGCATTTCTAGCTATGAGGGTAAACAAGCTCCGTAATAAATAGCTAAGTCTCGGTGTGTGTGATTCGTTCCAGCCAGCTCCGCTTTGGAGTCGGGAGTTTACAGAGTCTTAGTGTTTAATCATCCTTCACCTAGAGCCAAGACATACATTTACGGAGTAATGATCTTTGCTTTGATAGAGGATTCTGGGCCCATTCAACGCATGTATAATTTAAAAAGTTCTTTACAAGCACATTATCCTTTCGGTTAACACTGGAGCTATGTAAATGTTTAACTTTTGTGTATAGGAAAATAACTTTTATCTCTTTATAGGATAAACATCAGTCCTTAAAGCTGAACTGTAACTAAAAGCAGATTGTCCCATCTTGGATAGAGTACAGAAAGTTTAGAACCACGGCCAACTTTTTTATTGGCCTTGAGACCTTACAGAGAGATAACTACCTCTCCTCTCCGCACACTGACGCGCATGCACACACACACACCTGGCTGCTGCTGACTGGCGTTTAGACAAGTTTTAGCCATTGGTCACACTTGAGTCCGCAGGAACACACACACACACACACACACACACACACACACACCGACTTACCTGGCTGCTGCTGACTGGCTTTTCAGACAAGTCTTAGCCATGGGTCAAACGTGAGTCCACAGGAACTGGCTGTGGTTTTCTGTGGACTATTCTTTACAGTACCGGCATACTTGGCCAACAGCTGGCTGATAGCAGCTGACTGTCCACAACAAGGAATTGCACATGGTGTGTGAAAAAGAAGCAACCAGGCTTGTATTTGTTTTCACCTGCAGTGGAAAAAAACACGTTACCACGAAGCAGGTGGTTTGGCGCACGGCGCTCACTGCCGAGCACTGAAACTAGGCACCGTTATATCAGCAATCCTATAGGGCATATAAGGGTATTTCGGGTTTCCTAGAACTTGGAGGGGCAATAGTATTTAACGCCACTGGGGACTTGAGTGACAGCAGGGTGAGCCATCATTGAGCAGTGAGCACACCCTGCACCCAGCTTACAGGCGGCGTACTAATATGTATGCTATTACCACCACTTCGATGCACATAGAAAAGCATTACCGGTATGTGCATTTTTGCATTGAGGTAAAAAGTATACGAATCTTGCAAGTGTGACTCCTGCCTTGGTGTCACCATATGAAGCAAACGTTATACTTTTCATCCCGCTAGTGGATCCTTTAAGGGCTTGTTTTATCCAGTGGCAACAGAACCTATGAAGGTACATACACATAACCAATGATTATTGCCCACAGGGAACAGGACTTTATCCCTTCTGGTGAATTTTTAGGGCCGAGAGCTGTACAGACTTATTGCTAGGCCACAGCAGCACACAACAGAGTGGCTTCCAATCGGGCAAGGTAAAGTGGGGAAGAAAAGTGTTCTGCCACGACGGGTCAGCACTCCTGTTTTTTTGTGTCTTTTTTTGGGAGTTAAGTGGGCACTCTTGATTGACCCACTAGCTGAATCCACAGGCGCTAACCTGTTTCCTTACATGAAAAACAGTGTTTTTGTGTGGTTTTTGTTTTGTTTTTATTTTTTACTTGTGTTTTTTCTTTTTTAACTTGTGTTATTTTTTTTTAAAATGAAAACTGTGCTTTGATTTTGGCTTTCCTATCCTAACCCTGACCTCATGATATTCTTGCTAAAAAGAAAATGAGATCAGTGAGGCTTTTACCGTTTAAGCTTAGCGGGCGTGTCTACTTCATCACAGATGTTTTGTAGTCTCTAATTAGATCTAGATGTGAGAATTTGTGCATTGTCGAAGTCAAACGTTAACACATTGTGGTTATAAGCCGTGATAGGCTGTTTTTGTGTGAAAGAAAAGACAAAACATTTTCAATAATGCATAAGGATGGAGTTTTATTCATCTCGAAGGTCATGTGCAGGTCATATATAGAATATAATTAATTGCCTGATCTGACTGTCATTACTCGAGCCAACCATTATAGATCTATTTGACTTTTGAATAGTGTTTCCCCAAAAATAGATAATTTTTGTCTGACCAATACTCCTGCTTCTCACTGCAAAAATGAATATGCATACTTGATAAGGTCATTCCTCCTTCCCCCTTCTTTGAGCAGAACATGCCACTTGGCTATACCCAGGCAACGTTTCTATAAACCTCATTCATCAGTGTAGCGATCGAGCCCAATCATTACAGGCGACACTGATTTTACATATGTGCAGCTTTAATGCCGCAAACTCTAATTTACTGACCAGTTTAGCAATCGTTGCCGTACTATACGTTCTACGCGACGACTGTAAACTGTTGCCACCTAATAGCAGACACTTTGTAAAGATACACATTCCAGGTTTGCTAGAATAGGTTTGCCCTTTTAGGTTTGCTAGGATAGTGCATGTTGGGTCTTACAGGCTACGAAGTATGAAAAGAATTAAAGGAGTTTGCTTTGCCTGGGTATTGGTGGAAACTGTTTCTTGTAAGGCTTGGATTTTCCTGAAAAATCACACATTAACCAGCTGAGCGGTTTGGACGAGCTCAGCTCGTCCAACACCGCCAGCGGCTGCCGCTCAGGCCCTGCTGGGCCGATTTTAATGAAATAAAAAGCAGCACACGCAGCCGGCACTTTGCCAGCCGCGTGTGCTGCCTGATCGCCGCCGCTCTGCGGCGATTCGCCGCGAGCAGCGGCGAAAGAGGGCCCCCCTAGCCGCCTGAGCCCTGCGCAGCCGGAACAAAAAGTTCCGGCCAGCGCTAAGGGCTGGATCGGAGGCGGCTGACGTCAGGACGTCGGCTGACGTCGATGACGTCACTCCGCTCGTCGCTATGGTGACGATATAGGCAAAACAAGGAAGGCCGCTCATTGCGGCCTTCCTTGTTTATTCTGGGCGCCGGAGGCGATCGGAAGATCGCCTCCGGAGCGCCCTCTAGTGGGCTTTCATGCAGCCAACTTTCAGTTGGCTGCATGAAATAGTTTTTTTTTTATTTAAAAAAAACCCTCCCGCAGCCACCCTGGCGATTTAATCAGAACGCCAGGGTGGTTAAAGTCAATGGTGAAAGTGAAAAGGAGTGCCAAAGTGGTTCTTTGAAGACCTGTTTTGTGGGAACCAGAAGCCAGCAACCCCCATTCCTATTTCTGGGCTTGTGTCAAATTATTGCAGATGCCTTGTTTTTGTTTTAAATAACTAGAATTTAATATTCAGGGTTTGTAGATATGAATTTATTCTGCAGAAATTTTCCTCAGCAAGAATTCATGAAGAAACCTCATCAATTTGTTTCTTGTGTGAGCTAAAACAGGAAGTAGAGTCAAGACACACACCCCAGTCTTGCAATTATGAATGTTTTATGTTCAAAAGACATTTCTTTTTATCAAATTCTACTAGTCCTTGATTAATTGCTTACTGGTATTCTTTTCCTTTACCTAACGTATGTGCCTTCATGCACTTTTACGCTGTACAGTACTGAAAAAGAAATTTATTTTAATGGGTAAATTTATCTATGAACTTTTTATTTACCAGATGCAGATTGTGGGTATCGTTTTAGATAATCCACTAACTTTGAGCAATCTCTGGTTTACCAATTAAGATCTTACCAACATAGACACTTCTTTTCCTTATTTTAATGGCAAGTGCACCAGAGGATACACTGTTTTACTAACTACAGTGATTTATAGAGTGCTTCCCAACATTGTAGACTGCATAAAGCAGGGCTGTAAAGTCTGTACAAAAATCATCTAACTCTGACTCCATTTATGAAACCACAAACTCTGACTCCAGGTACCCAAAATTGCTCAGACTATATCTTCCGACTCCTTAGTCGAATACTTACCACAACTGTGGAGTTGGTACAAAAATCATCCGACTCATCAGTTTATGAAACCGCCGACTCCATGTACCCAAAAATTGCTCCGACTCCTCAACCCTTATTCCACAGTCCTGGTATAAAGCGTGTTATGTTTTGGAGCATGGTTGACATGGCTTCATGCTAAGTTAAAAACTTGAACATAAATTATTTTTTTTTTGCTTTTTAAACAATGTGTGAAAACTTATAAAGTTACATGAATGAATACACATTGTCCAAAACCATTACACGTCTCTGTTAAAAACCTCTTTCCTTTGTTTTTATCTCTTAGAATCAATGGAAGGGCTCCCTGACTCTGGAGAGAAAACCATCCAACGTTTCTTCTTCAACTTGACCTCCATTCCTAATGAAGAGCTGATCACATCAGCTGAGTTTCGTATCTTTCGAGAGCAAGTTCAAGAGCCCATTGAAAGTAACAGCAGTAAGACTCTCCGCATTAATATTTATGACATTGTCAAGCCAGCTGCTGCTGCCTCCAGGGGGCCTGTCACAAGACTATTGGACACCCGCCTCATACATCATAATGTAAGCACGTGGGAAAGCTTTGATGTCACACCAGCTGTTTTAAGGTGGATGGCACACAGACAGCCCAATCATGGCTTTGTGGTGGAAGTGACTCACGTGGATGGTGAAAAAAATATCACCAAGAAGCACGTGAGGATCAGCAGGTCCTTACTGCCCGATAAAGACCAATGGTCCCAGATGAGGCCACTTCTTGTAACTTATAGCCATGATGGCAAGGGACACCCTCTTCACAAGAGAGAAAAACGACAAGCACGACATAGGCAAAGGAAACGGCTCAAAGCAAGCTGTAGAAGGCACCCATTATATGTAGACTTCAGCGATGTGGGCTGGAATGACTGGATTGTGGCCCCACCTGGCTACCATGCCTTCTACTGCCATGGAGAATGTCCGTTCCCACTGGTAGATCATTTTAACTCCACAAATCATGCCATCGTACAGACATTGGTGAACTCGGTCAACCCCAATATCCCCAAGGCTTGTTGTGTCCCAACAGAACTAAGTGCCATATCAATGCTCTACCTTGATGAAAATGAGAAGGTTGTATTAAAGAATTACCAGGACATGGTTGTGGAAGGGTGTGGGTGCCGCTAATAAAGGGTAACCTAAAAAAAAAAACCCCAAAAAAACACAATATATGAACACTATCACGTATCAAAAAAAAAAAAAAAAAAAGGTTGACACTTTAATATTTTTCAATGGTGACTTTATTTATGTAATGAAAAAAAAAGTTAACTGTTATTTTGAATATCTATTTATGTCTACAGAAAGTTCAGAAGCAAATATTTTAATCTGAGAAATCTCCCTTTTTTCTTCTCTTAGTTGTACATTTTATATGGGTGTTTGGCCCAGCACATGAAGTATAATGGTCAGATTCTTATTTTGTATTTATTTTCTATTATAACCACTTTTTAGGTAAAAAAAAAAATAGTTGTTTCATATTTATATGTAATCAAAAAATATAGAATTGTAAATACGTTTAAGGGGAATGTATTGTGATTTTTTTTTTTTTTTTTCCATTTTTGTTTTATTTATAAAGTTTAGTACTAAAATTATATTTAAGTGTTTTTTGTTTTTCTTTTTTTCTTTTTTTGAATTGGGAAACCCATTTACTATCACAAATGAAATGTGATATATGCATAGAGCTCCATCTGCAAGTCTAGTTGGGAAGCAAGGCGTAGTATAAGGTATTCTCATGGAGAAGATGAGGTCCGGGGACTTTGCTCATGTAATGTTACCAACTGCAAGAGTAAAGCCTTGTAGATGCGTAGGGAACATGTTGCCTGCACCTGATCCTTTGGGCAACATTGCAGGGCTAAGGCTGTACAGATGCGTTGCTAGCCTGTAGGCTAGCGATGTGTTCTGCTGCTATGCAGGGGGTGGAGTGCCAACAGAGCAGCACATGAATGGTATTACACAGTGACCCGGGTGAGTGGGGAGAACAATACTCTCAGCCAGCGATCTGGCAAATACTGATCACTGACCAAGGCATGGCATTCGGGGCCATTGTACTACTTCTAGATTCTCAGCAGAGGCAGTTGTTATTGTCCACCTCGGACAAAGTTTCATCTAGCGCGTGTACGAGGCATAAAGTGTACCTGAGGCGATATTTGACATGATGAGATAAACATGTAGTACATGTACAGTACAAAACATACTAATAACCAGGCTGTTTTACTTATATCATTTTGCTGCCTGGAAAAGTTAATTTCTAGGCATGGAAGTGACAGCTTCTGTCATATAGGTACCTTGTTGGGAATATAGTAAACATCATTGATAAGCAAATTACAGCCATAAAAGTTTTCCTGGCAGAATACAACTTCTATGGGCAGGTGAGAGATAAAATACATGAACTATTGATCTTTTTTTTTAACTCTGGGACCCTAAATAGGCTGCCACTGATTAGAGCCTGTAAAACATTCAACCTACTTTGTAAATGTTTAAATCTAAAAGAAAATCTCGGTATACTAAAGTCATTTTTAGGAGTAGGAGGATAAATATAATTCTTCAGTTTATTTTTACATCAGGTTCACTTTAAAGCAGGGGTCTGAAACTCGCGGCCCGCGGGCCATTTGTGGCCCTCGATACAATATTTTGTGGCCCTCGCCTGCAAAAGCTTCCTTATAGTTCGCTTCAGTGCTCCCAAGTAATCCGCCGCATCCCCGCCGCTAAACAAGGGCTGCAGAGCCCCCAAATCGCCCGGGGAACAATCCGCCGGCATTTCCTGGAAGGGACAGAGCTTTCAGCTCTGTCCCTCCTGACAACAATCGCCGCCTCTCCCCGCCCCTCTCTGTGAAGGAAGAGTGAGAGGGGCGGGCAGAGGCTGCGATGTGCTGCGATCGACGTCAGGAGGGGCAGAGCTGAAGCTGAAAGCTCTGCCCCTTCCAGGAAATGCCGGCGGATTGCCCCTTGGGCGATTTGGGGGCTCTGCAGCCCTTGTTTTGCGGCGGGGACACGGCGGATTACTTGTAATGGGAGTACTGAAGCGATCTTTAAGGTAAAATAGGCAAAATAGTTCGCTTTAGTGTAAATTTTGATTTTGAAATAAAAATCAATGCAAGGGACCCGGGGGTGTGGGGGGGGGGTTGGTGGAGTGCTGCTGATTGTGAAATCCCTTATGCGGTCCAGCCTCATCCTGACTTTGCCTCCTGCGGCCCCCAGGTAAATTGAGTTTGAGACCCCTGCTTTAAAGCATCACTCTTAATCTCAGAATTTTTTTTTTTTGTTTATTTGTAATATTTAAAACTTTTTTTTTTTTTTTTTTTTTTTTTACATTTTAGTTCTGAACATGACTTGTAAATAAAACAAATGTGCTGGAAAAAGAAAAAAAAGCTATACATTCTCTCTAAAGCAGATTTGACATATTTAAGTTGAAAGCTATACACGGGAGTTAAAAGAAAAGATGCTAAATATTTTACTTTCTTGTATGCTACTGTTCATGTCATTACTTTTATACCTAGAAGAAAGAAGCTAATCATGGGTATTACCTGGTCACATTATCATACTGTGCAATTCTCTGGCATTCTGCACTCTTCTGCACACTTAGTCCTTCAGATTTATAAAAGCTATGTAAAGTATATAATTTGTTTATTAGGTTTTCTTTTTACTTGATAAACCTATACAGATGACCCATATCTACTGTTACTGATTCAGCTACAGGCCAGTAGACTTGGTTAGTAAAGTTTAACATTGTAGAAAGCAAACAAAAAATTATATATAAATCTACACAGATTAGGTTATCAAGATAGTATTGAAATTTAGCTGCTTCAAGTGTCTGATGTTTCGTGTTACTATGTGCAAAGTCTGGAGAACAGTTCAACGCAACATACATCCTGCATAGTGATGGTCATGCGTAAGAGCACTTGCGGAGAAGCATGTGATCAATTTGGTCAGGTGATAGATGTGGAAGTCTCTGATTTGCCAGTCATGATCATGTGCCAAAGCAGGATGTGATCACAGCCAATCAGAACTTTGCAAATCTATCGGCTGATCAAACAAATCCCATGCTTCTCCATGAGTTCTCTGAGGGCCATGTCGCTCCAAAAAGCGTTTTGCAGTTCATTTTTGTTTTTTTGAAAAACGCTTCCATTGACTTGCCTTAAAATTGCTGCGATCGTGCCTATTTTGCCTCGATTTTACCGCGATTTTAATGTTAGTCAATGAAAGTGTTTTTTTCAAAAACGAAAACTACCCACAAAACGCTTTTTGTTGTATCAGGGCCCTGAGATACGACCATCACTAAATTCCTGAAACATTCCCAAATAAGCAATGCTCTTAAATTAATGTGGCCGTTGAGTTTTGTTAGTGAGACACAGCTGCTCCCCCATTTCATTTTTTAACCCTTCGAGGAACTTTGAGGTGTCTAATCAGCTGCCGTTACTTGTTTAATTTGTAAACCATTTCAAGGATGTCGGTCTGTTGTACATGAAAAATCCATTTTAGAAGCAATGAGCTTAGACAGTACAACAAATGGGCATAATGATCTGGCATGGAAGTACTCGGCTTAAAGCGGACCTGAACTCAAAACTACCTCTCTGCTCTAAAAGATAAGCAACAGCATAATAACCTTTAAAGAAAACATTTCTTTGTTACAGCTTACAGAACTCCTGCAATAAATCTGCAGTGTGTCTACTTCCTATTTTCATAGAAGCAGACAAAGATTTAAAGTGTTCCAGAGATGTTAAACTCTAAAGATTTCATACTTACCCAGGGCTTCTTTCAGCCCCATAAACACGTCTGAGTCCGGCGCCGTCCTCCCGCGGTCTGCCGTTCAGCCGCAATCAGCCTCAGTAACAGGCTCAGTCAGGTCCAGTCTGGGTCTAATGCGCATGTTTGGACCTCCCTCACATGCGCAGTAGACTCAGAATGAACACAACTGAGCCTGTTACCGGGGCTGATTAGGGCTGAACGGCAGACCGTGGGAGGCCGCGTCGGACTTAGACGAGCTTATGGGGCTGGGCGAGGAAGCCCCGGGTAAGTATCAAATCTTTAGAGTTTAACGTCTCTGGTACACTTTAACAAGCTGTGTTTACATATTAGCTGTGTCTGCCGCATTTCTGTGCTGATGCAGCTGAAAGATCAAATTACACTTGTGATTGCTTGAAGATGAGGGGCAATTAGACAGGCTCTTCTCTCTAAATACACACGGTGCATTTCTCACTGTGTTCCTTGAGTTTTGTGCAAGAAGAGTTCAGGTCAACTTTAATTTATTTAACTTTAGTTTCAGCTATGTGAGTTTTTCATTTCTCTCATATCATTCAGCTAACAAGTCCTCCTCCTGGTGCCAAAGCTCAAACTCCTCACACCACCATCGCTGAGGGTGCATTCACACTATATCCAGCTGAGGGTGCATTCACACTATATCCAGCTGAGGGTGCATTCACACTATATCCAGCTGAGGGTGCATTCACACTATATCCAGCTGAGGGTGCATTCACACTATATCCACTACATAGCATGATAATTCTGCATGTCAACTCTCTGCTCATACAATTCCATGGGCCTGTTTACATTTCTGTGTGTGTGTGTGTAACGGATTGTGTTATTCTAACCTGCTGCATGCAGGCTTTGAATTAATGTGTGAGTTTGTATTCACAGTGTCCATTGCATTTCACACACATTATATTACGGGCGTTATGAAATGTTCAGTGTGAATCCACCCTAAATCTTTTCTAAGCCAATCCTCTGTGCCTTCGCCCTTTCCCCTGAACTCAATACCTTCTTGGTAAAATGGGCATTCCTGTCCCCAAATCATAATCTCCTTATTAATAGCTAACCCTGCTTGTAACTGTAAGGTGTCTTTTCCACGGGAGCCTAAGTTGTGCACTTGTCGGGCAGTTCAGCCTCCCGGCTGCAATCCACAAGCATCTTGGCAGCTTTTGGTAACAATGCTGCTTGTTGGTGTAACCCAGCAGCTGAAAACCATCTCATGCCGTGCCTGAGGAGGGCAACCGCCGTGCTCAGATGCAACTCCATGGGTGGGGCCGCCTGCCCACTGCCTGTGCCGAGTGCTAGCAAGTGCCTGACCGGTGGACCGCCGCAGCTAACAGGCAGTGAATTCGCCTCTTTCAGCTGCTCTTGGGAAAGACCCCTCACTCACTGCCCCAAAATAAATTCTGGACCGTTACAGATTCACTGATTCGTTTTGATTGGAGATTCGAATTTTTACACGTAAATATTTGAGAAGGGGTTTCTTTAATTCACAATCGATCTGAAATATATGTTGCTGGGATAGACACACTCAGAGTGTACATCCAATATTTGTTTTTCCTGTTCTGGTAGACTTGGTTTTAAGTGGGCTTGTTAAAATTCACTTATGTGAATCAACGGACCCAAATATCTGTGTTGCCAAATTACAGTTTAAATTTAATAAAATAAGACTTCTTTTTTTGCATTAGAATATGCTGTTCCTGAACTGGCGTATGTAAAATCCAGCCTAGGCAAATGATCACATGGTCTCTGGCTCCAAGTAGTATTCTGTACGTTTTTACATGACCAAAGTACACAGTCTTTTTGGAATCAGATGAGATAAGTTAATGTGTAAATACAATTACAATGTGTAACTTTAGGTGAAACTCGAAAAATTGGAATATTTTTCAAAAGTCCATTTATCTCAGTAATTCAACTTAAAAATATAACTAATATGTGAAATAGGAACCCTTTGCAGGTGTTTTGGATTAATGAGCTGATTAGAGTCTGACACTTTGACCCTAGAATATTGAACATTTTCATTCTAACGGTCTGAGATTTTGATTTTGGGGGTTTCATAAGCTGTAAGCCCTAATCATCAAAATTCTAGCAAATGCTTGAAATGTCTTGCTTTGCATGTAATGAGTCAATTTCATATATTAGTTTCACCTTTTAAGTTGAACTACTGAAAAGTTTTCACTTGTAGTCACAGAAAGGTGTCCACAGTGCAGTGGTGCAAATAGACTTGGGTACTGTATACAATTTTTCCAACCTAGATATTGTTTATTTTAAAATCCAGCTCCAGCCAAACGTGTTTATTTCTCTTTAATTTTATTGGTGGAGAAACTTTAAAACTTTTCTCATTTGCTGGCCTGTTGGTGGCTGCTGTCACGGGAGATGGATTTAGTACTAGCCGCATATTATGCTTAAGCCCCCCACCAAAATTTTTTATATTTCTGATCATAAATGTACCATTCAATTTCGATCATATTTCTGCAAAAATCTGTTAGAAAATATATCCAGCCCCTAGCTTTGTACAGTGCAGTACAGAGATAAGCGTCAGAGACTAGCTACTTCTAAATCAATTGAAAGATCGATTTAAAAAATTGCCAATTTTCCCAATCAAGTTTTAGTTGGCATTTAAATCAAAATGTATCAACTCAGACAAAATCAGTGTCAGAAGAGGAAGGACACTTCTAAGTGCAGAAAAAGTTAGCTGTGAAGTTCTCCATGACCAGATTTCCTGTTTACTTTGAGCTCGTATTTCACTTGGGCAGAAGTCCTATTAAGTGGAGACTAGTCCTTAAAGTACGACTGAAGCAAGAGGGATATGGAGGTTGCCATATTTATTTCCTTTTAAGCAATACCAGTTGCTTGGCTATCTTGCTTATCCTCCGTCTCTAGTACTTTTAGCCATAGTCCCTGAAGAAGCATGCAGCAGATCAGGTGTTTCTGACATTATTGTCAGATCTGACAAGATTAGCTGCATGCTTGTTTCTAGTGTGATTCAAGCACTACTGCAGCCGAATAGATCACCAGGGCTGCTAGCCAACTGGTATTGTTACAAAGAAAATAAATATGGCAGCCTCCATATTTTCACTACAGTTGTCCTTTAAAAAAAAACTGGAACACAGAGATGGCTACACTTTTTTTATTTTCTTTGCAACAAAAAGGTGACAATCAGCTTAACCTCCCTGGCGGTATGATTATTTCCTGATTTTAGGGTCTTTTTCAAAGGCTTCAGGCCTTAAAATCAGGGTAAAAAATCATGCTGCAAGAACGACAGCAGCAGCCCCTTCTCTCACTCACCTCCCTGAGTTCCAGTACTGCAATTTTACCTCCGTCCTTTGGGTGGCGCTGTAACACTTTGGTGTGATCCATGACGGCAATCTCACCAGAGTGATTCAGAGCCTCCTAGGACAGAAAGGAGAATGGCTACTGACGTCTAGATCCCCCGGCAGGTGAGTAAAAGCTCCCACTGTGCGCAATACTCTGCATAGAGCTCCCTTTGGCTAGCAGATTGTAGCTCGGAATTACTGCCAGGGAGGTTAAATTGTACATGAGCTGAAGCTTGGGTACAAAATCACATACATGCCTAAGAAGAGGGAAGCCTTCGAATCCTACTGAGGCTTCCCTAGATGTCCTCTGGTCTCCCGTCTACGAGCACGGACCCTCCAAAGACCACCGACATGGGCTTGTTGGTAATCTGATCGGGGTCACTCCCCTTTAAGCACGAATGTTTCAGTTCTGCATCTGAGAACCCCTGCTGACTTGCGTGGCTGCGCTTGTGGTAGAAGAGGTGCGTGGTCCTGATCAGCTGGGGGGTGCGCAAGCAGCAACAGGGAACCAGAGGACAGTGAGGGAAGTCTCATTAGGATCCACAGACTTTGCTTTTCATAGGTACATTTCTGTTCTTATGATAAATGTTGGCCATCTCTTCTCTACAACTATCACAAATAACAATGATCACCATATTGGTAATGGGGTGATAAGCTGATTGCCAGAAATGCTCTTCATTTTGTTAGGGGGGAATTCCACAGGCTTTAAAGAAAGTGATAGGGAAAGCTCAATAGGATCCAGAGCCTTCCCTCTACATAGGCAAGTATCATACTTTTTTTTCCCCAGCTTCAGATTTACATTAAAGAACAAGTGACACCCATGCTAACCTAGAAATTAAAAAAAAAAACTATGTAAGTAGATAATTACTAGTTCTGCTTACATAACAGATGTATTGCACTATCCACATTATGATTCCTGTGAATTTTATAAAGGAAAAGCAGAGAATCCTATTCTAGACAGTTTCCATCTTGGTTACCTTTGAATTAAGCTAGTCCTGACATCATTTCCTCCCTCACTCTTTTTTCTCCTCTTGCTAATTGTGTATTCGTTACCTGCCCTCCTTCGAGTCTTCAGACACTCCCACTGAGGTCTACACTAGGAAGTGCACGGTCTTATGTCATTAGAAGTATGGGAAATAAAGGGAAGAGGGGGAATATATTATAGATAAAAAGACCCCCCAGTATGCAACTGTTTTTCCAGCCGATGGCAATGGCAATTAAAGGGCCAGTGCTCCTAAGATATGTGATAACTCCAAACCATAACAGTAGAATAAGTTTTGAAAGTTTTTTTAATGCAGAATCAGCATCTTTATCACTTAATACACTCAGACCAGTTGCTGTTGAAATTTGATTTTTATGAAGACAATCCCGCAGTTAATATTCTGAGAAGCAAGGAGTGCAGGTCCATTGGGCTGCTAAAATTGGTATCTAGCAAATTTTCACTGATGTTCCACTGAAAAAAACACTATATAGGTGCACTTATGGCAGAGTGCATCTAGTCCGCATATAATGTTAGCATATTTTTAATATTTTGTACGTTCATACATTTGTTAATGTTGCACCTTTTTATGTTTATGCAGTATAAGAATAAAAAAAGTCAACAAATAACGGACTGTATGTCACAATCTTAATCGTAATAATGAATATTAATGCCTTTGCACTCTTCAATAAGAGAATACACACCACAGAGACTTCTAGAAGCTTTTTCATTTCAGGGGACTAAAAGGAACCCGAGGTTTGAGACCTATGGAAGCTGCCATATTTATTTCCTTTTAAACAATACCAGTTGCCTGGCTGTCCTGCTGATTGTTCATGCATTTGTAGTGTCAGAATCAGAATCACACACCTGAAACAAGCATGCAGCTAATCTTATCAGATATGTCATAGGCCTCTGATCGGTAAGTTCTATGGCTTAAAGTATAGAGGCAGAGGATCAGCAGGACAGCCAGGCAATGTGCATTATTTAAAATGAAATCAAGATGTCAGCCTCCATATCCCTCTCACCTTGGGGTCCCTTCAAGGAAAATATTGGTGCTGCTGTTAGGTGGTTTCATATGTCAGTTTTGTTGGGGGGAAATAATTTATTGTGATTTGTGAATGAGCTTGACAAAATGCAATGTTTAAATATTTTCATCTCTGCCTCACTAAGGAATAGTTCTATGACTGTCTGTTTCAGTGCAAGGGATTAAAAGAGATTTTGATTTGAGTTCACTAAGAAGCACAGATCTTCACTGCAAAGTTGGGCCAAATAACCAATTTGGATTAAGCCAAGAAACATATGCAAGAAGTCAGTTGTTGTCACTTCTTTGAGTACTTAGTTGGTAGTGTCTTCTATTTTCTTCTCACCAGAAATTTTCAGCACTGCTCTTGTTATATATTATTTGTCAGTCTGCCAATTCTAAGTTTTGTATTGAGAAAAATAAAAAAATACGAAATGTCCACATTTTGGTCAATAAATGATGGAGTTCTGGCTTCAGTTCTTCTAAGATTATGTATGTCTCAGTCTTTTATTTATTTATTTTTTATTCTACTATCCAGAAGAAAACAATGTATTGGATAGGTAAATGAAAGACATTCTTGAAATCCTTAAAGGGATACTGTGGGGGGTCAGGGGAAAATGAGTTGAACTTACCCGGGGCTTCTAACGGTCCCCCGCAGACATCCTGTGTTGGCGCAGCCACTTACCGATGCTCCGGCCCCGCCTCCGGTTCACTTCTGGAATTTCAGACTTTAAAGTCTGAAAACCACTGCGCCTGCGTTGCCATGTCCTCGATCCCGCTGATGTCACCAAGAGCGCACAGCGCAGTCCCAGTATGGTCTGTGTCTGCGCAGTACACTCCTAGTGACATCAGCGGGAGTGAGGACACGGCAACGCAGGCGCAGAGGTTTTCTGACTTTAAAGTCAGAAATTCCAGAAGTGAACTGGAGGCGGGGCCGGAGCATTGGTGAGTGGCTGCGCCAACACAGGATGTCTGCGGGGGACCATTACAGTATCCCTTTAACTAAACACATTTCAAATGTGTTTGCTCTTGTAAAAGCAGGAAAATAATAGAAAACCTTCTTACCTGACAGTCTCTACCTTTGTCTACTTCAAGAGAACACACGGCGGTTCATGGGGGGAGGGGGCAGATAGGACACAAAGGCATGTTCTCTTCACCACTTTCTGCCCCCCCACCGCCGCGCTATAGCCCTTGAGATTAGAGACATTATTTGTCTCTATCTTGGAGGTAAACATAGGATAGACGGATTCCCTGTTTTAAACGGCCACTAGTGGCGTTCCTGCAGGGTTTCCAGAGCTGCCATTGGGCAGCTCTCTCCCTGGCCATGCCCCCTGCCGCTCCCCTGCCTCCCTGCATACTGTGAATGAGAGACACTCTCATTCCAGCGTTGTGAACCAAAGGTCGTGAAAGTGGGCCAGTGCAGCCCACAGGAGCGGCGGTTTTTGTGGCTACCTGATCCGCCCAGCCCCCTGGAACAGTGAGCCTACAGTTTTTTGTTTTTGTTTTAAATCTATGAGCCCACCTTGGACTCTCTTTAACCACTTAAGGACTGCAGTCATAAAACCCCTTAAGGACCAGAGCCTTTTTTTCCATTCGGACCACTGCAGCTTTCACGGTTTATTGCTCAGTCATACAACCTACCACCTAAATGAATTCTACCTCCTTTTCTTGTCACTAATACAGCTTTCTTTCGGTGCTATTTGATTGCTGCTGCGAGTTTTAGTTTTTATTATATTCATCAAAAAAGACATGAATTTTGTCAAAAAAATGACTTTTTTAACTTTCTGTGCTGACATTTTTCAAATAAAGTAAAATTTCCTATACATTTGAGCGCGAAAGTTATTCTGCTACATGTCTTTGATAAAAAAAAAACCATTCAGTGTATATTTATTGGATTGGGTAAAAGTTATAGCGTTTACAAACTATGGTGCCAAAAGTGAATTTTCCCATTTTCAAGCATCTCTGACTTTTCTGCGCACCTGTCAGGTTTCATGAGGGGCTAAAATTCCAGGATAGTACAAATCCCCCCCAAATGACCCCATTTTGGAAAGAAGACATCCCAAAGTATTCAGTGAGAGGCATGGTGAGTTCATAGAAGATTTTATTTTTTGTCACAAGTTAGCGGAAAATGACACTTTGTAACAAAAAAAAAAAAAAAAAAAGTTTCCATTTCTTCTAACTTGCGACAAAAAAAAAATGAAATCTGCCACGGACTCACTATGCTACTCTCTGAATACCTTGAAGTGTCTACTTTCCAAAATGGGGTCATTTGTGGGGTGTGTTCACTGTCCTGGCATTTTGGGGGGTGCCTAATTGTAAGCACCCCTGTAAAGCCTAAAGATGCTCATTGGACTTTGGGCCCCTTAGCGCAGTTAGGCTGCAAAAAAGTGCCACACATGTGGTATTGCCGTACTCAGGAGAAGTAGTATAATGTGTTTTGGGGTGTATTTTTACACATACCCATGCTGGGTGGGAGAAATATCTCCGTAAATGACAATTGTTTTCTTTTTTTAACACACAATTGTCAATTTATAGAGATATTTCTCCCACTCAGCATGGGTATGTGGAAAAATACACCCCAAAACACATTATACTACTTCTCCTGAGTACGGCGATACCACATGTGTGGCACTTTTTTGCACCCTAACTGCGCTAAGGGGCCCAAAGTCCAATGAGTACCTTTAGGATTTCACAGGTCATTTTGAGAAATTTCGTTTCAAGACTGCTCCTCACGGTTTAGGGCCCCTAAAATGCCAGGACAGTATAGGAATCCCACAAATTACCCCATTTTAGAAAGAAGACACCCCAAGGTATTCCATTAGGAGGATGGTGAGTTCATAGAAGATTTTTTTTTTTGTCACAAGTTAGCGGAAATTGATTTTAATTGTTTTTTTTTCACAAAGTGTCATTTTCTGCTAACTTGTGACAAAAATAAAATCTTCTATGAACTCACCATACTCCTAACGGAATACCTTGGGGTGTCTTCTTTCTATAATGGGGTCATTTGTGGGGTTCCTATACTGCCCTGGCATTTTAGGGGCCCTAAACCGTGAGGAGTAGTCTTGAAACCAAATGTCGCAAAATGACCTGTGAAATCCTAAAGGTACTCATTGGACTTTGGGCCCCTTAGCGCACTTAGGGTGCAAGAAAGTGCCACACATGTGGTACCGCCGTACTCAGGAGAAGTAGTATAATGTGTTTTGGGGTGTATTTTTACACATACAGATGCTAGGTGGGAGAAATATCTCTGTAAATGACAATTATTTGATTTTTTTTACACACAATTGTCCATTTACAGAGAGATTTCTCCCACCCAGCATGGGTATGTATAAAAATACACCTCAAAACACATTATACTACTTCTTCTGAGTACGGCGATACCACATGTGTGACACTTTTTTGCAACCTAGGTGCGCTAAGGGGCCTAACGTCCTATTCACAGGTCATTTTGAGGCATTTGGATTCTAGACTACTCCTCACGGTTTAGGGCCCCTAAAATGCCAGGGCAGTATAGGAACCCCACAAGTGACCCCATTTTAGAATGAAGACACCCCAAGGTATTCCGTTAGGGGTATGGTGAGTTCATAGAAGATTTTTTTTTTGTCACAAGTTAGCGGAAAATGACACTTTGTGAAAAAAAAAACAATACATATCAATTTCCGCTAACTTGTGACAAAAAATAAAATCTTCTATGAACTCACCATACTCCTAACGGAATACCTTGGGGTGTCTTCTTTCTAGAATGGGGTCATTTGTGGGGTTCCAATACTGCCCTGGCATTTTAGGGGCCCTAAACCGTGAGTAGTCGTCTTGAACCCAAATGTCTCAAAATGACCTGTGAAATCCTAAAGGTACTCATTGGACTTTGGGCCCCTTAGCACAGTTAGGCTGCAAAAAAGTGTCACACATGTGGTATCGCCGTACTCAGAAGAAGTAGTATAATGTGTTTTGTGGTGTATTTTTACATATAACCATGCTGGGTGGGAGAAATATCTCTGTAAATGACATATTTTTGATTTTTTTTACACACAATTGTCCATTTACAGAGAGATTTCTCCCACCCAGCATGGGTATGTGTAAAAATACACCACAAAACACATTATACTACTTCTCCTGAGTATGGCGATACTACATGTGTGACACTTTTTTGCAGCCTAGGTGCGCTAAGGGGCCCAACGTCCTATTCACAGGTCATTTTGAGGCATTTGTTTTCTAGACTACTCCCCACGGTTTAGGGCCCCTAAAATGCCAGGGCAGTATAGGAACCCCACAAGTGACCCCATTTTAGAAAGACGACACCCCAAGGTATTCCGTTAGGGGTATGGTGAGTTCATAGAAGATTTTATTTTTTGTCACAAGTTAGTGAAAAATGACACTTTGTGAAAAAAACAATAAAAATCCAATTTCTGCTAACTTTTGACAAAAAATAAAATCTTCTATGAACTCATCATACACCTAACAGAATACCTTGGGGTGTCTTCTTTCTAAAATGGGGTCACTTGTGGGGTTCCTATACTGCCCTGGCATTTTACGGGCCCAAAACTGTGAGTAGTCTGGAAACCAAATTTCTCAAAATGACTGTTCAGGGGTATAAGCATCTGCAAATTTTGATGACAGGTGGTCTATGAGAGGGCAAATTTTGTGGAAACGGTCATAAGCAGGGTGGCCTCTTAGATGACAGGATGTATTGGGCCTGATCTGATGGATAGGAGTGCTAGGGGGGTGACAGGAGGTGATTGATGGGTGTCTCAGGGGGCGGTTAGAGGGGAAAATAGATGCAATCAATGCACTGGGGAGGTGATCGGAAGGGGGTCTGAGGGGGATCTGAGGGTTTGGCCGAGTGATCAGGAGCCCACACGGGGCAAATTAGGGCCTGATCTGATGGGTAGGTGTGCTAGGGGGTGACAGGAGGTGATTTATGGGTGTCTCAAGGTGTGATTAGAGGGGGGAAATAGATGCAAGCAATGCACTAGCGAGGTGATCAGGGCTGGGGTCTGAGGGCGTTCTGAAGTGTGGGCGGGTGATTGGGTGCCCGCAAGGGGCAGATTAGGGTCTAATCTGATGGGTAACAGTGACAGGTGGTGATAGGGGGTGATTGATGGGTAATTAGTGGGTGTTTAGAGGAGAGAAGAGATGTAAACACTGCACTTGGGAGGTGATCTGATGTCGGATCTGCGGGCGATCTATTGGTGTGGGTGGGTGATCAGATTGCCCGCAAGGGGCAGGTTAGGGGCTGATTGATGGGTGGCAGTGACAGGGGGTGATTGATGGGTGGCAGTGACAGGGGGTGATTGATGGGTGATTGACAGGTGATCAGTGGGTTATTACAGGGAATAACAGATGTAAATATTGCACTGGCGAATTGATAAGGGGGGGGTCTGAGGGCAATCTGAGCGTGTGGGCGGGTGATTGGGTGCCCGCAAGGGGCAGATTAGGGTCTAATCTGATGGGTAACAGTGACAGGTGGTGATAGGGGGTGATTGATGGGTAATTAGTGGGTGTTTAGAGGAGAGAATAGATGTAAACGATGGATTTGGGAGGTGATCTGATGTCGGATCTGCGGGCGATCTATTGGTGTGGGTGGGTGATCAGATTGCCCGCAAGGGGCAGGTTAGGGGCTGATTGATGGGTGGCAGTGACAGGGGGTGATTGATGGGTGGCAGTGACAGGGGGTGATTGACAGGTGATCAGTGGGTTATTACAGGGAAGAACGGATGTAAATAATGCACTGGCGAATCGATAAGGGGGGGGGTTGAGGGCAATCTGAGTGTGTGGGCGGGCGATTGGGTGCCCGCAAGGGTCTAATCTGATGGGTAACAGTGACAGGTGGTGATAGGGGGTGATTGATGGGTAATTAGTGGGTGTTTAGAGGAGAGAATAGATGTAAACGATGGATTTGGGAGGTGATCTGATGTCGGATCTGCGGGCGATCTATTGGTGTGGGTGGGTGATCAGATTGCCCGCAAGGGGCAGGTTAGGGGCTGATTGATGGGTGGCAGTGACAGGGGGTGATTGACGGGTGATTGACAGGTGATTGACAGGTGATTGACAGGTGATTGACAGTTGATCAGGGGGGATAGATGCATACAGTACGCAGGGGGGGGAGGGTCTGGGGGGGTCTGGGGAGAATCTGAGGGGTGGGGGGGTGATCAGGAGGGAGCAGGGGGCAGTTTAGGGACTAAAAAAAAAAATAGCGTTGACAGATAGTGACAGGGAGTGATTGATGGGTGATTAGGGGGGTGATTGTGTGCAAATGGTGGTCTGGGGGGTGGGCAGGGGGGGGTCTGAGGGGTACTGTGGGCGATCAGGGGGCAGGGGGGGGCAGATCAGTGTGTTTGGGTGCAGACTAGGGTGGCTGCAGCCTGCCCTGGTGGTCCCTCGGACACTGGGACCACCAGGGCAGGAGGCAGCCTGTATAATACACTTTGTATACATTACAAAGTGTATTATACACTTTGTAGCGGCGATCGCGGGGTTAACAACCCGCCGGCGCTTCCGATTGGCCGGCGGGTTGACGTCGCGGGTGGGCGGAGCCTATTGCCGGTGGATGCGCGCGCATCCCAGCGCGCGATCCCCGGCCAGAGAGTGCCCCAGGACCTGACGCCAATCTGCGTTACGTGGTCCTGGGGCTGCCACTTTGCCGCCGCCAATATGAAGTAGGCGGTCGGCAAGTGGTTAAGATGAAAAACTTTGAAATGATTGCAGGATAAGAAATTCTTATGCTAGGCATATATTTTTTTTTTTAAGTTTTCTCCTTTAGTTACTTAGGTACATAGGCCCGGATTCACTAATACTATACAACAGTAAAGTTGCAGTGTGCAGGTAGCACCTCCGCATGAATGAAGGAGCTCCGCTCCTCCATCATCCTCCCAGCGGAGATTGCCGCTAGGAGACTGTTAGATGGCGAAACCGCTGTCTTTTATAGCCGTACAGCGTTGCGATATATGGCAGCACTGTACAGGGGACAGCCGTGTGACACAGCTGTCCCCCTGGGAGACATGACAGTGATCGGCAGTCATAGGCTGAAGCCTATGACCGCCGATCACGCTGACTGGCTGGTGGTGGATGGATAAAAAAATAAAATAGGATCATTTAATAGAAAAATTATAACAGAAATAATTGTGTGGCCCTGCAGCAAGACCTTAAAGTTGCAGTGGCCCATTTTGTAAAAAAGGGCCTGGTCTTTAGGGGGGTTTAAGCCCATGGTCCTCACGTGGTTAAAGCATACATTGCTATGGTAAGGTGCATTGCCATAGCAATGGGTGGTTAACCTGGTAATGTGTGCATCGCTAATTGTTTAGTATTCTGTACCACCACGGCAACTTTAGCAGCATATAGCGCATCAGGCCCATGGTAACTACCTAGTTTGGCTGAGAAAGAAAGAAATATGATCCTGAAACCCAGTCTAATTGAAAAAACTAAGCCAACTAGCATAAAAATGAGAAAAATCCTTACTAGCTCTAATGGTTATTGGAAAAAAAATCTTGGGATCAGCTTTCTACTCCCTTATTGGAAATATGGGTAATTGTGGAGTTGTTAATAAAGGGAAAAACAGACGCCTGGAAAGCTTGCATAAGGTACTCCATTAATAGCCTGAGGAAGCGGGTGAAATACACGGAAACGCGGCAGATAAAAACACTGTTGTTGGAGTGTAAAATAAAGTTATTGCCTGATACAAGACAATTTAAGTCTTCAACAGAGATGTAAGTCCACCACTAACTCCCATTTTTAAAATGCTTTGAGTCCATTTTAATCTTCCTGGTGCCTGTTTTTTCCTTTTATCAGTTAACAATTTGAAGCTAGTTCACGACCCATGCAGATATATGTACATCATGTTCCCTCGTTGAAATATGTAACAAAAAAAAAATAATGGCACCTGAATGAGTAAATCGGGTGAACTCACCCATCACTTATTTGTCTGTTAATGGCTGCCAAAACTGGAAACACTTATTTTCTCTGAGAAAGAACATCTGTTACACACAGTATGATCTTCAGCTTCCACTTGTGCCATCTTGTTGGTAATGGTTACTGCAAACCTTGCCTTCAAGGAAGCCAAGGAACTACTGTATACTACCAAACCAGACTTGCCACAGTAACCTGACCTGTGACTGTATTTCTACTTTTAAAGTAAATGTTAAGTGTGTAAAAAAGTGTGTAAAAACAAAAACAAACAAAAAAGTCATATACTTACCTTTTGACAGGGAAGGCTCTGGATCCCACAGAGCCTTCCCTGTCCTCTCTTGCTCCCCTCATTCCTGCATTATCACCCCTATTGTGTGTATTCGACCAACTGGGAGCCCCAGCCCTTGGGAGTTTTCAGGAGCATTCATGTCTCCAGAGTACTTCCGAAGACTGGCAACTTCGTAATGCGCTTGCGTGAGTGCTCTCTCTCCCGCATGTGCAGTACAGAGCAACTCGTTCTTAGAAGAACTCAAGGATACGAGTGCTTTCCGAAGCCTCCCAAGGTGGCAAATTTAAACGGAGGTGACGGAGATGAAATAAGGGGTTCAAGAGAGAACAGGAAAGGCTCTATAGGAGCTTTCCTTGTCCAAAGTTACGTATCAGACTTTTTGGTTTTTGCACATTTCACATTTAATTTAATCCTTTTGATGCTCTTTTCTATCTTGTTTGAGTCTCTTAGACGTAAATAGGGTAAAAGGTACAACGCTCTACAAACATTCTGTGGGTAATAATGCAGCAATTTTAGAAGGACGATTCTCAATGTAAAACTGCAAACAAAATTGTGGATTTAGTAATCTACAATACATAGTATAATTAAAAGATATTAAGTAAATATGGAAAAATTTTAGTATGCAACAGGCCTACTAAAAGCCAGTATTTGATATCCATGATCTTCAGGCCCTCATGCCACAATGCAATAAAAATACAAAACGCTTTAATGGAAATCTTATCAGGTTAAAAATTCTCAAACTCATTTGGCTAATCCACCAACCTTGCTACAGAGCGGTTCCTTCTTAATTAAGGAGGTTGAAGCAAACATGAGTAAACATTAACTCTGATGACAAGGAAATGCACAGACACAAGGCTTTTGTATTTGCATCGTGGTACCTAAAACAGGAAGTAGACACCAGCCCAAGCCCTGAGGACAATTACAGTATGGCAATGCTAGTCCAACTGTCTGGCGCTTTCATTCATTTAAAGCTGCTTTGCTGGATATGTTTGTATTTAAAACTGGGTTATTAGACTGGCCGGAATATATTACGTTATATTATGTATTTATGCAACTTTAACATTTTCCACAGCACTTTAGAGTGCCTCCACCAGTTCCTGTGGCTTACTTACCTTACTGTCCATCAGTGGAGCTCATATTGTTTGATCCTTTGTTTGATTGTTGATCCTCATCAGTGCATGGCATGTATTAATTTGGCTCTATGGAGTAGGGCTTGTAACACCGAGAGGTACAGACTAACCAGCAAGCTCATGGTGAACCAGAACTCATTGGAGTGTGTGAGGAGCTACAATGGTCCTACAAGCCCTACTCCATAGAGCCAAATTAATCTATGACATGCACTGATGAGGATCAAAAAATCCGAAACAGTCTGTATGCATGTTGGATTATTATGGCTCTGTATAAATTAACAGGCTGACACAGCATTGCATTCCAGCGGTTCTGGAGGTGTGTTTAGCTTCTAAGGGTAACAATGGTTAATTTGCATGTATGCAGCAGTGATGCCCTGGGAGACATCTCAAGCTCACTCCAACCTGAATTATCGCACATTCTTTCTGTTTTAAGAAAGCAAACTTTTGTTTTTCTTAACATCTTAGTAAGGGGGCTTCTAGGACCATTGTAGCCCCTTCACACTCCAATGAGTTCTGGTTCACCATGACTTGCTGGTTAGTCTGTACCAGCTAATTTGAGATAGGGTACCCCCACCCCCAATAGATAACACAAGGATAATAAATAGGTTCAAACCGGGTAGTACAGAACTGTAGCCCTCTGCATTTAATATGTCTACAATCGCTGAAACGTTAATTCAGAGGTTTGTCAATAAAAATTCAAAAACTTGATAACAGTGTTGATAAGGTTAATCGGTACTTAATGCTATTGATTGATCAATGGCCTGATAATTTTATAGAATACAGTGCTTGGCACTCACCCACTTACACATACAGTGGGTTGCAAAAGTATTCAACCCCCTTGAAGTTTTCAACATTTTGTCATATTACTGCCACAAACATGAATCAATGTTATTGGAATTCCACATGAAAGACCAGTACAAAGTGGTGTACACATGAGATGTGGAACGAAAATCATACATGATTCCAAACTTTTTTACAAATAAATAACTGCAAAGTGGTGTGTGCATAATTATTCGGCCCCCTTTGATCTGAGCGCAGTCAGTTGCCTATAGACATTGCCTGATGAGTGCTAATGACTAAATAGAATGCACCTGTGTGTAATCTAATGTCAGTACAAATACAGCTGCTCTGTAAGGGCCTCAGAGGTTGTCTAAGAGAATATTGGGAGCAACAACACCGTGAAGTCCAAAGAACACACAAGACAGGTCAGGGATCAAGTTATTGAGAAATTTAAAGCAGGCTTAGGCTACAAAAAGATTTCCAAAGCCTTGAACATCCCACGGAGCCCTGTTCAAGCGATCATTCAGAAATGGAAGGAGTATGGCACAACTGTAAACCTACCAAGACAAGGCCGTCCACCTAAACTCACAGGCCGAACAAGGAGAGCGCTGATCAGAAATGCAGTCAAGAGGCCCATGGTGACTCTGGACGAGCTGCAGAGATCTACAGCTCAGGTGGGAGACTCTGTTCATAGGACAACTATTAGTCATGCACTGTACAAAGTTGGCCTTTATGGATGAGTGGCAAGAAGAAAGGCATTGTCAACAGAAAGCATAAGAAGTCCCGTTTGCAGTTTGCCACAAGCCATGTGGGGGACACAGCAACCATGTGGAAGAAGGTGATCTGGTCAGATGAGACCAAAATGGAACTTTTTGGCCAAAATGCAAAACGCTATGTGTGGCGGAAAACTAACACTGCACATCACTCTGAACACACCATCCCCACTGTCAAATATGGTGGTGGCAGCATCATGCTCGGGGGGTGCATCTCTTCAACAGGGACAGGGAAGCTGGTCAGAGTTGATGGGAAGATGGATGGAGCCAAATACAGGGCAAACGTAGAAGAAAACCTCTTGGAGACTGCAAAAGACTTGAGACTGGGACGGATGTTCACCTTCCAGCAGGACAATGGCCCTAAACATAAAGCCAGGGCAACAATGGAATGGTTTAAAACAAAACATATCTATGTGTTAGAATGGTCCAGTCAAAGTCCAGATCTAAATCCAATCGAGAATCTGTGGCAAGATCTGAAAACTGCTGTTCACAAACGCTGTCCATCTAATCTGACAGAGCTGGAGCTGTTTTGCAAAGAAGAATGGGCAAGGATTTCGGTCTCTAGATGTACAAAGCTGGTAGAGACATACCCTAAAAGACTGGCAGCTGTAATTGCAGCAAAAGGCGGTTCTACAAAGTATTGACTCAGGGGGTCGAATAATTACGCACACCCCACTTTGCAGTTATTTATTTGTAAAAAATGTTTGGAATGATGTATGATTTTCGATCCACTTCTCACATGTACACCACTTTGTATTGGTCTTTCACGTGGAATTCCCGAAAAAAATAATGCATGTTTGTGGCAGTAATGTGACAAAATGTGGAAAACTTCAAGGGGGCTGAATACTTTTGCAACCCACTGTATATATCATTCACTAACTCACTGCAGTGAGTCAACATAAAAATGCAAACACATTTAAAAATATAAAGTAATTCAAAAACCATCCAGTGGATCAATTAAGTGGGTTGTTGAAAAGTGATTGGTAAATAGAAGGTCATTTGTATGATTCCATCCAAATTCCAAAAGTCAAAATATATAAAAAGAATAAGAGTAAACAGTACTTAAAGGGAACCAGAGGTGAGAGTAATATGGAGGTTGCATCCCGGGACAAAGTGAGTAATCAGGACATGAGGACACGGGGAGGACTGAGGTGGAGACAGGAAGGACAGAAGTGGACACGGGGAATCAGGAAGGATAGAGGAGGTCATGGGGAGAGAGGAGGCACGCAGGGGAACACAAGAGGCACAAGGGAGACAAAATAATTGAGGGTAAATGATCCACGAGAGGCTCATGCACCATGGACACACCAGGATTTTGTCCTCTACACCTAGGTGCGTCTTATGGTCTTATGGTGAACAAAAAACAGTATGTACTGTACATTATCCCATCAGAGAAGCTAAAAAGCTTCTATACATAAAGAAAAGACAGTTGAAGTCAGCTGTAGGAAAGTAACAGCCTACTAGGGTGAGTAGAGGGTTGTTTCACAAGACTCAGGTGATTTATTTCAAGTTATTTCAACTTATGTGTTTTTCACCTAATCTATATAAAACATTTTAAGTACCCAGGTATCAAAAAAAGTTCTAAAAATAGAAGCTAACAAGGAAGAACCCATTTTGAGTATTTTTTTTCTTTACCCGATTCTGGACCTTGCTGATTGAAATCTACGCCCTGTTTGGGACCTGTTATCCCTGCCAGGGCATAGATTTCAATCACCGCGCCACATTTTACCGCCGATTGCTCCGCCCTCACGCTGCTGCAGCCCAGTAGCTCTCCTTTCGCTATGACAACAGAGCTCCGTGAGCCAGTCAGGAGCCAATTCTATTGGTTCCTGACCCTGTGATCACTGTGAGCCAATCACAGAGTCAGGAGCCAATGAAATAGGCTCCTGACCGGCTCACTGAGCTCTACTGTCATAGCGACGGCAGAGTGAATGGGCTTCAGCGAGGGGAGATCAGCGTGAATGGCAAGAACAACAGGTCCATGCGGCGTGACGTTGGTGAGCCCCGTTTTTTGTGCCTGCAGTCTCTGCTCCTTTAAGGAAACCAGAGATGAATGCTTAGGTACAAAATAAACATATCCCCCAATAGATTTTACAAAATAAATGCTACACCTGGTATTTTCGCCACTCTGGTGTGCCGTTTTTTGTGTTTTTATACTAAATCTCCATGCAAAACACAGTTCATCAGAAAAGAATATTATTTCAGTGGGCTGTGTGCAAAAGGAAACCACCATTTCTAAAAACCTCTTATGACCAACTTATAGATAAAAAAAAAAACGTTTTTCAATATACTCTTACATTAGAAACTCCTCCCATCTCATCACAGCTCTCTGTGATGTTGTGAGTATACAAAACAGGAAAGCAGAGCCAGAAGGGGGAGAAGACAGACTCAGCTATTATAATTCCTGAGCAAAGCCAGACTGAATGCTCAGTCGGGGATTTTATCAGGGCTGGTAACAAGCAGGCTGAGCAGTGAAGAATGAAACAGAGAGCAGGGTAGGTGTTTTCTCTAATGTTCCCACTGATATATATGGGGAAATACATGAGGGTGCTTCGTCTCTGGTTCACTTTAAGGGCCACAAACTGCTGGTATGTATGTGGTTAAGAAAGTACTGAAAAGTTACTTGATATACAAGGCACGGGAAATGTAAGGAAAGATAATCCATAAGATAATTTTTGGGAATCAAACCCTGTGTTACTGCTTTAATGCGGATAATGTCCCGTTTAACTGACGTATGCATTGAAGTAAACCTGTAACTTTAAAAAAAAGTTACATACTTACATCAGTCAGGGGAAGCCTTTGGATGCCCAATCCATTGTGACCCATCCTCTGCCAGCCAGAACCCTCTGCATCTTCACGGTCACGCTCCCCTCCATATACGAGAACAGCCACACTGCGCAGTGTGCCTTTAAATACACAGTACACTCCGTACCTGTTGTATAATTAATTCCCAGGCTAATGGGGACCACCTGCTGGTGATGGTCAGTAAGGCCACATACACACATCAGACCATAGTCTTTTGAAAATGAAATATCACAGACCAATCTTACCCCCTTCCATGTAGTATGAGAGCCATACCTACACAGTCTATTCTATGGAGCTGAACTCCTCATCAGAAAAAATCTTTGCAAGATGCTGCACACACAGATGCTGTACAGACACAAAAGATCAGTATCTGCAAAAGATCTGTTCCTGCCAAAGATCCGTTCCTGCAAATTGCATTCATAGTCTATGAGATCTGCAGATCATCATACACACCTTGTTTAACTGACATTCATCTGCAGATCAGACAATCATCTGCAGATCTGAAAATTCATCCTGAAGGATCTGATCTGCAGATGAATGTCTGTTAAACAAGGTGTGTATGAGGATCTGCAGATATCATAGACTATGAATGCATTTTGCAGGAACGGATCTTTTGCAGGAACAGATCTTTTGCAGATACTGATCTTTTGAATGTCTACAGCATCTTTGTGTGCAGCATCTTGCAAAGATTTCTATCTGATGGGGAGTTCAGCTCCATAGAATAGACTATGTAGGTATGGCTCTCATACTACATTGAAGGGGGTAAAATTGGTCTGATATCTTTCATTTTCCAAAGACTATGGTCTGATGTGTGTATGAGCCTTAAGACTTAAGGCCCGTACTCACGGGCTGCAAATGTTGCCTGTCGCCAGCACACGTGAGCGTGTGGGCGACAGGCCGGCGACAGCTTCTCGCCAGGTCCCTCCGCGTACACACGCGGAAGAGGGACCAGCGGCGAGGCGGAAGCTGTCGCCGACGTTCCTCCTCCCCCCGCCGGAAGCTCCATTTGATACAATGGAGGTTGCTGTCGCTAGTCCGCGTACTCACGCGGACTAGCGACAGTTGCGGGGGAGGTGCGGCGGCGACTGTCGCCATGCGATTGAAACTTTCAATCGCATGGCGACATGAGCGGCGGGCGACAGTTCGAGGTGCGCGCGCGTGCGACGGCCCATACTCACGGGCGACCTGTCGCCGCAACACGCGCGCGCCGCGTGTTGAGGCGACAAAAGTCCCTCGTGAGTATGGGCCATAAGGTTACATACACACTTAAGATAAAAGTCTTTGGAAAAGGCAAGATCACAGACCAATTTTACCCCATTCCATGTAGTATGAGAGCCATACTCTACACAGTCTATTCTATGGAGCTGAACTCCCCATCAGATAGAAATCTTTGCAAGATGCTGCACACAAAGATGCTGTACACATTTAAAAGATCATTATCTGCAAAAGATCTCTTCCAGCAAAAGATCCATTCCTGCAAAATGCATTCATAGTCTATGTCACAGTGTTCCCCAACCCTCAAGGCCCACCAACAGTGCATGTTTTGTGGAAATCCACAGAAGTAGTTAATCAGCTCTGCTGAGACGCTAATTGCCACAACTGTGCATGTTTGTGGATTTCTGCAAAACCTGTACTGTTGGTGGGCCTTGAGGACAGGGTTGGGGAACTGTGGTCTATGAGATCTGCGGATCCTCATACACACCTTGTTTAACAGACTTCATCTGCATATCTGGCAATCATCTGCAGATCTGAAAATCCATCCTGGTGGCTCTGATCTGCAGCTAATCTGCAGATGATTGCCTGTTAAACAAGGTGTGTATGATGATCTGCAGATCTCATAGACTATGAATGCATTTTGCAGGAATGGATCTTTTGCAGGAACAGATCTTTTGCAGACAATGATCTTTTGAATGTGTACGGGCATCTTTGTGTGCAGCATCTTGCAAAGATTTTATCTGATGGGGAGTTCAGCTCCATAGACTAGACTGTGTAGAGCATGGCTCTCATACTACATGGAAGGGGGTCAAATTGGTCTGTGATCTTGCCTTTTCCAAAGACTTTTATCTCAAGTGTGTATGTAGCATAAGGTTACAGGTCAGTCATACACATTTCCTGGGAACATTTAGCTTATACGCTAATGAGTTTGGCATGTGTGGTAGCCGATAGTATTAATATTGGTTATTTTATATTACCAGTATCATAGTATTATAAACGTTATGCTTGCATTAAACTCCTCTCCTAATCCCTCCTCCCATACTAACCTTCTTAGTGCCATTACACCTCACATTAACACTCTTACTGCCACTACACCTAAGTACCACAAGCATTGCTATGGTAACGCGCGTTAGCATAGCAACACTCGCTGTACTTGAGTACAGTGGATTGCACCAATAGCGTAACTCACGGTACACTGTTGCGGTAGTAGCGCATGGCAATATTACCACTAGTTAGTGCATCAGGCCTATTATTTAAGAATTGCTGCTGTTATGTAAAAAACATTTCTTTCCTGCGCTAGTCACTTGTTAACTTCCATCATTCCTTTAATTGCCTATGCTGCTTATAATATTTCACAGAGGGCATTCATAGTCTTGTGATGTAACTTCCCTACATAAAATGCATTATCTTCCTGTCATCCAACTGTGCTTTTTCTATTGTCACCTACTTAATCTTGCTGATTATTTAGTTTCACAATTCTTTTCATCCCGCAACTTCCTCTTCAGACTTTTTGGTATTTTATCGTTGATTAAGCAACTTCATTTGCTTTAATGCTATAGTTAGATATCCCATGCTTAAAGTGAACCCGAGGTAAGAGTGATCTGGAGGCTGCCATATTTATTTCCTTTTAACCACTTAAAGAGAACCTGTACTGAGTAAAATTATTTAAAATAAACACATGAGGTAACTTCAAATGAACATTACATAGTTACCTCGCCATCAGTTCCTCTCAGAAGCTCACAATTTTCTTCTTACAGTGATCCCTTCCAGTTCTGACAACATTTTGTCAGAACTGAAATATATCAGTTGCTGTCAGTTATATATCAGTTGCTATCAGTTACAGCTGACAGGAGAACTGATGTGTCCATGTTTGCCTATGGCTCAAGTGTTCGATGTTACAGTTTAACAGTGTGCTGACCAGGAAGCTGTTATGGGGTAATAGCCATTTTCAAAATGGAGGACGGAGAATTCCATTGATCACAGTGGACAAACAGGGTGCAGGAGAGGAAAAATAGATTGAGGAGTAGACTAAACAGGAGGTAAGTATGACTTGTGTATGTTTATTTTGACTTTTAATGTTCAGTTCAGGTTTTCTTTAAGCTCTCAGTCGTTTTCACTTTATGCATCCGAGCAATGTTCACCTCCCATTCATTAGCCTATAACTTTATCACTACTTATCACAATGAACTGATCTATATCTTGTTTTTTCCGCCACCAATTAGGCTTTCTTTGGGGGGTACATTTTGCTAAGAGCTACCTTACTGTAAATGCATTTTAACAGTAAGAATAAGAAAAAAAATGAAAAAAATTCATTATTTGTCAGTTTTCGGCCATTATAGTTTTAAAATAATACATGCCTCCATAATTAAAACCCACGTATTGTATTTGCCCATTTGTCACGGTTATTTCACCGTTTAAATTATGTCCCTATTACAATGTATCGCGACAATATTTTATTCGGAAATAAAAGAGCATTTTTTCCGTTTTGCATCCATCACTATTTACAAGCTTATAAAAAAAAAAATAGAGAGAAATATTTCATCTTTACATAGATATTTAAAAAGTTTAGACCCCTAGGTAAATATTTATGTGTTTTTTTTTTTTTTATAGTAATGTGTTGTTTTTTTTTATTAAACATTTTATGTGGGCATTTTTGGGAGGGTGGGATATAAATAATGTTTTATTTGGGGAAATATTTGTGTATTGTAATGTTTTTTTACTTTTACTTGTAGTTTTACTTTTTGGCCACAAGATGGCAATCTTGATTTTGTTTACATGACGTCACTCTAAGCGTACAATGTACACTTAGAGGGACATAGCTTCAGAAAAAGCGTAGCTTCCAAGAGAAGCTGTCGCTTTTTCAGCGGGGGAGAGGAATCAGTGATCGGGCACCAAAGCCCGATACATTGATTCCTGGGCTACCGAATTCGCGGCCGGGAGTGCGCATGCACGCGCGCGATCGGCCGTAGGAGCGCGCGGGAGCGCGCCTGTCCTCCTTGATGTTTTTATACGTCAAGGAGGACTAGGTGGTTAAGCAATACCAGTTGCCTGGCTATCCGGCTGACCCTCTGTCTCTAATACTATTAGCCATAGACCGTTAACAAGCATGCAGCAGATCAGGTGTTTCTAGCATTATTGTCAGAACTGACAAGATTAGCTGCATGCTTGTTTCAGGTGTAATTCAGACTCTTCTGCAGCCAAAAAGATCAACAGGACTGTTAGGCAACTAGTATTGTTTAAAAGGAAATAAATATGGCAGCCTCCATATCACTCTTACTTCGAGTTCACTTTAAAGAGAAACCGTAACCAAGAATTGAACTTCATCCCAATCAGTAGCTGATACCCCCGTTCCCATGTGAAATCTTTTCTTTTTCTCAAACGGATCATCAGGGGGGTCTGTAAGGCTAATATTGTAATAAAACCCCTCCCACAGTGTGATGTCAGGACCGTGGTCCTGACAGTTTCCTGTCTGTGAACCTCATTGCATTGTGGCATTGTGTGCATTGTGTAGCACTGACCTCAATAACTTCAGACCCGTGGCTTTAACATCCACCATCATGAAGATCCTTGAACGGCTAGTTTTCGTTCACCTCAAACACACCACCAATGCACGGCTTGACCAACTTCAATTCGCATACAGGGCAAACAGGTCCGTAGAGGATGCCATCAATGTTAGCCTCGCAAACATCTTGGAGCACCTCGAGAGGCCGGACTCCTACGCCAGAATCCTGTTTCTGGACTTTAGCTCGGCGTTCAACACAATCTGCCCGGACATTGTGATTGACAACCTGGCGCAGCTCGCTGTTGACCCCACACTCTGTGCATGGGTCAGGAGCTTCCTCTCAGATAGAACACAACAGGTCAAGCTCGGCAACTGCTCCTCCAGCGGGAGAATTACCAATACGAGTGTTCCCCAAAGGTGTGTACTGTCCCCGCTACTGTTCTCCCTGGATACCAATAACTGCACCTCCTCCACAGACTCTGTTAAGGTCATCAAATTTGCTGATGACACAACTATTATCAGTCTCATTGACAGCAATGGCGAGCATGAGTATCACAGCGAAATAGAGAGAATCTGTAAAGGTGGCCATCGAATCTGATCAGAGAGGGATCGTATGGCCACCTTACTGCAAACAGATTGTGAATCGATTTCAGCCTGAAACCGATCACAATCTGTGGAGCTGCCGCTGCTGCCTCCCCCCCCCCCCCCCCCGCATACATTACCTGTTCCGCCCGCGCGCGACTCCCCTGGTCCCCGGTGTTCTTCTCCGCTCCGGGCTCCAGACCGTTCCTGCAGCTACTGAACTTCCTGTCCAGGGGAAGTTTAAACAGTAGAGGGCGTTCTACTGTTTAAACTTCCTGCCGGGACAGGAAGTTCTGTGTAGCTGCAGGAACGGTCCGGAGCCCGGAGCGGAGAAGAAAACCGGGGACCAGGGGAGTCGCACCGCCGGCTGCTAAATAGACTGGAGGCTGGTGTAGTAGAATGCAGTTATTTTGACATTTTTCATTTGTTCTACTCTGCCATCCTCTGACTCCAGATCACATGACATGACGTGATTGGGAGCTGAAGGATGGCAGCATACAGGGGGGCGGCCCTTGGGAGGAGGAGACCCATTGTTGCGTGGACCAGATAAATATAGCGGGGAGGGGGGCAATGGATTTACTAGTAACAATGCGGGTGGCTGGATGATGACTGGTGTGGGTGTGTGTGGGTGTGTGTGTGTGTGGGGGGGGGGGGGGGATTGATCTGCAGGGGCCTCAAGACACTTTTGCTGGGCAGCCCGGGGAGGTGGTTTTATGCCCCTGAAAGAAGGGGTCTAAAGTCTGCCTAACATTATGGGGGTGTTGGGGGGGGGGGGCAATGAGGTTGCGCAAAGGCCATCTTACACTTTACACTACTGTCTGTGATGAGGGGCCATAAAGCGTAGGGAATAATGATTTTATTTTATTGGGGGGGGAGGGGGACAACTGAAATTTTTCAATGGGTCACAAAACTTTGATGGGAGCCCCCCCAATCTTCACACCCTTTCTCTTGCCTAACCCTGGTGACCCTCAATGCCTTGGAGCTCATTTTGTAAGGGTCATAAAACAAGGTTTTTGCCAGCTTGAAAAAGAGAGAAAAGTCTCCTGAAACGCGTTGTGACAATAAATCTTTTTTATTTTTCATCTAGACACTTTGTGTGTCTCCTTACTGCCCGCAAGCCTACTGCACACTTCTCTCTACAAATCCTGGCGGATCAGTGCTATTAATTACCTATAGCGAGTGGCAAGATATATTCCATTCATACCTTGCTGGAAAGCAAATGCAGAGCACCTATCTGCGGGACTGTTCAAGCCACCGCAGCGCTGAGTGTCCTCCCTGCTAGCGTGCCAGCCCTTTGACTGCCTCTCCCTAGGTGGCCTTCCCCCTCTTCCACTCAGCAACAGTGACGCTGTGCAGGTGTTTCCCGGTTGGCCAGAACGCAGCTCTCGCTGTACCATAAGTGAGGTGGCTAATATGACTGATGCGCAGGGACACTGGGCGCAAAGCTAGCACAGTTGCATTGCTTTCTGCCTCCTCCTTTGCTCTCCTTTCCGATACTCCGCACACCTTACACCAATCCACCCTCTCATTGGGAGGACTACAAGTACAATCCAACCCTGCCATCCTATCCAGGAGGACCAGCACGGAGCTACCTGTGCGGATCACGGAGTATCCTGTGGATCTAAGGAGACACTCTGCGGAAAAAGATTACATCCACAGCCTGCGTCCCCGGCTGTTAAAAGGACGAAAGCCATATCACTGACCAACCCATACGGGCGAATCAGCCACTCTTAGGAGGTGAGAACACTCCACGGAGAGGCTTTTTTATTATGTCATATTTAAAATGAGTGCGCTCTCCACCTTTTTGTCTTTTCCCCTCCCCGTTCCCGTCTATACAGATGTTTATAAAACAAGTGTGGACACCGTAATCTTCACACCCATAACAAGTTTAGCCACAAAAACACCTGATCTGCAGGATGGACCCCTGTATCAGAGAGAGGGATGTAGCAGTTGGGGCCCCCTTACAGCTCCCGGTCCCCCCATCGTAGGGGCTGTTCCCCTGTAATTACGCCCCTGATCCCAGTGATTTCTAGCTATGCCCCTGCATGACTGACTTATTTAGAGGTAATTTCTCTGGCATTAAAGAGACTCTGTAACAACATTTTCAGCCTTATTTCTTCTATCCTATAAGTTCCTATACCTGTTCTAATGTGGTCTGTGTTACTGCAGCCTTTTCTAGTTGCACAGTGGATGTGTTATCTCTGTTATATGATTTAATCTTCTCTCTTCCGTGGGCTCTGTCGGCTGAGGCTGGAATGTGTGGAATGTGCTGCACTGCTTGTAATTGGCAGAAGCTATACACACCCTCTCCAAGCTCTGTATGATTCAGAGACTGAGCTACTCTCAAGCCTATCACACTCTAGTTAGAAGCCATGTCTTTTGTTTGTAAACACTGCCTAAAACAGGCAATTACAAGCAAGGATTGCAGCAGGGAGTGGCAGAAACAGCACAGAGGGGCCCAGGAGAACATAATGAATAGAATGGTATGCTTTTTATTGTAAGAATTTTAGAGTACAGATTCTCTTTAAATAAGAAAACTGTGAGAGTTGATGGCAGCAAGTGAATTAACTTTGATTCTTCTGGTCTGCTATTAACTATCCCTGTAATTATTTATATTTTATCCTTTGCTTCCTCTTTGCAAACTTCCGGAGAATAACTTGGTTTCTTGCATTTTCAGTGTGTTTTCCCATATGCAGGACACTGCTCTCTGCCCCAGTGAGGGCTGTTTCCACTAACTCTGCACTTACTGCTGCTCTCTTTCACTCGTGACATTTTGCACTGGTGTTCATTTTTGTAGTTTGTTTTTCTGTTATAATACTCAATATCTGCTTTGTTATCCTGCATTGTCTGTATCTGCTGTTCGGTGATTTCATGACCTCTGCTCTTGTTCGTATCTTTTTGTTAGGTCAGCTCTGGCACTCTCAGTGTTCACTTCTTTGACTTAAAAACAACAACGTCCCAAAAACATTTGTGTAAGTTCATTGGTTATCCTCAAAATAGACCTCAGGTTATCGTAGGGACATTAAACTTTGGTTATGCAAGGAATTAGGTTGTGAGCTCCTCTGAGGAACAGTTCATGACTAAATCATGCCCAGAGAGCTTATAAAAAGCTCTCCCAAATGGCCTTACTTTTATTTTCAGAAGTAGTACTGTTTTGCCAGAAACTCACTGTAAAATTCACTAGCTGTTTCAGCCAGGAAGTGTGGCTTTGTCCAGGAAGCTGAACCCTGCCCCTCCCATTCCTGCCCAGCTGGTAACACAGCTCACCGCCCACACTCCCGTTTGGTCTTGGGAAAGGTGGGCAAGGAGCCATATGAATGCAGTCTCTGGTGCCTTTTTGGGTACCTTAGCAATTTAAAGAGGCTCTGTAATTATATAAAATGGAAAAAATACATTATTCAGGATACCCAATTATATGGTAATTTTCCTGGTTTTTAGCATCAGAAACACTTCCTATATATATATATATATATATATATATATATATATATATATATATATATATATATATATATATATATATATATATATATATATATATACAGTGGGGTGTGAAAGTTTGGGCAACCTTGTTCATCGTCATGATTTTCCTGTATAAATCGTTGGTTGTTACGATAAAAAAATTTCAGTTAACCATTTCTGCCACCCGGACGTGGCGGCTGCTCTGCTGCGGTGCCGCGCTTCAGCGCGTAATCGCGGGCGTGCCCCCGTGCTGTCCCCCGGTAGCCCTGGAATCAGTGAACGGGAACATGGTTCCCAATCCGTGTCCCCAGCAGAAAAACCAAAGCGCTCTTACAAGAGGCTTCAGTCTTTCTGCACATACAATTTTCCGCGTCCCCCTTGTGCTTCCGGTTAGCGAGAAGCACAAGGAAGAGAAAAAAAACTCAGGTTGGCCATCTTGTGGCCAAATAGTAAAACTACATCTACATATTTTTTTACATTACAATTTACACATATAATAACATTAAAAATTAACTTTTATTTCCCACACCAAAATATTACCCAAATAAAATTTTTAATGGAAAAAAAATTACAATAAAAAAAAAAGACATAATTAGTTACCTAAGGGTCTGAACTTTTTCATTTTGCATTTGAAGGGGTTATACTGCGAACATTTTTTAAATTATAAGCTTGTAAATAGTGATGGATGCAAAACGGAAGAAATGCACCTTTATTTCCAAATGAAATATTGGCACCATACATTGTGATAGGGACACAATTTAAATGGTGTCATAACCGAGACAAATGGGCAAATAAAATACATAGGTTTTAATTATGGTAGCGTGGATTATTTTAAAGCTATAATGGCCAAAAACTGAGAAATAATGAATTTTTTTCCATCTTTTTCTTAATAATCCTGTTAAAATGCATTAATAAAAAAATAATTCTTAGCATAATGTACCACCCAAAGAAAGCCTAATTAGTGGCGGAAAAAAACAAGATATAGATAAATAAATTGTGATAAGTAGTGATAAAGTTATTAGCAAATGAATGGGAGGTGAAAATTGCTCTGATGCATAGGGTAAAAAATCCCAGCGGGCTGAAATGGTTAAATATATCATATAGGAGACACACACAGTGATGTTTGAGAAGTGAAATGAAGTTTATTGGATTTACAGAATGTGTACAATAATTGTTTAAACAAAATTAGGCAGGTGCATAAATTGGCACTGTTGTCATTTTATTGATTCCAAAACCTTTAGAACTAATTATTGGAACTCAAATTGGCTTGGTAAGCTCAGTGACCCCTGACCTACATACACAGGTGAAGCCAATTATGAAAAAGAGTATTTAAATTGTAAATTTCCCTCCTCTTTCAATTTTCTCTGAAGATTAGCAACATGGGGGTCTCAAAACAACTCTAAAAGATTGTTTAGGGGAAGGATACAGAAAGCTGTCTCAGAGATTTCATCTGTCTGTTTCAACAGTTAGAAACATATTGATGAAATGGGAGACCAGAGGCTCAGTTCAAGTTAACACTCGGAAGTGGCAGACCAAGAAAAATCTTGGATAGACAGAAGTGAGGAATGGTGAGAACAGTCAGAGCCAACCCACAGACCAGCACCACAGACCATCAGACATCATCTTGCTGCAGATGGAGTCACTGTGCATTGTTCAACCATTGGGCGCACTTTACACAAGGAGATGCAGTATGCGAGAGTGAGATATTTAATTTACATTTTTTATCGTAACAAGCAACAAATTATACAGGAAAATCATGACGATTAACAAGGGTGCCCAAACTTTCGCATCCCACTGTATATATATATATATATATATATATATATATATATATATATATATATATATATATTTATATATATATATATATATATATATATATATATATATATATATATATTTATATATATATATATATATGTATATATATATATATATATATATATATATATATATATGAATATTGGTATGTGACCCCGCCCTCTCAGGGATGTTTAGCTTAGGCTACAATCTCACAAAGCTTTCTGCTCCCAGTGCACTCTGGGAGACTAGGTGTAGGTTCCACCAAGTGTAGATTAAGTTTACGTTGGTAAACATAACAAACAAACAAACATAGGATTAGGGTTAGTCCTCGGAAAGGGGTTACCATTAGGGGTAAACTGGGGTTAGACACAGGAAAAGGATAAAATTAGGATTGAGGTTAGGGTTAGACCTTAGCATGGAGTTAACATTAGGGAAAAACTAGGGTTAGACATCAGGAAAAGGATAACATTAGGAGTGAGGCTAGGGTTAGACCTCAGAAAGGGGTTACCATTAGGGGTAAACTAGGGTTAGGCATCAGGAAAAGGATACATTTAGGAGTGAGGTTAGGGTTAAAACTCAGAAAGGGGTTATTACCATTAGGGGTAAACTAGGGTTAGACATCAGGAAGAGGATAACATTAGGAGTGAGGTTAGGGTTAGAACTCAGAAATTGGTTACCATCAAGAGTAAATTAGGGTTAGGTATCAAGAAAAGATTAACACCAGGTGTGAGGTTAAGGTCAGACATCAGGAAGGGGTTAACGTTAGGTGTGGGGCTGGAGATTAGTTAGTTTTAGGCTATCAGTGAGGAAGAAGCTTTAAGATCGCTGAGAAGAACTGAGTCACAAGATTGAAATAGCAGTATTGATAATCGCATTATCATGTTGTTTTACCAAATATAACAAGCCACACATGTACTAATAAAGATGTACTATAGTCTTCCTATTCCCTTCACTCTTGGTCCACTTGGTAAACTTGTATGATGCAGTATGTCAGCGCCATCTAAACTTTTCCAAATATTACTGAGCTGTGTATAATGACTGAATGGCATTTTCTCCTAATATTAGAATCCTTTTTCACTTTTTTTCCCCCCAATAGCTATTGCTTCCAGGTAATCTGCCAGCAGGGGGCAGTAATCACTGCGGCTCTACGTCTTGTAAATGAGTCAGTAGATTGTAACACGTGAGAATCAAAGAACCAATAAAAACAATATATACATAACAATTTTATATCTATTACCCTGCTTCAGCTGGACTGAGGAAAAACAATCTGCTTAGAACACATCCGAATGGGCATTAGTAACGCAGCATAAGTACCTTAATGTGTTACAAATTAAGGAAAAAGGAAATGTTTAGCTGTTTATGGGGGGACTCATGCTGTTCGTTTACATGCGTTGCCTGCGGGGTGCCCACTTGATGTGGTAACACGTGTTCACCTTGTGGCGAACACACGTAAGTACACGGGGGGTACAAACACCCACTGCTCAATATACTTTTAATCAGTTTAGGAATTTAAATTAATTATTTACACATCTTTAAATGATAATGCGTGCAGATGCAAACTATAACTTATGTGTGTGTATATATATATATATATATATATATATATATATATATATATATATATATATAGTGTACACTACAGATATCACAGCTGGGCTCCTGATTTCTGTCTTAAGCATGTCTAATAAAAGGACACTTTCTGATTTACTATACGGCATGGCAGTTGAGGTTGGCCTGCCTGATTCTCTGATAACATGGTTTCCAGTAGGGCTTTCTGCTAGAAAAATAGAAGCAGATTCTTCTTATAAAGATTAAAGAGGTCCTGTCGGTTTGAAAATGATTGAATGATTTTAATAAGCAAGCTAAGACGTGAAAGACTGGGGGTATTTAATGGAGGAGATGTGTGGTGGGGGACAGTGGAATAAAGCTGTATACAATTTAAACATCTGGAGATGGGTAGGAACATTTTTTAAAAAGGAAAAAAATATTTCCCTGCACACAAGTAGATATTTGACATTAATACAGGTTCACTTTACAGGACCTGTGCTTTGAGAATTCTCATTGGTTAGTCCCTAGTTGCCAAAATGTCCAAACTATAACTACTGATGTACAGGGCCGGATTTGTACTCTTTACCACCCTAGGCCACTGTCACCAGCTGCCCCCCTTCCCTCTAATATAGGTAGCCAGATGACTCCTCCCCCTTTCCCTCCAGTATGGGTAGCCAGATGACCCCTCCCCCTTCCCTCTAGTATACGTAGACAGGTGACTCCTCCCACTTTCCCTCCAGTATAGGTAGCCAGATGACTCCCTTAATCCCCCCCCCCTCTTTCAGTATAGGTAGCTGCCTGCTCGCCTTCACACCGCAGCAGCCATCTGTGTCACTCATTTCTCCACTCATCTCCAGTGCAGAAGCTTCCTCTTCCTTTCCATCTCCAATGCTGCCCAAGTCCATAGCCGCAGCAGCCACAATGCAAATGTGCACAGAGAGCAAGGTGGCTGCTGCACAGACAGCTAGGGGCAGAGTACCGAGGTCAGGCACTCGCCTGATCTCCCTGCATTGCAGCAATTGCAAGCTTGCAAATGCTGCACCAGTTTAGCCTGCTGCTTTGGTGCCCTTCCTCCTGTGGTGCCCTAGGCCATGGCCTAGGTGGCCTAAATCCGGCCCTGCTGGTGTAGCTAGATGGCCACAGGCACAAGTGAAAATTCGTCAATGCCTCCGGTATTAGCACACCGAAAGTACCACCCTTCCAGTATAGCCACACCCCCAGTATAGCTACACCTCCAAGTATTGCTGTTCCTTGATAGCCACCTCTTCTCAATGCAATACAGCAGACTACTGCTTCTATCCTCAGTTTGTTTGTTTTTATTTACGTATGTATGTATTCCCTACCATAGTCATAAGTCTATGTATGGTGCAGTGTATGTATTGTAGTCTAGAGGCAAGTTTAGGGGGGAGCCAATTAACTTATCTGTATGCTTTTTTTTTTGGGGGGGGGGGGGGGGGGGAACCAGAGTGCACGGAGGAAACCCACACAGACACAGGGAGAACATACAAACTCATTGCAGATGTTGATCTGGCTGGGATACAAACCAGGGACCCAGCGCTGCAAGGCAGGAGTGCTAACCACTATGCCACTGTGCTGCCAAGTTCTGATTCCTCCCACAGCACTATTGCATCCCTCACCCCTAGTACTGCTTCCTCAGTACTGCCAGTTACTTCCTTGCATTACTGGCATTAACCAATTTATTGGTGTGCAAACTTCATGTTATGGAATTAATTTAATGAAAAAGCCTGCTACTTTCTCACATCAATCTGTGTTACATGAATTCCTCCTTCTCTGGGTCCAAAGGAGGCACCCTATGTCATGTCAGTATCTCAGATTGTGATCACAATGGTGATTGGTGAATGCTGCCAATCACTAACCACCCCACCATTGTTGCTATAATCTGGGGAAGGGGAGGGGGTGGTATGCAAGCAAGGAGGCATGCTTAAATGCCCATCTCGACTGCAGACCTAAAAATACTATATAATTGCTCAGTAATGAAAGATCTCAGATGTTTCTGTTTTGTGTGAGTTGGGGCATTTGTAACTTAAAAGCTGGCAAAGTTTGATCACATGCCAAATGAAGCTATCTTTGACTTGATTTAAAATGCTTTTAGAAATGGAGGAAAGATAATACTTTATTGTGGTAAAGAAGGGATATGGCAAGGTATGGCTGGATGAGGGAGAAGTTGCCCAACTTTTCCAGCAGCACACTGCATTGTTTTTAAGAATGATGCAGTATTCCACTTTGCCTGTTGCTGGCAGTGTGTCTGGACTGTGTTGAACTTCGATTGTCTACCAGCAGGTGGCCTTTTGCTGACTTTATGAAGACTTGTAGATACCTTCTTAACCTGTGGATGGTATCAGATGCTCTGATCACAGAGAGATCACATAGCAGCATGTGTGCCTCATTAACCATGCAACATCTGAGAAGGTCTCCTTCTTTCTTAGAAATGTTGCCAGAATATTCCTGTGTTGCTGAGCTCTAGTCCTTAAAGTGAACCTTAAGCCAGAAAAAAATGAGTTTTACTCACCTGGGGCTTCTACCAGCCCCCTGCAGCAGTCCTGTGCCCTCGCAGTCACTCACTAATCCTCTGGTCCCCCACTGCCAGCTAGTTTCGTTTTTGCCGACAGACCCGTCAGGACTGGCCACGTGTAGCTTTTTCCGCATTCCCGACTGTAATTAGCGCTATTGCGGGCCGCAACGTGTACAAAAATATGCGTTGCCGCATATCTATGCGTGCGTAATGCGGCAACGCGTATTTTTGTACGCATTGCGGCCTGCTATAGCGCTAATTGCAGTCTGGAATGCGGAAAAAGCTACGCGCAGGGACGGATCTAGGGGGGGGCGAGCGGGTATCTTGCCCCAGGCGCAGTTTGTTGAATTCTTAAAAAGGCGACAAAATGAATGGCAGTTTAGGCGCCAAAACCTGACCTTTAGGCGCCAAAACCTGACCTTGCCCCAGGCGCAACTTGGTCTTGCTCCGTCCCTGGCTACGCGTGGCCAGTCCTGACGGGCCTGTCAGCAAAAACGAAACTAGCTGGCAGTGGGGGACCAGAGGATTAGTGAGTGGCTGCGAGGGCACAGGACTGCTGAAGGGGGCTGGTAGAAGCCCCAGGTGAGTAAAACTCATTTTTTTTTCTGGCTTAAGTGCCTGTATCTTCTCCCAGTGCCTGTGGCTGTTAACGTGAAGTAATCTGATATTTGTATTTTGATGTTCTTATTTGCCAGCTGAATTTGTACTGAGTTTGCTGTATATCTGTGGATATTACATGTGTTTTCTAGTTAGGGTGTAGTGTTGGTTGCGTTTTATAGTGATATTTAGGGGTTATTGTTGTTCCACTCATATTTGCCGTGCTCTCACTTGCACGTAAATTCTATCTTCACCAAGTCCAAATTTATACTTTTTCTGCCTCTAATGCTAGGTACACACCATACAATTTTGTGTTAGATAGATGGTTCGAGAGATAATTTCCGACATGTCCGATTGTATTTTTGATCGTTTTTCTGATCGATTTGTCATAAAAGTGAATAGAAATAGATAAGAAAAGATAAGAGGATCGAATCGGAAATCGATTGGAAAATCGATTTGGAAATCGATCGGACGGAAAATCGACGGGAAAAACGCATCGTGTGTACCCAGCATTAGCCAACTCAACCTCCCCCCCCCCCTTCATGTGCTGCTCTCCTTCCATTTGTAACATCCATGTAAGGCAATCCTTCTCTTTTACGTATAGCTCACTTAGGTAGCAGCTTCCTTCTTCTATCTATTGTTCTCAATGTGCAGCCTCCCTTCTCTATTATATCCTACACTTCCATATGCAGTAACGCCTTGAGTAGCCGACGCCCAAGGTCCGGGCCTTTGTGGCCTTTCCAGAAATCAGGCCTTACTGTTCTCAATAAAACATTATTTTCAATGCATTTTGGTGCCTGACCTTTAGTATTTGCTGCAAAGAGCAGTCATCAGCAGTTTCAGCCTTATTTCTTCTATCCCATAAGTTCCTATACCTGTTCTAATGTGGTCTGTCTTACTGCAGCCTTTCCTAGTTGCACAATGGCTGTATTATCTCTGTTATGTAATCTTTTTTTTTTTTTTCACAATGCAAGTTTATTGAAAAATATGTTGAATACAAACGGTAGCCATAAATGATACATATTATGCCGATAAGGTCAATAAAGAGTTACACAACATATTTGTAGTCCTTATTGAAAAATGCGTATCATAATTTCCTAAATTAGCTCAATAAGTAATATAAAGCTTCAATCTATTTAATTGCTAGGGTCATAACAATATTACTGTCGTCTTCTCATACAGAAAAAAGTGTATGATATAAAAAGTTGGCTTAAGAGCAAAATGTCTATGTTCCATGTACCAGTATAGATACTCATATTTAGTACTTCCTCAACTCGTGTAATATAGGACTAGAGTAGTATGGGAGGTTAAGCACATGCCTAGCGGAGAGGGTCAATGTATGTCTGCTGAATCCATGATGGTCTTATAGCTATCTGAGTGTTGGAAATCCACCCAAATAGCCCAAGTCATCGTACATTGTTCTGCACGGTCCTTATTATTATTTATTTATTTGTTGTATTTATAAAGCGCCAACATATTACGCAGCGCTGGACATTAATTTAGGCCTTGGAGCGGAGTATCAAGTCCTCCATTCTAGAAATGGCTTCTACTCTTCTGAGCCAAGATTTAATTGATGGTGGGTTAGTGGATTTCCAATTCAGAGGGATTAAAGCTCTAGCGGCGTTAATTAGGTGAATTGTCAGAGATTTTTTGTAGACCCGCATGGATTCGTGAGTCTCATGCAAAAGAAATACCGCAGGGGAAAAAGGTATCGAGGAGCATGTGACCTTTTCAGTGAGGGCATGCACCTCCTGCCAAAATTGTGTGATTTTGGGGCAGGTCCAAAGAATGTGCAGCAAGTCTCCAACTCCTGAATTGCATCTCCAGCATTGATTATTTGCATGGGGGAACATTTTCTGTAGCGAGGTTGGTGTCCTATACCATCTAGAAAGAATCTTGTAACCCAGTTCTTGGGTGGTTACATTCAAAGAGCCTTTATGGTTCAAAGCAAATATTTTTCCCCATTGTTCTTCATCTAAGGTGACTCCTAAATCCCTTTCCCATTCAGTCTGAAAACGAAATTTGTTGTCATTAGGGGAAGTAAGAAGAATTTGGTAGAGCTGGGATACAAGATGCCTATGTGGGCCCTCACTCACTAATATATTCTCAAAGGGGGAGAGAGTTTTTGTGAGAAAAATCTTGGGTTTTAAGGAATTAATGAATTGTCTTATCTGGAAATACTGCCATAAGCGCAGAGGTCTATCATTTCTTAGGGCAGACATCTCCGAAAATGACATGATCCCATTTGTTGTCAAAAAGTCTCTGACTCTAGGGCCGGAACCGCTCCGCCAATCATGTAGGAAGGGAATATCAGCTGCTGCAGGGAAGCGTATATTGCCACACAGAGGTGAAAGTTTACCCGGAAGCGTTAATAATTTCATGGCTGGTAGGTGTTTTCTCATAGTTTTGAAAGTGGCTTGTGTTAAAGGATTATGCCAGGAAGAAAGGATTTTGGCTGGTATCTCAGACCAACCCAGTGTGTATGCAGCACAAGCAGTGGTTTCTTGTTCTATGACAACCCAATTTTTAGGTGACTCTGTGTTCGACCATTCCACCACCCTACAGAGCTGAGACGCTAAATGATATCGTAGGAGGTCTGGTAGGCTAGTGCCACCCAAGTCCTTGGGAGCGTGTAAAATAGACCTTTTTATTCGAGGCGGTTTTTGACCCCAGATAAATCTGTTAATGTGTGTTTGGAGACTCTTCAGGAAAGAGGAGGGTAGGTCAATTGGGATGCATTGGCTTATGTACAGGAAGCGTGGTAACAGGTTCATCTTTACAGATGCCATTCTTCCGAACCAAGAAAGATTTTTCTGCTGCCCCCATCTCAAGAGGTCTGCCTTCAATGTCTCACCCATAGGCGAAAAGTTGGCCTCAAAAAGTTCAGAAAGATTTCTGGTAATTTTTATTCCTAGATATCGTAAAGATGATGACGTCCAAGTGAAAGGGAACAGTGACTGAGAGCTTTTGACCGTCTCTTCTGCTAGTGACACATTCAAAGCTATGGATTTAGTAAAGTTAATTTTTAGATTCGAGATCTGACTGAAGTTTTTGAAATGTCTGATTAAATGCGGAAGGGATTTTAAAGGGTCCTGCAAGTAGAAGAGAAGGTCATCAGCAAAGGCTGAAACCACATGCTGTGAGTTGCCCACCTTTATGCCTCTAATTCTGTTATATAATCTAATCGTCTTTCCTTTGTCAGCTTTGTCGGCTCAGGCTGCTCTGCTGTGATAGGATAGAAGTTATACACACCCTCTCCACGCCCCCTGCAGGCTCTGTATGAGTCAAAGACTGAGCTTCTCGCAGCCTATCACATGCTGGTTAGCAGCCATGTTTTTTGTTTGTAAACATTGCCTAAAACTGGCAGTTACAAGCCAGGATTGCAGCAGGGAGTGGCAGAAACAGCACAGAGGGGCCCAGGAGAACACAATGAATAGAATGGTATGCTTTTTATTGTAAGAATTTTAGAGTACAGATTCTCTTTAACCTTCATAGGCTCATCCTTAAAAGCAGAATGTCTCTAATATGACTTCTGCTGAAATGGGTGCTGGGGAAGGAGACAGCAGCTATGCTTTCTAATTGCAAACATTTACAAACAAAATAGCCATATTATACTATTAGATAGTTTTATATAATTTTAATAACACTTAACACCAAGTTTGAGCTCGGAACTGCCATGCTGGCTTTGGTTTTATTGGCTAGGCCTGGGCTGGAATGTTGCTAAACTGAGAGGTTAAAAAAGCAAAGGATGCCCCCTATCTTGGTGGGCTGATACAGCTCCCCCCTCCCCTTTCCCGATAGCTAGTAAATACTAGCCTGGGGTTAGGGATGGTGGTAGAAATCCTTTTAGCTATAAGTGAGTCTGGTTGAAGGGAACCCGAGGTGAGAGGGATATGGAGGCTGCCATATTTAATACCTTGTAAACACTGCCAGTAGCCTGGCAGCCCTGTTGATCGTCTGGCATAAGTAGTGTCTGAGTCAGAACTTTGGAACAAGCATATGGTTAATCCAGTAAAACCTGAGTCAGCTGAGTCAGAGTACCTGATCTGCTGCATGCTTGTTCAGGGTCTATGGCTAAATGTATTAGAGACAGGATCAGGAGGACTGCCATTCAACAGTTATTGTTTAAAAGGAAATAAATATGGCAGCCTCCATATCACTCTCAACTAGCTTTCTATCACGCTGATACGTGAAGAGATCTAGCGTAACTATTGTAAATCTCAGTTCTAGTGAGAAAGTCGTAGTCAGGGTCATGCCGAAGTCGTTCACAAAAGCAGATGAGTGAACTGCAATAGAGTTAGGCAAAATCGTAGTCAATTAACAGGCAGGGTCATGCACAAAAGTCAGATGTCAGTCGTATTGGAAGGATCAAACAGTAGCAAAGTCAGGGACAGGCCGAGTCATACATATATATCAGATGGCAGTGGTACAGAAGGGCTAGGCAAGAGCGAGGTCAAGAGGCAGACAAAAGGTCGGTACACAGATAATAGACAATATTACGATATGATAATATTACAAATATATAATACTACAAAATAATAAGACTGACTGACTAAAGTACATATATATCTCGCTGATGCGCAATATATGAAATGTAGCTCTCAATTTTTCACTAGCTAGGGCCAAGAACCAGCGAAGTGATTAGTATCAAGGCCAATGAGCAAGTGAATACTCTGGCCTTAAGTACCCAGGAGGCAGAGCAAAAGCCCAGCCCCCAGAATTGACAGCACCTCCTGCAAAAAGGTGTCAGCTGATGACATTGCAGCTGACACCCCATCAGACACGCCTCCTCAGCCTAGAAAAGCAGCTCTGAGTTGCGCGCGTCCTGACCATACCAGAAAAGTTTGTTACACTTTCCCTTTTAGGACATCCAAGGTGAAAATAAACTGATGAGAAAAACAATTGTATCTATCCTCCTTTCCCTAAAAATTACTTTTTAAGATATCTGTAACACACACAATTGCTCACTCCCAGGTAAAGCAATTTCCTACCTTTATTTGGTCAGCAGGCGCCAGTCAGCCAATCAGGTGTACTGTTATACACCCTTTGCATGCCGCACCAAATTAGCAGAAACCACATAAATTAAGTAGCATTCAGTTGCGAGGCTTCGGTTGGACATAATCATGGATTACATCACTAGCAGGGACGCCCCGTGCAGGCAGATCTCCCACAGGGGTCCCTCCCTAACCCCTCACCTGTCAACCACATCCTGGAAGCTGCAAAAAAGAAATTTAAAATCACAAACACTGGTTCACACGACAGACGGGGGCCCCGAAATCTCTCTCACTAGCCGGGGCCCCACACCACCATGAGATACCCAGAGGAAAGTGCAGGTGAGCCCTGGACCTCTCACCACCAGGGAATTCACCCCCACTGCCTCTGAACTGAATACTAACTGCAACACACACAATTGCTCACTCCTGATTGGCTGATTGGCGCCTGCTGACCAAATAAAGGTAGGAAATTGCTTTAGCTGGGAGTGCGCAATTGTGTGTGTTGCAGATAGCATTCAGTTCAGTAAATTTTTACTGTTTCATTGTCTTTGTTCAATGACACCTTCATTGAACTTTGGTAAAAGCTATGAATTACTGACCTTTTTTATCTCAGTTCTGCTCTCAGAAGCCATTTACTGAAAGGAAAGTATTTTATGGCTGGAATTACTTATAAGTGAGGGTTATGCTATAGTCTGAGCCAGTCCAACCCCGACAGACACTGTCACTTGCATACCTGATGTTAAACTCTTCCAGGCAGAGAAAGAAAAAAATGAACACAGCCTAGTTATTTGTGTGCTAGGCACTGTAAATACACATGTCTATCTCATCATGTCTCATGTCACCTCGGTTGTCCTTTAAGGGTCTGATTGAAATTTTAAAAGGAATCCCAACCCATTGGTCACACACACACACACACACACACACACACACACACACACACACACACACACACACACACACACAGACACAGACACACACACACACACACACACACACACACAGACACACACATATATACACACACACACACACACACACAGACACACGCACACACACACACACACACACAGACACACACAGACACACACACACACACACACACACACACACACACACAGACACACACACACACACACATATATACACACACACACACACACACACACACACAGACACACGCACACACACACACACACACAGACACACACACACACAGACACACACACACACACACACACACACACAGACACACACACACACACACACACACACACACACACAGACACAGACACACACACACACACACACACACACACACACACACAGACACACACACACACACACACACACAGACACACACACACAGACACACACACACACACACACACACACACACACACACACACACACACACACAGACACACACACACAGACACACAGACACACACACACAGACACAGACACACACACACACACACACACACACACAGACACACACACACACACACAGACACACACACACAGACACACACACAGACACACACACACACACACACACACACACACAGACACACACACACACACACACACACACACACACACACACACACACACACACACACACACACACACACACACACACACACACACCTGACTTATATTATATGTGTGCCATCAATTTATGTTTTTTTTTTTTAGCTATCTGACACTGGGTGACATTGGCTTTAAGGGCAAGGCTAGATTGGACTCCTCTTAACATTCTAACTAGACTCTTATCTAATTATGCAGCCTAGCTGGGGAGCATAGGAAGGGCACTGAGTATGTCTCCTTTGAAAACTATATTTGCTATATGCAATTCAAAATAAATGGGGTACTTTGCCAAGGGAGAGAAGGGTAACCTTTTTTGTGAAGGAATACATTTGTCCCATTGGTGCCATACAAGCTCCTGTTTTTCCATCTCTTTGTCTCGCCCAAGAAGGAGGTTAGGGTGAAAATAAAATAGGGTTGAACTTATGGTGGCCACCATAGATACCTGTCGCTTCCAGCGGAATTAGTACCAGAGTAAATTCGTTCTCTTTACCTTTCCCATAAAGGGTTAACAGTGGAAACACACAACATAGATGAAACATTGTTTAATGAATAAATGCCAAAAAGCAGAAATGAAACTTTTGGTTTGCTTCTTACGACATAAGCAGGTTGGAATAAGTGTCACAGTCCTTGTAATTCTGTGAGGTTTTCACAAAGTCTTGATTGAAGACCTCCTGATGACCACTGAACTATCACTAACTCTAGTCCCACTGCCATCTTGGATTTATAATGTTAGGAGATGGGGAAGGGGTGTTTTAGCAGGTCCACACCACTAGGATTGAGGCTGATACTGATCAAGGCCTACCTCAGAGAGCGGATTGCCTATTCAATGACCTCTGCTTAGCGAGTGAGCAGAAGCCAATGACTTGACTGTGTTTTATGCTATGCTTATGGTGCCGAGGATTATGGGTGATCAGGAGTATTTTATGCCAGCAGATAATTATTTAAAAAATAATTACGTGCTATAGGTGACTCAGCATTGTCAAAATATGTATGTTTCCCTGGAAACTAACCTGTTTTCGTATATAACTCGTGCAGACGTGCCTTTTGGCATACCGACACATCTGTTTAAAAGACCTATAATTGACATTTAAATACTCATTAAAACATTTTTTTCAAAGTGTAATGTATATCTGTGCGTACAATAGATAAAATTAAAGAAACTGACAGATGCAATTCACTTTATTACGTAAAAGGTCTTTTTTTTGTTTTACACTGATTTAAAGTAGAGGAAATCCTGAACCAACAAAGCAGTATAGTATATAGTAAAGTTATAGCAGTAACAATGTTTAAATCTTTCTTATTAGAATTCTATTGTTAATTATTGTAAATATTGCTACTGATGAGCCTGTATGTTGCAGTCACTGTCCCTTCCTCCTGGATCTCACTCTAGTAGATGGACTAACAAGTCTTTACGGAGATCCGACACATAACAATCACCGACATCTCTGGCTACCTATTGTTCCAAATGGAGACTTTTTGGGTGATTATTGTTTAGGGCCTGAGCCCGCTAATGCAGTTGAATACAGTTGTGCACAGTTGTCCGCTTTTCAGCATTGTAACATTGATGTGTTTCTGAAAAGCGGACATAACTGCGTTAGTGGGCTCAGGCTCTTTTACTGTCCATTTCTCCTGGACCGCTGTAATATAAAGTTCCCTTACAGCTGAATCCTGTGATGAGGATTTCTGCTGCAATATGTGTAGATTGTTATTGCAACAATATGCACTAATGGAGAACTGACATTTTAAGCAATTTGATTTAGAAGGTTTAACTACATTTAAGTGATTCCTTTTTGGCTCTCCGTCTCATTACAAATAATAAAAACAACAGTATTACTACTATTGACAAAACAAATACAAACAAACAAAGAACATTTATATCGCGCTTTTCTCCTGACGGACTCAAAGCGCCAGAGCTGCAGCCACTAGGACGCGCTCTATAGGCAGTAGCAGTGTTAGGGAGACTGTCCCAAGGTCTCCTACTGAATTGGTGTTGGCTTACTGGACAGGCAGAGCCGAGATTTGAACCCAGGTCTCCTGTGTCAGAGGCAGAGCCCTTAATCATTACTCCATTCAGCCACTGAATAGTTCAAGGCATGTACAGAATCATGGGAACATCCAACAATATAAATTCATAGTTAACCCTTATGCGCCTGCAGGGCTGCATTTTTCCTGCCGCTGGGGAAGGGTGCTTTCCCCCGTCTGGCAGGCTGTGCCGGCTATGCAAAGCGGGCGGCAGGAAGCTGTTATAGTTACCTGTCCAGATGGCTGAATCGGCTTTTTCTCTCCTCCACAGCGGTGGTGATGTAATCCCGACATGTCCTCTGGGTCCCGATTACATGACATGACATATGATCGAGATCCAGATGACTATGTTAGCGTTACAGTGCCACCTAGTGGTGGAGGAGGGGTGATTGAAGAGGCTCTCTCACCACCTTTCTTCCTCCACCGAGTGGAGATATGATCGGGACTCATGTCGGAAGTTCTGCTGCCATAGGTGGAGGAGAAGCCAATCCAGTCATCTGGGCAGGTAACTATTACAGCTCTCTGCTCACTCTGCATGGCTCTGCATGGCTGTGAAAGGCAGCCGAGTTTAGACAGCCCCTTCTGCCCTGGCAGGGAGTGGTAAAAGGTAGAATACTAAAGAAAAACAGACTATACAAGTACGTTTGTTTGGATCAAGTACAGCATAAAAAAGAAACAGTGGGGGAGAGCCCTAACCTCACAAGTGTATCATCTATGCATTGTGGGATGGTGGGTATAATGGGAATGTATCTGGAATTAGTGAGCAGATGTATGGAGACAAACAGTACATAGCTGTGTGGGTTGGAGTTAGACGTTTGAACTTGATCTTCTAAGAAATTGACAGCGAGAGATTAGCCAAGTTTTAGCAAGGCTCACCCTGCGTTTACCTCAATCCCAGCCCGGAGAGGAAAGCTTGTGCCAGTTTCTTCAAACAGGCACTCCACCTCTGGCAGTCCACAATACACTAGAGTATGAAACATAGGCACATTACTGGCACAGACTTGCAACAGCAGCATAAAGTTTTACTACGTTTTAGGTAAGGAACTGTCACCAGACCTGATAGCGCATCCTTACCTGAAATATCTAGTGTAACTTTTCTTATAAAACATTTAAAGAGGAACTCCAGTGAACATTTTACAGCTGGCAGGTGATGGAGCTGCTGAATGGTTTTTGGCAGTTGGAAACAGCTGTAAACAGCTATTTCCCACAATACAACAAGGTTCACAGACAGGAAACTGCAAAAAGTTCAAACTTTTCTTGTGGGAAGGGTTACTTGTGGGAGGGGTTTCACCACAATATCAGTCATACAGCGCCCCCTGATTGTCTGTTTGTAAAAAGGAATAGATTTCTCATGTAAAAGGGGGTATCAGCTACTGATTGGCATAAAGTTCATTTTTTGGTCGAAGTTTCTCTTTAACATGCATGCTTGTGACAGTGAAGTGCCTTGGGTTTTTCGCCTGAAGAGGAAGCTTCAAATGTTTGGGTAGCTCAGGAGCATGTTTATCAATAGGTGGAAATTAATGGGCACCTGTAGATACATGTTAATATGATGACATGAACATATGTAGGTACAGTCCCAACCCTACATAGAAACTTCTGAAAATAAGCACTGTACTGCTCACGCGCAAGTCCAGGGGTAGTACCGATACACTCATCTTAGGAACGCAAGTAGTCCCGAAGGTTAGTGATGAGCACAAATTTCAAAATAAAATCGTAATGCGTAATTTTGGTAAAAATCATAATTCGTTTAATATGTAAAGGCAATCAGGAACCGAAATTCACAGTACTGCTTAATTTGTGCTTAATTTTTTGCCGAAGTTAGCGGTAAATAGCAAAGTCCCCATGAATGCTATCGTCACCAAAATTGCTACATATGTTAAAGGGAATAATGGGAATTTTTTCAAAAATACAAAACACACAAAATTGCTCACTTCCAGCTAAAGCAATTTCCTACCTTTACCTGGTCAGCAGACGCCAGTCAGCCAATCAGGTGTACTGTCATACACCCTTTGCCTGCCTTAGCAAATCTAGCAGGAATTGTATAAATTAGCATTCAGGTGGGAGGCTTCGGTTGGACGCAATCGTAGATTGCATCTGTTACAGGGACGCCCCGTGTAGACAGATCTCCCACACAGTTCCCTCCCTACCACTCACCTGTCAACCGCATCCTGAAAGCAGCAAAAAATAAATGTAAAATCAGACACATTCGCACAACAGCCGGAGACTGGGGTTACCGGCTGTTGTGCGAACCAATGTGTGTGATTTTTAATTTTTCAAAAATACCCTGTCGTTTTTGAGATAACTGATTTTAAATATGCAAAGGAAAAATGTTTTTTTAAAGGACCTCTGTCGCGAAAATCTTAAAATTGAAAATATATGTAAACATATTCAATTAAGAAGTACGTTTCTTCCAGAGTAAAATGAGCCATGCATTACTTTTCTCCTATGATGCTGTCACTTACAGTAGGTAGTAGAAATCTGACAGAACCGACAGGTTTTGGACTAGCCCATCTCCTCACAGGGGGTTCCCAGGGATTTCTTTATTTTCAAAATGCACTTAGTGAATGGCAGTTGCTCTGTCCAACTGCTAAAAAAAAAAATTGTACGATGAGCATGGAGGCTGGTCAGCCATCTTTGAATAAATCTTTTCAGGGAGTGTCTTTATAAAGAATAAAGGCCATGCTGAGAATCCCCTATGGAGAGATGGACTGGCCCAAAACCTGTCGGTAATGTCCTATTTCTACTACTTACTGTAAATGCCATCAACATGGGAGAAAAATAATATTTGGCTCATTTTACTCAGGAAGAAACATACTTCTTATTTGTATGTGTTTTAAATTTTAAGATTTTTGGGGACAGATCCTCTTTACACTGTCATTTTTCTGAGTTTAAAGCTTATTTGTGTATCTGATTGACAATCCCTGAATGGAGGTGTTTCTTCTAATGAATTTATACAGTGTCTATTTTTGTATACCACCACTCCCACATATTCTGGTAGAGATTGCCAAAACACAGTTGAGCAATTTAATGTGTTGCACTATAGACCGCTAAATTTATCACACAGTTATACAAAAATTATGCAAGATTACTCAAAATTACAAATGATTACACAAAATCAACTGGATTTCCAAATCATAATTACGTACGGCCGTAACTGCTAAAAATAACACAAAATGTTGCCTTATTGTATTTAGCAGAGTACGCTCATCGCTACCAAAGGTTGCATGAGGAGTGCTGAAGACCAGGAGAATGAGTTACCTCACATAGGGATGGTGCTGGATAGTTGTGACAGAGCGAGGACTGAGAAGACTCTATGGTATCCAGAGCCTTCCCTCTACATAGGCATGGATGAAAATCTTTTTTTTTTTTTGCTTTAAAGAGGATCTGTATTGAACAAAAATGCCCCTGGGGTGTACTCACCTTGGGAGGGGAAAGCCTCTGGATCCTAGAGCTCCCCGAACGACGTGGATGTAAATATTTACCTTCCCGGCTCCAGCGCAGGCGCAGTAGCGGCACTCTGCTCGGAAATAGACAGAAACAGCCAATCCCAGTCGAGTCCGCTCTACTGCCCCGGAGCAAGTCTCCTGCGCCTGCGCAGTAGAGTGGACCCAACTGAGATCGGTTATTTCTGCCTATTTCCGAGTGGAGAGCCACAACAGCGCCCCCGCTGGAACAGGGAAAGGTAAATATTGCACAGCCTGACAAATTGTTGGCTGTACGTTCCGTGGGCTGCAGTCAGACGGCCGTGGGACACAGGAGGATGGGGGAAGCCTCGATAGGATCCAGAGGCTTCCCCCACTCAAGGTGAGTACCCCCAGGGGCATTTTTTTGCAATACAGAGTCCCTTTAAATTTTCTTAAAATATGACTTTACCTTCTTAAAACAGAAGCCATTTGCAGTTATTCTGCAGCTTTATGTTAGCGAAAAAGATCTCCCATGATGCATCACTGGTGAACAGGCAAATGTCCCCAGTTACACTGCCAATGCTCCATTTGTTGTGCACAACAAATAAATAAAAGACACATACCACACACTATGCTCCTGGCAAAGACAAGCTCAAGAAGGTGTAACTGGTTAAGGGCTCTGCCTCTGACACAGGAGACCAGGTTTAAAACTCAGCTCTTTCTGCTCAGTAAGCTTAATTAGCACCTATTCGGTGAGGAGACCTTGGGCAAGACTCCCTAACACTGCTACTGCCTACTGAGCGCACCCTAGTGGCTGCAGCTCTGGTCCGCCAGTAGAAAAGCGTGAGATAACTGTTTTGTGTCTTGTTTTGATCTTTGGAACAGCATCGTGAATATTCAACAGCACCACCTGCTGGCCAGGTTCAACTTAACAGGCAACACCAAATGAAAGAGAGAATTACTCTAATAAACAATATTTGTGAGCAAAACACTGTCCCTCCATTCTAACAGAAGGTCTGCAGTTAGCCAGCCAGCTCACAGTGAGTTCAGATATCCGTGTCGAAGTGCATGGCATAAAACTCGGGTTGGCGTGGTAATCCAGAAGGAACAACTTTCAATCAGACACAGAAAAAATTAAAGTGTATTTAAAAAAATAACTGTTTACATGACAAAGTGGATGACATCTGGCTGTTTTTTGTAATTTAGTGTGCTGCGTGCATAAATGTATATTACAATTTAAAAAAAATGTTTTAATGAGTATTTAAGCACCAATTACAGGTCTATTAAACAGATGTGTTGGCATGCCAAAAGGCACGTCTACACTGTTGTGTTGTGTACAAGAGCAATTCCGTTTCCAGGGTAACAGTGCTGGGTCGCCTATAGGATATGACTGTTATTTAGCATGTAATGGGTTGCATAACAGACAATTAATATCTGCCATTTATAATGTACATTTTCTCGATTGTAATAACATTCCAAAAAAAAAAAAAAAAAAACTTTAATCAGAGCAAACTTTTCACTATCTCAAAAAATGATGACATCAATTCAGATTGATAATGAGATTTATGTTTAACCTAGCTTAACCCTCCTGGCGGTTTATTAAAATCCGCCAGGGGGCAGCACAGGCGTTTTTTTTTTTTGTTTTTTTTTATATCATGTAGCGAGACAAGGTCATGTAGGAGACAAAGTGCTAGCTGCGTGTAGCAAAAAAAAAATTATGCAAATCGGCCCAGCAGGGCCTGAGCCGCGTCTTCCGGCGGCATAGCCCAAGCTCAGCTCGGGCTTACCGCCAGGAAGGTTAACTCAGGGCCAGTTCAAAGAGTAGGCAGATTGGGTGCTTACCTTGGGTGTATTGCACTGCAAATTTAAAGGACCCCAATCGCGAAAATGGTAAAATTTAAAATACATGTAAACACATATAAATAAGAAGTATGTTTCTTCCAGAGTTAAATGAGCCATACATGACTTTTTTCCCATGTTGCTGTCACTTACAGTAGGTAGTTGAAATCTGAAAGAACCAACAGGTTTTGGACTAGCCCATCTCCTCATGGGAGATTCTCAGGGTTTGGTTTAGTTTCAAAAGCACTTAGTGAATGGCAGTTGCTCTGTCCAACAGCCCAAAAAAGTGTGAAGTGAGCAGGAAGACTGGCCAACATCTTTGTATAAATCCATTGCAGGGAATATATTTTAAAGAATAAAAGCCTTGCTGAGAATCCCCCATAAAGAGATGGACTAGTTCAAAAATTGTCGGTTCTGTCAGATTTCTACTACCTACTGTAGGTGTCAGTGACATCGGAGAAAAGTAATTTGTGGCTCATTTTAATCTGGAAGAAACATACTTCTTATTTGTTTATGTTTACATGTATTTCAAATTTTAAAATTTTTGATAGTGGTCCTTTAGGTACTAGAAAAAAAAGAAGTATCCTATTTAAAACCGCACCACACCAGAGAAATAAATAATTAATTACAAGCTTTATTTGTACAAAGAAGATAGGAAGCTAACACTATTTAAAACTTGTTGCCACCAATCTTGAATCATACACCCCTTTGTCATATAAGATTTCCCCCTCTTCCATCTTCTCCACCTCAACTCATCAGGCTTGATGGAAAAGCATGCACTGGGAGAAGGCATGTTTCTGTATGTCTATGCTCCTCTTGTAGAATGGGCGACAGAGCATGAAGATGTATGCAGCTTCAGTAACAGGCAAGTGGTACTCGGATACCCCCAATCACGGATTCGAGTAAATCTGATCACTGCAGTATCGAAATCCGGATACGCCGTGATCATGATCCAGACTTGATGCCCAATTACAAATTTGACTCGGATTTTAACCATGATTAAAAGTGATATCCGTGATCACGGCCGTGATCACGATTTAACTCTAATAGTTAATAGCAAATTTGCTTGATATGTTAAGAAGACTAGTGGGAACAAGAAGAAAAAAACATTTAAAAAAAAAACTTAGTTTTTGAGAAAATCGATTTCAAAGGAAAAAAGTATTCGTGATTAAAACCCCACCAAAACCCGCCAAATCTAGCGGTTAATAGCAAAGCTCCCTATGCTAGGGACACCAAATTTGCCAGATATGTTAAGAAGAACAGTGGGAACAAGAGGAAATTTTTTTGAAAAAGACCTTATAGTTTTTTTAAAAAAAATCTGTAAAGTTTCAAAGGAAAAAACTATACATTTAAAAAAATGCATTAACTGTCATTTTCCTCTTGTTCCCACTGTTCTACTCAACATATCTGCCAAATTTGGTATTTCTAGCATCTAAGGGGGCTTTGCTATTAACTGCTAAAGTTGGCGGGTTTTTAATCCAGAATGCGGACTAGTGATCACGAGTAACTCGTGATCACAAGTCGGGTAACGAATACAATCACAAGTGCATTCGTGATCGGCATTCGTGATCGAGAGACGATCACGATTGCTGATTACGACCGTGTGATCGGCAAACACGACTCGTGATCACGAGGTCGTGACAAGCACCACTAGTGACAGGAAAGGTATTAAAGTTAGCCCTTTTCTTCTGGGTTAAATGCACCCTTATTACACATGTTGGACCCCAGTTTGGTTACTCATGCAAGTTGTGTCAAGGTGTTTAATTTTCTTTCCCTATTTCATGTGTTGCTCCAATATGTTGCAGATGACCATGATTTAGTCCAAAGCCAAGATTTTGAAGAATGCCCAATGAGGGAGGTACTGTACCTTTTTGTTTAAGAAAACCACAAATAAATTACTTCATGAGTATTCATCTTCCTCAGGCCAGCATTTAGCAGAAAAACTTTTGCAGCAATTGGTAGCAATTACAGCCATTTGTTAATCAGCTTTCCATTTCTAAATGCTATGATTTTTTTTCCCCTATTCCTCTTTGCAATGATACTCAAGCTCTGTCAGGTTGCATGGGTATTGTGAGTCAATATAAGTTTTCAAGTCCAACAACAAATTCTCTATTGAATGAAGATCTGGACTGGTTTAACCTCTAGAGGCCATAACGAGTGTTGTGGTAAAACCATAGATATGTAGCGTTGTCTTTATGCAGGTGGTCATTGTCTTGATGGGAGACGAACCTTCTCTCCTCTGTCAAATTTCTTGAAGGCCACATTAGGTGCTTCTAACACCTTACTTCACAGTTAGGGTGTAGTATATTTAATCACTAGGGGAGTAGCACTGGAGTAGCAGCCCTTACGACTGTGAAAGTTGAGGACCAGAGGAAAAGCAGACTTCAGTGTCCCCCTCTGGGACTTTCTTGGTACCCACAGTGCATACATGCAAAATTTGGGCACCATAAATAGCCAGTTGTAGAATATCTGTAATATTACCTACTGTATATTCTACAGTGGTAATTCTAGCTATCAATATATTTTACCAATATTTTACTGTGGCTAAATCTAAACCTATTCTCACAAGCCCTCCCCCTACTGATGCCTTACCCCAACTAACCCCACACCCAGCTAATCCTAACTGCCTCCCCTTGCCATCGCAAACCCTTAATAACTGCAAACCACAACCGTTTCCAGATACTAACTCAATCACAATCACAGATTTAGTATAAAGATATTGAACAGAGGCGCCAATGTAGAGTAAAAACGTCTAAAAACAGTTTAAAAGGGGGAAGTTGGAGGACTTAGCTCCCTCAAGGGAAAAACAGACCAAAATTCGTTATTTTTATTACAAAAATTACATTAAATTGTAGCTCCAATATGCAACGCGTTTCGTGGGAAGGGTCCCGCTTCGTCAGGCAATCAGTGGAGAAAAAAATAGCTATAGTCTGTAATGCAGCCGAACGCCTCCTGATGTGGGGGGGGGGGGGTGTTATCCCCAACTTTCCGATCTACAGAGAGCGACTTCTTAAATTGAGTGGGTTCAGATTATAATTCTCCACACCTGCTGTTGAAGTGGTTACCTGTCTGGTGACCCACACTGTGAGTATATCTACTGCTGATTTTATTTCTACTGTGGACATCCAAACTACTACACTATATTGGGCTCTTGGTTTCTTCTTCTTTTTTGTTTTACAAGCAATCTCAGATTTGCACATGACCTTCTTTTGTGCTCTAGAATTATATCCTTGCATTCACATTATATCCTCGCATACACAGATGATTATAGGCAATTAGCAAGACATCCCCAATAAAGGAGTGGTTCTGCAGGTTGTGACTACAGACCGCTTCTCAGTTCCTATTCTGGATGATGTTTTAGTCACTTTTGAATGCTGGCAGTGCTTTCATTCTAGAGGTAGCATGACCCACACAAATGGCTCAGATAGTGCAGCTTATCCAGGATGGCAAATCAATGCGAGCTGGTTTGCTGTGTCTATCAGCGTAGTGTCCAGAGCATGGAGGCGCTACCAGGAGACAAGCCAGTACATCAGAAGACATGGAGGAGGCCGTAAGAGGGCAACAGACCAGCAGCAGGACTGTGCTAGCTTCGCCTTTGTGCAAGGAGGAACAGGAGGAGCATTGCCAGAGCCCTGCAAAATGACCTCCAGAGGGCAATTGATGTGAATGTGTCTGCGTGCTCAAATGGTCAGAAACAGAATTCATGAGGGTGGTATGAATGCTCAACGTCCACAGGTTGGGGTTGTGCTTACAGCCCAACACCGTGCGGGACATTTAGCATTTGCCAGAGACCACCAAGATTGCCAAATTCGCCACTGGCCCCGTGTGCTCTTCACAGATGAAAGCAGGTTCACACTCAGCACATGTGCCAGAGTCTGGAGACTCCATAGAGAACATTCTGCTGCCTGCAACATCCTCTAGCATGCCCGGTTTAGCAGTAGGTCAGTAATGGTGTAGGGTGGCATTTGAGCACATCTGGGACATCATGTCTCATTCCATCCATCAACACCACATTGTACCACAGACTGTCCAGGAGTTGGTGGATGCTTTAGTCCAGGTCTGGAAGGAGACCACAGACCATCCGCCACCTCATCAGGAGCATGCCCAGGAGTTGTAGGGAGGTCATACAGGCACGTGGAAGCCACACACACCACAGCCTCATTTTGACTTGTTTTAAGGACATTTCATCAAAGTTGGATCAGCCTGTAGTGTTTTTTTTCCACTTTAATTTCTAGTGTGACTCCAAACCCAGACCTCAATGGGTTGATAAATTTGATTTTAATTGATAATTGTGTGATTTCATTGTTACCACATTCAACTATGTAAAGAACAAAGTATTTAATAACAATATTTCATTCATTCAGATCTAGCATGTCATATTTGTGTGTTCCCTTTATTTTTTGAGCAGTGCATACTGTATATATAGTAATTTACCACATATGGAATTTCTGTGGTTATAATTATGAACACACCTTTTATCAATTACCGTCGCTGTGAAGTGCTTCCTGCACAACTGTTTAATCCAGTAGCAATAACATGACTTAGCCTAATGTTATCCTGCTTCCCAATGGAGCATAGCAATACCTCTCTCACACTGATCCATAATACCTACAGCGAGGGGGTGAAAGCATGCAGGCACGCCCAGAGGAGCTGAACAGACTTTGTAGACGTTCGCTTCAGTTTCAATGTAAAGATCAAAACATAACTCCGAGAACGACACTGATGACACACAAGACCACCCATTGGAGAATAATTCTGGGAAGACTAAGATGAGAAGTTCATGCTAGGGAGCGCTCTGCTCATGAAAAGTAATAATGTTTAGTGGAAAATTTACAGAATAGTGAGGTGAATCTATTGCATTGTCTAATTTTGCTTTACCAACATTGGTCGGCTACAAACCCAGCTGCCAGTTGCTGCAGTGAGTGCATGATGGCATTTCCATGTGAAGATCTTGTCTGGAAAGTGTTGATTCTTTGAGGCAGAATTGACATTTGCTGCTTTATAGAGTACCTGTCATAGGATCCAAAATATAAATTTAGATGCTGGAGAATCATCTGGAAAGGTGGTTAGGCTGAAGACTATTCTTTATAGTGGAGGCAGTGGAAGGACTTGTGAGATAAGTGATCTGAGTAGAAGGAAAGGAAGCTCCCTGATTTGAGCTTTTGTATAGAGCTCTTATAAATACCCTCATTGGTATACCAAGAGTAGTGTTAGGAGGAAATCAGTGGAAACACAATCCAAAAAAAAGGTTGTCTCAAGAGAAAGAAAATTTCACCCGACACTTGACAACACCATCTCTTGGCATACGGCCTCCATTGTGTGCTTATTCTCACTGCATGCTCACTTCTCATGTACTGCATGCTCTTCCTCCCCCCACTCTGCTCATCTCTCCTACCATCTGCACTCTATGCTCCACCCTACCTGCCACCCTGCTCACCTCTAATGCATTGTATGTTCCTCCTCTCCCACTCTGCTCTCCTCTCTTACCGTCTGCACTCTATGCTCCACCTCCCCACACTCTGCTTACCTCTCCTACCATCTGCACTCTATGCTCCACCTCCCCGCACTATGCTTACCCCTCCTACCATCTGCACTCTATGCTCCACATCCCCACACTCTGCTCACCCCTCCTACCATCTGCACTCTATGCTCCATCTCCCCGCACTATGCTTACCCATCCTACCATCTGCACTCTATGCTCCACATCCCCGCACTATGCTTACCCCTCCTACCATCTGCACTCTTTGCTCCACCTCCCCGCACTCTGCTTACCCCCCCCCCCCCACTATCTGCACTATGTGTTCACCCCACCTGCCACCCTGCTCACCTCTTATGCATTGTATGATCCTCCTCTCCCACTCTGCTCTCCTCTCTTACCGACTGCACTCTATGCTTCGCCTTCCCACACTCTGCTCACCTCTCCTACCATCTGCACTCTATGTTCCACCTCCCTGCACTATGCTTACCCCTCCTACCATCTGCACTCTATGCTCCACCTCCCCACACTCTTCTTACCCCTCCTACCATCTGCACTCTATGCTCCACATCCCCACACTTTGCTCACCCCTCCTACCATCTGCACCCTATGCTTCACATCCCCACACTCTGCTCACCCCTCCTACCATCTGCACTCTATGCTCCATCTCCCCACACTCTGCTTACCCCTCCTACCATCTGCACTCTATGCTCCACCTCCCCGCATTCTGCTTACCCCTCCTACCATCTGCACTCTATGCTCCACATCCCCACACTCTGCTCACCCCTTCTACCATCTGCACTCTATGCTCCATCTCCCCACACTCTGCTTACCCCTCCTACCATCTGCACTCTATGCTCCATCTCCCCGCACTCTGCTCACCTCTCCTACAATCTGCACTCTATGCTTCACATCCCCACACTCTGCTTACCCTTCCTACCATCTGCACTCTATGCTTCACATCCCCACACTCTGCTTATCCCTTCTACCATCTGCACTCTATGCTCCACATCCCCACACTCTGCTCACCCCTTCTACCATCTGCACTCTATGCTCCATCTCCCCACACTCTGCTTACCCCTCCTACCATCTGCACTCTATGCTCCCCATCCCCACACTCTACTTACCCCTCCTACCATCTGCACTCTATGCTCCACATCCCCACACTCTGTTTACCCCTCCTACCATCTGCACTCTATGCTCCATCTCCCCGCACTCTGCTTACCCCTCCTACCATCTGCACTCTATGCTCCACATCACCACACTCTGCTCACTCCTCCTACCATCTGCACTCTATGCTTGATCTTCCTGCAGTCTGCTTACCCCTGCTACCATCTGCACTCTATGCTCCATCTCCCTGCACTCTGCTCACCCCTCCTACCATCTGCACTCTATGCTCCACCTCCCCGCACTATGCTTACCCCTCCTACCATCTGCACTCTATGCTCCACATCCCCATACTCTGCTCACTCTTCCTACCATCTGCACTCTATGCTTCACATCCCCACACTCTGCTCACCCCTCCTACCATCTGCACTCTATGCTCCATCTCCCCACACTCTGCTTACCCCTCCTACCATCTGCACTCTATGCTCCACCTCCCCGCATTCTGCTTACCCCTCCTACCATCTGCACTCTATGCTCCACATCCCCACACTCTGCTCACCCCTTCTACCATCTGCACTCTATGCTCCATCTCCCCACACTCTGCTTACCCCTCCTACCATCTGCACTCTATGCTCCATCTCCCCGCACTCTGCTCACCTCTCCTACAATCTGCACTCTATGCTTCACATCCCCACACTCTGCTTACCCTTCCTACCATCTGCACTCTATGCTTCACATCCCCACACTCTGCTTATCCCTTCTACCATCTGCACTCTATGCTCCACATCCCCACACTCTGCTCACCCCTTCTACCATCTGCACTCTATGCTCCATCTCCCCACACTCTGCTTACCCCTCCTACCATCTGCACTCTATGCTCCCCATCCCCACACTCTACTTACCCCTCCTACCATCTGCACTCTATGCTCCACATCCCCACACTCTGTTTACCCCTCCTACCATCTGCACTCTATGCTCCATCTCCCCGCACTCTGCTTACCCCTCCTACCATCTGCACTCTATGCTCCACATCACCACACTCTGCTCACTCCTCCTACCATCTGCACTCTATGCTTGATCTTCCTGCAGTCTGCTTACCCCTGCTACCATCTGCACTCTATGCTCCATCTCCCTGCACTCTGCTCACCCCTCCTACCATCTGCACTCTATGCTCCACCTCCCCGCACTATGCTTACCCCTCCTACCATCTGCACTCTATGCTCCACATCCCCATACTCTGCTCACTCTTCCTACCATCTGCACTCTATGCTTCACATCCCCACACTCTGCTCACCCCTCCTACCATCTGCACTCTATGCTCCATCTCCCCACACTCTACTTACCCCTCCTACCATATGCACTCTATGCTCCACCTCCCCACATTCTGCTTACCCCTCCTACCATCTGCACTCTATGCTCCACATCCCCACACTCTGCTCACCCCTTCTACCATCTGCACTCTATGCTCCATCTCCCCACACTCTGCTTACCCCTCCTACCATCTGCACTCTATGCTCCATCTCCCCGCACTCTGCTCACCTCTCCTACAATCTGCACTCTATGCTTCACATCCCCACACTCTGCTTACCCTTCCTACCATCTGCACTCTATGCTTCACATCCCCACACTCTGCTCATCCCTTCTACCATCTGCACTCTATGCTCCATCTCCCCACACTCTGCTTACCCCTCCTACCATCTGCACTCTATGCTCCCCATCCCCACACTCTGCTTACCCCTCCTACCATCTGTACTCTATGCTCCACATCACCACACTCTGCTTACCCCTCCTACCATCTGCACTCTATGCTCCATCTCCCCACACTCTGCTTACCCCTCCTACCATCTGCACTTTATGCTCCCCATCCCCACACTCTACTTACCCCTCCTACCATCTTCACTCTATGGTCCATCTCCCCGCACTCTGCTTACCCCTTCAATCATCTGCACTCTATGCTTCACATACCCACACTCTGCTCATCCCTCCAACCATCTGCACTCTATGCTCCACCTCCCCACACTCTGCTCACCCCTTCTACCATCTGCACTATATGGTCCATCTCCTGACACTCTGCTCACCCCTCCTACCATCTGCACTCTATGCTCCACATCCCCACACTCTGCTTACCCCTCCTACCATCTGCACTCTATGCTCCACATCACCACACTCTGCTCACTCCTCCTACCATCTGCACTCTATGCTCCATCTTCCTGCACTCTGCTTACCCCTGCTACCATCTGCACTCTATGCTCCATCTCCCTGCACTCTGCTCACCCCTCCTACCATCTGCACTCTATGTTCCACCTCCCCGCACTATGCTTACCCCTCCTACCATCTGCACTCTATGCTCCACATCCCCACACTCTGTTTACCCCTCCTACCATCTGCACTCTATGCTCCACCTCCCCACACTCTGCTTACCCCTCCTACCATCTGCACTCTATGCTCCACATCCCCACACTCTGCTCACCCCTTCTACCATCTGCACTCTATGGTCCATCTCCCGACACTCTGCTGTCCCCTCCTACCATCTGAACTCTATGCTCCACATCCCCATACTCTGCTCACCCCTTCTACCATCTGCACTCTATGCTCCACATCACCACACTCTGCTCACTCTTCCTACCATCTGCACTCTATGCTCCATCTTCCTGCACTCTGCTTACCCCTGCTACCATCTGCACTCTATGCTCCACATCCCCACACTCTGCTCACTCTTAATACCATCTGCACTCTATGCTCCATCTTCCTGCACTCTGCTTACCCCTGCTACCATCTGCACTCTATGCTCCATCTCCCCACACTCTGCTTACCCCTCCTACCATCTGCACTCTATGCTCCACATTCCCACACTCTGCTCACCCCTCCTACCATCTGCACTCTATGTTCCACCTCCCCGCACTATGCTTACCCCTCCTACCATCAGCACTCTATGCTCCACATCCCCACACTCTGTTTACCCCTCCTACCATCTGCACTCTATGCTCCATCTCCCCGCACTCTGCTTACCCCTCCTACCATCTGCACTCTATGCTCCACCTCCCCACATTCTGCTTACCCCTCCTACCATCTGCACTCTATGCTCCACATCCCCACACTCTGCTCACCCCTTCTACCATCTGCACTCTATGCTCCATCTCCCCACACTCTGCTTACCCCTCCTACCATCTGCACTCTATGCTCCATCTCCCCGCACTCTGCTCACCTCTCCTACAATCTGCACTCTATGCTTCACATCCCCACACTCTGCTTACCCTTCCTACCATCTGCACTCTATGCTTCACATCCCCACACTCTGCTCATCCCTTCTACCATCTGCACTCTATGCTCCATCTCCCCACACTCTGCTTACCCCTCCTACCATCTGCACTCTATGCTCCCCATCCCCACACTCTGCTTACCCCTCCTACCATCTGTACTCTATGCTCCACATCACCACACTCTGCTTACCCCTCCTACCATCTGCACTCTATGCTCCATCTCCCCACACTCTGCTTACCCCTCCTACCATCTGCACTTTATGCTCCCCATCCCCACACTCTACTTACCCCTCCTACCATCTTCACTCTATGGTCCATCTCCCCGCACTCTGCTTACCCCTTCAATCATCTGCACTCTATGCTTCACATACCCACACTCTGCTCATCCCTCCAACCATCTGCACTCTATGCTCCACCTCCCCACACTCTGCTCACCCCTTCTACCATCTGCACTATATGGTCCATCTCCTGACACTCTGCTCACCCCTCCTACCATCTGCACTCTATGCTCCACATCCCCACACTCTGCTTACCCCTCCTACCATCTGCACTCTATGCTCCACATCACCACACTCTGCTCACTCCTCCTACCATCTGCACTCTATGCTCCATCTTCCTGCACTCTGCTTACCCCTGCTACCATCTGCACTCTATGCTCCATCTCCCTGCACTCTGCTCACCCCTCCTACCATCTGCACTCTATGTTCCACCTCCCCGCACTATGCTTACCCCTCCTACCATCTGCACTCTATGCTCCACATCCCCACACTCTGTTTACCCCTCCTACCATCTGCACTCTATGCTCCACCTCCCCACACTCTGCTTACCCCTCCTACCATCTGCACTCTATGCTCCACATCCCCACACTCTGCTCACCCCTTCTACCATCTGCACTCTATGGTCCATCTCCCGACACTCTGCTGTCCCCTCCTACCATCTGAACTCTATGCTCCACATCCCCATACTCTGCTCACCCCTTCTACCATCTGCACTCTATGCTCCACATCACCACACTCTGCTCACTCTTCCTACCATCTGCACTCTATGCTCCATCTTCCTGCACTCTGCTTACCCCTGCTACCATCTGCACTCTATGCTCCACATCCCCACACTCTGCTCACTCTTAATACCATCTGCACTCTATGCTCCATCTTCCTGCACTCTGCTTACCCCTGCTACCATCTGCACTCTATGCTCCATCTCCCCACACTCTGCTTACCCCTCCTACCATCTGCACTCTATGCTCCACATTCCCACACTCTGCTCACCCCTCCTACCATCTGCACTCTATGTTCCACCTCCCCGCACTATGCTTACCCCTCCTACCATCAGCACTCTATGCTCCACATCCCCACACTCTGTTTACCCCTCCTACCATCTGCACTCTATGCTCCATCTCCCCGCACTCTGCTTACCCCTCCTACCATCTGCACTCTATGCTCCACATCACCACACTCTGCTCACTCCTCCTACCATCTGCACTCTATGCTTGATCTTCCTGCAGTCTGCTTATCCCTGCTACCATCTGCACTCTATGCTCCATCTCCCTGCACTCTGCTCACCCCTCCTACCATCTGCACTCTATGCTCCACCTCCCCGCACTATGCTTACCCCTCCTACCATCTGCACTCTATGCTCCATATCCCCATACTCTGTTCACTCTTCCTACCATCTGCACTCTATGCTCCATCTTCCTGCACTCTGCTTACCCCTGCTACCATCTGCACTCTATGCTCCATCTCCCCACACTCTGCTTACCCCTCCTACCATCTGCACTCTATGCTCCACATCCCCATACTCTGCTCACTCTTCCTACCATCTGCACTCTATGCTCCATCTTCCTGCACTCTTCTTACCCCTGCTACCATCTGCACTCTATGCTCCATCTCCCTGCACTCTGCTCACCCCTCCTACCATCTGCACTCTATATTCCATCTCCCCACACTATGCTTACCCCTCTTACCATCTGCACTCTATGCTCCATATCCCCACACTCTGTTTACCCCTCCTACCATCTGCACTCTATGCTCCACATCCCCACACTCTGCTCACCCCTTCTACCATCTGCACTCTATAGCCCATCTCCCGACACTCTACTTACCCCTCCTACCATCTGCACTCTATGCTCCACATCCCCACACTTTGCTCACCCCTTCTACCATCTGCACTCTATGCTTCAAATCACCACACTCTGCTCACTCTTCCTACCATCTACACTCTATGCTCCATCTCCCTGCACTCTGCTCACCCCTCTTACCATCTGCACTCTATGCTCCACCTCCCCGCACTATGCTTACCCCTTCTACCATCTGAACTCTATGCTCCACATCCCCGCACTATGCTTACCCCTTCTACCATCTGAACTCTATGCTCCATCTCCCTGCACTATGCTTACCCCTCCTACTATATGCACTCTATGCTCCACATCTTCACATTCTGCTCACCCCCCTTACCATCTGCTTTCTATGCTCCACATCCCCACAGTCTGCTCACCCCTCCTACCATATGCACTCTATGCTCCACATCACCACACTCTACTTACCCCTCCTACCATCTGCACTCTATGCTCCACATCACCACACTCTGCTCACCCCTCCTACCATCTGCCCTCTATGCTCCACATCCCCACACTCTGCTCACCCCTTCTACCATCTGCACTCTATGCTCCATCTCCCCGCACTCTGCTCACCCCTTCTACCATCTGCACTCTATGCTCCATCTCCCCGCACTCTGCTCGCCCCTTCTACCATCTGCACTCCAAGCTCCACCTCCCCGCACTATGCTTACCCCTCCTACCATCTGCACTCCAAGCTCCACCTCCCCGCACTATGCTTACCCCTCCTACCATCTGCACTCTATGCTCCACATCACCACACTCTACTTACCCCTCCTACCATCTGCCCTCTATGCTTCACATCACCACACTCTGCTCACTCTTCCTACCATCTACACTCTATGCTCCATCTCCCTGCACTCTGCTCACCCCTCTTACCATCTGCACTCCAAGCTCCACCTCCCCGCACTATGCTTACCCCTCCTACCATCTGCACTCCAAGCTCCACCTCCCCGCACTATGCTTACCCCTCCTACCATCTGCACTCTATGCTCCACATCACCACACTCTACTTACCCCTCCTACCATCTGCCCTCTATGCTCCACATCACCACACTCTGCTCACCCCTCCTACCATCTGCCCTCTATGCTCCACATCACCACACTCTACTTACCCCTCCTACCATCTGCACTCTATGCTCCATCTCCCCGCACTCTGCTCACCCCTTCTACTATCTGCACTCCATGCTCCACCTCACCTGTCACCCTGCTCACCTCTCATGTATTGGATGTCTCTCCTCACCCACTCTGCTCTCCTCTCCTATCATGTGCACTTTATGCTCCACCTCCCCGCACTCTGCTTACCTCTCCTATCATCTGCATTCTGTTCTCCACCTTCCCACACGCTGCTCACCTCTCCTACAATCTATTCATGATACCAACATTTATGGTCATTTTCCTGGTTTTAGCAACCACTTCCTATTTCAGAAAGACAAGACAAGACCAGGTATATTTTGTACTGGCTTCAGAATTTTTAGAAACAAACATTAGGCAGAGCTGCACCTGACAGGACTTACTGTAAGTGTCGCCAACTGTGATAAATTTAGGAATGTAAATCAGGGTGAGCAAAGATTTTAGAATGGGCAAACACTGACTAAATAATGTATACATAAATATAGTAAAAAATAAGCAATTTGATTAATCACATAGTTTTCACTACAGTTCCTTTTTTAAAGTAGGGAAAGAGGAGCTTGATCCATACTCAAGATTGCACAATTATACACGTAGGAAGAAGGACATTGCAGCCCTTAGGGGTCTATATGATTATACTTGTGGAGGGACATGACTATACTATTATAGGGAACTTAGGGGATATAGCAACACTTGTATGTGGACATGGCGATATTTGTGGAGGGAGTCGGACTTATGGTAGTTAAATTTGGTGGGGGTCATGAAAATACTGGTAGGGGTACATGGCAATACATGTTTATGCATTGCATAGACATAATTATACAGTGTTTGCGAGGAGAACAGGGTCATAGCTATGCGTGTATCTTTTGTCAACTTATACTCTAGTCTTTCTCCAACTTAATAGGTGGTTGACTTATCAAGGTAGGCTTTATTTTGAGTATACATTGTATAAGTGTTCTTAGAGATGATTGGTGTGCGCAGTTAAAGGTGATGTGGGAATTACAACAATGTAAGCCAGCAGATCAATGCCAGTTTTGACCAGGCCAGTTCAGCTCCTAATTGCCAGCAGAGGTTACTGTTTGGTGTACTGGAGAAGGGCTGCTTATTCAGCATAATAAAAAGCCTGTTTCCTGCACAAAGAAGATTGACCTCTAGTGGTGGGATGGAGCAGACTCACCTATACAACACTTAAAGGATACATCCAGGCTAAAAGAAAAATCAAAATCCACTTACCTGGGGCTTCCTCCAGCCCTGGCAGCCGACCTGTGCCCTTGCCGCAGCTCTGGTGGCTCCTGGTGTCCTTTGCTGCAGAAGCTGACCTCGCCAGATCGGCTTCCGGGTCGGCTTCTCCTGCGCTCCACGGCGTGGGTCACATGGTCTCGCCGACATCATCAAGAATGTACTGTGCAGGCACAGAACTACTGTGCCTGCGCAGTACAGACCTGATGACATCGGCTAGACCACGTGAGCGCAGGAGAAGCCGGCCTGGAAACCGACATGGCGAGGTCGGCTTCTGCAGCGGAGGACACCGGGAGCCACCGGAGCCGTGGCGAGGGCACAGGACGCCTGTCAGAGGCTAGACTCTAGAGGAAGCCCCAGGTAAGTGGATTTTGATTTTTCTTTTAGCTTGGACCTCTCCTTTAAGGTGGCCATACATCAGATGACTTGGCAGCCAATCGACCATCCAATTCGATTCTTATAATCGGATGAAAATCAGTGCCGCCAATAGCATGCCTGATCGAAAATGCGACCAATTTCAGGACGATATTGGTGGCATGTATCGATCAAACATGCTGCAAGATGTAGGGTCAACATACTCGATCGGGTGTGAATTTCATGCTGAAATCGATCAGGAATCAGCCTGCAGTGTACGGGCAACTGACAGATCTCTCTCTAATTAGATTCGATCAGAGAAAGATCTGTCTCTTGGTCGATCTGCCCATACTTCGTCTGATATAGGGGCAACTTTACAGTGACTGCAAACCCAATAGCTACACTTACTGCAATCCATCTGATGCATATAGCAGCGTACAGAAAGGAGAAATGTAAAGTGTACTTTTAAGTAAATGATGCCCAGATTTTAATTTTAAAGCAGAAAATTCCATGATCAGTTCATTTAGGAATCTAAACCATAGTTTACATAAGTATGTCATATGTTATAGCTATTATTTTTTATGGAGAAGTGTACATAGCATCCTCTATTTAAACTATTTCAACCGGATGACGGCACAAAATATGTAAACTTTATTTTTAAGAAAACAAATATTTAAGGTTTCGAGCTGCCACTAAGAGTGAAGGATGATGATGATGAATAAGTATATCTATATTTCCATTATCGCCACTTTAAAATATAGCAAAGCCGGTAGGAGTTTCACAGTATTCTTGTGTTTCAGATGGCGCTGGGCCAGAAACCACGGATACAGAGCGATGTTAACCCTAGTACGGCGCAGAAAGAAAAAACAAGATGGCTCAGCAATTAACAGCATTATATATGTTAGTGTTAAGTAATAACAGATGTTTCTGTTAGTTCCCAACACATTCCTTGCAAACCAGGGGCTGTAGATGTTGACAAAAGTTTATTAAACTGCATTAGCTTTCTGTTCCTTTTTTCTTGTAAATAGTCAGTAAACCGTGCTGGCTGAAACTCATGCTCCCAAAATTAAAGTGAAACTCCGGACACTGAAATGGGACAATACAGCTTTTGAGGCGGCCAGGCTCCAACGTTCTTATGATTTGACATCTTTTTAACTGAACCCTGTAATTGCCGTTCGCAAAACACTGTACAAATAGGCTGGGGTCTGCTCTCAAATCCTTATTCCTGTATGAGCAGGGGTGAAGCAGATGCCAAAGCACTGGTTGCAGTTGTTATTGAGGCCAGGAGAAGGTTGGGGCCTAGTTTTCCTTAACTGTCCCTTTTATATTTCTGTTATACTCTAGTCTGTGATCACTAAACACGTGCACTTAAAGGGACTCCGAGCAGTGCAGAAACTATGGAAAGATGCATATCATTTTAAAGCTCTCTTTCTCCTCTTTCCAATGATATGTAAACCACCGCCCTACGCCTTTTAGTTTTCGCTATTTTCGCGATTGAAATTGCCGCGGCCGCAATTTCAATTGCGAAAATAAAGAAAACTAAAAGGCGTAGGGCAACGATTTAGGTGTCGCCAGAAAGAGGATAAAGAGAGCTTTAAAATGATATCCATTTTTCCGTAGTTATATCGTATTACACAGGCCGACTTTTTCTGCTGAATGGAGCTGCTGACACTGGGGAAAGTGTCGTCCTGTGTAATACAAGTAACTATGGAAAGATGGATATCATTTTAAAGCTCTCTTTCTCCTCTTTCTGGCGATACCTAAATCGTCACTCTACGCCTATTAGTTTTCTTTATTTTCGCGATTGAAATCGCGGCCGCGGCAATTTCAATCGCAAAAATAGCGAAAACTAAAAGGCGTATGGCGGCGGTTTATATATCATTGAAAAGAGGAGAAAGAGAGCTTTAAAATGATATGCATCTTTCCATAGTTTCTGCACTGCTCGGAGTCCCTTTAAATAGAATACTGGAGGAGGTGCAGGATGTGTGGGGACTGGTGAAGTTATGGTATGGAGTTAGGAACTGAGTGTCTACCGGTCTCTGCATGAGAAATACCATCTCTGCTCATTAGCATAGGAGATGGCAAAGATGGGGATACCTGAGTTTAATCCTTTGGGCAGGCTTGGGGCCCCATCATAGTTTTGCTATGGGCTCCTGAATTTGTACTGTATCTGTATGTATCTTCTGTGTAGACAAAGTTAGAGAAAGCCTTCATCTTAAGTTCAGTTTCTTATACAGTGAGGGGGAAAAATATTTAATCCACTGCTGTGTTTGCTCGTTTGCCCTTTTATTTATTTATTTATTTATTTATTATATTTATAAAGCACCAACATATTATGCAGCGCTGGGCATTAGTTTAGGTTACAGACAATATTTAGGGGTGACATACAGCATAAAGACAACACAGGAATACAAGGAAAACCAGATCACGCAGCACAGTATGAGTACAAGGTAATGCTTAGTCACTGGATGGAAGCATGGAGATTAGGCAAGTTAGGTTCACTCAGATGCATAGCATGGGTGCACAGTAATGGAGGTGCATGATCAGGTAGGACACAAAAGGAAAGGAGGAGGACCTTGCCCAAAGGATTATAATCTAGAGGGAGAGGTAAGGACACGAAAAGTAGGGGACCAGAGTTCAGCTGTGGGTTTAGAGCACTTGTAGTAGGCCAGAGTGAAAGGTGAGTTTTGAGGGCCTTCTTGAAGATGTTGAAGGAGGGGGCTGCCCTAATAGGTGGAGGTAGGGAGTTCCATAGTGTTGGAGCAGCTCTTGAGAAGTCCTGGAGGCTTGCATGGGACTGGGTGATGCGAAGGGCGGTCAGGCGAGGTTCATTGGAGGAGCGGAGTGAGCGGCTAGGTGTGTACCTCTGAGTAAGATCGGAAATGTAGGTTGGACAGGTTTTGTGGACAGATTTGTAGGTCAGACACAGTATCTTGAATCTGATTCTGGACTGGATAGGAAGCCAGTGGAGCGATTCACGGAGGGGAGCCGCCCTGGTGGAGCGATGGGAGGAGTGGATAATTCTGGCTGCCGCATTCATGATGGACTGCAGCGGGGCTATTCGGGTCATAGGGAGACCAGACAGAAGGGCATTGCAGTAGTCAAGGCGGGAAATTATGAGGACATAGATGAGGAGTTTGGTGGTGGCAGAGGTCAGGAAAGGGCGGATCTTGCAGATGTTACGAAGGTGGAAGTTGCAGAACTTTGTGAGGTTTTGGATGTGAGGAGTGAAGGAGAGTGCGGAGTCCAGGGTGACACCCAGACAGCAGGCTTGAGAGGTAGGGCGAATGGTAGTGTGGTTAACAGTGACATACACATCTGGGAGGTTCAGGGATGGCCGGGGTGGGAAGATCATAAATTCTGTTTTTCCAGATTTAGTTTCAGGAACCTAGTGGACATCCAGGAGAAGATGGCAGGAGGAGACCTTGTCCATGGTAGTGGCGGTGGATATGTCAGGGGTGTGGAGGTAGATCTGGGTGTCATCTGCATACAGATGATAGTTAAAACCCAGGAGATAACCTTGCCAATGGATAGTGTGTATAGGGAGAACAGTAGGGTTCCAAGGACCGAGCTTTGGGGGACTCCCACCGAGAGGTGGTTGGGGGTGGATGAGGACTGAAGGAAGGAGGTCATAAAGGAGAGGTTGGAGAGGTAGGATGAAAGCCAGGTCAGGGCAAGGTCATGAATGCCCATGGACTGGAGGAGTAGGGGATGATCTACTGTGTCAAAAAGCTGCTGAAAGGTCAAAGAGGAGGAGAATGGTGTATTTACCTTGAGCTTTAGCTAAGACAAGGTCAATGACCACTTTGGTGAGAGCAGTTTCGGTTGAGTGGGTAGGCCGAAATCCAGATTTCAGTGAGTCTAGCAGTGAGGTACTGGGTCACGCATTTGTGAACCAGACGCTCAAGGAGTTTTGAGGCAAAGGAGAGGAGGGAGATAGGGCGGTAGTTGGAGGGGAGTGAGGGGTTGAGGGAGGGTTTCTTGAGCCAAAAAATGACCAAGAAATGACCAGTCTATAATTGTAATGATATTATTGTAGCTTTGAGAGACAGAAGAACAACAAAAGAAGGCTCTGTAGCCCAGTCCCCTAAAGTCAAAGCTTGATGTGCATTTTAATAAGTAAAATAAGTATTTGTTCCCCTATAACAAGATGAGTTTGTTCCCTGTGCTTAATATCTGCCTTACCTTAGTATTAGGATAGAAGCAAGATGATGCCAAGTGTGAAGTGGGTTGGGCCCCGATCAGGCGGAGGCAAGGTAAGGATGGTAGTGGGCTATGCTTCTGAACCAGGAAGACCAGCAAAACTGTGGAGTTCAGTACAACCTGGTTCATGGCAGGACCTGCACTGTTAAGGAGGCTGTATAGTGTACAACCTTGCCTCCAGTTTACTCTCATGCAAACCTCCACAGATTTTCTGTAACTTTGCATTACCTATACTTTTATTAATCAATTTTTAATTTCTAGTACTGATGTCATGATTTGGTTTAAACTGGAATTGGTGTATTAAATGAAACCTTTACCAATTATTCCCAGGGATGATCGTAGTCAGCCAACTTCGCTACGTTGGAACTACGCATAGTTTTACGCAATTACGCTTCGCCAAACTACGGCTTTGAAATCAAATATTCGCTTTGTATGCATTTTGTAGACTATGCGTTAAAATACGCAATTACGTGCAATGCGAAGCATAGTGTATGTGAATGTTTATGCCAGTATGCAGAAAATTTTACACATTAATTCCTTTAAAATTCTTATACCGGGAACTCTTCTATGCGTACATTCCCCTTTCCAATGCGTAAATTTGCAATCGGAAAATTAGATGCGACATGCGAGTAATGCATTCGTAGTTCACTACGCAATACACATGTTTACTACGCATAGTGGGCGTAAGCTACACGTAGCGGTACTTCACTACGTGTAAATTCATAAGTGTTGTTTTGAAACTTCACCTACGATGCGTAGATGCAAACTACGATGCGTAAATTCGCACTGGCGTAGTTTCTGCTCATCCCTGATTATTCCTAATTTCTGATGTGTGTAGATCCATGACCATAATTTGCCTCAGCTTCAAAGTGGAGATCTACCATTATTTGTTGTCAGCCCCTGCTCTGCTTTAAGGGGAATTTAAAGGGATATGAATATGTGCGCTGCCATTGGTCACTGTTTTGTGTTTATTGGACATTCATGTCCCTCACAGAGCAAATCTCCAACCACCAGTGACAAAGAGTAAAATAAGGGTAACAGTAAAAAAGGGCGCAGGAGACTAGTGGACAAATCGGGCGCTGCCATTCACTCCTATAATAAATATCGTTTAATGGGCGCCCAACAGGAAAAAAGGGCGCCGGAGAAAAATAACGTTTTAAAAGCGGCGCCCGGAGACTTTTAATGTTTTATAACTGCTTCTCATGATTACACATTATTTAATGATTTATACATTTTTTAATATTATTTTTAAACAAAAAACAGTACAATTATTTTTAAACGAAAAACCGCACAATATTTTTTTGAAACTTTATTAATGCTTATCACAGGGGGGTCTTAGGTTTAGGCACCACCAGGGGGGTCTTAGGTTTAGGCACCACCAGGGGGGTCTTAGGTTTAGGCACCACCAGGGGGGTCTTAGGTTTAGGCACCACCAGGGAGGTCTTAGGTTTAGGCACCACCAGGGGGGTCTTAGGTTTAGGCACCACCAGGGGGGTCTTAGGTTTAGGCACCACCAGGGGGTCTTAGGTTTAGGCACCACCAGGGGGTTCTTAGGTTTAGGCACCAATACGGGGGTCTAGGGGTTAGGGGTAGGTACAGGGAGGGTTACCTACTAATTTTTTTTTAAATGTTATTATACGTTTCACTTTTTAAACGGAAGATTAACGTTTTCACAATTGCCGATTTCATGAACATTATTTAATGATTTATAACTTTATAAAACATTATTTTTAAACGAAATATAGTACATTATATTTTTAAATGTTATCCATGTTTATCGTTTAAAACCCCGCGCCCTTTTTTTTCCAGCGCCCCTTTTTAACGTACGCAAAATAAGCCATACACATGAACTTACCTGGTCAGTAAGAAGTAATTCTTATTATGAAATCTAGCCATGGTTGTATCTGGGAACAGACAGACCAAGCAATAGTCTGGAGCATCTTCTAGTATACAGGGCTTGATACTGCATCCTGTACACTAATGAATTTCTGTTTTAGGTCGTCTGCAGTGCACAGCACAGTACATTACTGTGTTCCTGTAATGTATTCCAGCTTTCCAAGGTATTCTGCAGGAGGGCTGTATCTAGGCATAGACAGTCCCAGGCAAAGGGCTGGGGGCACCCTCTCATGCACTGTCTGTATTAATAAAATCATGTTTCACTCAGTCTGCAGGGCACCGCACAGTATATTCCATTTAAAGTATTGCAGCATTATAGGATCACCATCAGTTTATGGGACCCCCATCAGGTAATGCAAACACACATAGATATACAATGGGTGGGTCAGTAACCACTTGAAGGGAGCATTCTGCCTGTTGGGGGTCACGGACTACTTGAAGGGAGAATGTGGCCTAATAAACATCACCAGCTACTGGGGGAGGGGGATGCTTCCTAATAAAGATCTTATCAGTAGTTGTTTTTGCCCAGTGGGTGCCTTGAAAAAATTCAAAGCCATTAAGGCGCCATCATTCCAAAAAGTTTGAGAACCACTCCCTTATACTGTAGTGTAATCTTTCGCTGATGCTATTGTTGTTTCGCAGCAGGCTCCCTTCTCTCCATTGAGTGTATGCATGTGGAGAGGTGGATTTAACCACTTGCCGACCGCACACTCATAACGTGCGTCGGCAAAGTGGCAGCTGCAGGACCAGCGACGCAGTACTGCGTCGCCAGCTGCAGCCTAATTAATCAGGAAGCAGCCGCTCGTACGAGCGGCTGCTTCCTGTCAATTCACGGCGGGGGGCTCCGTGAATAGCCTGCGGGCCGCCGATGGCGGCTCGCAGGCTAGATGTAAACACAAGCGGAAATAATCCGCTTTGTTTACATTTGTACGGCGCTGCTGCGCAGCAGCGCCGTAAGGCAGATCGGCGATCCCCGGCCAATCAGCGGCCGGGGATCGCCTCCATGTGACAGGGGACGTCCTGTCACTGGCTGCACAGGACGGATAGCGTCCTGTGCAGCCCAGATCTCCCGGGGGAGCAGGTAGGAGAGGGAGGGGGAGGATTTCGCCGCGGAGGGGGGCTTTGAGGTGCCCCCCCCGCAAAATGCCAGCCAGGAGGAGCGATCAGACCCCCCCTGCACATCATCCCCCTAGTGGGGAAAAAAGGGGGGCGATCTGATCGCTCTGAGTGCCCTTTGATCTGTGCTGGGGGCTGCACAGCCCACCCAGCACAGATCACCTAAAACAGCGCTGGTCCTTAAGGGGGGGTAAAGGGTGGGTCCTCAAGTGGTTAAAGAGGAACTTAACCCAGGATTGAACTTTATTCCAATCAGTGGCTGATACCCCCTTTCCCTTGAAAAATCATTACCTTCTTTCCAATTAGATCATCGGAGGGGAGAGGGGGGGGAGGGTCTGAATGGCTGATAATGTGGTGAAACCCCTCCCACAATGTGATGTCATGACCATGTTCCTAACAGTTTGCTGGCTGTGAAACTTGTTGCATAGAGATGGCCCGAACCTTCGATTTTCGATTCGCAAACCGCGAACGGGAGCTTCCGCAAAAGTTTGGTTCACGCGAACTTCCGCGAACTGCAATAGACTTCATTGGGGAGGCGAACTTTGAAAACTAGAAACACTTATGCTGCCCACAAAAGTGATGGAAAAGATTTTTCAAGGGGTCTAACATCTGAGTTTTTGCATGGATGAGTGGGATAGATGCCAAAAGTCCCTGGGAAAAATCTGGATTTGGCGTAAAGCAGCGTTTTAAGGACAGAAATCACATTAAATGCTAAATTGCAGGCCTAAAGTGCTTTAAAACATCCTGCATGTGTATACATCAATTAGGGAGTGTAATTAGAGTACTGCTTCACACTGACACACCAAATTCACTGTGTAACGCACCGCAAACAGCTGTTTGTGTTGTGACGACCCTGCTGGACTGGTGCGCACCATGGCGAGAGTGCAGGCCGTGGCGGTTTTCTAGTCCATATGGTCGCCGGGCTGTGGTAGATCAATGATAGAACAACAGTGACTTTCCAGCTGATCAAATTTGGGCTGTCCACAATGAAGCAACGACCTTACTATCTTGGGTGTGCCCCCCCACCCGAGACACTCATATAGCCGTCTGTCATTGTTTCATTGTGATACGCAAGCCCCTTCACCGTGGCAAGGTAATGATCACGAAGGGGAATTAGCACATGTACATGCCTTTTGTTTTGTTGTTGCAGCTGCAGTGCAGCCAGAAAAATTAGGCAGGCATGTACACGCACCAGAAAAAGTAGTATAGCGGCCGCTGCTAGCAGAATCCACGTGGAGTCCTGGACCCTATTGGTGGTGGCGGAGAGGGTAGTTAAGCGGTCTGCGGGCAGAGGTGCTGTGTGGGAAGTGACTTAGTCTCGAGGCAGGCAGTCACACGGCATGCAGGCAGAGATGCTGTGTGTGGGGACTGACTTAGTCTTTGGGCGGGCAGTAGCCCTCCGGGATCCATGTCTCATTCATTTTGATAAAGGTGAGGTACTGAACACTTTTGTGACTTAGGCAACTTCTCTTCTCAGTGACAATGCCTCCAGCTGCGCTGAGAGTCCTTTCTGACAGGACGCTTGAGGCAGGGCAAGACAGAAGTTAGATGGCAAATTGTGACAGCTCTGGCCACAGGTGAAGCTTGCGCACCTAGTAGTCCATCGTTGCTCATACTGTCGATGGTTCTTTCTCTACCATTGTTAAAGAAAGCGTACGGCCGGGGAGTCAGGGTTCGATTACGGTCCGGAGTTGGAGCCTGAGAAACGGCTACCACCACACATCCAAGGAAGGCAGCAGGCACGGCATGCAAGTCCCGAGGTAGTGACAAAAAATAACATTACAGGAGGACTTTCGAGGCCCTGCTGTATATGAGACTAATCAATTCTAAATCCTTTAACGAGAATCTGTTATGGAGGGCAAGTCTGCCATCCATTCAAGTGAAAGGTATGCACTGACTGCCAGGTATAATACAATGTGCAGTCACAGATGCAGTGAAAGGTATGCAGTGACAGGTATTACAATACAATGTGCAGCTGTCACACAGGTGCAGTTAACAGGTATGCTCGGAGTGGTATATTACACAGCGTGCGGTCACACAGGTACTGTGAACAAATATGCAATGACTGGTATTACAAATGTGCACCTGTCACACACAGACAGGTACCGGATAGGCACAGTGACACTGCGTGCGCTCACGTAGGTAGGTGGGTGCATTGAAGTGAAGAACAGGTAGGTATATGCAGTGATGGGTATTGCAATGTGCACCTGTCACACACAGACAGGTACCGGACAGGCACAGTGACACTGCATGCGCTCACGTAGGTAGGTGGATGCACTGAAGGGAACAACAGGTAGTAGGTATATACAGTGATGGGTATTATAATGTGCACCTGTCACACACAGACAGGTACCAGACAGGCACAGTTACACTGCGTGCGCTCACGTAGGTAGGTGGGTGCACTGTGAACAACAGGTAGGTATATGCAGTGATGGGTATTACAATGTGCACCTGGCACAGTAGTAATAATTATACCACCAAGGGGCCAAAGGCCAGCTGCGGCTGACTGACAGGGCTGTATATAATGCAAGTGGGCCACAAAAAAAAAAAAAAATAGATCACAAGAACAAGATTAGCTCTCAAAAGAGCTGTTCAGGGGTGCTTTTTTAGCAATAAGAATCAGGAAGGAGCAAGCTAAGAAGCCTACAAAATCCTAACTAAGCTTTCCCTATAGGTCTCTGCATAGCAGCTCTCCCTTCTCTAATTACTGCAGGCACACGAGTGAGTCCAATGCCTGATGCTGCCTGCCTTTTTTAAGGGGGGTGGGGCTCCAGGAGGGAGTGTAGCCTGATTGGCTACAATGTGCCTGCTGACTGTGATGTAGAGGGTCAAAGTTGACGCTCATGATTCACTATGGGGGCAAACCGAACTTCCGGAAAAGTTCACAGTTCTCTGCAAACGCGAACCACCGAAGTTTGTCGGGAACCGTTCGGGCCATCTCTATTGTTGCATTGTGGGAAATAACGTCTGTTTCCAACTGCCAAGCAAGGAATATTTCCCTCTGTGCAATTCTGTACAGATCACCTGGCAGGACTAAAGCTGTGGCCACCTGTAATACATTTTAGAATGTAAATCAGGCAGAGGAAAGATTTTACAAGGAAAAACACTGACAAAATAATTTATAAATGAGTATTGTAAAAAATAAGCAATTGTATTCATTATGTTATTTTTACTACAGTTTCTCTTGAAAGTGAGCCTGAAGTGATTTTTAAATAAAACAACCAGATACTTACCTAAGGAGAGGGAAGGCTCTGGGTCATATAGAGCTTCCCTGTTCATCTCCTGGTCTCCTTGTTCCAGCACTGTAACCTCCAACGGGTTAAAAACTGCTCTCATCTGGCACGGGAGGCTTTTGGAAATCTTCAAGAGCCTGGATGCTCCAGAAGATGGGCAACTCCGCATTGTGCATGAGTGAGCGCAGTGGCGCATACGCACAGGGCCGGATTACCAACCAGGCAACAAAAGCAGTCGCTAGGGGACCCATTCAGAGTCAAAGGGGCCCCATCAGCACATAAATCAGCCCACGCCATCCTGTCAGCGGTGGCTGGATGGTATAATGGTTAAAGGGACTCTGAGCAGTGCAGTAACTATGGAAAGATGCATATCATTTTAAAGCTCTCTTTCTCCTCTTTCCAATGATAATGATGCCACCCTACGCCTTTTAGCTTTTGCTATTTTTGCAAACGAAATCGCAGCCACGGCAATTTTGATCGCGAAAATAGCAAAAACTAAAAGGCGTAGGGTGGCAGTTTATCTATCATTGGAAAGAGGAGATAGAGAGCTTCAAAATTATATGCATCTTTCCATAGTTACATTGTAATACACAGGACGACTTTTCTCCAAAGTCGGCAGCTCGATTCAGCCCAATGCAATGAAATATAAGGAACCCCGGGGGATATAATTACAAACATCATGCTGGTAGGTGTGAGGATGTAATTCATTAGTTGTGGGTATGCTTAAAGGCTTTAAATACCCACAGGCACTGCTCGGAGTCCCTTTAAGGGCTCTGCCTCTGACACAGGAGACCAGGGTTCGAATCTCGGCTCTGCCTGTTCAGTAAGCCAGCACCTATTCAGTAGGAGACCTTACACAAATCTCTCTAACACTGCTACTGCCTATAGGGTGCGTCCTAGTGGCTGCAGCTCTGGCGCTTTGAGTCCGCCAGGAGAAAAGCGCGATATAAATGTTATTTGTCCTGTCTTGTCTTGTCAAATGATGCCGTGCGCTGCTGATTGTCTTCAGAGCCAGGCTCTCCTCCTAGGTCCCCCTCCTGCTACTGTGCGCTCTGCCGCTGCCCACCCCTCCCTCCCTTCCCACAGAGAACCACAGCTGCAGCAAGAATGATAGCAGCAGATGGCAAACGCTCACTCACCTATCCATGATCCAAGCGATAGAGATCCCGTCATCTGAAACCCATCTGTCTCTTCTACAGTGCAGCCGCTCGCTCTGAACTTCCTGATTTTCAGATCAGACAGGAAGTAGGAAGTAGTAATAGTAGTAGTAACAGAGCGGCAGCCCTCTAGAGACAGATGGGCTCCGGATGACGGGACCTCTATTGCTTGGATCGCAATAGGTGAATGTGAGTCATCTGGTGCTGTCATTCTCCCCCGCTGTGGCTGCCTTCTCTGCTGGACTATCATATTCACTGGGATGGAGGCTGCATGGTGGCTGTCTAGTTTGGGAGGAAATTGGTTGTTCGGTGGTGAGGGTGGTTATGTAAATTTGTCTGGGGAACGGCTTCCGGTTTGGCGGTGTCCAGAACTTACTGCTATTGCCAGGCTGGAGATGCAGGGGGAAAGTGCTGCTGCTGTGATATCTGGTGCCCTCTTCACAGGGGTGCCCCAGCCCCTGAGTGCAAATGTCCCAGCCATTCATCTCTCACTCTGCATTTTGCAGCTGCTATTCCCTGCATTGTGCACCCACATAGGAAAGCGGGCTGTTGCCCATAGCAACCAGTAGCTTGGCTGCCCCGGTGTGTGAGGCATGTTGTTGTGCAGCTGCATCTTCTGATTCTATTACGACATGATGGGGGGCCCAAATCAGTTACTTTGCTTAGGGCCCCATTTAGCCTTAATCCGGCTCTGCATACGCAGTATAGGGCCGCCTATTTTCGGGAGAACTCGGGCTCCCGAATACTTCCAAAGCCTCCCGCGGCTTAAGAGAGCGCGTTTTCAATCCATCGGAGGTTAAAGCGATGGAACAAAAAGACCAGGAGAGGATAGGGAAGGCTTTAAGGGACCCAGAGCCTTCCTCCTTCTTAGGTAAATATCTGTTTTTTTATTTGAAAGGGGCACTACAGCAAAAAACTGTAAAATTTTAAATATGTGCAAACATATACAAATAAGAAGTAAATTTTTTCCAGCGTAAAATGAGCCATAAATTACTTTTCTCCTATGTTGCTGTCACTTACAGTAGGCAGTAGAAATCTGGCAGAAGTGACAGGTTTTGGACTAGTCCATCTCTTCATATGGGATTCTCGGCAAGGCTTTAATTCTTTATAAAGATATTCCTGGAAAAGGATTTAAACAATGATGCCGGCCAGCGTCCCTGCTCCATACACCGTTTTTTGGTAGTTGGACAGAGCAACTGCCATTCACTAAGTGCTTTTGAAAATAAATATATCCCTGAGAATCCCCTATAAAGAGATGGGCTAGTCCAAAACCTGTCACTTCTGTCAGAGTTCTACTACCTGGCTACTGTAAGTGACAGCAACATAGGAGAAAAGTAATTTATGACTCATTTTACTTTGGAAAAAATGTACTTCTTAGTTGTATATGTTTGCACAAATTTAAAATTTTACAGTTTTTCGCCATAGTGCCCCTTTAAAAATCACTTCAGTGGCCTTGTCTTGGACACCACATAGGTCAGAAATGGCCCTGATTCTAGCAGTAAGGCCTAGTGCACACCAGAGCGTTTCCGCTGCGGTTTGCGATCTGCTTGCGGGTGCGGATCCGCCAGGGTAATGTATTTCAATGGGCTGGTGCACACCAGAGCGGGAGGCGTTTTGCAGAAACGCATATTCCTGGGCTGCTGCAGATTTTGGATTGCGGAGGCGTTTCTGCCTCAATGTTAAGTATAGGAAAAACGCAAACCGCTCTGAAAAACGGCACTTCAGAGCGGTTTGCCAGGTGGTTTTTGTTACAGTAGCTGTTCAGCAACAGCTTTACTGTGACAATACATGAAATCTACTACACCAAAAACGCTTCCCAGAACCGCAAAATGCTAGCTGAAATGCTACAGAAAAATAACAAAAAGCGTTTCAAAATCTGCTAGCATTTTGCGGATCTGCTAGTGTTTTTTGGTGTGCACCCAGGCCTTAGAGTTCTTTTTCTAAGCAGATATAAAAGATGTTGCATGTCTTGCAAGGATCTCTGGGACAACATCTCTTCAGTGACAACCTCACATCAAGCTTCAGATGCACGCTTAGGTGCACATGTTCCAAAAACCAGCAGTGCCTTATGTAAACTTCCTTCCAGCGCTTTGGGCGTCTTTTTCGTGACTTACATGTCCTGTGGGCTCCAATGAAGTAGTTAAGAACAACACGCAGAGATTACTTGAGCTGTCACACCTCAGTAACACTATTACCTGAGCTTAGTCCTTTCCCTATGCGTAGCCCAGCTTCTCATGCTATCAAACTGCAAAGACTTCCGAAACCGGCATATGCTCAGTGCCAATCATTACTGAACACATCACGGTAATTGGCAAAAATCGCCGTAAATATACAATGGCAGAGGTGGGTTAATTACCACTCATTAGGATGTAAATTCTCCCTGGGCTATTGTTAAAGATGCAGAAGTTTTAGGGTTCAGCTTTTTTTTTTTATTTTTTATGATTCATTTCACCATGTCATGAAAAACAGGCTAAGCACCAAACTCCATTCATTACAGTTCAAACCACTAAAGCTTTATTGGTTTTCCCAGCATTCCAGCTTATTATAAGATTTCATATGGACAGCACATTTTTAACAATTGGCAGAAAGTCACAGCGAAACTAGTAGGGTCCATTCCCTACTGGTCTCCAATGACAACTCTTTTACAAGTACATTTTCTGCACTGTTTATAAAATACTAATTCCCACTAAACATTGTTAAAAGGGCAAGCTGTGTACTCTGCGCCTTATTATTTTACTGGTACAAATTAACATTTTGTAATCTCTTTCTTCTGCAATCGGCAAGCTTTACAACCACTTAGGGAGGGTTTAAGGGGCTTTCAGCATTACACATGGCACTAGGATGTGACCTAAAACTATATAGATGATTCTGGCTTTTTTAAACATACTTGTAGAGAACCTTAAAATATAAACAACGACCTTGGTTACAGGGATTTTTTAAAGGGAACCTGACATGAGAGGGATATGGAAGCTACCATATTTTTTCCTTTTAAACCGTATCAGTTGCCTGGTGTCCTGCTGATTTTGTAGCTTCAGTAGTGTCTTAATTACACACCTATAGCATCCCTCACTGTCAGCTATAAAACACTTTCCTAACAGAGAACAGGGCTTCTGAGAGCAGAGAAGAGATATATCTTAGCTCTCTGGGAGGCATAAACACTGTGTCATTGAGCAGAGACAAAAAAAATATCTACTTTTTAAAGTTTTTAAACGTAACATAAAACTGTGAGATTTCTAAAAAATAGTCCTTTTTAGGAGTAGGAGGACAGACAGAATTACTTATCTCCAACACACACATTTGCTCACTACCAGTTCAAGCAATTTCCTACCTTTATCTGGTCAGCAGGCGCCAATCAGCCAATCAGGTTTACGGTCATACACCCTTTGCCTGCCATACTAAATCTAGCAGGAATTGCATAAATTAGCATTCAGGTGGGAGGCTCGGTTGGACGTAATCGTTGATTACATCTTTTACAGGGACCGCCGCGTGTAGGCATCTCCCACACAGTCCCCTCCCTAACCACTCACCTGTCAACCGCATCCTGGAAGCTGCAAGAAAGAAATTTAAAATCACAAACACTGGTTCGCACGACAGCCAGGGGCCCCAGGTCTCTCTCACTGGCTGGGGCCCCCAAACCACCATGCGATACCTAGAGGCAAATGCGGGCGAACCCTGGCTCTCTCACTTCCAGGGACTTTACCCCCACTGCCTCTGAACTGAATGCTAACTGCAACTCACACATTTTCTCACTACCAGTTCAAGCAATTTCCTACCTTTATCTGGTCAGCAGGCACCAATCAGCCAATCAGGTGTACGGTCATACACCCTTTGCCTGCCATACTAAATCTAGCAGGAATTGCATAAATTAGCATTCAGGTGGGAGGCTCGGTTGGACGTATTCGTTGATTACATCTTTTACCTGGGGTCCCCGGCTGTCGTGCGAACCAGTGTTTGTGATTTTAAATTTCTTTTTTGCAGCTTCCAGAATGCGGTTGACAGGTGAGTGGTTAGGGAGGGGACTGTGTTGGAGATGCCTACACGCGGTGGTCCCAGTAAAAGATGTAATCAACGATTACATCCAACCGAACCTCCCACCTGAATGCTAATTTATGCAATTCCTGCTAGATTTAGTATGGCAGGCAAAGAGTGCATGACCGTACACCTGATTGGCTAATTGGCGCCTGCTGACCAGATAAAGGTAGGAAATTGCTTGAACTGGTAGTGAGCAAATGTGTGTGTTGCAGTTAGCATTCAGTTCAGAGGCAGTGAGGGTGAAGTCCCTGGAAGTGAGAGAGCCAGGGTTCGCCCGCATTTGCCTCTACGTATCGCATGGTGGTTTGGGGGCCCCAGCCAGTGAGAGAGACCTGGGGCCCCCGGCTGTCATGCGAACCAGTGTTTGTGATTTTAGAATTACTTATCTCATCAGTTTATTTTCAATTACGGTTCACTTGAGACAAGCATGCAGCTACTGTATTGTTCAGACCATAAGAAGCTCCTGACCATAAGACGCACCTAGGTTTGGAGGGCAAAAACAGAGGGGGAAAAATATACTAAACCTGCTGCATCCATGGTTCAGGGACATCCAAGCTGTCTCTATCTAAGCTACTCTGCTCTGAAGGGAGGAGCAGGAGCGTATCTGGGTAATATAGCGCTTATGGCAAACACTGAAATTGCCCCCTCCCTCCTCAGTCAGAGCCCCCTTCCCCTCTAAAAACAGCATCATTTTTTGCATACATGTGTTATGGTTGCTTGTGTGTTTAGGCTCAGGATATTGCTGAGGTTACTGTTTTAAAGATAGCTCTCGTTATTCACTCTCTGTCCTCTTTTCTAACACTAAGCCAAGTGCGCCCTACATGCGTTAAAGCGGACCTGAACACAAAATGTCCTCTCTGCTCTAAAAGATAAGCAACAGCATAGTAACCTTTAAACGAAAAACATTTCTTTGTTACAGCTGATACAAATCCTAAAATAAATCTGCACAGTTTATACTTCCTGATTCGTGGAAGCAGACATATTTTTTACCTCTTGTACTTTTAAATGTCCTTATCTGCCATCTCTGCCTTGGCAGTCACTAGACACAAAGGAGAGATCATATTACACTTGTGATTAGACACAGATGAGGGGGCGTTATACAGGCTAAACTCTCTAAATACATACAGGGTGCATTTCTCTATGTATTTTTTCAGTCTTGTTCAAGAGTTCAAGTCCACTTTAAGTAGCCATGTTCCCCAGATAAGAGTTGATCTGATCTGAGGTCTGAATGACAGAGAGGCATGGAGGCAGGCATGGGGTGCAGCACAGGAGCAGGCATGGCGGCACAGCACACGGCAGACATGGAGCCCATGGTGCTGTGACGCCCGTGGTGCAAGCCATGCCTGCACCCCTCTAGATACGCCTCTGGGGAGGAGGGTTCTGTGTGAGCGTAATTTTAGGTTATGCTTTAGTAAAATGTTGGTAACATTTACCAATGTTTTACTATCAGTATTTCCACTGTAAATATTTATCATTTTTATTTGGCGCCCAAATCACGTTATTTATATTTTACACTTATATCAGCCTCACCCTGCGCCCATTTTTCCTCACGCCCCTATTTCATGTACACGTTCCACTTGACATGATAAAAAGGCCTCACTATTCTTTGTGTAGCACTGCTGTATAAAGTCATAACATAATAAGATGCAGGCCCCATCATTCTTTATTGTACACCTTTCTTGTCCTTTGTGGTGTTTTTCTTTTTCATCTTCATCACTTTGTGTCTTGATTACTCTTCGGGCAGCTTTGTGTTGTCAGTGCCGTTTGTAAAGATCTGTGTGATCTTTTCTGTTCCTCACAGCACCTGATACTTCTTATTTCTCCATCAGTCTGTGTGGCAGGCCTAACACTAGCTCGTGTCATTACCGGATCATATATCAGCCCAACACATCTCTAATATATTATCTGCTAGAGCAGCCTGGTTCCTCTTATTCAGCAAAGCAATATGTTTATTCTACCTATGTCATCATTGTTTTCCTATGGCGCTTACACTCCACAAAGAAATGGACAGGATAATGGTTAGCATACCCACATTGACAGGCTTAAACCTTGATATGTGTTTTATGAAGTACTAGCGAAATTGAGTTTCATACATTTTGCTTACTAAACATAATGGCGAGTGTAATGATATGTCTCTATTACACGTATTGCCTCAGCTGAGCACCACATTTGAAAAAAAAAAAAGCATGAAAACCGTATAATATGTATGAACCACTTAACCTTCCTGGCGGTAAGCCCGAGCTGAGCTCGGGCTATGTCGCGCAGGAGGATTTCTCAGGCCCTGCTGGGCCGATTTGCATACTTTTTTTTTGCAACACGCAGCTAGCACTGTGCTAGCTGCGTGTGCATTCCGATCACCGCCGCTCCACGCTGATTCGCCGCCGATCACCGCGCCGTGCCGCCCCCCCAGACCCCATGCGCTGCCTGGCCAATCAGTGCCAGGCAGCGCTGAGGGGTGGATCGGGACTCCCTTAGATGTCACGACGTTCATGACATCGATGACATCATCCCGCCCCGTCGCCATGGTGACGGTGGAAGCCCTTCAGGAAATCCCGTTCTTTGAAGGGGATTTCTTGATCAAAGATCGCCGGAGGCGATCGAAGCGGGAGGGGGGATGCCGCTGTACAGCGGCTATTATGTAGCGAGCCCTAGGCTCGCTACATGATTTTAAAAAACATTTTTTAAAAAATAGTGCTGCGCTGCCCCCTGGCGGTTTCTAATAGACCACCAGGAGGATTAAAGTCAATGGTTACCACTTTAAAAATAAAAAAGTCAGATACTCACCTAAGGAGAGGGAAGGCCCGGTCCTAATGAGCCTTCCCTCTCCTCTCCCGGTGCCCTCGGTGCTGCGCTGGCTCCCCCGTTCGCGTCCGCCGCCGCAGGGACTTCGGAGGTCTTCGGGAGCACTTGGGCTTCCGAAGACGGGCCGCTCCATACTACGCACGCGCGAGTGCATCATAGAGGGCGCTCGCGCATGCGTAGTATGGAGCGGCCCGCTTCGGGAGCCCGAGTGCTCCCAAAGGCTTCCGAAAGCTCCCTTCGGCTGCGGAAGTGGCAGTATTTGACCGAACTGGCCGAATACTGCTACGGGGGATCCTGTTTGGGACCGGGCACCGGGAGAGGAGAGGGAAGGCTCATTAGGACCGAGCCTTCCCTCTCCTTAGGTGAGTATCTGACTTTTTGATTTTTAAAATGGTAAACATTCACTTTAAGGACCGTAGGCTTCCCCCCCCCCCCCCCCCCCCCCCCCGAGTTCAGGCTATTTTTTACAATTCAGGCCACTGCAGGTACTCAGCACACAAGTTATCCCCCCCCTTTTTCTGCCCACCAACGTAGCTCTCTGTTGATGGGCTCTGATCACTGCTCCTGTGTTTGTTTGTTTGTTTGTTTTATTTGTTTGTTGTTTTGTTTTCTTAACACATTTTAGCATTTTTTTATCTATTTAATTTCCCACCCTCCCTCCCCCCGGCAGCCAATCCAAGCGATCGGCTCTCATAGACATCAGCCTATCAGAGCCGATCGCTCTCTGAGCCTCCCAGGGGGACAGCCGAGTGACACGGCTGTCCCCCGTACAGCGCTGCGATGTACATTGTAAATAAACTGCGGTTTTGCGGTCTAAAGGTGGCCATACATGGTACAATTTTTCATTTTTTTCGATTAGATAATTTACAATAACAGTGAAGAGGCGGCACACAAATGGCTTGCTAGTTAAAGCATGTATTGATTGTGGAGCAACACTACATGTTACGAACCTTCACGGTTCTTCATCAGGTGTGAAGAACCATGAAGGTTCGTAACATGTAGTGTTGCTCCACTATCAATACATGCTTTAACTAGCAAGCCATTTGTGTGCCGCCTCTTCACTGTTATTGCACTTTATTGCTCAGGGGGTGACCTGAGTGAGGTGTGGCACCGGCAACGCAAGAAATAGCCTTCCTGCAGGAGTTCCAGGACCGTGACCCAGCCATTTAAAGATTAGATAATTTAGTTTGATTATTCCGTTAGATCGAATATAAAGATTTTACCAGCATGTTCGATCAGATTTTTCTCGAAAAAACAGGATAATCGTTCGAATTTCTTGGTCGAAAAAAAAAAATATTTTTAACTTTCTTTCGATTCAATCATTTAGATCGAATAAACGGGAAAATTGAAAGTTTTTATTGTATCGTGTATGGGCACCATAATGGTGGCCATACATGGTACAATTTTTTCATTCAATCTTACCATTTCGATGTAATATAAGGGAACTGCCTATAGTATCTATTCAATATATTCACTCAGTTTACTCTTCTACTACATAGAAATAGTAAGATTGTATGAAAAAATTGTACCATGTATGGCCACCATTACAGTCTCCTAGCGGCGATCCTAGCGGCACTCCATCATTCAAATGGAGATGCGCGATCTCTTACAAAACACGCCTCCAGGACTTGACTCCAATTGGCATTACACGGTCCTGGGAGAGCCAGTCGATAGGTAGTTAAGGTGAAACTCCATTTTCGTTCAGAAACACCTAAGCAGTCTCTTCAGTTCATTCCAATTATGCGGCTGATTCATGAAGCTCTATGACAGCACCGGGAGCTAAATTCAGGGAGGCACTCTACGTGCGGTTGTGCAGCATAGTGAGCCTTCCTAAGAAGCTGTGGGCCCCAGTGCAAGTTTTGCATTGGGGCCCCCCAAGCTTGCTATATAAATAACAATCAATCAAGGACAACCACAGTGTCAGAGGTGCAAGAAGGGGATGGGGAACAGTTTGTTAATGATCATTACTATTCAAAGCATCTATAGAAGTGATTATTAGGAGCACAGGACCAATAGAGAGTTAATATTGTGCTTGAGGGAGGGCCCCTCGCGGCCCCTCTGGCCCAAGGGCCCCAGATACGGCCGCTACCTCTGCAACCCCTATTGCTTTGCCACTGCCGGGTGCTACTATGACGTATCGCACCCGTGATGCTTTACTAGCGCTACCGCTACTATGTTAATTAATATAGTTACATATAAATTACCTTATTGTTATGCCCAAATGAAGAAGGTTAACCAACTTCAAAAAAATCATTTTTTGTACTATGAAGGCTGATCAAAGCACCCTATAGGGAAAAGCGCAAAGACAATGGGAATCCAGATGGTGCGGTATGTCACAATTAGATGATAAAGGAAAAGAGTAAATTATATTCACAAAGGGAGATTGCAGAAGGGCAACCAGCCACTGTAGACAGCCAGGTGAAGATGTATAGACCCAACTCTACTCGGATGTCCAGACAAACTGGATCAGGGCACTGTTGCTTCAAGAACAGCTAGATAAAATGGATGCAGTTTAGCTCTTGAATCTTGGCTCACAGCACCCTTTGGCACTGTGATTGGCCTGAGGAAGTGGGCAAAGACCCACAAAATGCGTTGACAGTGCATATTAAAATTCATTTATTACATGAATTTGTCTCTGTGGAGGTAAACCACATCACTTTTTTATATTTAACTGTTTTAAACCTAGTTTCACCCCTGGACTGCCCATGATGCGGTGTTAGGCAGGTTCCTCATGTGGCAGAACGGCAACCAGCCACTGTAGACAGCCAGGTGGAGAAATTAGTGGAATATGGAGGCCGCCATATTAATTTCCTTTTAAACAATAACACTTGCCTGGCAGTTCATCTGAGCTCTTTCACTGCAGTAGTGTCTGAATCACACACCTTATGCCTCTCAGTTATTTGTGTACTTTAATAGGTTTTTATGCTGAAATTTATTGAAAAGCTATGTACAGTGTGTGGGAGGAATCAATTGCTCTGTCACATCAGGTGAACATCTACTAGTGTAGCTAGATTTACGGGGCTACTGCTTCAGTTCTAACAAAGAGAAGACCTCTAGACATGTAAATTGTATATACAGGTGATATACTTAAAGGACATCTGAGTGGAGAGAGAAAAGTTACTTACCTGAAGCTTTTTCCAGTCCCTAGAAGCCTATCTGGCCCAGTGCAGCTTTTACCAGATCGATGTAGACTATGGATGCTTAAAGGGGAACTTCAGCCTAAACAAACATACTGTCATCAAGTTACATTAGCTATGTTAATTAGAATAGAGAGCTAATATAATCTCTTACCCACCCTGTTTTAAAAGAACAGGCAAATGTTTGTGATTCATGGGGGCTGCCATCTTTGTCATGGGGGCAGCCATCTTTGTCATGGGGGCAGCCATCTTTTTGGTTGAAAGGAGGTGACAAGGAGCAGGAGACACAGTTCCAACTGTCCTTTGTCCTGATAACCCCTCCTAGCTGCATGCGCTAGGCTTCAAATCTCAAATTCAAAATGTAAAAAAAAACAGCAGAACGAGAACAACAAAATCAGAAATCCTATCATGCTTTGCACAGCATCAGGGGAAAAAAGCCCGGGCAGTTTTCTTCTGTGCAGCTAAAAATGAAGCTTGTATAAGAGAAACAAAGTTCTGATGCTGCGAAACTGTTAAAGAAACACCAAGCCTTTTCAGTGCTGCTGAGTCGATTTTTAGTCCGGAGGTTCACTTTAAGCATAAATACAAGGTGTTCATGTTGTCAGTCCTCTTAGTTACAGCAGCAAAACAAGAATATAAATATCTTTGCAGATCTTGATGAAGCGCCATTGCAATCAGAAGTCAGCACTACTAAACTGAACTACGTTCGGGATTAGGAAGCTGCTATCAAAAGTAAGCTAAACTAGGCTAAAAAAAACTGGCATAAAGCCTAGAGAGAGGAAAAAGAAAAAAAGTACCCATAAAACTAGTGATCGATCTTATATACAGAAAGACCTTCAGTTTACCAAGGGTTACTTAGTCACATCCCACTGTAGGTGGGTTGTGAGTGTATCATGGATGTCAATCACATTAGGAGCTTTTTATTGGCGTCCATGATTGAATGTTTGAAAGCATATATATTGCGCATAATTGGAAACTTCAAGCTATACTTGGTGTTCTTCAAACCCATCTCAGGCTTTCCTGGAATCAATGTTTTGCTTACAGATTGTGAAAGTAGGAGATTGTTTTGGCTTTCTGGGGCCTCCTTGTCTGTACACTTATTAGATAAGAACTAACTGACCTTGTTTCTCTACCAAGCAAGATGTTTGCTAGAATCATTAGAATTATGTTTTCTAGAACCTCAGTGGAGGTCTACTTTATGTTTTTTCTGTCCTTTTTTTAATTTTTGCAAACAGCAGTCAATGATTAATTTTGCTGTAATAGGTGTTGCTGACTTCATCACCGTACTTTGTAAAGGATCCTTGTTACCATTGTACTTTGCCAAAAAAGTTAACACTAGCTAGTCTACCTAAACCTTGATACCCCATCCCCACTCTACACCTAATGCAACCTCCACAATTAGAGCACTACACAGTCACCAGAAAAGATAGACTTTTATCATCCAGGGGGGGCATGATGAGATTGTGACTGGATCCTCTACCTTGTGATTCACTCCACTCCTGCTCTCGTATTAGGGAAAAAGTTACGGCACCAGTGGTGCTCGCTACGACCTCGTGATCGGCTCTCGAACACGAATGCCGATCACAAAAGCACTCGTGATTGCACTCGTTACCCGACTCGTGATCACTAGTCGGTATTCGTAATTAAGAATCCGCCAAATTTAGCAGTTAATAGCAAAGCCCCCTTACATGCCAGAAACACCAAATTTGCCAGATACGTTAAGAAAAACAGTGGGAACAAGAGGAAAGATTGTTTTTCAAAAAGACCTTATCGTTTTTGAGAAAATTAATTTTAAAGTTTCAAGGGAAAAAAGTGTACATTTAAATGTGGTAAATGACAGTTAATGTATTTACCGCATTTAAATGTATACTTTTTTCCTTTGAAATTTTAAAATCGGTTTTCTCAAAAACTATAACGTCTTTTTGAAAAAAAAAATTCCTCTTGTTCCCACTGTTCTTCTGAACATATCTGGCAAATTTGGTGTTTCTAGCATGTAAGGGGGCTTTGCTATTAACCATTAAAGTCAAATTGTGATCACGGCCGTGATCACGGATATCACTTTTAATCACGGGTAAAATGCGAGTCGAATTCGGAATTGGGCATCAGGTCCGGATCACGATCACGGCGTATCTGGATTTCAATACTGCTGTGATCGGATTTACTCAAATCCATGATTGGGGGTATTCGAGCATCACTTTACAGTACTTTGACCATCAATTTCTCTCAGGCATAGCTCCTAGAGTCAACTCCTGTTTCGAAACTACTCTCCTCCATAAGTCAACAACCTCCTCTTTAGCTGATCACTTCAGCCTTACCCACTCTTCCTTAGCTAAAAATCTTGTAAAATAGATATGAAGATCCACTACACAGATACCGGTACTTAAACTTTAATTCCTTTAAAAATGGTTTAAAACACTTTCAGGCTCATGGTGATTTAAAACATGAGTGGTAAGTCTAGGTATGGTATGGCTCCTTCCATTCAGCCCGAGCACCTATCAAGAAAGCTTCCTCCAGTATGTCATCCTCCCTTGTATCCCCCCCCCCCCCCCACCTTTTATGTATCACGTTCCACCTCTCCATCATCAGAGGCAATACTGCCCATCACTGTACTCCGTTGTCAAAGGATTCTTGTTATCATCATGGTTTGCACTAGCTAGCTTACCTAACCCTTTTCAAACCACCCCTACTCTCCACTTTAGCAAAGCCAAAGTACTTTCTCAGCTCTTTCATACCCATTCATCCTCGGATGTTGATTTTTGAGCAGTGGGAGTTTGCACATTGAAACTTTTTTTTCATATAAAATAACAAGCAAACTGTAAATCCATGTATTACAGCATTACGTCACATTGCAAATCTCTCCTAATCCCCCCTAAGATTTCACTGAAAGAGGCTGTAAGTTAAAGTACAAGTACTGAGCTTGAGAAGGGGGTGGCCACGTTTTGAATGAATTTGTGCTTTAAAGCAAATCTGAAGTAAAAACAAACTGTTGATATAAACAATTTCATCTATAAGGACTATCTCCTAAATAAGACATTCCTGAAATCCATCTGTTTTATTTTGTGTTTAAAACTAAAAACATAAGTTTAATGTTTTCATAGTTTCAGCTGGATGAATGGCAGAGATAGAGTTCTGAGTGCAGGAACTGGATAAAAAAGGTCAATAGTTCAAGATGGCAGCTGTGATATTAAAGGGAATCTTAACTGAGAGGGATATGGATCATGTGTCTCTAATACTTTTAGCCACTGCCCCTGAACAAGCATGCAGATCAGGTGCGCTGACTCAAGTCAGACTGGATTAGCTGCATGCTTGTTTCAGGTGTGTGATTCAGCCACTACTGCAGCCAAAGAGATCAGCAGGACTGATGAGCAACTGGTATTGTTTAAAAGGAAACATTCATATCCCTCTCCGTTAAAGGACCACTATCGTGAAAAATCGTAAAATTTAAAATACTTAAACACATAGAAATAAGAAGTCCATTTCTTCATGAGTAAAATGAGCTATAAATTACTTTTCTCCTATGTTGCTGTCATTTTACAGAAAATAGTAGAACTCTGACAGAACCAACAGGTTTTGGACTAGTCTATCTCCTCATGGGTGATTCTCAGAGTTTTGTTTAGTTTCTAAAGCACTTAGTAAATGGCAGTTCAACCGTCCAATTGTCAAAAAAGTGTGCGGCACTGGCGAGCAGGGAGGCTGGCCAGCATGATTGTATAAATCCTTTTCAGGGAATGTCTTTATAAAGAATAAAGGGCATGCTGAGAATCCCCCATGAAGAGATGGACTAGCCCAAAACCTGTTGGTTCTGTGAGATTTCTACTACCTACTGTAAGAGGACATCAGCAGAGGAGAAAAGTAATGTATGGCTCATTTTACTCTGAAAAAGGCATACTTCTTATTTGTATGCGTTTACAGGTATTTTAAATTTTACAATGTTCATGATAGTGGTCCTTTAAGGTTCCTTTTAATGTCACAGCAGCCATCTTGAACTATTGACCTTTATTATCCAGTTCCTGCACTCAGAAGTGTATCTCTACCATGCAAGAGTTTTTTGGTTTGGTATCAGTGAGAAAGTTTAATTTGCGTTCCTGAATTCTTTATGCTTACAGGAGGAAAACAAAATAAAGGAACGCATCCCTGTATGATTTGGACCATACATACACATGTTTATGCATAATGGCAGTATTTGTATTTGTATAGCGCCTTTCTCCTGTCGGACTCAAAGCGCTTGCGAGGCAGCCACTAGAGCGCACTCAGTAGGCAGTAGCAGTGTTAGGGAGTCTCGCCCAAGAAACTCCTTACTGAAATAGGTGCTGGCTTACTGAACAGGCAGAGCCGAGATTTGAACCCAGGTCTCCTGTGTCAGAGGCAGAGCTCTTAACCATTACACTATCCAGCCGCTGCTGGATAGTGTAATGCTGTATATGTAAGCTGCTGGTGAGCTGGGCGTAGTCATTTGGCACACCCAGCTGCCACTCCAATCCCTGAAGGCATAAAATACTATTCCCCCTCAGAGATGTAATTTGGGATCCGACAGCGGTGCCTAATTTCGTTGCTCGTCGCTGAGCACCGTGCACCGATACCCCCTATTCCGATTTTTATCTTATGTCACATGACAGTTCAGGTACCATTTAAAAAACTTGCCCAAGACGTAACCTGGGTCCAACCACGGCAATGCTCTGCTGAGTTTTGGGAGTTCTTTGGTGCAGAGGGCCTTAGCAAGCAGTTTTATTTGTGAAAACGGTATTGCTTGAGGAAATGTAACTTCTAACTGCCTCTCTGCACCTAGAGCTGTATCTTTCTTTACATCTGTGTTAGTTACCTGTTGCGCATTTTTCTCATTATGCACAAAATGTTTTCCAGATGAAAGCTGCATGGGTTCTTACAAACAGCTTCAACAATTTACCCTGCAAAGGGCAGGATTTGAGATAGCAATATTGTTTGAATTTATAATGGGTCTTTGATGTGGATATTGGGACCATGTGAAGAAGAATTGTATCTGGTACATCTATGTCCCGTACATCTGTATTTTACATCCTAACAACATGGGAGCATTTAAGAGATAACATCTCAACACTGGGCTGGGGTGAGTTATTTTTATCATTAGTTTGATAGCTGTGATTGTGGCATGTGTCTTGCGTTTCTGTGGTGGTTTGTTGGAAATAATTGTGCCATTATGTTGCTTCTACAGAACTTCATGCGTCATGATAGATAAATAGGTTATTTTGGCAAACTGTACCAGAAAGAAGGATCATTGGGGTGGATTCACTAAAGAGAAATAGCCCGAGTAACCTCCTGTTACTCGCGCTATTTCATCAGCGTGTCTTAATTGCGTGCTATGCACACTATTGGGCACGTAGCATATGTAATCAACCCCACTGTCAGAAGCACAACGCTATGCTGCTGTATTGCAGCACAGCTAGCGCTAGTAACTTAACGCCACTCCACTCCTCCCACTCTGAGGCCCTTCGGGTCCACTCACATTAAAGGACGTGATCCCAGCACTCTGATTGGCCCAATAGGATGCCTGTCACTTGACAAGAAGCCTATTGGGCCAATCAGAGTACTGGTATCACGTCCTTTAACGTGAGTGGACCTGAAGGGGCTCAGGGTGGGAGGAGTGGAGGTGTATTAAAGAAACACTGAAGTAAAAAAAAATTATGATATAATGATTTGTATGTGTAGTAAGCTAAGAAATAAAACATAAGGCGCAGAGACATAAGTCCAATATTTGTTTCCAGTACAGGAAGAGTTAAGAAACTCCAGTTATTATCTATGCAAATTTCCATTACATTTGCATACAGAATTTGCATAATGCTGCATACCACTGATAATTATTTGCATCTCATTGTCCATCCCTAACCAGAAATGCGGATGACTAAAAGTGAAAGTATCTCAACAATCAGCATATAAACTATTACAAACTTATTGTCCAAATATGTAGCTGAAATTCAGGCATACAATGGCCAATGGGAAGCTTTTCTGCATCAATGTATGAACAGAAAAATAGCTACCGTATAGAATACTCAGAATTTGTCCTAAAACGTCCACAGTTACCAGTATTCACCTATTATTGCATAATCTATATGTAGCTACAGTTCCATGTACCGTATTTTTCGGACTATAGTAACACTCCCTCAGTAGCAGGCAATGCAGTGATTGGCCCCAATGATGGAGAGGTTGTCCTGCCCTCGAGACCTTTGCTTCCTATTAACAGAGGAGCAAGGAGCAGTGGGCAGCGTAATTGGCGGTTGCGGCCAGCGGCCCCGGCCTGATTGGTGTATTTCTCTGCAAAGTCGTCCGGGGCTTCCTGATGATGCGAGCTGCAGCTGTACCGGGGGTCAGTGTGATGACCAAAGCTGCAAGACAGGCATGTATTTGAGACACCGGGGACAGCTTGATGAATAAAGTGGCAGCTGCATGCATGTGTTTTAGACACTGGGGACACGCAGACACCAGGGACATGCAGACACGCAGACGGTACATGCAGACACTGGGATACAGGGGGACATGCAGACATAGCAGACACGAGGAGAGAGATCACGGGGAAGGAGGCGCAGGTCCAAATATGTAGCATTCTGACTATAAGACACACTTTAATTGGCCCAATAGGCTGCCTGTAACTTGACAGGAAACTTGACAGGCAGCCTATTGGGCCAATCAAAGTGCGGGTATAATGTCCTTTAAAGTGGTTGGACCCACAGGGGCTCAGGGCAGGACGAGTGCGGCTCTCGTCATTGCCAATTAGCAGGCATAAGTTCGTAGTGCTTGCTATGCTACTCTGATAAGGCATGCTAACTTTTATAAGGTGTGTTAACTTTCATAAGGTGTGTTAACTCTGATAAGGCATGCTATTTGTCTTAGTGAATCCAGCCCATTGTGTTCCCTTTAAGACAAAACCTGAACCAAAGCTTTCTTTATTTGCTCTTCTCCTCTGCTTTCTGTTCTACATACCTAAATATGAGTAAGTAACCAAAGCAGAATGCCACCTTATCTAGCTGGCTTGAGCTGCAAAATGTACTGTACTATTGTTTGGGGCCTGCCATCTTGTTCTCTGTAAACTTTAAAAGTTATATTACCAACAGTGCATCTGCTGCTCATTTTCTCACTCTAAACAGTTAATTTCTTCTGGCAAGGCAGGCAGGCAATGTTATTATCAGACTTTGGTGTGCTTTTAATAAAATATGCCATTAAAGAGTTAGATTGCCTGTCCCACAGGCTTGCAGAAAATACTGTAGATATGAATAGGGAGTTGTCGTTAATGTGTAGGGTAGGGTGGGGGTCAAGAAATTTTCTTTCCTTTTGGGAGTGGGCAAGTTAGTGTGGTGGGATGAGAATTGTTGTAGTTCTTGTTGAATTAACCACTTTAGGCCATGCATTGAAGAGGTTTAAATGGGCATGTGCATGTGTATATTAACTGTCCTATTTGGACCAGTTTGGGAAAAAAATAGGGCATATTTACGGGATATATGCCCATTCTTCCTCACGTACAATTCGACATGAATGCTATAAATATATCAACAAGATTTCTGGGTGGAGTGGCCAGTGCACATCACAAATGCTGCCACCGGATCCTCCATGCTTTGCCCGGGAGGTGGAGATGTACTGCTGAGGAGCCCTGCGGATAGCGCTATCTGAAAGGTGGAGAGCTGCTGCTAGCCGGAGGGGTCGGGTGCGGTAAGAGGCTTGTCCGCAAGCAATAATCTGATCATACCCACAGCGGCTAGCAAATAGTCCATCCACCTCTGCCGCCTCTGCTACAGTACATCCGACCATAGAAGAGCTTTGCAGCAACCCCGCTTTAATGCTGGACACATTGCCCTAGATAGGATTGTTACACCCCAGCCAGAGGACATCCATTGATCTAACAATTCTTGAGGGGAATCCCCATCAGTGGCACATAGGTGGCAGGCTTTGTGACAACATTGTCTAAGTTTTTAATTTTTTGTTACTAGGATTTATTAAATGCTAAGCTTTATATTTCCTAAATGCACTGCTCTTGTTGTTTTTGGTTTAAACATTTCAGGGAACAGTTGGAAAATGAGTTCTACTCTTTCTTTGCATTTGGTGGAGCAAATCCTAACCTCATTGCATTTCCCATCTCCAGCAGGTAGAGTTCTTCCTTGAACCTAAAACCACTGTGGGGCAAGATGGAGTTTATAAGTTGAATTTCTGAGTCTGCAGGTACGTTTTGGTGATGCATGGTTCTGAAAAGAGTACTACAGGAGCAGGATTGTTTTGTTTGCAAAACTACCCTGTGCTACTGCTAACCCTTCCCTTAATCGCACCCCTACTGGTGTGTTCTTCCTTCTTGTTCAGAGCTGTCAGTAGAGCAGTTCTCATAGTTACCTGTCTTGCAGTGGCGTAGCTAAGAAGCTGTGGGCCCCGGTGCAGGTTCTGGTCCCCCCCAAGCTTGCTATAAATAACAATCAATCAAGGCAACCACAGTGTCAGAGGTGCAAGAAGGGGATGGGAAGCAGTGTGTTAATGATCACTACTATTCAAAGCATCTGTAGAAGTGATTATTACAAGCACAGGCCTAATAAAGAGCTAATACTGTGGTTGAGGGTAGGCCCCAAGGGGACCCTGTAGCCCAAGGTCCTTGATGCGTTCGCTACCTCTGCACCCCCTATTGCTACGCCACTGCTCTCTTGGCAGGTGCTGTTCACCTCCTCTTCTTAAGTCAGCCACGTTGGCTCTATTATGAACGATTACAAAAATAGTTGTCTGATTGGATTTTCATCAAACGAAAATGTGGATTTTCTTGATGGTTGTGATAGATAGGAAGAAAAGATTGATTTGTGGATGGTGTAGTGAACAATTTTTCTTCCGATCAATTATCTGATCGCTTGAATGATTTTTTACTAGAAATTGGATCATTAATGGCCACTTTTAAGGTGGCCACACACGATACAATAAAATGATCCGATTTTACAGCAATTCGATAAAAACGATCGCATCTCCCGAAAAAAACGAAAGCTTTTTTTCCATTCGACTGAAAAATCCGATCGGATTTCCCATTTTTTTTCGATTTTTATCTATCCGGAATGCCAGATATTTTTCTTCAATTTCTCTAAAGATTGTATTGTGTTAGATTGTCAATTTATTAATATACACACCAAAGCCATTTTCTCAGAGTTTCCAATCATTTTTATCATAATTGGGGGAAAATTGAACATACGTGTGTTGTACATTGGTCATATTTTTGAAATATTACAATCAGTCAGAAAAATTGATTGCAATTTCTTAAATTGAACAGATATTTAAAAAATTGTATGGTGTGTGGCCACCTTTAGTATCATCATGGGGTGGGGCAGAGAGCAGGGCAGACATGGGAGACTGCATCAGGAGGATATCACTGACAGAGACATGCAACTATGACAGCTGTCTTCTCTGCAATACTGCCATGGCCTTCCAACCAGCAAGTGGCTCAGAATCTATGCAAAGAAGGTTTTGGATGTGCCCTTCACCAAACAGTGTACCGCTGCCAAGAAGTAAGGATATTGGGAATTATCTTTCAATCCCAGCTGTCCATAGAACGAAAAGTAAAGGTCATTTTTCATAACAGTAAATTACAAAAATCGCTTGTGTGGCATTTCTATAATGTCTTTGCAATTTTTTAACAAAAGTTTAACTTTTCTTTAAATCAACTGTCCCCACTTCTATAAACTACAGAGAGCAAAGAAAATGCACAGGAGAAGGCATTAACTACGTAGATTGCGTCTAATGTGCACTTTTATAAACCAGCTCTTCAGACTTCTGTTTTAATTCCTTGCTTCAAAAAAAAAATTCTGATTACAAATTCATAAAAATGTTCAAAACAAAATGGGTTTCATGACACTTTGATTACTTGATTTAATTGTATTGATTGACTTGATTTCATGGTTTTCAGCCTGCTAGACTATATATATGTGCATGAGCACACTGGCACCAGCCTTCTGACTAACTGACACCTAACTGCTAAATAGTAACCAGTACAATTGTCATCTACGTATTCTACTGTTCTGCATACAGTGTTTTACTACAGATAACATCTGGAACTAGGAATGCTAATTTGGATTCTGCGGAGATAATATTTTCGATCGGAAATTGTAAGGGATAGCGGAGACAACGCCGCCATGCGGGGCAGCATGGCGGCGGTCTCCGCTTCCCAGCCGGCGGACTCCGTCGCTCATGCGGAGCGGCCGGCACAGGCTGGGAGGGACACCGCCGGCGGGTCTCACATGGCGGCAAGCGGACTTCAGTCCGCGGGTGGACGCGGACCCGGGGCCTGGCCTCTCCATTACTCAGAGGCAGAGGGTCACACGCGCGCGCGCAAGGAGGCAGGACTTTTACCTCCTACGTAGGAGGCTCAGCTGACTCCCCAGTCAGCTGACCTCAGGTGGTGTCCTGATTGGTTGGGACTCTGGGGAGGCGCTGGGCAGTTCTCTGGCTACATATGGAGCTTGTGTGTCAGTAGCAGGTTGTCTGCTGTCGTGAATAGATTGCTGTGTTAGCGCTCAGACCTTAGCTCAGTGCCCTGGTGTTGATACAAAGGATTTCACACCTTAGTTAGGATTGTACTTTGATATGGTATCTGTGTTTTGACTTTGGCTATCCTTGACTACTCTCTCTCTCTACGCTATTGTACTTTTGCCTATCTGATTCTTGTTGCCGACCTCTGCCTGATTACCGATTACTCTTCTGCCTTCCGCTCCTGTACCGCTGCCGTCATCTCTGTTGCTGAACCCTTGCCTGTCTGACCTTTCTCCCTTCAGTGGAACGTCTCCCACTGGAGGGTTATCTCTGAGGCTTGCCTCTCCGAGACGCCTGCCCCAAGCAGACGATTACTGCTAGGGGTCTAGATTCCTCACTCTGCCTGGTTAGAGGATCTCACTCACGGGGTTCCCATTCAGAGGTAACCACACCTCTGAGGAATTGCCGTGTGGTGGATATTTCCACACTTCCATGATATATTACTGTCTTTATTGTGTTCTTTTGCTGGGTGTCCAGAGGTTAGCAATATATCTGATTATCGGTGATACTGCAGATCATCAATAATCGGGTATATATCTGCATTCTTGGTGATACTGCAGATCGCCAATAATCAGATTCTCTCTGCGTGCTGACACCGATCGTTATAGAAATCTGCATTTCCGATCGAAACTTGGAGAACGGAAATAAAAAAATGGGTTTTTACAGAAATACTGCATCATTGCAACTCAGTAATTTTAGTGTGATCACAGAACTTGGAGGCATTGGACCAATCAGAGAAAGCAGAGTCAACTCGGAAGTATTTGGCCAACCAGAGAATGCTAAAAAATGACTCGAAAAAAGACTCTTTGGAAATCGTAAACAGATCAGAAAACAGAAATTGGAAATCTGCAGAATCAGTTATCAGCATTGGCATAAATCGGAACTTCTGTCATATCTGACTATCCCTATCTGTAACTATTCCTGAAGAAGTGGACTAGTTCCCTGAAAGCTTGCATATTTATTTATGATTTATTTATTTAAGTATTTATTTAGCGCCAACATTACGCAGCGCTGTACAGAGTATATTGTCTTGTCACTAACTGTCCCTCAGAGGGGCTCACAATCTAGCCCCTACCATAGTCAAATAAGCCAATTAACTTATCTGTATGTTTTTGGGATGTGGGATGAAACCGGAGTGCCCGGAGGAAACCCATGCAGACATGGGGAAAACATACAAACTCCTTGCAGATGTTGAACTAGCTGGGATTCAAACCGGAGACCCAGTGCTGCAAGATGAGAGTGCTAACCACTACGCCACTGTGCTGCTCAACTGCTGCATAATTAAACTTTATTGGTTTGGCCCGGTTCACACTGGCATTAGAGTGGCAAACGGATCCGTGAAAATAGATATGATCACCGGTCGATTGGATCCGTTTTTGTTCCGCTACTTCCTTCCATGCCTTCACATCGGTAACAGTAAATTCGGGTGCCTGAGGCAAGTGGACAAATCGGGCGCCGCCATTCACTCCCATAATAAATATCGTTTAATGGGCGCCCGACAGGAAAAAAGGGCGCCGGAGAAAAATAACGTTTTATAAGCGGCGCCCGGAGACTTTTACTGTTTTATAACTGCTTCTCATGATTACACATTATTTTATGATTTATAATTTTTTAAACATTATTTTTAAACGAAAAACAGTACAATCTTTTTTAAAACATTATTTTTAAACGAAAAACAGCACAATATTTTTTTCACACGTTATTAATGCTTATCACAGGGGGGGTCTTAGGTTTAGGCACCACCAGGGGGGTCTTAGGTTTAGGCACCAACAGGGGGGTCTTAGGTTTAGGCACCAACAGGGGGGTCTTAGGTTTAGGCACCACCAGGGGGGTCTTAAGTTTAGGCACCAACAGTGGGGTCTTAGGTTTAGGCACCAACAAGGGGGTCTTAGGTTTAGGCACCAACAGGGGGGTCTTAGGTTTAGGCACCAACAGGGGGGTCTTAGGTTTAGGCACCACCAGGGGGGTCTTAGGTTTAGGCACCACCAGGGGAGTCTTAGGGTTAGGCACCATCAGGGGAGTCTTAGGTTTAGGCACCACCAGGGGGTCTTAGGTTTAGGCACCACCAGGGGGGTCTTAGGTTTAGGCACCACCAGGGGGGTCTTAGGTTTAGGCACCAACACGGGGCTCTAGGGGTTAGGGGTAGGTACAGGGAGGGTTACTTACTATTTTTTTTAAACGTTATTATACGTTTCACTTTTTAAACGGAAGATTAACGTTTTCACAATTGCCAATTTCATGCACATTATTTAATGATTTATAACTTTATAAAACATTATTTTTAAACGAAATATAGTACATTATATTTTTAAACGTTATCCATGTTTATCGTTTAAAACCCGGCGCCCTTTTTTCCCAGCGCCCCTTTTTAACGTACGCCTTCACATCCCCCCAGACCACTACCCCCAAAGTGCATTTTTCTATTCAGAACGGTCCGTTTCTTCACTAGTGTGAAGAAATGTTCCGTTTTGTCATTGCCCAATATGCATTGCTTCAGCTGCTGTTTCCGTTACGCTGTGCTCAGTGGTCCGGACAAATTGGTGCCGCAGGAAACTTGAGGTCCGTTCAGCGGATTGCGCGGGAACGGATCCATTTGAACGGACGGATGTAAATGGATCCATAGGTTAACATTAGATCAGGGCCGAGCCGAGGCATAGGCTGGAGAGGCTCCAGCCTCAGGGCGCAGTGTAGGAGGGGGCGCACAATTCATTCAGCTGTCATTCCTAATTGTGTATGAAGCAGAAAGAAATAAGAAAAGGGGATACATGGCAGTGACTGCAAGCCAGATAATTAGATATTATGGTGTTGGGGAGGTTGTGGGCCCTGTGGCCCTCTTAGTCTAATAGCAATCAGTGTGTGACGGCTCGGGTGGGAGGGATGGAGGGGCGCACTTTGGTGTCTCAGCTTTGGGTGCTGGAGGACCTTGTCCCTGCTCTGCATTAGATCCATTCCGATCCGTTCCCTTCTGATCCGGGAACAGACTGTTTTTTTCTCTCTAATGTGAACTGGGCCTTAGCCATTAAAAAGCATTACTTTTACAAAACTTGTTTTGTTTTTCTACCAACATCATTTTATTGGCTAACACGGTACAGAAATTCTTATTAATTGCTTTGAGCATTAGTTGCATTTACTTCCTTTTACATTTTTTCCTTATTCTTTTTTCTTTTCTTTTTTTATATTTGTCTTTGCTGGTTTTATGGATTTCATAAACTCCATATTATATATCAGCCGTGTTTTGTGTAAATAAATACTCTTTATTTTATTTTAAACAAAATGACACAATTTCAGTGGTTATTTCCTCTTTGTTTTCCAGGGCTGAGACAGAACAAGATCAAATGGCACTTGAGATAGATTATAATGTAGTGAATTCCAGTATGTGTCTGCTGGTTTGAAAAGAGTGTAGCAGAATTTCCAGCACACTATATAAACTCAAGTATCAGCTTGCTTTGATCAGAAAGAAAGTCAGTGTTTTGCCAACACACCTGCACAAACGCAAGGTTATCAAGGACAGTGTGATATTTAATATCTGGGGGAAAGGAAACCAATCAGTGTTGAGTAAGACTTGCACAAGAATCAGGCCGTCTAGGTATCACGATGACCGATCAGATGCAGCCGGTGCTCAGGACTATAATTTACTGAAAAAATAACATTCCTCAACAGTCCACAATCAGACAGTTATACAATCTGTCAGTTCTTTCAGAAGCACTAGAAGAGATTTAACTGCATTGAGAATGTCATAAAAAAAAACCCAACTTATTGCTTTTAACATTTTACATGAAGAAAACGGTGATCGTAGAAGCATGCTTATAACCTGCTTATGGGGGCGACCAATAGGGGTGGTCAGAAATGAAGATTTCCAAAGCCAATAGAATTCCATATTATGTGGAAATCAGAAAGACATTTCTTGGAATTCGGAGTTCCGTTGGAATCGGAAAGTCAGAATTTTTTATTTCCTTGGAATTTTTTTAGGCTATTTTTGTCAATAATGTTAAATTTTAAAAAAAAAGTTTTTTGTGGAATCCACTATTTTTTTGCGATTGTCCGCTATTATGCGAAATCCACATTTCTGATTGGCAGCTGTGGTACACTTCTAAATTCTCTGATTGGCCTAATAACTTCTGAGTCTTGTGATTGACATAAAAATTTAGTCTTGGTACTCAATATTTTGTGAAATTCCAATTTCCGTGGTACAATACTGATTCTCTGGCCCAATACTTTTGAGTTTTGTGATTGGCCTAAAAATTCCAAGTCTCGATAATGTGGTTGTCCATGGAATTCCAATGTCCGATTACCTACTTCTGCCGCATAAAACCGATTTGTAATCAGAAATCGGAATTCTGCGGAATTCTTAAGCTCATCCCTACACACTGCTCACCAACACTCCTGACCAGGAATTAGCTTCATAGGGATATTAAAATGGAATTAAGGGGTGTGGAAGAGAACAATGGGAGCTGTGTGGACATGAGAAGAGCATCCTACACATGCCTGCTTTCTTTTTAAATTTGCAAGAGCACTAAGGTATCCTTTAATCATGTGCTATCCCCTTCTATGATTTTCCCCATTACATTGCTTTCCTTTATAGTGCACCCCATTATAGTACTTCACCTTATTAAACCGTTAGTGCCAATTTGTGTATTGAAGTGCTTGCAAGCTGATTGGGACAGTGATTATCATTTTCACCATCCCCATTCTTGTTTGAAGCCTCCTGTGTCTCTTACACTCTCTGCACCCTTGGTCATAGGACCATGCAGAGGAAACACATCAGGAAGACCTGATGTTATAAGGTTATGAACCAGAGTAGAGGACATTTTTGGCTCCTACTGATGTTTAATAGACCTGTTGACCCAAGTAATTACCTGGTTTGCCTAAAAACAGCTTTGCCCAGTATCAGAAGTACAGCAACACTGCTTCGGTCACTGACAGCAGATTTAATATAGTAGAGGAGATCAGCAAAACAATAGAGTTGAACAAGCTAAAACTTTTTCCAAGCAGTTACATGTTCCTAGGACTACAGTTGCTAATATTAAAACGTTTAAGGTCAGAGAGACTGTTGTTGCCATCTCTGGATGTCACTGCAAGAGGAAATCTGTCCATGGAACAAGCAGACAGACATATGAAAATGATACATGGCAAAGAAATGAACAGCGCTACTTAAAAACAGATAAGTGCCTACCTGCAAGAGAGTGCAAGCCCCACTTGTGGGATAAAATATACACCTAGCATACACATGACCTGTCTACCACTGGAGGATGTTGGTTTCCTGTAACAGCTTGCATGCAACTTGTTAAGTACTCGTCCCTCCCACTGTGAAGAAGTCATCCTCATATGGGAGGGGACCTAACACTGACTAAATCCTAACCAATGCATATGCATAGCCTGGGTGCGCTACCAAGTAAAATCGAAAATTGAAAATTGCGCAAAAGGTGGATCAGCGCATCACCAGGCCGCTTCTGAATGGCCTACAATCAGAGGTGCGCTGAGCCCCCGCCCCCCCCCCCACCCCCCAGAAACTGCAAACGCACCTTGAACCCAAACAGAAGCTCTGCATATACACCAAAAGCAAGACTGCTAAGTGGGAGCAGCTGACCAAAAATGAATTCAATTAGTACATGGCAAAGAAATGAACAGCGCTACTTAAAAACAGATAAGTGCCTACCTGCAAGAGAGTGCAAGCCCCACTTGCGCAATATGAAAATGATAGAACAAGTCAACTTCCAAAGAGCTGAACTTCATGGGCATGGTGAAATCGCACAATGCACCACTTTTTGAGTCACAGTGGATTTTCAATGGTGGAAGACCCAGAGGCCCTCAATTATTGAAAGTAAAACAACAAAGCCGAGCTGAAGTTTGCTAAGATGCTTATTGAGAAACCTCCAAGGGTTGGATGTCATCTGGACACATTAGACAACATTTTATCTTTTTGGCAAGGCACATCAGCACTGAATATGAAGCTTTGAAAGAAAATAACTCCATACCTACTGTGAAACAAGGAGAAGATTTGGTTGTGCTTTGCTGCTTCTGGCGCAGAGTGTCTTTATTGTGTGCATGGAACAATGAAATCTGAAGACTAGACATCCTGAAACAACATTTACTGCCCAGTATCAGCTATCTCTCAGTCACTGCTCATGGATCTTCCAATGAGATAATGACCCAAAACAAACAGCTAAAGGCACCCAAGAATAGCTAAAAAAAAACAAAACCCCAGACTCTTCTGAAGTGGCCTACAATGAGACCCAATTTAAATACTATCAAACTTCTATGGAAGGTTTGGAGAGGGTACCCTTCAATCCAGACACAGCTAAAGTATTTTTGCTGAGGAAGAGTGGTCCAAACCACATTTTGACAGATGGATACGTCTCATCGAGAGCTACAGAAACCACTTGTTTGTACTGATTGCGTTTAAAAGGTTGTGCAATAAAATATTAATCCATGTCTTTTTTATTTGTATTATAATTTAAAATATTCTGTTGAGTCACAATTCTAAACCAAAGTCTGATTTGTGTCATAGAGAATAAACTAGGAAGGATGCCAGTTACTTTTGATAGTTTCAAGCTACTACAGAGACAATTGTGGGTACTTTCTACTTTTTTTGTGGAGGGTTACCAATAAATTCGTTGACATCTGCAGATGAAAGAAAATAGTAACATGAATAGCAATGTAGGGTTATTTTGGCACTGTGTGGTCCAGACACAGGAGGGCAGCAGGTGTCCAATGTGGGTGGAGGAGAAGAGCTAGTGGAGTGTTGAGGAACCAGTGTGCTGCCTACAGGAGCAGCAGGAGGGTGTTTGTTAAGCTCCCAAGTGAGATGTTAGTAGCCAGAAAAATCTGGTCAGAAATTTCTTTTTTTTCCCCTTAATGTAGGATGTATGTGACTGCATGGATGTTTGTTCAGTTAATGTGGCCTGGTTTCCTTTAACAGATGTTTATGGCCATTCCAATTTTTATGACATCTGCTATTTTAATTGGATGGAAAGCAGGGACATACTGTTACAGGATATAATGATTTCAAGCTAATATTTCTCATGGTTGCACGTAGTCTTACAAAAGCATGGAGGGCAAATGTGTAGATAATGTTTATTTTGTACATAGTGTTATGCATATGTGTCATGAGCTGCTTTCTCAAGAGTATCCCAGTAACCATATATGATGATTATGCATGAGCAAAGCCATTACCAGCACAGACCGAGGTCTGACTGGGTCGATCTGAGAATAGGCACATATATATGAATAACCTCACACAGTAAGGGTAAAGAGGTGCCCAGGCAAAGGTAAAGATAAGATTAGGTTAAAATCAAATAAAAAGAAGAAAAATGAGGTGGCTTACCTCAATGATGACAGTCAGACAGTCATTATGCACAGGCATAATAAATCTCATTGTCTTATTTGACTGTCGTAAGTTTTCTAAAGGCGCCGGGTTCAATGGAAAACTACTCTCGCTACTTTCAAATAGAGATGGCCCAAATGGTTCGCTGGCGAACGGTTCCCGGCGAACTTCCGGCGTTTGCGATTGCGAGAACCGCAAACTTTACCGGAAGTTCGATTCGCCCCCATAGTGCATCATGAGGGTCAACTTTGACCCTCTACATCACAGTCAGCAGGCACATTGTAGCCAATCAGGCTACACTCCATACTGGAGGCCCTCCCCCCCCCCCTTATAAAAGGCAGGCAGCGTCAGGCTTTTCACTCACACGTGTGCCTGCATTAATTAGAGAAGGGAAAGCTGCTGCAGACTCTCATAGGGAAAGATTAGTTAGGCTCTTGTAGGCTTCTTGGCTTGCTCCTTGGTGATTCTTATTGCTAAAAAAAACACCCCTCAACAGCTCTTTTGAGAGCTAATCTTGTTCTTGTGATCTATTTTTTTTTTCTGTGTGTGTGTGTCCCACTGACACTTGTGTTGCATAGACAGCCTTGGTAATTCCTACTGTGTGTGCCACTGCCAGGCCCAGCACATTCAGTGACTACCAGTGTGTGTGACAAGTGCACATTACCCATCACTGCATAATATTATTATTATTTAGTATTTATAGAGCGCCAACATCTTCCGCAGCGCTGTACAGAGTATATATCGCCACTAACTGTCCCTCGGAGGAGCTCACAATCTAGTCCCTACCATAGTCATATGTCTATGTGTGTATTGTGTAGTGTATGTATCGTAATCTAGGGCCAATTTGGGGTGAAGCCAATTAACTTATCTGTATGTTTTTGGGATGTGGGAGGAAACAGGAGTGCCCGGAGGAAACCCACACAGACACGGGGAGAACGTACAAACTCCTTGCAGATGTTGACCTGGCTGGGATTCGAACCGGGGACCCAACGCTGCAAGGCAAGAGCGCTAACCACTACGCCACCGTGCTGCCAACCTATACCTACCTGTTGTTTACTGTGCGCCTACCCACCTACGTGAGCGCACGCAGTGTCACTGTGCCTGTCCGATACCTGTCTGTGTGTGACAGGTGCACATTGTAATACCCACTGCATATACCTGCCTGTTGTTTACTGTGTACCCACCCACCTACGTGAGCACACGCAGTGTCACTGTGCCTGTCCAGTACCTGTCTGTGTGTGACAGGTGCACATTGTAATACCCACTGCATATACCTACCTGTTGTTCACTGTGCACCCACCCATCTACGTGAGCGCACGCAATGTCACTGTGCCTGTCCGATACCTGTCTGTGTGTGACATATGCACATTGTAATACCCACTGCATATACCTGCCTGTTGTTCACTGTGAACCCACCCACCTACGTGAGCGCACGCAGTGTCACTGTGCCTGTCCAGTACCTGTCTGTGTGTGACAGGTGCACATTGTAATACCCACTGCATATACCTACCTGTTGTTCACTGTGCACCCACCCACCTACGTGAGCACACGCATTGTCACTGTGCCTGTCCGCCACCTATCTGTGTGTGACAGGTGCGAATTGTAATACCCACTGCATATACCTACCTGTTGTTCACAGTGCACCCACCCACCTACGTGAGTGCACACAGTGTGATATACCACTCTGTGTATACCTGTTAACTACACCTGTGTGACTGCACATTGTATTAGTCAAGTCAGTGCATACCTTTCACTTCATCCCCCCCCCGATATGGACAAAACGGAGAAAACAGGTAGAGGCAGAGGTAGAGGCAGACCCAGAGGAAGGCCACCCGGCAGGTCTGTGCGAGGTCGTGTTAACACAGAACCCCTCATCTTCCGCAGCCACTAGCACTACTACAAGCAACACAGCCGCTGCATTTGACACTTCGCAGGAGTTAATTGGTGGGGAATTAACTGATTCACAGCCATTATTGTTACAACCAGATGATGGCGCTAAGCAAGTTACATCACCTCATATGTCTGAGTTAGGCAGCGACACTATGGACGTAACATATGAGGAGGAGGATGATGACGTACCTGCTGTTGGTGCAGTTTTGGAGGTGTCTGAGGCAAGCGAAGCTGGGCAGGATGATTATGATGATGACGATGATACGGATACCACGTGGGATCCTAAGAGACAAGATGACCAAGGGGACAGAGAGGAGTAGGAGGAGACGAGTTGCTGAAAGAAGCAGGGGGAGCTCGTCATCAGAAACAGCTGGTGGCAGTGTCCGGCGCCAGCCAACATGCCCTTCAATGTCAGCTGCTGATGCCACCATAGTGCCATCACTCCAGGGGGGCTCAGCGGTTTGGAAAAATTTTTGTGTCGTCCGTAGATCAGAGCAATGCCATCTGTTCTCTCTGCCTCCAAAAATTGAGCCGCGGAAAGGCCAACACCCGTAGGGACAACTGCCTTACGAAGGCACCTGCAGAAAAGGCACAAACTGCAATGGGAAGAGAACCTGAGCAAAAGCAGCACACAAAAGCAAAGCCACCCTCCTTCTCCTCTTCCACCTTCAGGTGCAGCATCATCAGCTGCTTTCTCCCTTGCACCTTCACAGCCACCCTCCTCCACTCCGCCTCTGACCTTCAGCAGTTCCTGCTCCTCTGCCCACAGCAGCCAGGTGTCTGTGAAGGAAATCTTTGAGCAGAAGAAGCCAATTTATGCCAGTCACCTCCTTGCCCAGCGTCTGACAGCTGGCTTGGCAGAACTGTTAGCTCGCCAGCTGTTACCATACTGGCTGGTGGACTCTGAGGCCTTCCGAAAATTTGTGGCCATTGGGACACCGCAGTGGAAGATACCAGGCCGCAATTATTTCTCTAAAAAGGCGATACCCAAACTGTACTGTGAAGTTGAGAGGCAAGTGGTGTCATCTCTGGCACACAGCGTTGGGTCAAGGGTCCACCTGACCATGGATGCCTGGTCTGCCAAGCATGGTCAGGGCAGGTGCATTACTTACACAGCCCATTAGGTCAACCTGGTCACCGATGGCAAGCAGAGAGTACGTGGCTGTGCAGCGGACCAACTTGTGACACCTCCAAGGCTTGCAGGCAGGCCTCCTGCCACCTCTTCTCCTCCTACTCCTCCTGCTACATCTTCTTCACTATTGTCCTCCTCAGCTGAGTGTCAGTTCAACTCTACTGGTGCTGCGATCTCCTGTCCAGCTACACAGCCTTATCTCCCCAGGGCCTATGCTGCATGCCAGGTACGACGGTGTCACGCCATCATAGACATGTCTTGCCTCAAAGCAGAGAGTCACACTGGAGCAGCTCTTCTGGCTGCTCTTAACAAACAGGTGGATCAGTGGCTGACCCCGCACCAGCTGGAGATTGGCAACAGGGTGTGTGACAATGGCAGCAATCTCCTTTCCGCTTTGAATTTGGGAAAGCTGACACATGTACCCTGCATGGCACATGTGCTGAATCTAGTCATTCAAAGATTTGTGTCAAAGTACCTAGGCTTAGAGGACGTCCTGAAGCAGGCCAGGAAGTTGTGTGGGCATTTCAGGCGGTCTTACACAGCCATGGCATGCTTTGTGAACATTCAGCGGAGAAACAACTTGCCGGTGAGATGCTTGATATGTGATAGCCTGACTCGCTGGAATTCGACCCTGGTCATGTTAGAACAGGAGAAAGCCATCACCCAGTACCTGTACAATTACAGTAAAAGGACACAATCTGGGGAGATGGGGATCTTCTGGCTCAACAACTGGACACTGATGCGAAATGCATGCAAGCTCATGCGGCCGTTTGAGGAGGTGACCAACCTGGTGAGTTGCAGTGAAGGCACCATCAGCGACTTGATCCTGTACCCTTTTTTCCTGGAGCGTGCCGTGCGTAGAGTGGATCAAGCTGTGGAGGAGAGTGAACAGGAACAGTTATGGGAGGAACAGTTGTGGGAGCAATTTTCATCAGAACCAGATGTTTCCTCAACACCTGCGGCAGCACAGAGGGGGGAGGAGGAGGAAAAGTCATGTGGGGAAGAGGAGTTAGACTCGAATGATGAGGAAGGTGTTTCTTTGGAGGAGGAGGAGGCGGCAGCAGAAGAACAACTGCAGCAGGCGTCGCTGGGGGCTTGTGCTGCTCGACGTTCCAGTGGTATTGTTCGTGGCTGGGGGGAGGAGGAGGACATACCTGACGTCACTGAGGAAGAGCAAGAGGAGATAGTATGTCTTGATCCAACTTTGTGCAGATGGCATCTTTCATGCTGTCCAACCTGTTGAGGGACCCCCGTATAAAAAACTCAAGAGGAATGAGCTGTACTGGGTGGCCACGCTACTAGACCCTCGGTATAGGCACAAAGTGGCGGACATGTTACCAACTCACCTGAAGGCAGAAAGGATGCAGCAAATGCTGAACAAGCTGGCAACTATGCTTTACAATGCATTTAAGGGTGATGTCACAGCACAATGCAATAAAGGTACCACTGCCAGTAATCCTCCTCCCATGTCCACGCAGGCAAGGACAGGAGGCTCCAGCAATCTCATGGTGATGTCAGACATGTGGACATTATTTAGTCTAACGCCTCGCCCTAACCCTACCGGATCCACCCTCCACCAACGCCTGGACCGGCAGGTAGCCAACTACCTGGCCTTAAGTGTGGATGTAGACACTGTGAGCAGCGATGAACCCTTGGACTACTGGGTGCGCAGGCTTGACCTGTGGCCAGAGCCACAATGAGTAACACACAATTTAGAGCCAAAAAACAAATGTATCTGTCTCCAAAGGGCCATAAATCAATCAACATCATGAGAAAAGTTGCCCCATCTTAAGACGTATCATATAATGAATAAATATTCCATCATTCCATATAAGTTGTAATAAACATAATTTTATTATTCCAAGCACACAAAAAATAAGTTAAAAACAATCATATTGTTAAAACCACCTTCTAAAGCCAAAGATAATTGGAAATCCACAGTAGCAGCAAACTTGTGTCAAAATACCATCAATAAATAAATAGAGTGCATGATCCCGATATTGCACAGCCCGCAATACAGGAATTACTACCAAAAAATGAAAAATTTGTTACAAAAATATATAATATTATAGTGTAACACAGTGCAGTTAAACAAATTGCTCCCAAAAAAGAGATTATAAAGTGCTAAAGTGCTATTAATCGATGAACCAGTAAACAAGTAAACTAAAGTGCATTATAACGGCTGTAAACAATCAATAAGCAGTGAAGATGCTGAATGGCAAAGATGACTGACCATGAGAAACATAAAGTGCTGAGTGCTTACCCGTAGTGATATGGCTGCTGCTGCTGGGGAGAAGGAGGGGACGCCTTGCGCGTTCGCAGCGTGCCGCTGCTTCTATGGAGGCCCATGGATCCCGGAGGGCTACTGCCCGCCCGAAGACTAAGTCAGTCCCCACACACAGCATCTCTGCCTGCACGCCGTGTGACTGCCTGCCCCAAGACTAAGTCGCTCCCCACAGAGCACCTCTGCCCGCAAGCCGCTTGACTGCCTTCTCCGCCACCACCAACAGGGTCCAGGACTCCAGGCGGATTCCTGAATTTTTAAGGCCACTGCTAGCAGCGGCCGCTATAATAATTTTTCTGGTGCGTATACATGCCTGCCTAATTTTTCTGGCTGCACTGCAGCTGCAACAACAAAACAAATGCATATACATGTGCCAATTCCCCTTCGTGATCATTACCTTGCCGCGGTGAAGGGGCTTGCGTATCACAATGAAGCAATGACCGCCGGCTATATGAGTGTCTCGGGGAGTGGCACACCAAAGATAATAAGGTCGTTGCTTCATTGTGGACAGACCAAATGTGATCAGCTGGACAGTCACTGTTCTGTCATTCAGCTATCTCAGCCCGGCGACCATATGGGCTGGAAAGCCACCATCACCTGCACTCCCGTTATGGTGCGCACCAGTCCAGCATGGCCGTCACTACGCAAACAGCTGTTTGCGGTGCGTTACACAGTGGTTTGGTGTGTCAGTGTGAAGCAGTACTCTGATTATACTCCCTGATTGATGTATACACATGCAAGATGTTTTAAAGCACTTTAGGCCTGCAATTTAGCATTTAATGTGATTTCTGCCCATAAAACTCTGCTTTGCGTCAAATCCAGATTTTTCCCCAGGACTTTTGCCGTCCACTCCGCCATGCCCCCCTCCAGGTGTTAGACCCCTTGAAACATCTTTTCCATCACTTTTGTGGCCAGCATAAATGTTTGTAGTTTTCAAAGTTTGCCTCCCCATTGAAGTCTATTGCGGTTCGCGAAAGTTCGCGCAAATCAAATGTTTGGCGAAGGTTCGCGAACCTAAAATCGGAGGTTCGGGCCATCTCTACTCTCAAATAAAACCACTGTTGTACTAATCCCAAAAGAGGACAAAGACACTAAAGACTGCGTTAATTATTGTCCCATCTCATTGGTTGATCCAATATTATCCAAACTTCTGGACCCCCAACAAAGGGGCCTTTAGGCCAGGCCGCCAGGTCAGTGATAGTCTAGCATTGGTTAATAATTTTGTATTCTCCTGTACAGAGAGACAAATTCCCATGGTACTTATAGCCATTGATGCAGAGAAGGCTTTTGGATGGGCTATTCAGGGATTCTCTTTTTGCATCTTCGTTTTAATCTGGGGTCTAGGTTCATCGACAGAATTAGAAATTTGTATTCTAATCAGACAGCTTGTATTAATATCAATGGTCAGCTGGCAAGAGATTTCAAGATCTCAAATGGGTTTGCCAAGGGTGTCCATTGTCACCTGTTAGGGTGTCTCATTGTGTCCATTGTCATCTTATTCAACTTGGCAATGGAAACTCTGATTCAGAAAATTCAGGTAAACAGGTAAATTTGTGGACTGTCAGTCGGGGACTTTCAGATCAAACAGTAAGTCTATGCAGGCGATCAGATCGTTACTCTGACAGACCTGGTCACTTGGATTAAAGAGGTTATGTCTATCCTTTCCAACTTTTTGTGCACCAATTACAAATTGAATTTAAAAAAAAAAGACAAGTTCTCAATCTAGGCTAGCGGTAGAGTGTTGTACCATGTTAGCCATCAGTAAAAGCAGGAAGTTTTGAATCAGGATGATACCATTTATTTCCTATATTTAAAGAATAAGAGTAAGCTTTTGGCTGCTGAGCCTTCATCAGACGTCAATCCTAGGCTGTGATACAGAGTGTCAGGTTTGTCTGGTCAATGACTATAGGTCAGGCTGTATGCCCATATGACTGACCTATAGCCCGGCCCGTAACACCTGCACAAATTCCTACCTAGCACAGCACTACAAAAACCCTGCAGGTAGATGTAGCATACAGACTGACAGATAGTATCCACCAAATAGAACCAATAACAATTATAGAAGGCACAGTATCACAAGTATAATAGTCACCTGAGGCCTGGAGGATGGGGCAATCCAGATGAGAGTCAGATGACTGCAAGCGGGAGGAATGGTTATGCAGTTTCAGGCACTTAAGAGAAAGCATGGTCAGTACTAGCCAGATATCAGTCCAGGCAGCGTTCTTGCAAGTCCTTATCCAGGCAGGGGTTGATGCAGGCGGCAAACAGACAAGTCCAGGTACAGTAGCAGAGTCGGCAACAGGTAATCCAATAGAGCGTGGTCAGAATACAAGCAGAGTCGGCAACGGGTAATCCAGTAGAGCTTGGTCAGGATACAGGCAGAGTCGGCACCAGGGAATCAATCTAGAGTAAGCGTGGTCAAGACACAAGGCAGAGTCGGCAACAGGAGTCAAATGGTGTGTGAGCGCATACCCAGCAACAAGCCAAAAGCTAATGCTATCATGGGCGATGTCTGGGGGTGCTCACCATGCTTAAACACAAGGACTAACCAATCAGACACAAACAGAAAACAACCAATAGAAGCTCAGCGTGTCCGCTGACCAGCGAAGCGCGTACTGAGAGCGCTTCCACTGCCTATCCAATAGGAGCTGAGCACCAGGCTGCGCTCCAGTGACATCAGCGGCCTGCCGAGACCCGGAAGCTTGCGCCTCAGCCCGGGTCTCGGCGTTCCGCTGCCATGAGTGCCCCGATGATCTTACACAGAGACTGTGACCCAGATTAACTCATACATCGATTTTACTTGGCAGCCCAAGGAGACCAGCTACCTGGGGACAAAGGTCTGTAACAGGCTCTTCTCTGCTAATTTTAAGGATGCCTTAGAACAGGGGTGCCCACACTTTTTTTGGCTCGCGAGCTACTTTAAAATTTGCCAAGTCCAGGAGATCTACCAACAATTAAAGTGTTGCAGACAACCCCCCTCCCGGTCATGAACAGCCCCCAGGTACAAGTGCCTCCAGTATAGGTAGCTATGTATAGGTAGCTATGTATAGGTCCCTTTAGCAAAGGTAGCTGGGTACAGGTCCCTTCACTGGGTACAGGTGCCTCTAGTATAGGTAGGTAGGGATAGGTGCCTCTAGCATAGGTAGGTAGGGATGGGTGCCTCTAGCATAGGTAGGTAGGGATGGGTGCCTCTAGTATAGGTAGGTGGGGATGGGTGCCATTAGCATAGGTAGGTGGGGATGGGTGCCATTAGCATAGGTAGGTAGGGATAGGTGCCTCTAGCATAGGTAGGTAGGGATGGGTGCCTCTAGCATAGGTAGGTAGGGATGGGTGCCATTAGCATAGGTAGGTAGGGATGGGTGCCTCTAGGTAGGTGGGGATGGGTCCCTTTAGCATAGGTAGGTGGGGATGGGTCCCTTTAGCATAGGTAGGTGGGGATGGGTCCCTTTAGCATAGGTAGGTGGGGATGGGTCCCATTAGCATAGGTAGGTGGGGATGGGTCCCTGTAGCATAGGTAGGTAGGGATAGGTGCCATTAGCATAGGTAGGTGGGGATGGGTGTCAGCATAGGTAGGTAGGGATAGGTGCCTCTAGCATAGGTAGGTGGGGATGGGTCCCTTTAGCATAGGTAGGTGGGGATGGGTCCCTTTAGCATAGGTAGGTGGGGATAGGTGCCTCTAGCATAGGTAGGTGGGGATGGGTGTCATTAGCATAGGTAGGTGGGGATGGGTCCCTTTAGCATAGGTAGGTGGGGATGGGTCCCATTAGCATAGGTAGGTGGGGATGGGTCCTTTTAGCATAGGTAGGTGGGGATGAGTCCCTTTAGCATAGGTAGGTAGGGATAGGTGCCATTAGCATAGGTAGGTGGAGATGGGTGTCAGCATAGGTAGGTAGGGATAGGTGCCTCTAGCATAGGTAGGTGGGGATGGGTGCCATTAGCATAGGTAGGTAGGGATGGGTGCCTCTAGCATAGGTAGGTAGGGATGGGTGCCTCTAGTATAGGTAGGTGGGGATGGGTGCCATTAGCATAGGTAGGTGGGGATGGGTGCCATTAGCATAGGTAGGTAGGGATAGGTGCCTCTAGCATAGGTGGGTGGGGAAGAGTGCCATTAGCATAGGTAGGTAGAGATAGGTGCCATTAGCATAGGTAGGTAGGGATGGGTGCCTCTAGCATAGGTAGGTAGGGATGGGTGCCATTAGCATAGGTAGGTAGGGATGGGTGCCTCTAGCATAGGTAGGTGGGGATAGGTCCCTTTAGCATAGGTAGGTAGGGATAGGTGCCATTAGCATAGGTAGGTGGGGATGGGTGTCAGCATAGGTAGGTAGGGATAGGTGCCTCTAGCATAGGTAGGTGGGGATGGGTCCCTTTAGCATAGGTAGGTGGGGATGGGTCCCTTTAGCATAGGTAGGTGGGGATAGGTGCCTCTAGCATAGGTAGGTGGGGATGGGTGTCATTAGCATAGGTAGGTGGGGATGGGTCCCTTTAGCATAGGTAGGTGGGGATGGGTCCCATTAGCATAGGTAGGTGGGGATGGGTCCCTTTAGCATAGGTAGGTGGGGATGAGTCCCTTTAGCATAGGTAGGTAGGGATAGGTGCCATTAGCATAGGTAGGTGGGGATGGGTGTCAGCATAGGTAGGTAGGGATAGGTGCCTCTAGCATAGGTAGGTGGGGATGGGTGCCATTAGCATAGGTAGGTAGGGATGGGTGCCTCTAGAATAGGTAGGTAGGGATGGGTGCCTCTAGTATAGGTAGGTGGGGATGGGTGCCATTAGCATAGGTAGGTGGGGATGGGTGCCATTAGCATAGGTAGGTAGGGATAGGTGCCTCTAGCATAGGTGGGTGGGGAAGAGTGCCATTAGCATAGGTAGGTAGAGATAGGTGCCATTAGCATAGGTAGGTAGGGATGGGTGCCTCTAGCATAGGTAGGTAGGGATGGGTGCCATTAGCATAGGTAGGTAGGGATGGGTGCCTCTAGCATAGGTAGGTAGGGATGGGTGCCATTAGCATAGGTAGGTGGGGATGGGTCCCTTTAGCATAGGTAGGTGGGGATGGGTCCCTTTAGCATAGGTAGGTGGGGATCGGTCCCTTTAGCATAGATAGGTGGGGATGGGTCCCTTTAGCATAGGTAGGTGGTGATGGGTCCCATTAGCATAGGGCGGTGGGGATGGATCCCTTTAGCATAGGTAGGTGGGGATGAGTCCCTTTAGCATAGGTAGGTAGGGATAGGTGCCATTAGCATAGGTAGGTGGGGATGGGTGTCAGCATAGGTAGGTAGGGATAGGTGCCTCTAGCATAGGTAGGTGGGGATGGGTCCCTTTAGCATAGGTAGGTGGGGATGGGTCCCTTTAGCATAGGTAGGTGGGGATAGGTGCCTCTAGCATAGGTAGGTGGGGATGGGTGTCATTAGCATAGGTAGGTGGGGATGGGTCCCTTTAGCATAGGTAGGTGGGGATGGGTCCCTTTAGCATAGGTAGGTGGGGATGGGTCCCTTTAGCATAGGTAGGTGGGGATGGGTCCCTTTAGCATAGGTAGGTGGGGATGGGTCCCTTTAGCATAGGTAGGTGGGGATAGGTGCCTCTAGCATAGGTAGGTGGAAATGGGTCCCTTTAGTAGTGTTGGGCGAACATCTAGATGTTCGGGTTCGGGCCGAACAGGCCGAACATGGCCGCGATGTTCGGGTGTTCGACCCGAACTCCGAACATAATGGAAGTCAATGGGGACCCGAACTTTTGTGCTTTGTAAAGCCTCCTTATATGCTACATACCCCAAATTTACAGGGTATGTGCACCTTGGGAGTGGGTACAAGAGGAAAAAAAAATTTAGCAAAAAGAGCTTATAGTTTTTGAGAAAATCGATTTTAAAGTTTCAAAGGGAAAACTGTCTTTTAAATGCGGGAAATGTCTGTTTTCTTTGCACAGGTAACATGCTTTTTGTCGGCATGCAGTCATAAATGTAATACATATAAGAGGTTCCAGGAAAAGGGACCGGTAATGCTAACCCAGCAGCAGCACACGTGATGGAACAGGAGGAGGGTGGCGCAGGAGGAGAAGGCCACGCTTTGAGACACAACAACCCAGGCCTTGCATGAGGACAAGAAGCGTGCGGATAGCATGCTTTGTACCACCATGCAGTCATAAATGTAATAAAGATAAGTGGTTCAATAAACAGGGACCACGCGGCAACGCTAACCCAGCAGCAGCACACGTGATGGAACAGGAGGAGGCGCAGGAGGAGAAGGCCACGCTTTGTGAGACACAACAACCCAGGCCTTGCATGAGGACAAAAAGCGTGCGGATAGCATGCTTTGTACCGCCATGTAGTCATAAATGTAATAAAGATAAGAGGTTCAATAAACAGGGACCACGCGGCAACGCTAACCCAGCAGCAGCAGCAGCAGCAGCACACGTGATGGAACAGGAGGAGGCGCAGGAGGAGAAGGCCACGCTTTGTGAGACACAACAACCCAGGCCTTGCATGAGGACAAAAAGCGTGCGGATAGCATGCTTTGTACCGCCATGTAGTCATAAATGTAATAAAGATAAGAGGTTCAATAAACAGTGACCACGCGGCAACGGTAACCCAGCAGCAGCAGCAGCACACGTGATGGAACAGGAGGAGGCGCAGGAGGAGAAGGCCACGCTTTGTGAGACACAACAACCCAGGCCTTGCATGAGGACAAAAAGCGTGCGGATAGCATGCTTTGTACCGCCATGTAGTCATAAATGTAATAAAGATAAGAGGTTCAATAAACAGGGACCACGCGGCAACGGTAACCCAGCAGCAGCAGCAGCAGCAGCAGCACACGTGATGGAACAGGAGGAGGCGCAGGAGGAGAAGGCCACGCTTTGTGAGACACAACAACCCAGGCCTTGCATGAGGACAAAAAGCGTGCGGATAGCATGCTTTGTACCGCCATGTAGTCATAAATGTAATAAAGATAAGAGGTTCAATAAACAGGGACCACGCGGCAACGCTAACCCAGCAGCAGCAGCAGCAGCAGCACACGTGATGGAACAGGAGGAGGCGCAGGAGGAGAAGGCCACGCTTTGTGAGACACAACAACCCAGGCCTTGCATGAGGACAAAAAGCGTGCGGATAGCATGCTTTGTACCGCCATGTAGTCATAAATGTAATAAAGATAAGAGGTTCAATAAACAGGGACCACGCGGCAACGGTAACCCAGCAGCAGCAGCAGCACACGTGATGGAACAGGAGGAGGCGCAGGAGGAGAAGGCCACGCTTTGTGAGACACAACAACCCAGGCCTTGCATGAGGACAAAAAGCGTGCGGATATAGCAGCAATGCTTTTTGCCGCCATGCAGTCATAAATGTAATACAGATGAGAGGTTCAATAAACAGGGACCGGAAACGCTAAACCATCCCAGATGTTCATCGGTCATGTTACTTGGTTGGGGTCCAGGAGTGTTGCGTAGTCGTTTCCAATCCAGGATTGATTCATTTTAATTTGAGTCAGACGGTCTGCATTTTCTGTGGAGAGGCGGATACGCCGATCTGTGATGATGCCTCCGGCAGCACTGAAACAGCGTTCCGACATAACGCTGGCTGCCGGGCAAGCCAGCACCTCTATTGCGTACATTGCCAGTTCGTGCCAGGTGTCTAGCTTCATGCCCGGTTTCAGGTCCAGCGGTGCCAGCCACAAATCCGTCTGTTCCTTTATTCCCCTCCAAATTTCCTCCCCTGTGTGCTGCTTATCCCCAAGGCAGATCAGCTTCAGCAACGCTTGCTGACGCATGCCAACAGCTGTGCTGCACTGCTTCCACGATCCTACTGCTGCTGGTGCTGGGTTAGCATTTCCGGATGAGGTACAGCTTTGAGATGCGTTGGAGGAGAAGGAGTCAGAGAGGTAGGTGCTGCTGTTGTTATCCAGCTGTTTGCGGCGTGGGCAACACCCGCGCCGTAGCAGGTGAGGAATCGCTGCCAGGCTCCACAAGGTTCACCCAGTGCGCGGTAAGGGAGATGTATCGACCCTGGCCGAACGCACTCGTCCAGGTGTCAGTGGTGAGGTGAACCTTGCAGGCAACGGCATTCTTCAAGCTTCGGGTTATTTAGCTGACCACGTGCTCATGCAACTCAGGCACTGCAGAGCGCGCAAAGTGGTAGCGGCTGGGAACCACGTAACGTGGGATGGCCACTGACATCATGCCCTTGAAGCTGTTTGTCTCCACCACTCGATATGGCAGCATTTCGCAGGCCAGAAGCTTGGCTATGCTGGCTGGCTGTTACTGCCACGGCCCGGGGGTCATTTGCTGGCAATTTCCTCTTGTGCTCAAACATCTCAGAAACAGACAACTCAACCGTAGCGCTGCACACCGAAGGGCTGTTGGTTGTTGTGTTTGATGAACACTGGGAGACCTCAAGAGCACTAGTCCGGAAAGTGACAGTGTCAGCATCGTCTGATGTTTGTGAATGTTGTGAACCACGCAATGGCTGGGCTACTGCTGCTGCTGAGGCGGGTCTGGTGGTGAGTCTGGTGAACCCAAGGGAGGCAGTGTTGCTGGTGGTACCCTGTCCTGCCGCGTTTGCCCACAGAGTGGGATGTTTGGATAGAATGTGGCGGCTCATGCTGGTGGTGGAGAGGTTGTTAATACTTTTCCCCCTGCTCAGGCGGGTCTTGCACACCTTGCAAATCGCCATGGTAACATCCTCAGTGCAGTCTTCAAAGAAAGCCCAGACTTTAACTGGCTGAGGACTCGGACCTCGTGCGTGATGTGCTGGTGCTGCTTAACCCACTGCTGGACGCTTGAGAGGTCATCCAAGTAATTATCTGGTCCTGTTCTTTTGGATCTGTGAGGGTTGTTGTCCTGGACAACATGGGCAGTATTGAGTGGGTTTTCTTGGGTGCTCCCCTGTGGCCTGTACGTGAACCGTCAGGGGAAACACCTCTTCCCTTGCCCCTCCCTCTTTCACCGGATTTCTTCCTCATTTCACTTATCCTTAAAGTACACGCTGACTGGCAGCAGTACAGTGGCAGTACAGAAATGCTATACAGTGGTGGGTGAGCGGTGTACCACTATTGTCAGCAGTGACACAGAGCACAATGCTATACAGTGGCGGGTGAGCGGTGTACTACTGTTCCCAGCAGACACAGAGTGGAAGTAAACACAATGCTATATAGTGTGGCTGAGCCGTGTACACAGAGTGGCATTAAACACAATGCTATATAGTCTGCTATATAGTCACCCCGAACAGGGTGATGTTCTGCAGAACCCGAACAGTGGCAAACACTGTTCGCCCAACACTACTGGGAGGGAACGCAGATTTTAGTACCTAAACACACGATACAACATGTTTTCCGGGGTCGGACTCTGAGGCACATACAGATGGTCCCGATCATCATCCTCATCATACAACTCTTCTCCTGAGTCTGACCCACCCACCACCTCTGCCACCCCAACATCCCCAGACACAGACCCCTCATCGTCCTCAACATTAACTTGGGATGCTGGCCTGAGCCAGACCTCCTCCTCCACATCAGGCCCCATCATCTCCTCAATGGCAGCCCTCATTAATCGCTCTGGCGACGGACTGATGGACACAACGTTCTCCTCCGGGGAGGGCTGCTGCTGACCACTGGCTGCTGGGGTGGATGTTATAGCTTGCGTGGGGCGTTGGCTGTTGCTGTTGTTGGGAGTGCTGCTCACAGCGGAGGTCTCTGGGGAACTCATGTTGAGCTCATATAGTGGTTGACGGTGAGTGGAGTATTACTGATCCCAGCAATATACACACTGACTGGCAGAGTACGCAATGCTATATAGTGTGGCTGAGCGGTGTACACAGAGTGGCAGTAAACACAATGCTATATAGTCTGGCTGAGCGAGCGGTGTACTACTGTTCCCAGCAGAATCAGAGTGGCAGTAAACAATGGTATATAGTCTGGCTGAGCGGTGTACATAGAGTGTCAGTAAACAATGGTATATAGTCTGGCTGAGCGAGCGGTGTACTACTGTTCCCAGCAGAATCAGAGTGGCAGTAAACAATGGTATATAGTCTGGCTGAGCGGTGTACATAGAGTGTCAGTAAACAATGGTATATAGTCTGGCTGAGCGAGCGGTGTACTACTGTTCCCAGCAGAATCAGAGTGGCAGTAAACAATGGTATATAGTCTGGCTGAGCGGTGTACACAGAGTGTCAGTAAACAATGGTATATAGTCTGGCTGAGCGGTGTACACACAATGCTATATAGTCTGCTATATAGTGTCAGTAAACAATGGTATATAGTCTGGCTGAGCGGTGTACACAGAGTGTCAGTAAACAATGGTATATAGTCTGGCTGAGCGAGCGGTGTACTACTGTTCCCAGCAGAATCAGAGTGGCAGTAAACAATGGTATATAGTCTGGCTGAGCGGTGTACACAGAGTGTCAGTAAACAATGGTATATAGTCTGGCTGAGCGGTGTACACACAATGCTATATAGTCTGCTATATAGTGTCAGTAAACAATGGTATATAGTCTGGCTGAGCGAGCGGTGTACTACTGTTCCCAGCAGAATCAGAGTGGCAGTAAACAATGGTATATAGTCTGGCTGAGCGGTGTACACAGAGTGTCAGTAAACAATGGTATATAGTGTGGCTGAGTGGTGTACACAGAGTGTCAGTAAACAATGGTATATAGTCTGGCTGAGCGGTGTACACAGAGTGTCAGTAAACAATGGTATATAGTCTGGCTGAGCGAGCGGTGTACTACTGTTCCCAGCAGAATCAGAGTGGCAGTAAACAATGGTATATAGTCTGGCTGAGCGGTGTACACAGAGTGTCAGTAAACAATGGTATATAGTGTGGCTGAGTGGTGTACACAGAGTGTCAGTAAACAATGGTATATAGTCTGGCTGAGCGGTGTACACAGAGTGGCAGTAAACACAATGCTATATACTCTGGCTGAGCGAGCGGTGTACTACTGTTCCCAGCAGACACAGAACAGTAAACAGAATGCTATATAGTGTGGCTGAGCGAGCGGTGTACCACTATTCCCAGCAGACACAGAACAGTGAACAGAATGCTATATAGTGTGGCTGAGCGAGCGGTGTACCACTATTCCCAGCAGACACAGAACAGTAAACAGAATGCTATATAGTGTGGCTGAGCGAGCGGTGTACCACTATTCCAAGCAGACACAGAACAGTGAACAGAATGCTATATAGTGTGGCTGAGCGAGCGGTGTACCACTATTCCCAGCAGACACAGAGTGGCAGTAAACAGAATGCTATATAGTGTGGCTGAGCGAGGTACACAGAGTGGCAGTAAACAGAATGCTATATAGTGTGGCTGAGCGAGCGGTGTACCACTATTCCCAGCAGACACAGAACAGTGAACAGAATGCTATATAGTGTGGCTGAGCGAGCGGTGTACCACTATTCCCAGCAGACACAGAACAGTGAACAGAATGCTATATAGTGTGGATGAGCGAGCGGTGTACCACTATTCCCAGCAGACACAGAACAGTAAACAGAATGCTATATAGTGTGGCTGAGCGAGCGGTGTACCACTATTCCCAGCAGACACAGAACAGTGAACAGAATGCTATATAGTGTGGCTGAGCGAGCGGTGTACCACTATTCCCAGCAGACACAGAACAGTGAACAGAATGCTATATAGTGTGGCTGAGCGAGCGGTGTACTACTGTTCCCAGCAGACACAGAACAGTACACAGAATGCTATATAGTGTGGCTGAACGAGCGGTGTACTACTGTTCCCAGCAGACACAGAACAGTACACAGAATGCTATATAGTGTGGCTGAACGAGCGGTGTACCACTATTCCAAGCAGACACAGAACAGTGAACAGAATGCTATATAGTGTGGCTGAGCGAGCGGTGTACCACTATTCCCAGCAGACACAGAGTGGCAGTAAACAGAATGCTATATAGTGTGGCTGAGCGAGGTACACAGAGTGGCAGTAAACAGAATGCTATATAGTGTGGCTGTGCAAGCGGTGTACTACTATTCCCAGCAGACACAGAGTGGCAGTAAACAGAATGCTATATAGTGTGGCTGAGCGAGGTACACAGAGTGGCAGTAAACAGAATGCTGAGCGAGCGGTGTACTACTATTCCCAGCAGCGACACACAATGACTGGGGGGGACCCTGGCTAGCGTGGCTGGAGCGCGAACTACCCTGCCTGCCTACCCAAAGCTAAACCCACAGACAAATGGCGGAGATATGACGTGGTTCGGGTATTTATTTACCCGAACCACGTGACAGTTCGGCCAATCAGAGCGCGTTCGGGTCCGAACCACGTGACCCGTTCGGCCAATCACAGCGCTAGCCGAACGTTCGGGGAACGTTCGGCCATGCGCTCTTAGTTCGGCCATATGGCCGAACGGTTTGGCCGAGCACCGTCAGGTGTTCGGCCGAACTCGAACATCACCCGAACAGGGTGATGTTCTGCAGAACCCGAACAGTGGCGAACACTGTTCGCCCAACACTACCCTTTAGCATAGGTACGTGGGGATGGATCCCTTTAGCATAGGTACGTGGGGATGGGTCCCTTTAGCATAGGTACGTGGGGATGGGTCCCTTTAGCATAGGTAGGGATAGGTGCCATTAGCATAGGTAGGGATAGGTGCCATTAGCAGAGGTAGGTAGGATGGGTGCTCAAACACTTACCTCCCTCCAGCGGCGATGTCTGGTCTCCCCTCTCGGACTCGGAGCGCCCCAGGCGGGCAGCATGCTTGAATGAGGCGGGCAGGCGTGCGTGCGTGCCCGACGCCGCCTCCAGCCATGACGTCGCGTCATGGCCTCTTCAGCCGCGCCTCCTCTCTCCTCCCCTGCTTCCTATTGGCCAGCGGCTGGCAGCAGAATTTGATGGGACAGCTGCCAGCCGCAAAATGTGATGGGACGCGGCCAAGAGGCGCAAATAGGCGGTCGCGATCTACCGGTAGATCGCGATCGACCTATTGGGCACCCCGCCTTAGGACAATGTACCATGGCACTGAAAAGATGGAGCAAACCAATCTTTAATAGCATTGGCAGAGTAGCCATTATTAAAACAATTTTACTTCCCAAACTTCTATTCTTACTCCAAATCTGGGAACAGTTATATTCCCGCATGCGCATACAGTGGTTGCAGGATTGCAACCCAATTTTGTGAGTACCTATTACCCACGATTTCTGCATTATACTCCTTACCTAATGATACTGCACCAGAATTCTCCTGTTAGAGGCACCAGCTCAATGATATTTGCACTGGTCAGACTGGGGGGAGAAACCTTTAGAAAACTGTCCGGTAAGTGACAGAATAATACCAAGTATTAATGGGTATGCTTAAATGCATACCCACACACTCTGCTCAGGGTCACCGATCCCCATCAGTGCTTGATCACTGAGATTCTACTGTATTAAAGGAACACTTGATTGCTTATCTCTTTGTTTACTGTTATTTCTTTCACACTTTACTGATGCCAAAACTGACATGCTACTTAATCATGAGAGATGGGGGATTCCCTCACACTACATCTGTTAACCCTCTCACTGGCAGCTGCTTGTGTCTCTGAATGAGCTGTCTGCAGAGGAAATGTTCTTATGTGCAACATAAACATTTGTAATTGTGTGTGAAACTTGACACCAGAGGATTTTCATATACGGTAACTCTGCAGTCTGACATGCACAAAACAGTGTAATATTGAAACAGAGATTCACCTTTGCAAATTAAACATTCCAAAATGCATACACAATGACTTGCATCTTTTGCCTTTGATATTTAGCAAGGAAAAGTAGGAAAATGTTTACACAGCTACTTAGACATTATTTGTACATTGTCATTTCAGAATACTTGGTTTGATAATGTTCCTTTAAGATTTACAAAGCTAGTCAGGACCTTTCCTTAGCAAATCCAAGTTGGCCATGTGAAATGAGATTATTCTGTGCTATATATTTTTATATAGCGTCCCATAGGATAGATTTAAACAGTTTATACACAACTGATGTTATGTTTACAGGTCAATAGTTTCCCGGTCACCACTTTATTGCCACTTTTACATCTGAGACCAACTCTGCTCTGTTACTTAATTATATTCCTGATCTCTTACTTATGATTGGTTATGCTGGCATCCTCACATTGTGTGCCAGAAGAACTGCCTCTTCATATTTTCCTGTTCATCTGTTACAATTTAGTACTCTTCCTAGTCTGATGAAGGGATACTGGGGTATTCACCCCTCCTGGAATTTCTCATGTTTTGTTGCCTCACAACCTAGAATTAAAATGGATAATTTTAGAGTTTGCGCCCTTTTATTGACAGAACATGCCTGAAACTTTACAAATGTGTTGCTTGGTTTATTATGAAGCAAACAGCAAATTAGCTGAACACTTCAGCATGCATAACTCACTCCCCCGCAAGTTAATAGTTTGTGGCAATGACAGATCCAAGTTGCTCTCTATGAGCTTGCCACATTTTGCCAAAACTGCTCCAACATGTTGGATGGTTTTCACATGTGAACAGCAATCTTTATGTCTGACCTCAGATTCTCTATTGAATTGAGGTCTGAACTTTGACTAGGCCTTTTCAACACATTTAAATGTTTCCCCTTAAAACACTCGAGTGTAGCTTTAGCAGTATGCTTTGGGTCATTGTCTTACTGGAAGGTGAACCTGTATCCCAGTCTCAAATCACTGGCAGGCTGACACAGGTTTTACTCAAGAATATCCCTGTATTTAGCACCATCCATCTTTCCCTTGACTTAGACCAATTTCCCAGTGCCTGCAACTGGAAAACCTCCCCACAAACACAACATGATGCTGCCATCACCATGTTTATCTGTGGCACTAGCAATAGTATTATTTAGTATTTATATAACGCCAACATCTTCCACAACGCTGTGCAGAGTATATTGTCTTGTCACTTAACTGCCCCTCAGAGGGGCTCACAATCGAATCCCTACCATAGTCATATGTCTATGTATGTATCGTGTAGTGTATGTATCGTAGTCTAAGGCCAATTTTTAAGGGGAAGTCAATTAACTTATCTGAATGCTTTTGGGATGTGGAGGGAAATCAGAGTGCCCAGATGTTGCCCTGGCTGGGATTTCAACCTGGAATCCAGCAATGCAAGGCAAGAGCACTAACCACTAAGCCACCTTGCATCAGACATTACATTTTCCTTGGTGGAAAATGTTATGAAATTTTAGTCCAGAGCACCTCCCTCTATACATTTGAGGAGGCTATCATATGCCTTTTGGCAAACTCAAAACGTGCCTTCTTAGTTATTTTTAATGCAAAGTTATTGGTTTTTTCGGGCCACTCTTCCATAAAGCCCAGTTCTATGGAGTGGATGACCCACTGTGGTCCTATGAATCTACCTACTCCAGTAGGTAGAATGAACCTACTCAAGTCTCTGGTGTGCAGCTCTGCAACTCCTGCAGGATTAACTTTGGTTTCTGTGCTGCCTCTCTGATTGATGCCTTCCTTTGTGGGGTATGTATTTTTTTATGGGCAACTCTTTCTTATTGTGGTACCATGTTCTTTCCATTTGAAGATGATGGGTTTGATGATGGTCCAGTGAATATTCAAAGCTTTGGATATTTTTTTAGGAACCCAACTCTGACTTGTACTTCTCAACAACTTGTTTGGAGAGCTCCTTGATCTTCAAGGTGTGATACATTTTGCTTAATGGTGGTGAAGCCTCTTGGGCCTTTCTGAAAAGGTGTGTTTATACTGACAGATCATGTGACACTTACAGTGCTGCCCATAATTATTCATACCCCTTGCAAATTTTGACTTAAAGTTACTTTTATTCAACCAGCAAGTCTTTTTTTTTTTTTACGGGAAATGACATAGGTGTCTCCCAGAAGATCATAAGATGATGTACAAGTGGCATTTTTGTGGGGGAAAAAAACATTTCTCAGGTTTTATTTAAATTTGAGCAATCAGTGTCCAATCCAAAATTATGCACACCATTCTCAATAATCAATAGAAAAGCCTTTATTGGCTATTACAGCAATCAAATGCTTCCTATAGTTGCAGACCACCTTTTTGCATGTCTCCACTTGTATTTTTGCCCAGCCATCTTTAGCAATGAGCTTCAAATATTTCAAGTTTGAGGATCTTCTTGCCATCACCCTGATCTTTAGCTCCCTCTACAGATTGTTCATTGGATTCAAGTCAGGACTCTGACTGGGCCACTCCAAAACATTAATGTTGTTGTCCGATAACCATTTCTTCACCACTTTTGCTGTGTGCTTTGAGTCATTGTCATGCTGAAATGTACACTGTTGCCCAAGGCCAAGTTTCTCTGCAGACTGCCTGATGTTGTCGTTGAGAATCGTGATGTATTGCTCTTTTTTAATGGTGCTTTACTGTGATTAGGTTCCCTGGTTCATTGGCTTAAAGACACCCCCAAAGCATTAGGTTCCCAAAACCATGTTTGACAGCGGGTATGGTGTTCTTTGGGTTGAAGGATTCTCCTTTTTTATGCCAAACGAAGGAAAGATCATTGTGACCAAGCAATTTTGTCTGACCAGAAAACAGAAGACCAGAAGTCTTCTTCTTTGTCCAGATGAGCATTTGCAAAGGCCAAGTGAACCTTTGTGTGCCTTATCTGGAAAAGTGGCGTCCTCCTTGTTCTGCATTCGTGGAAACCAGCAGTGTGCAGTGTGTGTTGGATTGTCTGCCTTGAGACATTGTCACCAGCAGAGCCCAGATTCCACAGGATGGCCTATGTGGTGATCCTTGGTTCTTTTTTCACATCTCTCACTATCCTCCTGGCCAACAGAGGTGTCACTTTTGGCTTCTGACCACGCCCTCTGAGATTTTCCACAGTGCCGAACATCTTGTATTTTTTATAATACTTTGCACTGTAGCCACTGGAACGTGAAAAAAAAATAGAATTGGCCTTGTAGCCCTTTCCTGACTTGTGAGCAGCCACAATGCGCAGCCGCAGGTCCTCACTGAGCTCCTTTGTCTTAGCCATGACTGTCCACAAGCCAACTGCATAAAGCTGCTGTTTTTCACCTTTTGGGCTGATTAAAAGAGCTGTTCCCAATTGATCAGGGTAATTAGGATGCTTTAGAACAGCTTGGACTATTTGGAATGTTATAGAACTTGGGATTTTCCCACAGATTGTGACAGTTTGTGAAGGGTATAAATAATTTTGGTCTGGACACTTTTTGTTTTTATGTAAATAAAAGCTGAGAAATGTTTTTTTGTCCACAATAATGCCTCTTGTACATCGTCTTATTATCTTTTGGAACACTCCTATGTCATTTCTGTCAAAAAAATTACTTGCTGGTTGAATAAAAGTAACTTTAAGTCAAAATTTGCCCAAATTTGGTATGAATAATGATGGGTAGCGCTGCAGATTCCACACAGGTGGACTTCCTTTCACTAACTATGTGACTTTTGAAGCTAAAGCAGACCCAAACCAAACTTTTATTTTAGTTCAAAATTTTTAGTTGCACCACTCTGACACATACAAAGATAAATAAACACTCCTTCAAGCCTATGGGCATTTCAGTGCATGTTTTTCACCCTTCACTTTTCATAACTAGGGTTATACAGGTGGCAGCCATTACCAATTCCTCCTTTGCTGGATACCACCTACTCCACCAGTTTTCTGGATTTTGTCCCGGCAATTTGAAAGGAAGGGAGGGGTTTCTCCAATGAATGTAAAATATTTTATATTTGTCATCATGCAGCTGAAAAAAGGCTGCTATTTATTATTATAATTTAGAAAATAGATTGTATTTCTGCAATCTTGTATTTTTTTTAATTTGGGTCCACTTTAATTGGTTGCATCAGAACTTTTTAGGGGCTTCTTTAGGGGTGAATACACCATACACAAAATATTAGCTTTTATTTTCAGTCTATAGCTGTTAGGACATTTATTGGACTCCATGGCAGCAGTATTTTGTGGCATTTTGGCAAACAAAAAGTAAATATGCTTAATTATTTACACATGCATACATATAAGGTTTATAAATGGCAGAGTACAGGGCAGGAAGATGAGAATTTGGTGATGTTCCCCTTACGTTTTGGAACTCCTTACCTCAACAGATCAGGACAGCTCCATCCCTGGACGACGTGTTTAAATCCAGACTGAAAACCCACCTGTTCAGTTTGGCATTTGCAGAAATATAACTTTTGTTGTGTGAATACTTCATCCTACTAATTACTGAATCTGAGAGAGCCTAAGCGCTTTGAGTCCTATGGGAGAAAAGCGCTATAGAAATGTTATTGTATTGTATTGTATTGTTATTTCCACCAATGAGAATTTACTTTAAATTGGGATTGTAAGCCATAAAATCAAATTCCATTTACCCACTGCTCTGTGTTGTTTTATGCCGTCTATAACCTGCCCATGCATTGCAAGCATTCCACTATAATCATAAATGTTTCTGCTGCAATAAATCTTAACTCAGTCAGCCTGGCTCTATTTGGGATATTGCCAGGGAGAATGAAGCTTGTTATCTCCCCTCCCAACATTCCTACTCCTCACTGATTGGCTGAGGGGAGTTCAGTGTGACACAAGACTGAGAAGAGAAATACACCTCACCCCTCTGCAGAAGCTGTTGAAATACGATCTATGCTGTGCTCACATGTGTAAACAAAGCATACTAGATATAAAAAGGGCAGTTTCTAGGAGAAACAAAGAGAAAGGGAGGAAATGACATCAGGATTGGCTTCAGTCAGAGGTAGTAAAGAAGGAAAATACCTGAAACAGTTTTCTCTTAATTTACTGTATACCATTCACTGAAATCAAAACGTAGACACTAAAATACATATGTTATGTATGTAGAACAAATATTTATCTACTTATATATGTTTGTTTTCCAGAGATAGTATGGCTGACCCTGCTGCTTTAAGAGAAAGTTGACTGTAAGCATAAACTGTACTTTTTTTCTAGCCTGTAATCAAGCGTTTTATCTACCAGTTGAAGTAATCTGCTGCACAAAGCAGAAAGTCTTGTAAAATATTTCCTACGCCTGCACTAATTTAGTGACTGGAAGCAAAATGGTTGCCCAGGAGTTGACACGCTATGTTTGGGTCATGATAAAGGAGTCATGCAGAGGCTGGACGATTGTTATGTTCGGACTAAAAAGCAGGCCGTTTGAAATAATGTGCTGCACTAATCCTAGCAATTTGTAAAGCCAAACCGAAGGGATTACTTATTTCTCAGCGAAGGTGGAATTTCACTGTAAGCAGGGGGAAAGTTAAATGGCTTGGGATTTGGAAACAAATTGGGGCTTACAATGGAAAAAAAAGGGGAAAGAAGTACTTAAATACTTGTTTGAAGTTATATATAATAGCTAATATTGCTTTGACAATTTACAGCATTTTTGTGGCGTTTCAAGAAGAACGGCTTTTCCTCTAAAGATATATCTGTCACAAGCGAGTGCCAGAAGCCACAGTTTGTATCATTCGTCCCTTTCCACAGGATACCACTGCTACACTGAACAGAAGCCCACAATTACCGTGTGATAGACAGGCTGATATATGTGTGTATCGCTGTCTCCAAGGAGACCTGCTTCAGCCCTACCAATCATTGTAAAACACATTACTGGCCTCCAAATCCTCCTTCCCATTCAGGTCTTATTACAAATTTATGTGTTTAACAGAAGAAGGAAGGAAAATATAATGGGTACAGTAAAACATTTACATTCCTGTCACAAACTGTGCAAACACATCTGTTCAAACGGCTCAGTGGCGCTGTGGCACTGCGATTTCCAGAGTTTGTTATTCTACTGTTGGATTTCCAAGAACATTTGGAGGTTCTGGCACACTGAGACCGAATCAGGCATCCTTCCTCCAGCAGAAGGGCTGGAGAGGAACGCAAGGCCGCAACATGTGTTCTGGATGGATAGAGCAGTGCGGAGATTTACTACATATAAAATGGCTCTGGGATCCCACCCTGTCAGGTGCACAGGAACACACTGAAACCACTTGCCTACTGGCAGGGAGATTTTATAGAAATAACAACTGCAGCAGTATGGCCCATCGTATGACTTATGTGGTCTGAGGTTTTGGCAGTTCCCTGTTATAGCTTCCTGCATGTTCCAAGCATAATTTCACCAAATGTAATCAAGAGAAGCCAGGCAGCCCTCCCTCTGTAGTGGATGTATATGTTCCTTAGGCCGGTTTGAACGCTGAAAAAAAATGTTTGCTGTCTTCATTGAAAGCTATACGTCAGATACAGCGGGGTTGTCGGGTTCAATTTCCTTGCGCTATAGTGAAAGTATTTACACTAGATGCTAAAAGGAATATATCCCCTGTGTAAAACCGCAGGTGGTTGACTTTTTCATTTTAAATGGAATGTGTATTTTTTTTTTTTTTTTTGCATTTATTGCCTTTCTATACTGATAATACTCAATACAAAAAAGTAAACATTTTTTTCAGTTTTTTTTTTTTTGTTTCATTTAAAGCTTTATTGATGTTGCAATAGACAAACACACAGCAGGGCTAGCATTTCCAAGTTCAGCACCACCCTGAAAATCTCACACTTCTGTGATGCCATTGTTTTTTGCAGCAGTGGGTGTGGCCTCCTCTCCTTTCCAGTCGTCAGTCCTGCTATTTTGTGCCAAGATTGGGGCACCTTGATCTAATTCTAGTCATCCTAACTATAACAGACAATTCCCACCTCGTCTTAAGGTGCAATGACCCCAAATACTAACCACAAGAGATACATGCTCAGCATTAGTCTTGGAGTGTGGGACCCCTTCAGAACCCCTAACTACTAGAGGCACATGCCATAGATCTTCACTAACCATTATTAGTTTTGAGGTAGGACCCCTAGTAATCCTAGCTACTAGAGTTAAATGCCAAAGACCCTTACCCACCTGGTATTAGTCTTGAGGTGCAAGGACCTTTAGTACTCAGAAGTCAGAGTCAGAAAGGGAGGTGGGAAAACAGAGGAAATACACCTGCTGGCCAAGCAGCAGTAACCCCGTGTTATCACTCCCAATAGAAACCTGCAGCAAGTCTTCACGGTGAGCAGCAACACATGATTACTACTGCTTGGACAGCAAGTGCATTTCCTCAGCTTTACCACCTCCCAGTCCGACACTGCTTTTAACTACTAGAGGCACATGCCATAGATCCTTACCACTTACTATTAGTCTTGGGGTACGAGGACCCTAGTACTCCTAACTACACTAGTATCTAACTTATCACCTAGTATTAGTCTTTGAGTGTGAGGACCCCGGTACTCCTAACTACTATAGGCACATGCCATAGATCCTCACCCCTAGTATTAGTCTTGGGTGCAAGGATCCCTGGTTCGCCAAACTATTAGAGGCACATGCCAATAACCCTGATCACCTAGTATTATTCTTGAGGTATGATGACCCCCGGTACTCCTAACTACTAGAGGCACATGCTGTAGACCGTTATTACCTAGTATTAGCCTATGGGTGCAATGACCCTCAGTACTCCTAACTACAAGAGTCTCATGCCATAGGTTCTCACCACCTAGTATTAGTCTTGGGATGTGAGGACCTCCAGTACTCCTAATTACAAGAGTCTCATGCCATAGGTTCTCACCACCTAGTATTAGTCTTGGGATGTGAGGACCCCCAGTACTCCTAATTACAAGAGTCACATGCCATAGGTTCTCACCACCTAGTATTAGTCTTGGGATGTGAGGACCCCCAGTACTCCTAATTACAAGAGTCACATGCCATAGGTTCTCACCACCTAGTATTAGTCTTGGGATGTGAGGACCACCAGTACTCCTAATTACAAGAGTCACATGCCATAGGTTCTCACCACCTAGTATTAGTCTTGGGATATGAGGACCCCCAGTACTCCTAATTACAAGAGTCACATGCCATAGGTTCTCACCACCTAGTATTAGTCTTGGGATGTGAGGACCCCCAGTACTCCTAATTACAAAAGTCTCATGCCATAGGTTCTCACCACCTAGTATTAGTCTTGGGATGTGAGGACCCCCAGTACTCCTAATTACAAGAGTCTCATGGCATAGGTTCTCACCACCTAGTATTAGTCTTGGGATGTGAGGACCACCAGTACCAGAATTACAAGAGTCACATGCCATAGGTTCTCACCACCTAGTATTAGTCTTGGGATGTGAGGACCCCCAGTACTCCTAATTACACGAGTCTCATGCCATAGGTTCTCAGCACCTAGTATTAGTCTTGGGACGTGAGGACCCCCAGTACTCCTAATTACAAGAGTCACATGCCATAGGTTCTCACCACCTAGTATTAGTCTTGGGATGTGAGGACCCCCAGTACCAGAATTAATGAGCAGAATTCCACTATCCCTGACTGTTTGGGGCTTTTTCTGGCTTTAGTAGGGTTATCATTTAAAACTTGGCTCCACACACAACATTATTGAATATCTATTGCATAGTAGTCAGTGTGCCCAGATCTATATCCTTATTGCTTTAAACAAGTCTTCCAAAGTTAAACATTTTAAACAAAAAATGCAATGGCAGCACAATGGAAAAATAAAAAAATGGTAGTGATATTGTATAAGCAAGAGTGAAGGACATCTGAACCTATGAGAGGTAACCTTAAAGAGGAACTCCAGTGAACATTTTACTGTTGGCAGGTGATGTAGCTGCTGCATGGTTTTTGGCAGTTGGAAACAGCTGGAAACAGATATTTCCCACAATGCAACAAGGTTCCCAGACAGGAAACTGACAAAAGTTTGAACTTTTCTTGTGGGAGGAGTTGCTTGTGGGAGGGGTTTCACCACAATATTAGTCATACAGCGCCCCCTGATGGTCTGTTTATGAAAATGAATAGATTTCTCATGTAAAAGGGAGTATCAGCTACTGATTGGGATAAAGTTCAATTTTTGGTCGGAGTTTCTCTTTAAGGGTACTCTTTACATAAGGTAAGGTGTTCATTTGGATAAGAAGAAAAAGAAAGAAAGAAAGAAAGAAAGAAAGAAAGAAAGAAAGAAAGAAAGAAAGAAAGAAAGAAAGAAAGAAAGAAAGAAAGAAAAAGGCCAACTAATACATTGTTTACCACTCTACGGAGCTCTGTTGACCGAGAGAAAGTTTAGACGGAAGTTATTTCTTTTGACTTTTCAGTGTTAATGAAAACAAGCCTCGTGGCTTTCATAGCAGCTATCAAAATATATTCAGGGGACATAGGAAGCAGTGTTGAAGAGTTAAATCTCTGGGCTTCTTTTTAAACAATTGTAGATATACAAATCTTTAGCATGGAAACGTGATCCACTGAGGAGGAAATGACAGAGGTAACCGAGAGGTGAGGTGTTAGAGATCAGGAGCACATGAAGGAAATGTACTGGTTGTTTTTTTGGGTCACATTCCTGTAAAAAACAAGGATGCAGGATTTCCTGTTTAGAACTTGATTTTAAAATGTTTAAATTGATGCAGATCAACAAACTTCAGCTTAAGTGTGGCCATAAATTTGATGTCATTGGAGCCATTAAGCACATTAGGGGCAGTCAGCTAAGGTAAACACTATATTTAATGCATAGTTACTTTAAGAAAGACTTTTGCAGTGCTGTCTTTTACTTAAAGGGAATGTCCAAGCAAAATAAAAAAATGTGTTTCACTTACCTGGGGCTTCTGCCAGCCCCATGCAGCCATCCTGTGCCCTCGTAGTCTCTCACTGCTGCTCCAGTCCCCCGCTGGCAGCTTTCTGACCTCGGAGGTCGGCGGGACGCATTGCGTACATTTTTATGCATTCCCGCTAATGCAGGAACATTAACACATACATTTTTACGCATTACTGGTTTAATGCGTAAAAATTTACGCATTAAACCAGTAATGCGTAAAAATGTATGTGTTAATGTTCCTGCACTAGCGGGAATGCGTAAAAATGTACGCAATGCGTCCCGCCGACCTCCGAGGTCAGAAAGCTGCCAGCGGGGGACTGGAGCAGCAGTGAGAGACTACGAGGGCACAGGATGGCTGCATGGGGCTGGCAGAAGCCCCAGGTAAGTGAAACACATTTTTTTATTTTGCTTGAACCTTCCCTTTAAAGTGGTTCTGAGGCATGTGAAGTAAGATCAGTTTTAGGCCTCTTGCACACTGCAAGTGATTCCGATTCAGATTCCGCTATCAGTTTTTACATCCGATTCCGATTTGCAGTTTGCTCCCTGCACACTGCAAATCGAAATCGGATGTAAAAACTTATTGAAAAGCGGAATCTGAATCGGAATCACTTGCAGTGTGCAAGAGGCCTTAAAGAGACACTGAAGCGAAATGATATTATGATTTATATGTGTAGTACAGCTAAGAAATAAAACATTAATAGATACATCAGCCGAATTGTTTCCAGTACAGGTAGAGTTAAGAAACTCCAGTTGTTATCTCTATACAAAAAAGCCATTATCTCTACAACTTTCAAAAGTCGTGGAGAGGGCTGTTTTCTGACTTTTATTATCTCAACTGTTAGTTAACTATTTACTTTTCCTCTGGCAGAGGAGAGTTCATTAGTTCACAGACTGCTCTGAAAGAATCATTTTGAATGCTGAGTGTTGTGTAATCTGCACATATTAGAGAATGATGCAATGTTAGAAAAAACACTATATACTTGAAAATAAAAATATGAGAATATTTTCTTTGCTGCTAATCTTCTAGTAATTATTCATAGTACACAACCATTCATTATATCATATATTTTTTTTCGCTTCAGTGTCTCTTTAAAGAGTGAAAATTAAATGATAAAGGAATCTCTACTGCTGAGTAATCAGCATTGAAAACACATTCCTTTTTTGTCATCCTTTTATTTATTTATTTCTCTTTTGAATTGTTCATGTAGTGTTCCTACCGTTTTTTGTATAAAAGTGGGATGGAACATTCATCTATGGTCTAAAGCATTAAACACGGCATACAACTAAAATCTTTAACCTTTACTTCTCTCATAAGCTTAATTGATAAGATTGCCATTGCAGTACCGAAATTATTAGATTGTGTTCAGCTAATACTGAGCTGTGTAAACGTTCCAGAAAATCTTCTGCTGTATACAGGGGGAAGCAGAGAACCTTCTCTATTTTGTTTGCTTAATTATTACTTTATTACAAGACAATCTGATATAATTTGTCCTGTAATCTGCAATGTTATCAGTTAGCTGCAGGGAACTGTAAATGTGCCTTGGAATAAAATTAAACCACTCCTTTTATGTTTTCTATTCTTTTTTTGGTATGTTTAATGTTTTAGAGTAATTAATGAATTCTGTGTTTCATACCACTTTAATTATATTATGTATAGTTATTTCCATTATAGAGGAACTTTAGCGAAAAGGGGAAGAAAAGTAAATCAATACACTTTGGAAAAATGTAAAAATAAAAGAGAGATCAAGAAATTATTGATATTCGCCATGTAATTCACGTTGTTTGATCCACAATCAGCCTGCACATAATCATCTTTACTACTGGCAGACATGAAAAAAAACCAGACAAGCACCAACTGCCATTATCTATAACCACACCCCCTAACAATGCAATAGGCGAAAAGGTTGTTTTCTTATAGATATACATATGCACCGAGGGAGATACTGGTTGCTTGGCAGTTAGAAACAGCTGGTATTTCCCACAATGCAACACGGCTCACAGACAGGAAACTGTCAGGACCTAGGTCCTGACATCACACTGTGGGAGGGGTTTCACCACAATATCAGCCACACAGACCCCCCTGATGATCTATTTGAGAAAAGGTAAAGATTTCTCATTTCCAAAATCCTTTTCACATGAAAATTGAACTTTCGCATGCCAATATATTTTCATAAATGTCTAATCTGCGCGGACATTAATTTTCTCATCCTTCAATGTTTTTGAGAATATTCTCACCTGTGCAAAAATGTGAAACTTTCACGAAAATTATGCTGAAAAAAGATGCCCATATTTTGTTAGTATCAGTGTTTCTTGCAAATTTTCGCAAAAGTCATTTTTTACTTTGAAAAGCCTATTTTAGACATTGAAAATATATTCGCAAAGATACAAGCCTAAATTGCCATTCACTAGTTAACTGAAAATTACTTTCTAAATCTAAAGCTAAAAAAAAATAGCAAAAACTTGAAAAATCATACCTTTTTAATGTACAAAATTATTTTCAAAGGCATTTTCACTTGAAAGTTGAATTGTACATTATTTTTGCGACAATTAGTGCAAAAAGAATAATCGGCTTTTTCGCTCATCACTGGTCATGACTCATTATCACTAATTGTTAAGTTCCTAACTCAGGCATGGTCTGAACTGTACAGTACTTCTGTTACCTCTGTTCCTGTATACCAATTGTTGTTCAGCAAGATTGATAAATGTTCTCCAGAGAACCCAGACCCATTGGAGGAAAGATTTTTTTACCTGCTGGCTTTTAGTTAGGAAGCATGGAATTAATTTTACACTTTTGCACCTAAGTATCCAATTCCCAGCTTCCGACATTCCAGCCGTTCCCAAATCCACAAAGCAACACTTAACCCCGATGCCAAAGAGGTAATGTTCCGTCCAAAGAGAAAAACTGCTGCAGGAAGACTGAAGGAGCTTTTATGTGCCTTCAGCTTCCTATCTGGTGTGTGGTGCAATACGGGAGGTTAAGTGTTGCTTTGCTCTCTCCAAAGACTAACCGCAGTTTTCTTTCTGGAGAGGTAACATCTGAAAGGTTTACAGCAATCACAGATATCAGTAAGAAAATGTCCTGGAAGTTTTATCGTTAAACTAGATATTTGACTAGAAAACTAACTACTTCAAAAGATCTGCTACTCTTTAATATTAAAGGATAAGTGCATTTATAACACACATTTATTAAAGTATAGGTACAGCCTACTATTATTAACTGTATAGGCTGGTAAATCTGCATTAATTAGCAGTGCACAAAGCTTTGTACATTGGACATCGGTATTTTTTACATTAAATACATGGAAAGTCCCTTCCTGGCAGCATCCAGTAGCACCTCATTGCCAGCAGGATGGGAGTTCCCTCCCAACACAAAGCAGATCACCAGTCACCGCCCACCTCCTCCCACTGCAATACTGCAGCTCCCAAGTTTTCCCCTGCTTAGTGTATAATGAACCATTTAACACTTTTCCCTCCCTCCAAGTGTGTTTATAAAAACCATGTGTACCTCTCATTACCTCGCCACACCTGCATTTAGAAAAAAAATCTTATTGCTATGAACACACTGAAGAGAGTATGGAATAGTTAAATAATTTATTACATACAAAATAGAGGCGCGCTACCCAGGAATTTATGGAACTCTTTAGAGCTGTACCTCCAGTGCTAAAAACAAAGGATTAATATTTTAACAGCAAAAGAGGAGGTGGGCAGGATCATCCCTCTGTCCGCAATGATTGACCGGCTAGTCTCCCCTCAAGGCTTCTCCCTTATTATCTCGAGTCCTGTGGTTGATAAAGAGAGTAATACAATGAATTTGGACAGTTCACAGACTGCAAGCTTTGAGTCCACATACATGTAATAAAAGTGTCTGGAAAAAAGAGCACAGGTGCTTGCAGCTAGTAGAATATTGGTAATGTTACAGATATTGTCCTACTCAATTCTAATAGTAAAATATTGTTAATCTTTACCAATATAGTATTAAGACCTAAACTAAGCCTTACTATGACCTAAACTAACCTTCTTTCTACCGATGACCAACTCTTAACCCCCCTCTACCGATACGTAACCCTTAATGCTCCCTTTACTGATACCTAACCATTAACCTCCCACCTACGCCTTACCCTTACCCCCCCTCCCCCACTGGTGGTGCCTAACCCTTAACTCCCTGTGGTGCCTAACCCTTGAACACCCTTCCTGTGGTGACTAACCCATAGCTTCACCCTCGCCCACAACAAAGCCTACATTTTAACCTCTCCCCAATTAGCGGCATTGGAAGAAATTTGAGCTATGTAATGCCGCAATTTGCATATTGAGAATCCTCTGGGCCCGCTTTTTTATCAGTCAACCCCGGCACCAAAATTTCCTCCCAATCCCTCGAATCACTGCTTTTTATAATGGGCGCCCATGGCATCGTCCTTCTTTCCAAGGCACCTATGGCACCCTTTCTAGTTCGCCAGGAGAAAAGTGGAATATACATTTTCTGTGTCTTTTCTTATTTAGTAAATCTAACAGAGCTGCATCTTTCATCCATACAGGAAGTCGGTTTTTCAAACCCATCAATCCAGGTAATCAAAAATGATCAATGCAAAAAGGAATCATGCCCAAAACAGATACCTTGGAGCATTGCAGGGCTCCATTACAATTTTGCTGGTAGGTGGGGTGGGGGAGCATGATTTATAGTTATACCCCTGTAAGAAAGTCTTGTCTAGTTTCCCACTTGCTTCATATGACCCCAGGCAATGCATGGCTTAACCCTTTTACACATTCTGCCATTGGCTGGTTCATTTCCAATAGAAGACTCTAAAACTAATCTTCAGAGAAATGGTAGTTTGAATACACATAACACCTCCAATAGAAAAGAGATTGTTGGTTCCACACACCCACAGATATATTAACCTCCCTGGCGGTAAGCCCGAGCTGAGCTCGGGCTATGCCGCGCAGGGGGAGATCTCAGCCCCTGGTGGGGCGATTTTCATTTTGTAAATTGCTGTGCGCGCAGCCAGCACTTTGCTAGCCGCGCGCACAGCTTGATCGCCGCCGCTCTGCGGCGATCGGCCGCACGCAGCGGCTGAAGAGGGCCCCCCCCCCGCCAGAGCCCTGCGCTGCCCGGATCAATGAGTTCCGGGCAGCGCTATGGGCTGGATCGTGTGTCCCTGACGTCAGGACGTCGGCTGACGTCCATGACGTCATCCCGATCGTCGCCATGGCGACAGGAGAAGCCAAACAGGGGAACGCGTTATATACGCGTTCCCCTGTTTGCTATAGATGCCGGCGACGATCGGACTAGAGGGCCACATGCGCCCTCTAGTGGTGTTTCATGTAGCTACCACTCTGGTAGCTTTACATGAAACATTAAAAAAAAAATAAAAAAAAATTGGAATTCTGCAATTTTTGCAGAAAAAATTAACCGCCAAGGAGGTTAAGGACATGCCCCAAATCCTGCAGAAAGGCTATTCTGCTTTCCCATCGCTAATAGTGGATGCAAGTTATATTAACCTGGAGTCCTGCTTGCTTTAACATAAATAAAGTGTTCCTCGTCCAGCTTCAATGTTCTCAAAAGATCAGCCAGCTTAGGCATTCCTCATGCCTAATGCACAGTTCTAGCTCGTAAGTTGATAACTCTGATATACAGTGGTATGTTGAAAACGTTTCCACACTTTCTTGCTATGAGAAGAGCTCTGGCTTAGTCTTATACACAAATTCCAATCCATTCTGTAAATGCAAATTTTCCTTGTGTGTCCAGCAGTAGCTGGATAGTGTAATGGTGAAGAGCTCTAATAGCACCTATTCAATAAGGAGACCTTGGGCAAGACTCCCTAACACTGCATATAGTGGTTGCAGCGATGGCGCTTTGAATCACCCAGGAGAAAAGTGTGATATATATGTTCCGTATCGTGTCTATGTCATAGGAATCTCTGTCTAATAATGATTTTCTTATAATTCTTGTTATAACTTGCTGCAAGAGCCTTTCATGAAGTTAGTTGAGTATCCAGAAGAATTCTTTAAATTAGACTCAGTAGACTTTGTTTTACGGTAATCAATTTGCAGGTCGTGTTTCAGAATTTCCCTCCTCTTCAACTGATTAATGTGAGTCACTCGTTGACTGGTGGTCACAGCTGTTCCCACTTATGGATCTTCTGAGTATATGTCCTGTTGGGGAGTTGGGGACCTAAGATAATGCACAGGAACATGAAGAAAGGAAAGACTGAAATGTTAATTAGGACAACCAAGCAGATTCATGTTAAGGCTGAGCAATTACTCCACTTATCTGTTTTTGTGGTCTTTGTGGATCAGCGTCCATTCTACCCCTTTGGAACACGACTTTTAGCATATTCACCCGAAGACTGGATCATTGACATTTTATTTCGGCATATTTGTTCATGAATGCAAATTTCCGCAACTTGAAAATGGACCAGTTAATTCACACCAAGGTGGAATTTGATTGGTCCATTTTCAAACTGCATAAACTTTCACGCAAAATTGACATAATCCTGCATCAACTCGTAACTATTTGCACCTCAATGACCATCCCTAGTGAGTGCATTTCTGGACACATCTGATGTAAACGTCTGTGGACATTACCCATCTGTATTGCAGATAGTTGATTAGAGGCACAGCTTTTAGAGACTTTTACCTAGAGAAGGGCCGGTTCTAGCTGCAATGGGGCCCTGGGGCAAAAGTAACTTAGGGAGCCACCTGATTGCCCCTTTCTAACCAAATCACACCCAGGGCCCGCTGCCAAGCCGGATCCAATCTACTCTGTTTCCTCAACCTCTCCCCACCACTATATACTTATGTGTCCATCACTGTCATTGGTCACCATAGCTGGAGTGGAGGAGTGGCACCTTGGGTGGCCCCCACAGGCTCTGGGGCCCTGGGGCAATTGCCCTCTTTGCCTCTATGAAAGCGCTGGCCCTGACCTAGAGGTGCCACCATTAGCTGGAGACCTGTTTCCAGGAGCTCCACCAGCTTCACTGCTAAGTCCAGCAGCACCAGAAAACTATAACTGCTAGTATTGCTTATCAATAATCATAACTAAAAATGTCTCATGTGGCTACCTATGCTATCCAGGGGCGTTACTAGAGGGGAACAGTGCCTGTGACTGCTGCGGGGCCAGAGCTGTAAGGAGGCCCCAACTACTGCTTTACTCCCTCTGATAAATGGGTCCATCCTTTCAATCAGGTGTTTTTGTGGCTACACTTGTTGTAGGTGTGTTGTTTGTGGCTACACTTGTTTTATGACCCTTCCAAGATGGGCCCCCAGGCTGTGAGGGTCCCCAAAGGGATGGCAAGTGGAAGGGGTGTAAAAGTTGGAGGGTCTCATCAAAGTTTTGCTGGGGGGTGCATGATTTATAGTTATGCCCCTGATGCTATCTATCTCTAATCGGATTTGCCTTTTCTCCATTAGGCCATTCACCTGTTTCTTTTTCTGGTTCTTTTTCACTTTCTGTACATTTCTATCTGTGACAGAGGGGGAATTATCTAGTTAATTATCTGGTAAAGTGGGTGGGTATTGCAAGTTATAATAGGGTATTTATAACTAATAGTGTGCTAAGCAGGATGTTAGAAATATTTGCTGAACATTTAGAATAATTAGAATTCCCTGTGCTGCAAAGAGACATTTAATAACGTACTGCTGCATTCTACAGAGACTAAAGCCTTGTGCATATTCTAAATGGTTCTCGGCCAAAATGTCCAGTCCGGTCTACATCTGCCAAATATCTAGCATGTGCACAGCAGCCCCCAACCTCCCTCAGTGCCTGGGCTAGTGATCGACCTGGTGGGCTGTCTTAGCCAAGTGTCGGCTATGAGCATCGTTCTCTGATTAGCTCCACCCACTCCGTTGTGCACTGCTCTGTTGGCCCGCCTCCATAGCAACAGAGCCTGAAGCTGATGCATCTGTACAGCTTTGTTCCCTCACTGTCACTCGAAGGATTGAGTCTTGATCATGGTCAGTCTTTGAACGTGGATACGGGCCTTATGGATCATTGTCTCTTATGTGTGCAGATAAAGCTCAGGCAGTTGGCTGAATCCTAATGTAAGGACAAATATGAACAGGCACAGTATATAGTAAGTGATGGGTTACAATCATTTTTAGAATAAAAATCAGTTTCAGCTGCAACTCCATTTCCAAAAATGTTGTATAAAATGTAAGTAAAACAGAATGTGGGATTATTTATCTTTCCATAGCTAGACCGTGTTAATAAAATAAAAACATAATGAAATAATTTGCAAATCACGAGATCCCAATATTTCATTACAAATAATAAATAGACAACGTAGCAAATGTTAACACTGGGAAATGTTATTGTTTTATTTAAAATATATATTTTGACTTTTACGCCACCCAGCAGCATCTTTCAAAACACTTATTTGTTACATTTTGGTCCGATATTGGATTTTACCTGCTTAATCTCTATATAAAAAATAGGATGTATGTATGTGTGTGTGTGTGTGTGTGTGCGTGCGTGCGTGCGTGCGTGCGTGTGTGTGTGTGTGTGTGTGTGTGTAGGTATGTATATATGTATGTGCCGCGATCACGCGAAAACGCCTTGACCGATTTGAACGAAACTTGGTATACAGATCCCGTACTACCTGAGATGATATGTTCTGGGGGTCTCGCGGCCCCCCTGCACATGAGGGCGGAGCTACAAACAGCCAATCAGATTTCACCCATTCAAGTCAATGGAAAAATGTAAAAGGCTACCATTCTCACAGTAATCAAGCCAGAGTCCCCACACTTGGCACAGTTGGTCACTTGGTGACCAAGGTTACAAATCCAGGAAAAGTGGGCGGAGCATAAAACAGCCAATCAAATTTCAGCCATTCATTTTAAATGGGAAAATGTAAACTGCAACCATTCTTAGACTGTTAATCGCAGGGTTCTCAAACTTGCCACAGTTGGTCACTGGGTGAATGCGATTAAGATTCAAGAAAGTGGGTGGAGCCTACAACAGCCAATCAAAATTTACCTATTGATTTTCAAGGGGAATATTTAAACTGCTGCCATTCTTACACTGTTAATGGCAGAGGCTTCAAACTTGCTACAGTGGGTCTTTGGGTGACTGGGGTCCAAATTCACAAAAGGGGCGGGGCCAAAAACAGCCAATAAGATTTCATTGGTGGATAAACTGCTTCCATTCACACATTTTTGATGCCAGGAACCTGAAAGCTCACAAACTTGGTCATTTAGTGACTGTGTGTCCAGGTTTCAAAAAATGGGGGGAGCCAAAAACAAACTTGACTAGGAAAATATAAACTGTAGCCATTCTTACACCGTTAATGGTCACTGGGTGAATGAGATTAAGAATTTGGAAGGTAGGTGGAGCCTACAACAACCAATAAAAATTCACCTTTTGATTTTCAAAGGGAATATTTAAGCTGCTACCATTCTTATACTGTTAATAGCAGATGCCTCAAACCTGGTACAGTTGGTCACTGGGTGATTAGGGTTCAAAATCAGAAAGGGGGCGGAGCCAAAAACAGCCAATCAGATTTGTTTACTTTTCAATGGGAATATACAAAGTATTGATACCAAGGACCCCAAAGCTGGTAAACTTGATAATTGAGTGACTGTATGTCAAGGTTACAAAAAGTGTGCGGCGCCAACAACTTAATTTTTTACATGGCGGGGTTCCCAAACTTGACACAATTGGCCACTGGGTGACTGGGATTAATATTCAGAGATGTGGGTGGAGCCTAAAAACAGCCAATCAAAATGTACCTATTGATTTTCAAGGGGGAACATTTACATTGCTACCATTCTTACACTGTTAATGGCAGAGGTCTCAAACCTGATACAGTCAGTTATTGGGTGACTGGGGGTCCAAATTCACTAAAGTGGGTGGAGCCACTAACAGACAATCAGATTCTTACACTGTTAATGGCAGAGGTCTCAAACCTGATACAGTCAGTTATTGGGTGACTGGGGTCCAAATTCACTAAAGTGGGTGGAGCCACAAACAGCCAATCAAATTTTTTAGATTGATTTCATCCATTCTGTTACTGGCAGGGTTCTCAAACTTGACACAGTTGGCCGCTGGGTGACTGGGACTAATATTCAGGAAAGTGGGTGGAGCCGACAGCAGCCAATCAAAATTCACCTTTTGATTTTCAAGGGGAATATTTACATTGCTGCCATTTATACACTCTTAATGGGAGAGGCCTCAAATCTGGTACAGTCAGTCACTGGGAGACTGGGGTTTAAATTCTGAAAAGGGAGTGGCCCAAAAACAGCCAATCAGATTTGTTTAATTTCAATGGTAAAATGCAACTTATTGATGCCAAAGACCACAAAGCTCATAAACTTGGTCAGTGAGTGACTGTATGTCAAGGTTAGAAATAGTGGGCAGAGCCAAAAACAACTTTTTACATGGGAAAATATAAATTGCAGCTATTCTTACACTGTTAATGGCAGGGTTCTCAAACTTGACACAGTTGGTCAGTGGGGGACTAGGATTAATATATGGAAAAGTAGGTGGAGCCCACAAGAGCTAATCAAAATTCACCTATTGATTTTCAAGGGGAATATTGAAACTGCTGTCATTTTTACACTGTTAATGGCAGAGGCCTCAAACCTGCTACAGTCAGTCATCAAGTGATTGTGGTTCTAATTCACTAAAGGGGTGGAGCCACAAACATCAAATCAGATTTGTTTTTTATGGATAAACTGCTTCCATTCACACAATTTTGATGCCAGGAACCCAAAAGCTTGCAAACTTGGTCATTGAGTAGTGACTGTGTGTCAAGGTTACATAAAGTGGGTGGAGTCAAAAACAGATTTTTCTGGGAAATTGTAAACTTCATCCCTTCTTCACTGTTAATGGCAGGGTTCTCAAACTTTGCACAATTGGTTACTGGGTGACTGGAACTAATATTCATAAAAGTGGGTGGAGCCTAAAAAAGCCAATCAAAATCACCTGTTGAGTTTCAAGGGGAATATTACAATTGCTGCCATTCTTGCACTGTTAATGGCACAAGCCTCAAACCTGGTACAGTTAGTCATTGGGGTTTAAATTCAGAAAAGGGGACTGAGCCACAAGCAGTTTCATTTCTTGGGAAAATACAAATTATTGATGCCAAGGACCCCAAAGCTCACAAACTTGGTCATTGAGTGACTGTATGTCCAGGTTACAAAAAGTAGGTGGAGCCAAAACCAAATTTCACTGAGGAAATGTAGACTGCAGGCCTTCTTACACTGTTAATGGCAAGGTTCCCAAACTTTGCCCAGATGGTCACTGGTTGACTGAGATTAATATTCAGGGAAGTGCGTGGAGCCTATAATAGCCAATCAAAATTCCCCTGTTGATTTTCAAGGGGAATATTTAAATTGCTGCCATTTTAACACTGGTAATAGCAGATGCCTCAAACCTGCTGCAGTTGGTCATTGGGTGACTGGGGTCCAAATGCTGGAGAGGGGCAGAGCCACAAACAGCCAATCTGATTTGTTTAATTTATATGGGAATATACAAATTATTGATACTAAAGACCCCAAAGCTGACAAACTTGGTCATTGAGTGTTTGTGCATTAGGGTTAGAAGAAGTGGGCGGAACCAATACCAGTCAAATACATCCTCGGGCAATGCCGGGTCATCAGTGGGTGGAGACAAATACAAATTTCACTAGGAAAATGTAAACTGCAGCCATTCTTACACTGTTAATGGGAGGGTTCTTAAACTTTGAACAGTTGGTCACTCAGTGAATGCGATTAATATTCAGAAAAGTGGGTGGAGCCTACAAAAGTGTATAAAGCTTCACCTATTGCTTTCAAGGGAATATTTAATTGCTACCATTCTTGCACTGTTAATGGCACAGGCCTCAAACCTGGTACAGTTGGTCATTGGGTGACTGGGGTTCAAATTCAGAAAAGGGGGTGGAGCCACATACAACCCATCAGATTTTTACATTTCAATGCAAATTATTGATGTCAAAGACCACAAAGCTCACAAACTTGGTCATTGAGTAATTGTTAGTTTTAGAAAAAGTGGGTGGAGTTGACACCAGCCAAATACATACCCGGGCAACGCCGGGCAATCAGCTAGTATGCAATATAATACATCGAATACTTTCAATAAATGATTGGTTTGGGCTGCAGGCAAGCCAATTTAACACATGATCTGATAAGCACACCTGTGAACGCAGGGTCCTTATAACACCCCTTACCCACTGGCCAATAATGTAACCATTAATAAGCATGCAAAACTTAATATTGTAAAGTTCTTCTTTATACTACAATCCTATACTGAATGTTGAACCGTGACCACTACCAAAATGGTGCAGACAGAGCAATTGCGATTTGACCGAATCCCAATCGCTCCAGTAGCCTCACCTCAATTCACTTTCATTGGCATGATTTTTGTGATAGCTGGCGACTCTAAGAAAGCATAAATTGATGCTAAAGGCACTCTGGTGGGTCCTAGGCCTAACCGGCATATATATTTAAAAATATCACTCTCAAATCTCTAACCCTAACTTTTAGTTTAAGCCCATACCTAAAATACCCTGAAAACACAGCTAACACCAACTCACTCTAATCTAACTGAATAAATGTAGCTATAACTGATAACCCCCCAAAAAACTTGAGACTATCACCAACCCAATGTTTCCCAACCCCTAACATCTATCAACCTTCCTGTCTCCAAAAATGACAGAAGTGTACTTCTGTACTCAGATGGCCAGCGGTGGAAATCCCGTCTTTGCAATACAACTCTGGGTTGATTCACTAAGGTCTAGTAAAGATGTGGTACCCTGCACATTAGTCATCACAAGGCACTGCAACTCTCAGGATGCTCGGGTGTCCCTCTTGAGACACATCAATTCTTATCGCTTAGTCGGTCTTTAAATATTAGCATTGTTGGGAAGCTAGCGACCAAAAAAAGTGTAATGGTCAGTGGCATAGGAGAGAGTTTAGGTTAGGGATAATCACAAAATAGAAGATTAGGGTAAGATAAGTCACAGGGTAGTAGTGTGGTTAGTACTAGCCTTGGGTGGGGATCTGGGGCAGGAAAAGTCACTTGGGGGACAGAAGAATGCATTATATCACAAATTAATCTGCACTAATTAACCAAATTTCCTGTACCCAGTTAAACAGTGCTGAGATGTTTGTGCAGAAAATGAAGTGATGTGTTTTTTTTTGTATCTATAGACAAACCTATTCAGAGGACAGTGCTATACACTGAGGAGCATTCACTGGATATTTGCATTAGTCAGTTAGGCCCACCACAAAAATGTTAATGCAGTTCTCCCTAACCTTACCGTTTATCATGCTTTGATACTCCTTCAAACCACATAACATAGAGACATGGACGTTAGTTCCATATCTTACTTTGATCATCACCAGATAGCCAGAAACAGTTGTTTGCAAGTTAGAGTCCATTGCTTTGTAGATTTAAGGGTTTACCTGACATGTACACCAACAGCCACAAGGCTTTAAAGCGGTATTGTCACCATAAAAATCAAATTTCAACAGCAACTGGTCTGATTATATTAAGTGATAAAGATGCTAATCCTGCATTCAAAACTTGCAAAACTTTTTCTGCTGTTATGGTTTGTAGTTATCACATACTTTAGGAGCACTGGCCCTAGTGCCAAACAGTGCCAAAGAGTTGAATGCTGGGAGTTCTTTTTATCTATAATATATTCCTCCTCTTCCATTTATTTCCCTGCCTAGCTTTCTTATCTGAATCACCTCTGCTCACTTGTGTTTACAAGTAAGGCTGAGGTGACTCAGCGATTGGAGGATAAGACAGTGCAGTTCCTAGTATACACCTCAGTGGGAGTGTCCGCAGACTCTGGGAGGAGGGCAGCTAATGAATACACAATAAGCAAGAGAAGGGAGGGGGGAAAACAAGAGTCAGGGAGGATATGATGTCAGCATTAGCTTGGCAAGATGGCCACTGCCTAGAATAGGATTTTCTGCTTTTCATTTATAAAATTCACAGGAATCATTACGTGGACAGCACAATACATCTGTTATGTAAGTAGAAGTAGTATTTATCTAGTTATATATGTGTTTTTTATTTCTAGGTTAGTATGGGTGTCCCTTGTTCTTTAAAGGAATAATTTGCCTGGTACCGTCCCCTCTCCTAAAGGTATACATTAGTGCCTTGTTGTTCTTCATGTGCTGGAAGTGATGACATATAAAATATATTTGTTTTAAGAAGGCAATACCACTCTTGTTTTCAAGATAGTTTTCACCTAGTTTAAAGAGGGGTTGTCAGCCACAAAATCAAATTCCATTTGCGCGCTGCTCTGTGTTTATTATGCACCCTGCAGTCTTACCCTGCATTGCAAGCACTTACACAATATATTCAGAAATGTTTTTGCTGTAGTAAATCTCATCTGTCAGCCTTGCTCTATTTGGTACATTGCCAACAGAAGGAAGCTTGTTATCACCCCTCCCACATTCCTGCTCCTCACTGATAGGTTGACATGAGACAGTATGACATGAGGCTGAAATCTGATCTTGCTGTGCTTACATGTTTGCAAAGGACAGTGGCCTAGTGGTTAGCACTCTCGACTTGCAACGCTGGGTCCCTGGTTCAAATCCCAGCCAGGTCAACATCTTTAAGGAGTTTGTATGTTCTCTTTGTGTATGTGTGGGTTTCCTCTGGGCACTCAAGTTTCCTCCCACATCCCAAAAACATAGAGATAAGTTAATTGGCTGCCTTCCCTAGACTACAATATATACACTGCACTATACATACATAGACAAATGACTATGATAGGGATTAGATTGTGAGTCCCCCTGAGGAATAGTTAGTGACAAGACTATATATATATATATATATATATATATATATATATATATATATATATATATATATATATATATATATATATATATATATATATATATATAAATATATATATATATATATATATATATATATATATATATATATATATATATATATATATATATAAACTTTGTACAGCGCTGCAGAAGATGTCGGCGCTGTATAAATACTGAATAATACTAAATAATAATAAAAGCAAGCTAGCTATGACAGTGCATATTCTAGGAGGAAAAAAATAAGAGTAAGGCTGCTTTCACAGTGAGACGTTACAGGTGCACGTTAGAGCATCCTGTAACGCAGCCCACCGCACAGCAATGAAAAATCAATGGGCTGTTCACAGTGCCCACGTTGCGTTACATAGTAACGCTGCGCCACCAGACAACGTACTGCATGCAGTACTTTCTAAGCGGCAGAGCCGCGTTAGACTGCTGGCACATGCTCAGTAACGTTGGGGAGGAGCAGAGAGCGGCCAGGCACATGGCTAATTACTATTCACTGCACTCAGTGACGTGCAGTGTTTACTTCCTGGAGCGGCCGCTCTGTGCAGTGATTGGCCGGCGGGACCACGTGATGCCGCATGCGCACAAGAGTACGCATTACGGCATCACGGACGCCAGAGTGAGCTGCACAACGCGGCTCACTCTGACGTCCAAAGCAGGGAGCACCAGGCGTTGCGTTAGGGGCACGTTATGCGACCATAACGTCCCCTAAAACGCAACGTCCTGGTGTGAAACTAGCCTAAGGGAGGAAATTACATCAGGATTGGCTTCAGTCAGAGGGAACCAAGATAGCAAATGCCAGGAACATAATTCTCTTTATTTAATATATAAAATTCACTGCAATCAAAACCTGGACAGTAAAATACATCTGTTATGTAAGTAGAACAAACAGTTATCTACTTATAAATGTGTTTTTTCCTGGCATAGTATGGCTAACTCTGCTGCTTTAAAGAGTCTGAGGTCTAGACTCTTTTTTCATTTTATTACGACAACAGAAAATATGGTCAGCTTCACTCGATAAATGGCCAGATCTTTAAAATGCTCCATTGATTAAGCAGCAGAAATCTCTGTTAAAATGCCAGTAAACCCTTTACGCGTTCCTTGTATTATTGTAATCTGTGTATAATGTAATAACAATTACTCTAGTCTACCACCCAAGTAGAAAAGGGAACAGTTAAGTTAAATGTAAACATGGCTTGCGTTGTAAGCAGAGTAATGGGTGATGTCTTGCAGAACAGCTACTGTTGGGCTTTTTGCTGGGAGCTGCTTGATAAACCCTGCTGAGATAACATTCTGCAGGGGAGGCATCAACACATAGCATGGAACAAATTAATCAGGGCCTGATATTGCTTTCACCAGAAGGAACCTTCAGCCAATAAAAGGGCAACTCTACACATGTTTAGAAAATATTTATGTACTGTGATCTCACTCATCAAGAAGTGCATATGGGGCCTCCAGCAGCAGAGCAACTAAGCTACTTATTCCACTAATAAATTATGAACCTAACAGTTATGACTTTTTCCCATTAGGAAATGGTTAGTAGACTTTTCCACGGTTGTAACTGGTCAGGTGGCACTGATCAAATGACTGTAAACTGAGTATGTTCTTTTTCTCTGCACATACATTAACATTTATACATCAACATGTAAAGAAAGATTCTATTAAGCACAATTTGCTCTTAACTGAGCATGTAGCACAACCCCGATGTGATTTTGGAGAAAAAAAACAGCAGTAGTTTCTGAAAAGGAAAAATAAAAAAAAACTACTAGCATTTTACTACTGCAATATATGTTAACAAATAAAATCTGATGTTGATTAAAAAATAAACACGCACGCACACCACACACACACACACACACATACACACACACACACACACACACACACACACACACACACACACACACACACACACACACACACACACACACACACACACACCAACTAAACAGAGCAGCATAAAAACAAACAAAAGAACAAACAAACAAACAAAAAACCTCTAAGGCAGGGGTCTCAAACTCGCGGCCCGTGGGCCATTTGCGGCCCTCAATACAATATTTTGTGGCCCTCGCCGGCAAAAGCTTCCTTATAGTTCGCTTCAGTGCTCCCAAGTAATCCGCCGCATCCCCGCCGCTAAACGAGGGCTGCAGAGCCCCCAAATCGCCCGGGGGGCAATCCGCCGGCATTTCCTGGAATGGGCAGAGCTTTCAGCTTCAGCTCTGCCCCTCCTGACGTCAATCGTTGCATGGATCGCCGCCTCTCCCCGCCCCACTCTGTGAAGGAAGAGTGAGAGGGGCGGGCAGAGCCGGCGATGCACCGCGATTGTGAAATTCCTTATGCGGCCAAGCCTCATCCTGACTTTGCTTCCTGCGGCCCCCAGGTAAATTGAGTTTGAGACCCCTGCTCTAAGGGCTTTATCACATTAGCTAATGCAAGCAAAAACCCGATTTCGTGCACGCTTTATGAGTTATGGTATGACGTCAGGAGGTTGTGGTTCGACGCATATCAGCGAACAAAACGATTGCATAAAAATGTGAGACCACTGAAGCATTGTTTTTAATTCAAACTCTTCATTTCAGGGGCTCAAAAGTGATTGGACAATTGACTCAAAGGCTATTTCTAGGGCAGGCGTGGGCAAGTCCATCCATTATGTCATAATCATTTAAGCAGATAAAAGGCCTGAAGCTGATTTGAGGTGTGGTGCTTGCATGTGGACGATTTTGCTGTGAACAGACAACATCAAAGGAGCTCTCCATGCAGGTGAAATAAGCAATCCTTAAGCTTCAAAAACAGAAAGAACACATCCGAGAAATTGCTACAATATTATGAGTAGCAAAATCTACAGTTTGGTGCATCTTGAGAAATAAAGCAAGCACTGGTGAACTCAGCAACTCAAAAAAACCTGGACATCCATGAAAGAAAACAGTGGTGGATGATCACAGAACCAATTCCATGCTCGCTTGTGCATGCACGGTATATGGAGCTGTCTTTTTCTGGAAGCACTCGGGGACGCAAGTGTTTCCAAAGTCTTTTGAGGCTCTCCAAAGGCCTATTTGACCAATTGGTCGAATACATGCAACAAGAGTACCAGAGCTGGAACGTGGACATAGTGAGAGTATACTATAGGACACCATAGGATCCAAAGCCAGCACTCTCCATAGGTGAGTGAGTATCTTTATTTTCCAATTTTACTTAAAAGGACAACTGAAGTGAAAGGTATATGAAGGTTGCCATATGTTTGCCATATATTTTTCCTTTTAAGCAACACCAGTTGCCTGGCTATTCTGCTGATCCTCTGCCTCCAATACTTATCCATAGACCCTGAACAAGCATGTAGCAGATCAGGGGTTTCTGACATTTTTGTCAAATCTGACAAGATTAGCTGCATGCTTGTTTCTCTAGTGTGATTCAGGCACTACTGCAGCCAAATTGAACAGCAGGATTTCCAGGCAACTGGTATTATTTAAAAGGAAATCAATATGGCAGCCCCATATCCCTCTCTCTTCAGTTATCCTTTAAAAAGCACTGAACAATCTCTTTTCAATCCATAACCATATTAAATGAAGTTTTTGTTTTTTAGATTGTGGCTTTCTGGTTAACAATCCAAACAATACTATCATTACTGACAATAGATTAAAAAAAAATTAGACCAGACCATTTGATCTACTTTTAAAAGGTAGGTGCCTCCAAAAGCTGATATTTCAGTTATGGGTTGACACTAGGCTGAATAATCCTTTCAAGTGTTAGGAAGTTTCTTCTGCATTTCGTATCAATTTAAGTGAGTGAAGAACCTCACAGACTCCCTTGAAGTGGTTATGACAGGTGGGCGGAGTTGGGACCTCAAGCCCACAATGCTCCATACTGTAATAAATATAAAAAGCCAGCATATGACTGTCTCTTTTTTTAATTCTTTTTTGATCTACTGGATACCGAGGTATCAGTTTCTGCAAGATCAGAACCTCGTAACCCAGACAGAGGAACCTACCCTTTCCTGACCTCCACGTGAGCGGGAAGGAGAAATGGAGGTCAGTTTACTGATCCACATCTGCCTGGCAAGAGCAGAATAAATATAATCACCCCTGACATTGTCGATGCTTTCAGCCCAGTAGATGTCCTGAATCTGAACAGCGTACATCCTGGTGTTTATTTAGAAAAAAAATGTGGGTTTTAACCACATATGACATCTATTTAGCTGCGAGCTTAATAGCTGTACTTGCTCTTTCACTTTTCTTTATCATCTAGGGAATTTTCTATTGATCAGGTGCATCCAACCATTGCCACCCACCGTGAGTGCAGGATATGAGGGCATATGGCCATTGGCCAAGCACAATTGCTTTTACTCCAGCACTCACATGTCTCACAGTGGGGCTACCTGCTTGATGAACACAAGAGGAGGAGAGATATGTCCAATAAAAAGCTCTTGATAGACTTTCCAGACCGGCTCTGCTCCAGCATGGCTTTACTGCAGAAGCACACACAAAAAAAATGGAATTACACTTGTTTCATATCAGAGAGTTGAAAAGTTCAGCAACAGAAACTTCAGCAGATAGAAGTCTCTGTGTTTCTTATAGCAACCAATTAAATTTCAGCTCCTGGGTTTCTTTTCACAGCAGGAGAGACAAGGAAAGGTGAGATCCTATTGGCTGTTGGGACAGCCACCTCTTTTTCCACTTACCTTGTAATTTTTTTTTTTTATTAATCAGCTTTATTGTAATGCATTTTGAAGCACAGTGATATGTTTGAATACTTAGAGTCGTGCAAACCACCTTCCGATATGCTTTAAATATATTTTGTGTATTGACTGTCTATGAAGGAAATAATATACATGAATCACTTCAGGTTCCTTTTAATGAATGTACCAGCTTACATGTGGTTTCCAACGCTACGGTTACTATCCTAATGTAGCCAAATCAAGGACACATGTAGGCTTAGCAGTGGCATAAGAGGAAGCTTAACCACTTAAGCTCTCAGTCGTTTTCACTTTATGCATCCGAGCAATGTTCACCTCCCATTCATTAGCCTATAACTTTATCACTACTTATCACAATGAACTGATCTATATCTTGTTTTTTCCGCCACCAATTAGGCTTTCTTTGGGGGGTACATTTTGCTAAGAGCTACCTTACTGTAAATGCATTTTAACAGTATGAATAATAAAAAAATGAAAAAATTCATTATTTGTCAGTTTTCGGCCATTATAGTTTTAAAATAATACATGCCTCCATAATTAAAACCCACGTATTGTAATTGCCCATTTGTCACGGTTATTTCACCATTTAAATTATGTCCATATCACAATGTATCGCGACAATATTTTATTTGGAAATAAAAGAGCATTTTTTCCGTTTTGCAATTATCACTATTTACAAGCTTATAAAAAAAAAATAGAGAGAAATATTTCATCTTTATATAGATATTTAAAAAGTTTAGACCCTTAGGTAAATATTTATGTGTTTTTTTTTATAGTAATGTTTTTTTGTTTTTTTTATTAAACATTTTATGTGGGCATTTTTGGGAGGGTGGGATATAAAAGTGTTTTATTTGGGGAAATATTTGTGTATTGTAATGTTTTTTAACTTTTACTTGTAGTTTTACTTTTTGGCCACAAGATGGCAATCTTGAGTTTGTTTACATGACGTCACTCTAAGCGTACAATGTACGCTTAGAGGGACATAGCTTCAGAAAAAGCGAAGCTTCCGAGAGAAGCTGTCGCTTTTTCAGCGGGGGAGAGGAATCAGTGATCCGGCTCCATAGCCCGATACATTGATTCCGTGGCTACCGAATCCGTCGGCCGGAATGCCTGTCCTCCTTGACGTTTTTATACGTCAAGGAGGACAAAGTGGTTAAATTAGAGGTATATGAAGGCTGCCTCATAAAGAGGCGCCTGACTTTTGTCCCGATGCTCTGCCTCGAATACTTTAAAGCAAACCTGTAAGGATGTAAAAGTAAAACGTTAGATACTTACCTCAGGAGAGGGAACCCTCTGGGCCTTCCTCCACCTCACCATTCAAGTCCTGTGTCCTCAGGAAGCATGGCTGCACTGTGCCTGCGTAGTAGCACAGACTCGTGTTGAAGTAAAACGCTGACCCCATTGGGTCATTCTTCATGTGTGAGTTGTCAACAGTTTTTCAGCAGACAAAATGCTGGAACAGGCCAGTGTAGAAGGATATCCAGAGGCTTCTCTCTGTTGAGATGAGTACCCAGTTGAGGGAATTTTTCCCTACAGGTACACTTTACCACTTAACTTCACAGACTATTTTACGGTTACCGCCAAGAGCCATTTTCACATGTCAGTGCTCATTCCATTTTTTTGGCCAAATCTTTATCACCGTTTATCACACCTAAATGATCTATATCTTGTTTTTTTTGCTACAAATTTGGCTTTTTGTGGGCAATGTTTGTTTTCAGTAATTACTTTATTTCCTATGCATTTTTGTGTAAAAACTGAAAAAATACAATATATCTCCAATCCCATCCCCTATAGTTTTACAATAAACAATGCTACTATAGATAAAACCCACACATATTATTTGCCCATAGGGGCAAACATTAAAGTTAAAAAAATAATAATGATAAAAAGAAAAGAAAAACATAAATACATGCTTTTCTTATATTGTACACATGCTTGCAGACAGTTTGCAAAGACTGCAGCTTGCAAGCGGTCCGCAAAAATGCTTACAATACAAAGAAACACTTACAAAAAATTGTACCTCTTTTGGTACAAAAATCATGAGTAAATTAAATACTCAGGAGATTAATGAAGGGAAGAAAAATAATGCTTTCAGGCATCTGCAATATATGTCAGTCAAACCAACAGACGGAGGTAGCGATTTAAAGAAAACATGAAAAAATATATTATTATATGAAGTATATGGAATTTAAAAAATGGGGAAAAACAACAACTTTTTGTATTCACTTTGAGGCTCCATTAATGCATCTACTTCTGTATTTGGGGTTTGACTTGTTAGATAACTACCTAATTGCACAATTTATCTTGTGCAAATTACTAATACTACCCTTTGAACTGACAGTTTAAACATGCCACCTACTGCCCAGGTTACCATGGACAAGTGAGTCATTCCTTACAGTAAGCCTGATAACCTCTGCCTATCGTTCTGGAAACTTTTTGTTTTTAATGATTTTCAGTGCTTAGCCCTACCCCACACAATGAGTTCAGCTTTCCATCAGCACAGAAATAAAGGTGACATGCTTAAGTACTAGAGGAATGCTTACATCACTCAGATCTGAGAGCTGTTAATTGGGTCAAAATGCTCTCTGGTCCTGTTTACGTCTAAGATAAGAGGCTCACCATCTTGCACACTGCCCTTTTGACCTCCACTTCCTTGTTCATGTCCAGTTAAGAGAAAGTGATACTTAATTCCGAATCTTGACTTTTGTTAAGTCCCAAAGTGGAATAGGATTTCATCCGGGCCTTATCTCGGCTATAAACATCCTGCGAACATTCATATCTTGTAGATATCTTTGGAAAAATGATTAAATGCATACCACCAGACACAAGGTTAAATCTCCTGGTATTTCTCCAACAGCAGGACATGTTCAGCATTTTTTTCTTTTTGCAGCTCTAGTTTTTTGTTCCCTCTCCCCCCCTCTTCCTCTTCCTTTTGGATAAGCCCCGCTGTACAAGGTTGTAAACTTGGATAGAATTTAACAGCATTTTTTTGAGGTCTAGACACTGAATGTCAAACTGTAACAATTTACTGCTGTGCAGATGTAATCGCTCTCATATGTAAATGCAAAAAACGCTGAGCGGGAATCGGCAGCCCAAGCACAGCTCACGAGGAAAATATGCTTTAATTATAAGAAGGGTTTATTTCCATATTATTTTGTCTATAAATATTCTGTAAACCTTAGTTTTTGTTTTTTTTTAGGCATACTGTATTTTTTTTTTCATTAAGATATTTGTAAAATAGCCTCACCGTATGTTAAAATGAATCTTTCACATTGGGGGTTGCAGCTCACGGAAGCAATATGGAAATTGATTTTTTTCTTCTTAAAGAGGAACTTCTGGATAGGCAAAATAAAAATATAACCTAGGTGTTTCTGGTGATGCAATGAATCTTTTTATCAAGAACCTAGTTAAAGTGTACCAGTTTTGTACCTGTTTTTGTACAAAATCAAATACTTACCTACAGAGGGAAGCCTCTGGATTCTAATGAGGCTTCCCAACCCCGAGCCGAATGCTCCAAAGATTACCAAGAAGGTATTGTCAGTAATCTGATCAGGGCCGCGCTCCTCTTCAAGCACGCGCATGGCCGTACAGCACCTTTGTGAGTATGGCCACGCCTGCTTGTGCACGAGCAGCTCCACGCTACTGCACAGGCGCGGCCACGTTCCTGCCAGCATATAGGCATGTCCCCGATCAGCAAGAGGGTCCCGGCAAGACACAGAGGACGTCGAGGTAAGCCTCATTTGGATCCAGAGGCTTCCCTCTCCTTAGGTCATTATTTGTTTCAGAACCTGAGCTTTGTCTTGGGTTCTGTTTAAAGCGGACCAAAACCAAACATTTTTTTAAATTCAAAATATTTAGTTGCACCACTCTGATACATACAAAGACAAATAAACACTCCTTCAAGCCTATGAGCATTTTTAGTGCATGCTTTTCACCCTTCTCTTTTTCATAACTAGGGTTATACAGGTGGCAGCCATTCCTTCTGAGCTTAGCAGGAGGTTTTAGATCATGGGTGTGTTTCTCATCAGCTACCCTCCCTCACAGGGGCGTCGTCTATGTGAAATCTCACACAAGCTGAGATCACCTCCCCAGTGACACCATCAGTAGCAGCCTGTATTTTGTTTTTGTTTTTTATCTCCTCCACCAGTTTGCCGGATTCTGTGCTGGCAATATGAAAGGAAGGGAGGGGTTCCTCCAATAAATGTAAAATATTTTATATTTGTCATCATGCAGCTGGAAAAAGGCTGCTATTTATTATTAAAAGTTAGAAAATAGATTTTATTTCTGAAATGCTGTATTTTTATTTTGGGTCCACTTTAAGTCATAATTAACAAGAACCACTAGGATTTTGCAATGGACTGAGAAGAACCTAGAAGCCCCTTTACTAAAAGAGCTATGCTAAATATAAATTTGCCTTCTTAAAGTATTTTCAATAATTCTGATTTTATATGAGCAAAAAGGAACTCCCATGATGCATCATTTCTGCTCAGTGAGTGAATATGCAAGCTGGATTAGTATGGTTCTGTTAAATGAATAGGCTATTAGCACATTGCACACTTGATGTTCTGGATTTGTACTTGGACATAAGGGAGTGGCTGCATATTCCCTCACTGAGCATCTTTATGTGAGCAAGAAGACACTCCCATGATGCACCTATCATGGGAGAGTCTTTCTGCTCACATAAAGATGAATAATTGCATATACCGTTTGCTTTAGGAAGTCAAATGTATATTCTGCTATCAGTAATTTAATACTGGTCTTAGAAACACATATTTTAATTTTAAAAATTTACATTCAGTTTTTTGCTCCTGTAAACATTGGGACCTATTTACTGTATCTATCTGCAAGCAAGAGATTCTCCAATAAATAACTGGTAATTTTTTTGTATTTTCCATAGCTATAAAAAGCCAAAAATGTGTAAATATCACCATTTTCCCTTGTTCTCCATGTTTTCATAAATGATGTTAATATCTTCATTGCATAAAAATAACAACTGGTTTAACAATTAAATAAATTAAAATAATTAGCAAAATCCTTTTCATCATTTTGTAGCTTGTTTATATATAAGACAAATTTAGTTTATTCCCGTGCTCCTTTCTTTACTCTTTAAAAACTTTTCTTTTTTTTTGGGGGGGGGGGGGGGGGGTCTATATTTATGAAAGTGAGAACAGACATATATATTTCTCCTTGGTGAACGTGGCTGGAAAAGTGAATAAAGAAGTTCAGGAAATACTCTGTGGTTGACAAAAAGACATACAAATGCATTAAAAATACAAGTAGAAAAAGCTAAATAAAGGGGTGTGAATTCGTGATTGGGGCACCACTGCTGCATAGTTACTTTGCGGAGAAGATGCAAAAATTACTGCATCTCCTGAGAGAAAAGTTAATTGCATATTGGCTTGTTTGAGGAAAAAAAAAAGTATGAAACAGGCAACAGGTGAAAAAAAGATAGAAGAATGAGTAACAGACAGCGCACAAAGAAATGTAGTAACATTTTAAATCACTATGCCCCTTGTGTTTCAAAACTGTATTGTTAAAGAGAACAAAACATATTGCCTGTCTGTCCTGCTGATCCTCTAGTACTGTATTTTTTAGCCATAGACCCTGAACAAGCATGCAGATCAGATGTTAATGACAAAAATCTGACAAGGTTACCTGCATGCTTGTTTCACGTGTGTGCTTCAAACAGTAAAATAAATATGGCAGCCTCCATAAATCTCTCTTTGGGTTCCTTTTAAAGCAAACTACGGCTGTATAGGTGATGATATAAAAAGATAAATGTGTAAAGAGATGAGTGTAAAGGTGAAAAAATACCTCTTCAGGGCTCCCTACGTAGGATTGGTCCATCCATACCAGCATGCAAGCTTGCAAGCAGACAATTCATGCATACAACTTGAAATTTAGACTGGGAGCAACTGACTGGAGTTCTTAACCTTTAACTAAAGGCAAAACACACATATATGCATCAGACCAGCCATTCAAGAAGCTATCCTAAACTCTCTCTTACACCATTAGGTACCTCTCCCCCCACCCCCAATTAGAGATAGGTAGATGTCCCCCCAGTATTAGGTAGGTCCCCCCAGTACAGATAGATATACCCTCAGTATTTGGTAAGTCCCCCAATATAGGTAGCCAGATGAGTCTCCTGTATTATGTAGCACCACCTCCCTGGTATAAATAGCCAGGTGTGTCCCCAGCATTAGGTAGGTTCCTCCCCCAGTAAAGGTAGCTAGATGTACCCCCAGTATTGGGTAGCCCCCTCCACAGTATACACAGCCAGATGTCCCCACAATATTAAGTATGTCCCCTCAATATTAAGTATCCCCCCAATATGCAGAGTCACGAGCAGAGCGTTATGGAGAAGTTATTCACTTCTCAGTGCCAGGATCTCTCTTCAGCCCCACTGCAGTTTCTCCTCTCTATGACTCCCTCCAGTGGCATTGCATAATGAGAAATGCTGCTGGAGGAACCATATAGAGGGGGTATTGGACCTGGCTGTAGAGAGAGATCCTGGTGCCAAGAGGTAGTTAACTGCTCCATAATGCTCTGCTCATGACTCTGCGGGGGGTACCTGAAACACAGCAATCGTGGTGGGGAAAGGGGTTCATGCAGTGTCCACCCCTCATAGCTCTCAATCACTTTTGCGTCAATGGGCTATATTCACTAAAAATCAGTAAAGTTGCCACAGGAAGTACACGGCACAGCAATTTTACCATTACTTATGGTAAAAGCTTGTATTGTGATTTTCACAATTAGCACAACCCACATTACCTGGGTAAGAATTACCCTAACAACCCTACATACTGTAGGTACCAAAAGGTTTTGCTAATTGCGCAACTCAAGCTACTTAGTCACTGAAATTAATGGTAAAATTGCTATGCGCTTCCCGCTCATGGCAATATTCCCAATCGTTAGTGAATATGTCCTCTTGTTACTTAATAAATGACTTCAACATTTGGGTACCATCACAATATTCCTGACACCAGATTGTATCCTGGATGTTAAAGTGTACCTGAGATCAAGATAAGGGCTATACTTACCTGGGTCTTCCTTCCGCCTCATGAGGTGTGTGGGCATCCTTGCTCTCCTCTCCACCACTTCATTCACTTCTTATTGATCCCCTGTAATCTGGCCAGTCGTGCACCTGTGTGCATGTGTGGCCCAGCCGCACGCACACCCTTGTCGCACACCCGTGCCTGAGAGCACTCTGCACCTGCTCAGTACTACTGCAAGAGCATGACGGGGGCGAGTGAGCGGCCGGGCCGCACATGCACAGAAGAGCTCACCCAGCGAGGTTTACCAGGGCGTATTAAAACACAATGGAGCGGACAGAGAGGATGGCGAGGAAGCCCACACTCCTCGGGCTGAAGGGAGCCCCAGGTAAGCATAAATATGGCCCTTATCTTGTACACTTTAAGCTGTAGGTCCAGTTGTCCTTGTGTCACTTTAATGGTGAGAGTAGTTGGATTCCAGTTGCATTGTGGGCACGGCTTGCCCTGTTCTGCAGTTGCAGGCTGGACACTCTAACTTGGATCTGTATTCAAAACAAACGCTAGGACTGAAACAGTTAACATGTATACTGTTTTCCTTAAAAAGGTATTTCAGTTATGAGACATAATCACGGCAAAATACAGCAGCAGCTGTAGCCTTACCAAAAATTCCTTTATTAATTATGAATTGAAATATTTGGTTTAAAAATACCTCTCTAATATAATGTTTATCTAGTGATGTAAATCTTAGCTGCGTTTTCCCAGTGGGTCAGCATTGTTGTTCGTCCAGAAGGCACGTCAGTCTTAATCGATCAAAACTCAAGATATATATACAGATTTTTAGATTAAATTCCACCTAATGTACTTCCTTCTATATTTTTAAAGAATTCTCATAATCATGCACCCTTATAAGATTTCAATTTAAAGAGAAACTATAGCCTGTGTAATGTTTTTCTTTATATTCACGTGAAAGTGATCAGTTTAATGTAAACAAACTCATCAACGTGTGTTGATGTTTTAAATTGTTGTTCATATGTATAGTAATTATATCATGTAGAAGCCATATCTGGCCATTATGCTTGAAAGGTCTGCTTTCAACCCAGCTGTTTAGTGGTTGTACACTTAGAGTAATTTGTCAGGTTCCCTTCTAGCCATATGCCTCTTTGGTCACACTCCCACGGCCAGGAGTGGTCTGTGCTTGTGTAGTTAGTTAATGCTTGCAACTGCGCAGGCGCAGAATGCTCCAAGCCACGGGAGCGTGACTAAGGAGGCGCGTGGGCAGAGCCATGCATGCACAGTTGTCCTCAACTGGTTTACTTGGGGACTTTACTGGGGCTGCCTGCAGTGGAACGCACAGGACCTGATGGACACTGAAGGAGCCCATGCACTACAGTGGACTGGAGGAAGCCTCACAGTGTCGGACTGGGAGGTGGAAAAACTGAGGAAATCCACCTGCTGGCCAAGCAGCAGTAACTCTGAGTTATTACTCCTAATAGAAACCTGCAACAAGTCTTCACTGTGAGCAGCAACACCTGATTACTGCTGCTTGGCCAGTAAGTGGTTTTCCTCAGCTTTCCCAGATCCCAGTCCAACGCTGAAGCCTTAGGTAACTATGAAACCTTGCATAGTTTTCATCTCAGGTACGGTAAGGTCTGTTCATATAATATAATGTGCATTATGGACCCCATGCTTTTCTATGGGAACTGTTCTCACATGTTCATAATCATGCTTTTATTAGCATTTTTTTTACATGCAAAAACACATATCTGACATATCGCTCATGTTAATCAGTGGGCGTACAAAACAACAAAAACTAACAGCCTTCTGCACATCTTTTCATTACATCATATTACTGTTTGTTGGAAACATTAGCAGTTTTTGAAATAAGCTAATTATCCTGACAGTATGAATGGGTTTTTTTGGGGTACGTGGAAGGAAGATGGAGGAGAAGATGCACACAAACATGGAAAGGGCATACAAACTCCATGCAGCTAGTTTGGTGGGTGGAATTCAAGCCTGATATCTTCTCTAACATTCACACTCTGGTCAAAGTTTTGAACTGTATTACTTGATTAGAATTCAAATCTGGAACTTTAGTGCTGACCATATACATTATAACTCAATGTGGCTAAAGCTGTGTACACGCTCTAGGTGGTTTTTGGCCAAGGTGGCCAGTGAGGCCGCATAAGCTTAGAATCTAACATGTGCACAGTGGCCCCTGACTCCCCTCGAAGTGTCAGCGAAACATGTGTGTAACGATGTGTCTAGCTAAAGGCATTGTTCTCTCTCTTGTTCCACCCACTCCGTCTGACGCTGTTCGTCGGCTTTTATTTCCCCTCCATAGTGACCAGGGACGGATTTTCCATAAGGCACTGTAGTCACGTGCCTATGGGCGCTTGATGATGGTGGAAATGTGGCTCACTCCCCTCCCCAGAGCCTCCAACCTGCCATACTTATGCAGAGTCCTGATGAGAATGTAAATGAGAGGTTACTTACCAAGCTCTTGGCATTCCACTGATGAGATCTCCATTCGGTCTGGGGCACCACTAGCTACTTAATACTGAGGTTACCTCTGGCAACCTAATGCTAGACGACACCTGTAGCTACATATGACGGGCAAGGGAAGTAAGGGAGAAGTGACAGCTGGGCCAGCCAGCACACTTGCAGTGCAGTGGGGAGTTGTAGGTTCATGGAGGGCAAAATCTAGGGCGCCAGAACATCTGTGCCTATAGGCTCCTGTGTTGTAAGTCCAGGCCTGATAGCAACAGAACATGTTCAAGGTATTTAAATGTAACATTACTTATAATTCTGGCGTTCAACTTTAAATCTCTCTTTTTTTTAAAAAAAATACTTAGTAGGTCAAAGCACTGTTTTGTTTATGGAGCATCTGTCTTCAACTAAGTTGCTACTTGTTTAAAAGTTGACTGAAATAGAATTGTCTGTTCTTAATTATCTAATTTGATTAATGATGTTAATTTCTTCCTTTAGCCTAAGACTATGTACACTGTGTGCAGACAAAGCATGACTTAAGGGACATCCACTGTGGATCCACATCTAACTAAAGTGACATTAATTTGATCCCGCAATAGGGTCATCATGAACCATGATTGAATTTGACTCACTGGTAGCTCCTGGAGCAAGGGCTGGACTTTTTAGCCCTCTTTACCCTCTTTCTCCCCCCTCCCCCACCTCCAAACACATTTTCCTCAGCAAGCAATTTAACAGTACTAAGCACAGTTAGCTGTGACCATGGGCCTGATGCACAAAATGTTGGTCACAATGCTGTGGACAGGCAAAGCATGGCAATTTTACCAGTCCTAAGACAAGAGGAGCCTCGCCCGTTACTCTATTAGCACCTTGGGTAAATGTTATAATTTTTGTGATCTTTTTAAAAAAATTAGATCTAAAAGAAAACTATGTACAGTTAGTCACTAAAGGTGTTGTCTGAATCAACATTTGTTGGTTTGATATTGGTAAATCTATTCCAGCTTTAGAGGTTAATAGCAAAGCCCCCATAGGTGCTAGAAACACCGACCTTTCAGGGAATGTTAAGCAGACAAGAGGAAATAAAAGATTTCAAAAAGACCTTGTAGTTTTTAAGAAAATCAATGTTAAATTAGGCAGAAATTACCGCGAAAATCTGCATCAGAATGCGGAAATCGTTAGCGGAAAGCATAATTGGTAGCAGTAGCGGTAATTGGCAATGGGGCAAAGCAGATTTTCAGCAGAAACGAAAATTGGCATTTCCGACTATCCCTAGTTATAAACGAGTGATCCCTGGCAATAATGAGATAAACGGATGACTTCTGATGGCAACATAGAACCTTTAACTAGTTATGCCTAACTGGATGAATATATTCGTCCAGCAGGAGCTGCTTAGCGGCAATTTGGATGGATATATTCAGCCAGCGGGTGCGCCCTGGTTCCCGGCGGGGATCGACAGGGGAATGGGAACGAGTGTTCTGCCTGAGCCAACCAAGCCCCTGTGAATGAATCAGCATGCCTCGAATCAGGAGAAAGTGAAGGTATTTTTGTTGTAAGTACAGCACCATCTAGTGGCCAAAAAGTAATATTAAAGTAAAAATATTAAAAATAAATACATTTAATATTTATTAAAACCCCCACCTCCCCCGTAGCTGCAAAACATAAACACATAAAAAAAAATTACAGTTTAAAAAAATACATAAATAGTTACCGTAGGGGCTGAACTTTTTTAATATGTATGTTGTGAGGGTATATTACTGTTATTTTTTTGCCTATTTGAGCTTGTAATTAGTGATGGACTCAAAACTGTCGCCATACATTGTGCTAGGGAAATATTTTAAGCGTTGCAATAACTGGTACAAATGGGCAAATAAAATGTGTGGGTTTTATGCACAGTAGAATGTTTTATTTTAAAACTATAATGGCCGAAAAGTTAGAAATAAAGATTTTTTTCCATATTATTTTATTATTCCTTTTAAAATGCATTTAGAATAAAATAATTCTTAGCAAAATGTACCACCCAAAGAAAGCCTAATTGCTGTTGAAATAAACACGATATAGATCATTTAGGTGTGATAAGTAGTGAAAAAAATATTGGCAAATGAATGGGAGGAGTGCTGACGGGAAAATTGCTTCCATCCTTAAGTTGAAAACCTCTACGGACTGAAGTGGTTAAAGTTAACGACGGCACAACCACAGTCTATCAACTGAATCATTAGCAGAAACTCAAAACTGAGCAAAATAAAACTCTAAAGGCATTTCCTTGCAAAGGATGAAACATTACAATCAGTTTTGTATGAAAAGTTACAATTTTAGTGATTTTTTTAAAACATTTTTGGATCAAAAAGGATTGCTGTCATGTTTTGATCCTATCATATGAAGTCTGATAGTCAGATCCATGTGACTTATTTTGGCGCAGTGCACAACGAGTGTTTTTGGTAGCGTTTTCAAAAATGCTGTGCGTGTGAAAAGGCTTGGCTAATGTATCTCAATGAGATGGTGCACACCAGCGGTTTGAGGTTTTTAGCAAACCGCAAACGTGGCTCATGCAGCATTTTTGCGGTTTGCAGATGCATTTCTGCCTCAATGTAAAGTATAGGAAAAGCTCTAACCGCTCTGAAAAACGCTAGATCAGAGCGTTTTTTCAAGAGTTTTTGTTACAGAAGCAGTTCAGTAACAGCTTTACTGTAACAATATATGAAATGTGCTACATAAAAATGCTTCAAAAAACGCTAGGCATGTTTAGAAAATCTCTCTAAACATGTCTAGAATTGCTCTGAAATCTGCTTCCAAAACCTCTAGCGTTTTGCGGATCTGCTAGAGGTTTTTAGTGTGCAACCTGACATAGGATACCCAGATATGAATTTTTGAAGCAGACAAAAAAAGAAAATGTTCAAATTTCCCCCTTATTGCTGAATCTGGCATGCATAAACACGCGGATAATATTTACGTGTATAAAATGCTAGCACTGATTTATAATAAATAATAATAATAAAAAAAAAATAACTGCTCGCTTCCATATGGTTAACAAGGCTTAGCATACTAATCTACAATATACCTACACTACTGATTTAAGCCATGCTTTAAAATACTGGCATGTTCTTGACATTAAGGTTTACGTTAAAGGATACCCGAGGTGACATGTGGCATGATGAGATAGACATGGGTATGTACAGTGCCAAGCACACAAATAACTATACTGTGTTCCTTTTCCTCTTTCTCTGCCTGAAAGAGTTAAATATCAGATATGTAAGTGGCTGACTGAAACTCCAACTATAAAACACTTTCCTAGCAGAAAATGGCTTCTAAGAGCAGGAAAGAGATAAAAAGGGTCAATAGTTCATAGGTTTTAGCTCTAGCATACTTCAATGAATGTGTCATTGAGCAAAAACAATAAAACTGTTAAAACTGTAGATTTAAACATAAAATAAGGCTGTGTAAAATCTTAAAAAGTAATTTTTAGGATAAGGAAGATAGATGCAATTTTTTATTTCATTAGCTTATTTTCGCCTCAGGTGTCCTTTAAGACCCCTTTCATACTATTGCATTACTAGTAGTACTCTCCTCGCCACTCCCACACATCGCAGTGGCCTTTAGTCGTAGAGACAAATGAACATCATCTGATGGCACCATAGCAAATTTAACAACTGCACAGCGACGGTCTACCATAGGGTTGGTATCAGAAACTCAAAACTGCATACCCAGAAGTATGTAACTAGCCACACTCAAGGATTTTGAATGGCGAACTCATCAATATAAATGACTTGTGAATGCCTAATGCCAATTATTGTCCAAATAAATTCGCCAGGAGGGATCAGTCTACATGGACGCTCAATATAAGAGAGTGTTTTGGTATTTTTAAGCCCCTTATACATTTTTAGTGGTTCTGGGTCACCATGAGCTATCTGGGTATTCTGTTATATATGGGCAATAATTGTTGTCTATCACCCTCTTTTCACTTTGTTGTACTGCTTTTTTTCCCCAACACCTCTCAGCAAACGCATTGTTTTTTGTTCGTTAGACACACCGGTGGTCTAATCTAGCGTGTGTATGGAGCTTATAGAGGAACTGATGCCCTCATTCCCATGAGAAACCTTTACCCTTTCTCAAATAGATCTGTAACGATCTACTAGTGTATGAGGGCACTAGCAGACAGACAAACAATAATTAGTACAGACAGTGACAGTAGAGGGCGCTACTGTCACTGGTTCAGATGTTAAAGTGAACCTCCGGACTAAAAATCGACTCAGCAGCACTGAAAAGGCTTGGTGTTTCTTTAACAGTTTCACAGCATCAGAACTTTGTTTCTCTTATACAAGCCTCATTTTTAGCTGCACAGAAGAAAACTGCCCGGGCTTTTTTCCCCTGATGCTGTGCAAAGCATGATGGGATTTCTGATTTTGTTGTTCTCGTTCTGCTGTTTTGGTGCAATTTTTTTTTTTTACATTTTGAATTTGACATTTGAAGCCTAGCGTGTGCAACTGGGAGGGGTTATCAGGACACAGGACAGTTGGAACTGTGTCTCCTGCTCCTTGTCACCTCCTTTCAACCAAAAAGATGGCTGCCCCCATGACAAAGATGGCAGCCCCCATGAATCACAAACATTTGCCGGTTATTTTAAAACAGGGTGGGTAAGAGATTATATTACCTATCTATTCTAATTAACATAACTAATGTAACTTGATGACAGTATGTTTGTTTAGGCTGAAGTTCCCCTTTAAGAATGGTCAACAGACAGGGTCGTTAACAGATCTGACAGATAAGGTACAAAATTGTAAGGCAAAAGAGTAGTGAGTAATCAGGCTGAGGTCGGCAACAGATCAGATAGGCAAAGGTACAGAATCGTTAGGCAGAAGAGTAGTAAGAGGCAAGGCAGAGGTCAATAAAACAATCACAATAATATATTTATTCCTGAGCTAAGTGCGAATCCCCGGGGTCCTGCCGGTTCAAGCACACACGGATCTGACTAAGGTCTGAAGCTTCCACTGCGAAGTGTTAGCTACGACATACAATATGAGAGTGGCAATCCAGGGCTTAAGAAACCCGAGACAGCAGGTAAGCCATGCCCCCAAACGCCCCGCAATCAGGAGCTGGAGAAGCAGCCCTGCATGTCAGCTGACTGGCTGTCAGCTGACATGCTTCCTAAGGGCATAAGAGGTGCAATGCGCACAGCGTGTGCGTCCACCCTCTATCTGCTGCTGGGAAGACGAGCCGCTGACGTCACTGCTGACAGCGCGTCCAGGCGACCCGGAAGTCGCAGCTGCGCTGTTGGTCGCCGTGGCGGAGGTAAGCTCCGTACGCCTGACAAGATCATCAGGGATGTCTGTATGGCTGATATTGTGGTGAAACCCTTCCCCCAGTGTGATGTCATGACCATGGTCCTGACAGTTTGCTGCCTGTGAACCTTGTTGCATTGTGGGAAATAACAGCTTTTTCCTACTGCCAAGCAAGCAGTATCTCCCTCTATGCATAGAACTCTCAGTAATGAATATTCCGTACAGATCACCTGGTAGAACTAAAGATGTCACCACCAGTGATACATTTCAGAATGTAAATCAGGAAGAGGAAATATTTTACAACTGGCAAATACTGACTAAATTATTAATAAATGAATATTGAAAAAAATAAGCAATTATATTCATTATGTTATTTTCACGACAGTTCCTCTTTAACACTGAACTATGCCTCACTGGCTTAACAACGTGATCATCTCAGCATGATGTACCTCCTTAATTGTTCACTAAGCATATTAACCACTTAAGCCTATCTGGACGAATATGTTCGTCCAGATAGACTGTGCAGTTGCTGCCTCCTGAGGCGCGCGCTCCTGCGGCCGCCGCCTGCTGTTCCAATTCATCGATCTAAGTCCCCCGCAGAAAAAATGACAGCAAGATCGTTCGCTTCCAGGACTTTCTGAATGTGGCCATCTTGTGGCCAAATAGTAAAACTACACCCACATACATTTTTTTAATAAATAAATACATGATATTACATTTAAAATTAGCTGTTTACCTCCCACACCAAAAATTACCCAAATAAAATTTTTAATTAAAAATGTTTTAAAAAATTACAATAAAAAAAAACAAAAACATAAAATAGTTACCTACTTTTTCAATATGCATGTCAAGAGTGTATGTTATATAATTTTTTAAATTATAGGCTTGTAAATAGTGATAGACGCAAATTGAAAAAATGCACCTTTATTTCCAAATAAAATATCGGCGCCATAAATTGTGATAGGGACATAATTTAAATGGTGTAATAGCGGGGACAAATGGGCAAATAAAATACATGGTTTTTAATTGCGGTAACATGTGTTAATTTAAAACTATAATGGCCAAAACCTGAGAAATAATGGTTTTTTTCCATTTCTGTCTTAATCTTTCTGTTAAAATGGATTTAGAATAAAATAAATCTTAGCAAAATGTACCACCCAAAGAAAGCCTAAATGGTGGCAAAAAAACAAGATATAGATCATTTCAGTGTGATAAGTAGTGATAAAGCTATTGGCGAATGAATGGGAGGTGAAAGTTGCTCGGATGCATAAAGTGAACAACACTGTGGGCTGAAGTGGTTAAAGGAAATTCAATGACCAAGCTGTGTCTCTTAAATAAGTGGGGTAGAAGTGAGGTCACTGCCCTCATTATACCATCAGCGCTGGTTTGGTCCATTACCGGACTCCCTGGACTTAATGGTAAAGCCTTTACAAATACGGTAGCAAGCATAGGTATTAGTATTTTCACTGTTTATTTACCTGGGCATCTGGATTTCTGCTCTAACACTTCATTTTAAACATCTCTTAATAAACTCTGTGCTGTCTTTGAAGGTTAAACCATTTGTACCGAGTTTATTAAGATACAACATAAACTCAGCCTAGAAAGGACTATATCACACAAGAAGCCTTGCTTTGTCCATATTTAGGCATTTTGACTAACTGCTAATTGGATGGCAGCATTATGAGCTTGTTCTGCCTAGTGTTAAAATGGTCGACTTTGTTTTGTCAACCTCCATGAACTTCCTCTACTCCCGCGTCCGAGCGAGAAAGCCCGGCATTACCGCGCAAGAGAAATATGGCTCTCAGTTGGAAATCTGCTTCTTGCGTGTTGTAATTTATATCTTGACAGATCTTTCGTTGCGTACAATATTGTTATTCACGGAGCAGACATGTTATCAACTTTTATATAGTCTGTATGGAAGCCATAACTTTATTTCCTTGCTGAGAAAATGTGCTCAATTTGAATAATACGTTTCTATTAAAAAATCCCATTTGTATTGAGTTTCCTTCATAAATCTGGATACGGTGTCAGTTTGAGTGTTCGTACAGAAGACATAAAAATAAACACTGTCAGTTTAATTGAAAAATCTGCTCTTGGGCAGAAACTATTCAGGCCGGGATGTGGCTGATAGATGAAATAGTTATTTAGTGAAGCCTAGGCACACCTGTCAAAATGCTATCCCCCCCCTCACCCTCCCTGGAGGGCCTTAAAGATATCATGGACCATAAAAGTGTCCCCTGGAAGGTTTTCATATACTTTTCCAGGGTGATAATCCGAGCACGCTTGAAAGATGAGAGTTTGATTCTCAGCTGAGAAATATGGGCCAATAGCCAGGCATTATGTCTGGAACATAAGAGGAAGCATGTCTAGGTTACCTCGTACTTCGTGTGTTTGGACAAGTCAAAATAATTTAGTGTGTTCATACATAACCCATCATCGTCTCCCTACAGCGAAACATTGGGACGCATTGAGGAACTCTGCTGTAATTAAAATCAGAGATTTGTTTCTAGAGGAAGAGATGCCCGAATCATTAAAATCAAATGGCCAGCAAGGACAAGGGGTTAGGTTTTGAATTGGGTAATCATCTGTAGGATAAAAAAAAGAAATGTTTGCTATGAAAATGATTTGCATCACTTTGTGCAGACTCAAGAAGTTTTGAATCAAGATCAGGGGCGTAGCTAGAAATCACTGGCCCCCCCTGTGAAACTCTGGATGGGGCCCTCCACCCTGCTAAAAAAAACTGAAATTAGAAAGGCAGGCAGGATATTAAAAAAAAACCTCACAGTACAAGTAGCCAGTTATTGGTGCCCTCAGTATGGATAGCCAGTTATAGGTGCCCCCAGTATAGATAGTCAGCTATAGGTGCCTCCAGCATAGGTAGCCAGCCATAGGTGCCCCCAGTATAGATAGTGGCCCTGGTTGGGCCCAAGAGCCGCAGGTCCCCCCTCAGGCTTCTCCCCCTAAGTGCCCCCTGTGGCTGCATCCCTTGCAGGGGCTATTATTAGTACGCCTCTAATCAGGATGATACCATTTATTGGCTAACTTAGAAGAAAAGAAGTAAGCTTTCAGCTATGAAGCCTTCCTCAGACTCGATTCCTGTATACTGACAACATGTAGAACACACAGCTTATATACATTGGACATTAATTGTCATGGGATGCCCTAATGGGATGCCTTAATCAAGGCATCCCATGACAATTATTTGTGTATCTCCTTTTAATGTTCAGTGTATATAAGCTGTGTGTTCTACATGTTGTCAGTATACAAGAATGGAGTCTGAAGAAGGCTTCATAGCCAAAAGCTTACTCCCGATGGGGTACTTAGGGTATTTGGCACCCGGAGCTGATTCTCTTCAGAAACCCCCACCCCCATGAACATCTCAATAACAAATTTCGGACTTTATTGACCAATTGGCTGACATAGAAAAGCCGATCTTTTCCATTAAAACATGAACTGCAGTTACCAATGCCACCTCACTACTGACACAAGGAGCCAGCAGTGGTGACTCACCACCAAAACACACTTATACACACTCCGATCTCTACCTGGTTGTGCTATTAGCTAAATATGCTCAACAGGGTCATGCATCAGCAGTGTCCATCTTTAAAGTGAACCTGAGATGAGAAGCATCTCAGGTTCCATACTTACCTGGGGCTTCCTTAAGCCCCTTAAGCCCGCTCGTCCCTCCCTGTCTCTGTGGGTGGCTCCTGTCACTCGCAATTCAGCCCCAAAGCCTGGTCAAGATGCGCTTTGTCGTGCAAAATGGGGGCCTTGCTATTCACAGCCAAAATCGGCATGAAATTACGCATAAATTATGCATAAATTCACGCGTAATTACGAATGCTTGAAATTCCATACAAAATTAATTATGCTTTTTCTCAAAATTTCACATTACGATTGAGATGCGTAATTGCGAATTACTATGCGTAATTACGCATAGGTGTAATTTCTGCTCATCAGGCGAGGCCGGACATGGGTTGAGTGACACTTCAGCTAGAGCCAGGAAGAGCGAGGAAAGGGGCAAAGGCGGTAACGTCCGGGTGTGTGCATGCTGCCACGCTGGAAGTGGCAGTAAGAAGACTTTTGTCAATTTGACACCACCCTCTCTAATTATCAGCTGGGGTGCCACACCCCTTGCGTATGCCCATTAAAACGCCACTGCTTACTCCTTCTCTTCTAAGTTAGCCAATAAATGGTATCATTCTAATTCAAAACTTCCTACTTTTACTGATGGCTAACACAGTACATTACTCTACATTACTCTACTGCTACTACTTTGGGTAGACTGTAATGCAGGACTGCTCAGTACTGGTGCTCCAGTCACTCAAATGCAGGGCTTTTAAAGAGACACTGAAGCGAAAAAAAATTATGATATTATGATTTGTATGTGTAGTACAGCTAAGAAATAAAACATTAAGATCAGATACATCAGTCTAATTTGTTTCCAGTACAGGAGGATTTAAGAAACTCCAGTTGTTATCTCTATACAAAAAAAGCCATTAAGCTCTACGACTTTCAAAGTCGTGGAGAGGGCTGTTATCTGACTTTTATTATCTCAACTGCTAGTTAATTTTTTACTTTTCCTCTGGCAGAGGAGAGGTCATTAGTTCACAGACTGCTCTGAAAGAATCATTTTGAATGCTGAGTGTTGTGTAATCTGCACATATTAGAGAATGATGCAATGTTAGAAAAAACACTATATACCTGAAAATAAAAATATGAGAATATTTTCTTTGCTGCTAATCTTCTAGTAATTATTCATAGTACAAAACCAATTCATTATATCATATATTTTTTTCGCTTCAGTGTCTCTTTAAAGCACCTGACCATGATTTGTTTGCAACTACTTCTTCTGGCTCCTCCCACCAAAAAAGAAAAAGTGTTCCTCATGTTCACCTAATGAAATTCTCAGCTTTGGGGATGACATCACTTATGTATCTGTGGAGTGGGCAACATAAAATTAGAGATTGCCCGAATGGTTTGTCGGCGAACGGTTCCAGGCGACCTTTGGGTGGTTCGCCTTCGACGGTGAACTTTCCAGGAAGTTCGATTCGCCCCCATAGTGCTCCATTAAGGTCAACTTTGACCCTCTACATAACAGTCAGCAGGCACATTATAGCCAATCAGTCCTACACTCACTCCTGGAGCCACTCCCCCCTTATATAAGGCAGGCTCCGCCGGCCATTACACTCACTTGTGTGCCTGCTATAGTGAGAGAAGGGCAAGCTGCTGCAGACTGTTTCTCCTAGGGAAAGATTAGTTAGACTCTTGGCTTGTTAGCTTGTTCCTGGCTGATTCTTCTTGCTATAATAGCACCCCACAACAGCTCTTTTGACAGCTAATCTTGTTCTTATGATCTATTTTTTTTTCTGTGTGTCCCACTGATCTAACACTTGTGTTGCATAGACAGCTTTTGTAATTCATACTGTGTGTGTGAGACTGACAGCCAGGTCCAGCACATTCAGTGACTACCTGTGTGTGTGATAGGCAGCTGCACATTGTAATACCCATTACTGCATATACCAAGCTGTTGTGTTGAGTGAACCCATCTCATCACTGCATATACCTAGCTGTTATGTTTAGTGAACCCACCTCATCACTGCGCATACTTACCTACCTTTTGTGTTGAGTGAACCCATCTCATCACTGCATATACCTAGCGTTTGTGTTAAGTGAATCCACCTCATTACAGCATATACCTAGCTGTTGTGTTCAGTGAACCTACCTCATCACTGCGTATACTTACCTACCTTTTGTGTTGAGTGAACCCACCTCATCACTGCATATACCTAGCTGTTTTGTTGAGTGAACCCACCACATTACTGCATATACCTTGCTTTTGTGTTAAGTGAATCCACCTCATCACAGCATATAGCTAGCTGTTGTGTTCAGTGAACCCACTTCATCGCTGCATATGCTTGCCTACCTTTTGTGTTGAGTGAACCCACCTCATCACTGCATATACTTACCTAGCTGTTGTGTTGAGTGAACCCACCTGATCACTGCATATACTTACCTAGCTGTTGTGTTCAGTGAACCCACCTCATCACTGCATATACTTACCTAGCTGTTGTGTTCAGTGAACCCACCTCATCACTGCATATACTTACCTAGCTGTTGTGTTCAGTGAACCCACTTCATCACTGCATATACCTTGCTTTTGTGTTAAGTGAATCCACCTCATCACAGCATATAGCTAGCTGTTGTGTTCAGTGAACCCACTTCATCGCTGCATATGCTTGCCTACTTTTTGTGTTGAGTGAACCCACCTCATCACTGCATATACTTACCTAGCTGTTGTGTTGAGTGAACCCACCTGATCACTGCATATACTTACCTAGCTGTTGTGTTCAGTGAACCCACCTCATCACTGCATATACTTACCTAGCTGTTGTGTTCAGTGAACCCACCTCATCACTGCATATACTTACCTAGCTGTTGTGTTCAGTGAACCCACCTCATCACTGCATATACCGAGCTGCTTTGTTGAGTGAACCCACTTCCTCACTGCATATACCTAGCGTTTGTGTTGAGTGAACCCACCTCATCACTGCATATACTTACCTACCTTTTGTGTTGAGTGAACCCACCTCATCACTGCATATATTTACCTACCTTTTGTGTTGAGTGAACCCACCTCATCACTGCATATACCTTGCTTTTGTGTTAAGTGAACCCACCTTATCACTGCATATACCTAGCTGTTTTGTTCAGTGAACCCACCTCATCACTGCATATACCTAGCTATTGTGTTCAGTTAACCCACCTCATCACTGCATATACTTACCTACCCTTTGTTTTGAGTGAACTCACCTCATTACTGTATATACCTAGATGTTGTGGCAAGTGGTGTCATCATTTTCCGCCATAACAGATTCTCGTTAAAGGATTTAAAGTTAATTCATTTCAAATACAACAAGCCCTCGAAAGTCCTCCTGTATTGTTATTTTTGGTCACTACCTCGGGACGTGCATGCCATGAGGAGGAGACCAACCTGGTGAATCGCAGTGAAGGCACCATCAGACTTGCCCTCCATAACAGATTCTCGTTAAAGGATTTAAAGTTAATTCATTTCAAATACAGCATGGCCTCGAAAGTCCTCCTCCGATTCCTGTATTATTATTTTTGGTCACTACCTCAAGACGTGCATGCCTGCCTGCTGCCTTCCTTGGATGTGTTGTGGTAGCCGTTTCTTAGGCTCCAACTCCGGACCGGAATAGAAGCAGGATTCCCCGGCCATTACCCGTGGTCACAATGGCAGACTTGCCTTCCATAATAGATTCTCGTTGCAGGTACTGAACCGCAAGCAGAAAATGTAATGTAAAAAAATATAGATGTAAGCTTTAACAATGGTAGAGAAAGAACCATGGAAAGTTGATAAGGCAGTCAGACATTACCTAACCTGAAATCACTGAGTGAGGACGAGCAATCTCGCCATGGTGCGCAGTAGTCCAGCATGGCCGTCACTACACAAACAGCTGTTTGCGGTGCATTAAGACAGTGAGTTTGGTGTGTCAGTGTGAAGCAGTACACTAATTACACTACCTGATTGATGTATACACATGCAAGATGTTTTAAAGCACTTTAGGCCTGCTATTTAGCATTCAGTGTGATTTCTGCCCATAAAACACTGCTTTGCGTCTAATCCAGATTTTACCCTGGGATTTTTGGCATCTATCCCACTCCGCCATGCCCCCCTCCAGGTGTTAGACCCCTTTAAACATCTTTTCCATCACTTTTGTGGCCAGCATAAATGTTTATAGTTTTCAAAGTTCGCCTTCCCATTGAAGTCTATTGCGGTTTGCGAAAGTTCGCGCGAACCAAACTTTTGCGGAAGTTCGCGAATCCGGTTCACGAACCGAAAATTAGAGGTCCGGGCCCTCTCTTCATATAATATGTGCTGTAGCTTGAAGAAGATCCCAGGATTGAACTTTAGCCCAGTCAGTAGCAGATACCCCCTTTCCTAAAAGAAATCTTACCTTTTCTCAAATAGATCATCAGGGACGTGATCGATTTTAGCCTATCACATTTTTAGTGGGCGTGTTTATAGATAATGGCATTTGGTGATGTCTGTTTTTTCCCTGTCTGCCAGCAGTAAAAATGCTGACCTGCAGGCTCACAGGGGCTCAAACAACATGAACAAGTTACACAGTGATTATCAATGACTTTTTGACCTATCTTCTCTCTTTTTTTTTTGACTTTTCAGTTTGCAATGATTTATTTTTTCCCCACTACTATCTTTTGATAAAGTTCCACTTTGAGACCCCGTAGCTACACCACTGATTTTTTCCTAACTCTTCCCAAAAAGAAGGAATCCTGTAATATATTCAGCAGAAATCTATTTTATTTGTATTACAAAAAGCACTCCACTCCAAATGTTGCCTCTATTCAGGATCGGATTACTGAAAGGCTACATAGGCCCAGGCCTTGGGTGGATGTTGCCCAAGATGGCAATTAGACACTGAAAAGAGGTAACTGCTTATGAAAGAAAGAGGCTACCAATGGAAAGGGTAAGATGCAAATGAGGAACAACACATGGAAAAGGTGAGCTTATGTCAAGGGGCTGTGTGTAAATTTATGTTACACATTGAAACGGGGCTAGCTCAGGGCGGCTGTAGTTCGTATTACCACAGTGCCACATCAGTTGGGTGCCGGGAAAAGGCACTAATAGTACAATATTGGCCTACCTGGCACCTATCCTAAGTCCCTAACCTCAACCCCCCACTTAATGCCTTACTCTCCCTGGAGGTGCCTAACCTTAAAGAGGAACTCCATTGAAAATAATGTAATAAAAAAAGTGCTTCATTTTTACAATAATTATGTATAAATGATTTAGTCAGTGTTTACCCATTGTAAAATCTTTCAAATCCCTGATTTACAGTCTGACATTTATTACATGGTGCCATTTTTACTGTTGGCAGGTGATGTAGCTGCTGCATGTTTTTTTGGCAGTTGGAAACAGCTGTAAACAGCTATTTCCCACAATGCAGCAAGGTTCACAGACAGGAAACTGCCAAGAGTACTTACGCAGAATTTCTTTGTGGGAGGGGTTTCAACACAATATCAGCCATACAGCGCCCCCTGATGTTCTGTTTGTGTAAAGGAACAGATTTCTCATGTAAAAGGGGGTATCAGCTACTGATTGAGATAAAGTTTAATTTTTGGTCGGAGTTTCTCTTTAACCCCCCTTCCTAATGCCTAACCTTAAAAAAACACTAATGGAAAACTCTGGTATATACAATTGGCTATAAATTAAAATGTATTAGCCGATCATCTACTACTTGCATTAAATAACCAGCTGAGCCCCCGAGTGCCCGAAATTGAACACAGGCATCTATGAGAAACAACCTGATCCTGGACGACAGTTGCTTGATAATGGATGCTTTCTCTGGCGTAGGGCAGAGAAAGTATAAATTCAACATTTCCTCTGTCTATACTACTGGTAGACCAGTACACCAAAAACTCACTATTCAGATCATAGTCCATGTCTCCGTGAAATTGTGTGACGGCACCAGTCTGTTTTGAGACACAAAGACCTTATTCAAGCCTTAAAGTGAAAAGCACCTTACTACTGACTGAGCCGGAACCAGAAAAAAGAGAAGGATGCATGCGGTTTGCCCATGGACAGCGCAGTAACTCTACTTTATTTCAATTGCCGATGGTCACACACTTTCATTTAGTTGAACAGCGAGGAAAACGCCAGCGCATACCACTAAGGCTGCATCTGAAATGACCACTAGCTCAGTGTGCAGCACCCAAATAGATTTTCTGCACACTTCGCATTCAATTCAGATGCAAATCATATGCAAATCTGCTACTACTTATCATGCAAACAGGAAACTCAGGAGTCTGGGAGCAGCTAACCTAACAGTTACATAGTTACAAAGTTAAGGAAAGGTGGGGGGAAAAGGCTGCGCATCCCTAAACACATGTTGCAATTGAATGGTTAATCGCACAGGCATACACCGCCTCTGCCAGACTGAAAAATGCATGCCCTGCATCCAAGACAAATGCTAACACTTATTAAACTAGGAGGAACTTTAGCTTCCAATATGGTTTGCATGCAAAGTATATTATACTAGACACTTGCGCCACGGTGAGGCAAACCTCCGGGCAAGTGACCTAACCTAAATTTAAAACCTTGGGAGCAGCTAAGCAAAAAAAATTTGTGTAACTTACATTTGGTTGAACAGCGAGGAAAACGCCAGCGCATACCACTAAGGCTGCATCTGAAATGACCACCAGCTCAGTGTGCAGCACCCAAATAGATTTTCTGCACACTTCGCATTCAATTCAGATGCAAATCATATGCAAATCTGCTACATCACTAATCATCATTGCAACATGTGTTTAGGGATGCGCAGCCTTTTCCCCCCACCTTTCCTACACACTTTCATTTGCCTTGCTGTCTCCTTTTCATTAGAGAAGGAAAAATTGCAGAGAAACAAAGGAACCCCGAGAGCCCGAAATAGTGTAATATGTTCAAGTAGCAATTGGTAGTAGTAAGGTGTACAAGAGTTTATACTCACAAACGTGGGTTACCACAAAGGCAACCACTGTATAGGCGGGTGGTAATGTTATGACCTGACCCCACTGAGGTTAAGAAGTCGCTCTCCGTAGATAGGAAACAAGGGGTTTACACCCCTCCACCAGAGGTGGACTTGGCAATAGAAGAGAAGCTTGATCAGAGGCACTAGAATAGAGTAAAAACTTTTAAAAATCATGTCTCACAGAGACGTTTGACTTGGACCCAGACTTGTACTAGTTTTTACTCCTTTGATTGCCTGATAAAGTGGGATAGAACCTACGAAACGCGTTGTATCATGGAGTACTTAAATAAACGGTATCTTTGTTGAACTTTAATCAACACAGTCTGTGCTTTACTTGCTGAGGAGGTAAGTCCACCGCTGCCGCCTTTTTTAACTGGTTTTTAAATGTTTTTACTCTATTCTGGCGCCTCTGTTAAAGCTTCTCTTCATTAGAACGCAAGGTCAATAAGATGCAAATAATTCTAGCTTGCGTACAAATGTAATGCAAAATGTGTGCAATTGGGATAATCAAAAATGCCTGGAAGTGCATTTGATTTGCTCAATTCCAAACTGCGCGCAATACGCATTACATTATTGTTCCAGTTGGAATTATGAAAATCTCACTAATCATTTCTACTTATAAGTAACATGCTTGTGATGCTTGAAATAAAGTCTTCCTGACCTGCACCACAATGGACTGGTGTCTGCCCAATAGCTATTCACGGTGAGCAGTTCGCCTATGTAGGCGAGCTGCTCACATACATCACTAGTGCTGAGCACACATTTTGCTTAGACGTAATTTTACATTGAAATTTGCAATTACGATGTGAAATTTTGGGAAAAATCATAAATAATTTACTCTGTAATTGTAATCATTCGTAATTTTGAGTAATTTATATGTATTTTTTAGGGCTGCTCAAAAAATTCAGCGGAATTCTGTTTTCCGCAATTCCGGCCGGAATTTGATGATTCCGTTCCGCCGCAACGGAACAGAATTCCTATAGCGCTATAGCGGAATTTCCGCGGAATGCAAATTTTTTTTTACAACAAACGAAATTCTGCAGGAAAATAGGAATTTCAGCTCCAGAGACTTCATAAACCACCCAAACTGTCCTCCTCCCCTCCTCCTCCTCTCTTGTCTTGTCTTCCAGGGATTTGTAGGATGTCAAAAGCCAGCTCACATACATTGGCCAGGAATCGAACCCAGGTCAACTGCTTGGAAGGCAGCTCTCCTCACCGTGATACCACCACCAACGCTACATGCTGAAGCCAGCCTAGCATGTACAATTGTGATATACCCAAGAGAAAAATGAGCTTGCTTAGGGATTTGTAGGATGTCAAAAGCCAACTCACATACATTGGCCAGGGATCTAACCCAGGTCAACTGCTTGGAAGGCAGCTCTCCTCACTCTGATACCACCACCAATGCTACATGCTGAAGCCAGCCTAGCATGTACCATTGTGATATACCCAAGAGAAAAATTAGCTTGCTTAGGGATTTGTAGGATGTCAAAAGCCAACTCACATACATTGGCCAGGAATCGAAACCCAGGTCAACTGCTTGGAAGGCAGCTCTCCTCACCACTATACCACCACCAACACTACATGCTGAAGCCAGCCTAGCAGGTACCATTGTGATATACCCAAGAGAAAAATGAGCTTGCTTAGGGATTTGTAGCTCTCTCTCTAGTAGTCACTATTAACCACACTACCATTCGCCCTACCTCTCAAGCCCGCTGTCTGGGTGTCACCCTGGACTCCGCACTCTCCTTCACTTCCCACATCCAAAACCTCACAAAGTCCTGCAACTTTCACCTTCGTAACATCTGTAAGATTCGCCCTTTCCTGACCTCTGCCACCACCAAACTCCTCATCCATGCCCTCATAATTTCCCGCCTTGACTACTGCAATGCCCTGCTGTCTGGTCTCCCTATGACCCGAACAGCCCCACTGCAGTCCATCATGAATGCGGCAGCCAGAATTATCCACTGCTCCCATCGCTCCACTACGGCAGATCCCCTCCTAGAATCCCTCCACTGGCTTCCTATCCAGTCCAGAATCAGATTCAAGATACTGTGTCTGACCTACAAATCTGTCCACAAAACCTGTCCAACCTACATTTCCGATCTTACTCAAAGGTACACACCTAGCCGCTCACTCCGCTCTTCCAATGAACTTCGCCTAACCGCCCCCCGGATCACCCAGTCCCATGCACGCCTCCAGGACTTCTCAAGAGCTGCTCCAACACTATGGAACTCACTACCTCCACCCATTAGGGCAGCCCCCTCCTTCAACATCTTCAAGAAACCCTCAAAACTCACCTTTTCACTCTGGCATACTACCCTTCACAAGTGCTCTAAACCTACAGCTAAACTCTGGTCCCCTACCATTCGTGTCCTTACCTCTCCCTCTAGATTGTAAGCCTTTGGGCAGGGTCCTCCTCCTTTTGTGTCCTACCTGATCTTGCACCTCCATTACTGTGAACCCATGCTATGCATCTGAGTGAACCTAACTTGCCTAATCTCCATGCCCCATCCAGTGACTGACTAAGCATTACCTGGTACTCATACTATTGTGTGTGATCTGGTTTTCTTGTATCCCTGTATTGTCATATTGCTGTATGTCACCCCTAAATATTGTCTGTAACCTAAATTAATGTTCAGCGCTGCGTAATATGTTGGCGCTTTATAAATAAAATAAATAATAATAATAATAATAATAATAATAGTAGGGATGGTCCCTACATGACCATCCCTACTAGAGAGAGAGCTACAAATCCCTAAGCAAGCTCATTTTTCTCTTGGGTATATCACAATGGTACATGCTAGGCTGGCTTCAGCATGTAGCGTTGGTGGTGGTATAGCGGTGAGGATAGCTGCTTTCCAAGCAGTTGACCTGGGTTTGATTCCTGGCCAATGTATGTGAGTTGGCTTTTGACATCTTACAAATCCCCAAGCAAGCTCATTTTCTCTTGCGTATATCACAATGGTACATGCTAGGCTGGCTTCAGCATGTAGTGTTGGTGGTGGTATAGCGGTGAGAAGAGCTGCCTTCCAAGCAGTTGACCTGGGTTCGATTCCTGGCCAATGTATGTGAGCTGGCTTTTGACATCCTACAAATCCCTGGTAGACAAGACAAGAGAGGAGGAGGGAGGAAGAAATACCTCATGGTGGGAAAAAAAAAACCAGGGGAACAGCAACTAGGTGCTATAGGCAATCATTTAGCATAAAAAAGGTCTCATTTGCGATTACTTTAATTTTTCCGCCGGAATGCGGAATTCCGGAACGGAATTAGCGTGTTCCGATCATCACTAGTATTTTGTGCCGACTTTCGCGGTAAATGGCAAAGCTCCCATACATCATATGATCACCAAAATGTTAAGGAGTGGGTACAAGTAAAAAAAAATGTTTTCAAAAAGACCTTGTCGTTTTTGAGAAAATTGATTTAAATATGCAAGGGAAAATTGCTTTCAGAAGAATTTTGACAGTTTAACATGTAGCAATTTTGGTGACTCTAGCATGTGCTTTGCTATTCAGCTCACAAAATCGGTACAAAATTAAGTGAAAATTATTCAAAATTACAAGTGATTACATAAAATCAATTAACTTTACAAATCGTAATTACATATGGGAGTAATTGCTGGGAGATTTCCATATGCACCTTCTCTCTGCTGCCTTATAACTCTGTAGAAAAAAATAAACTAGCTATTTTCTTTTTCAGTAAAACGTTACTGAGCTTAAAGGACCACTATCACAAAAATCTTAAAATTTTAAATACATGTAAAATTTTTACTTCCAGAGTAAAATGAGCCATACATTACTTTTTCCCTATGTTGCTGTCACTTACAGTAGGTGGTAGAACTCTGACATTACCAACATTACCGACAGGTTTTGGGCTTGTCCATCTCTTCATGGGGATTCTTAGCATGGCCTTTATTTTTTATAAAGACACTCTATGAAAACTATTTACTCAAAGAAGCCAGCCTCCCTGCTCGCTTCACACTTTTTTGGCAGTTGGATGGAGCAACTGTCATTCGTTAAGTGCTTTAGAAAATAAAGAAAACCCTGAGAATTCCCGATGAAGAGATGGGCTAGTCCAAAACCTGTTGGTTCTGTCAGATTTCTACTAATTACTGTAAGTGACAGCAACATAGGAGAAAAGTAATTTATGGCTCATTGTACTCTGGAAGAAATGAACTTCTTATTTGAATGTGTTTACATGTATTTTAAATTTTACAATTTTCCTTTAAAGATGTTGTTTTTAAACCAGGATAAGCGGAATGCCTAGATTAAACTGGTGAACGCTGTTTGGGCAGGAGATATTTTTACTTAGCTGAAAATCAAAATAGGTCTTGTGATAAAAAATAAAAATATAGGGCGAGTTTATGTCCATTGTCCACTTCAAGCCAAAGCTGAATAACCTTAGATTGTCCTTAAGTCACCCTGAATGGGAGTCTCCACACAAATTCATCAAAATACGAAATTTGTAAACTATTTTAGGACCAAAAAAAGGATGGAGTTGCCCTCAAAGGAAATCTGTGCCTTGCTCCAGGAAATAAATATGCCCTTCTATATATTTAAATCTCAATAAATGTGTGTGTGGTTTATCTAAGAGTCAGTACACAACATGTGTTCAACCGAGAATAGGACTTTGCAAGACAAACACACAGAGACTGAGTGTAAAATAAGTCACTTGTGTGTGGCTGCCATGCCGATTGTTCAGACATATAACATCTCTCCTAAACTGTACACAACAGATAATTCCAATACTGTAGTATCTGCATTATGGAGTTACTCATCCTATAGGATATTCTTCAATTTATTTGGGGGGGGGGGGGATGAAGTGAACGCAACATTCCCCTCAAATGCCTTTTTTTAGAAGTTGCTTTTTTATGTTTGTCATACTTGCTTGCCCTTTATTGGCTACAATAGGAAGCATATGACTAATCCAGTACAATCTTAGTCAGCTGAGGCACCTTATCTGCTGCATGCTTATTCAGGGTCTATGGCTAAAACTATTAGAGACACAGGAACAGGAGGACTGCCAGGCAACTGGTATTGTTTAAAAGGAAAAAACATGTAGTAGCCTCCATATCCCTCTCACCTTAGGTTCCCTTAAAATAAAAGGGTTTCTCTAACTTGCTTGTATTATCTATATAAGAATAGTTTTGGGAATGCCTCTAAACAGCTGCTGGTCACATCAATGAGTTGGAAACTTCCTAAACCTCTGATTAGTGGAGAACTATTGTCAGTGTTGTACCAAACATCTAAGTGGGGGTGTCACAAATTGTTCCAGGGCTGACCTGTGGCTGATCTTTCTCCTACTGAAGTTCCACCTGCAGCTCCTGGCTCTCACTCCTGCCTTTCCCATCCACAACCCTTGTGTCTGATTCCTTCTTTAGCCAGGAAACTCCCCTCACTCTCAATCCTGATTCCCAAGCAGCTGATTCCACTGATGTCTGGACTGGTCACCTTTGCTATGCTAAATAACCTGCACCATTAAGAACTTTTGTGCTTAAGTGCGCACACTCCATCTGCTGACATTTCATTGAACTGCAGCTTTGTCATCTCACACCTGCCTAATTAAAAGATATTTACTTAAAGCGGATCCGAGATGAAAAGCTAACTATAATAAGTAACTTGTCTATATATCTTATCTAAAGTTTAGATAGTTTACACAGCAAATCTAGCTGCAAACAGCTTCAACAGTTTATGATTATTTATTCCTGTGATACAATGACAGCAGCCATGTTTTGTTTGTCACATTACGCACAGGCAAGCTAATGGCATCTCCAGCCCTCAGGCTGTAACAAATTCAGTCCCCTCTCCTCCTCCCTCTGCCTCTGAAATCTCTGGCTAGTAACCTCCTCCTCCTCCTGCCTTGACTGAGCTCCCATAATCCCTTGCTACAGTGCCAAGGCACTCTGAAATGCTCTGGGAGAGGCTTGATTAGTTTAGGAATTGGAGTATTAAAACAAAAAAAAAGCGTCTATTTGAAAAGGGCGCCTGGAAAAAAGTGCACCTGGTGTAGCCCATATATGCCAAATTTGGCTACAAAGGGCACCTGGTGTAGCCCATATATGCCAAATTCGGTTACAAAGGGTGCCCGGTGTAGCCCATATGCCAAATTCAGCTGCAAAGGGTGCCTGGTGTAGCCCATATATGCCAAATTGGGCTACAAAGGGCTATTGAAGTAGCCGAAAAAGCTAGTTTTAGTTTAGTTTACCCTAACCCCCCTGGTGGTGCCTAACCCTAACCCCTCCCTGGTGGTGCCTAACCCCTGCCTGGTGGTGCCTATTTATTTCCTGGAGACAGCCCCTGCTGATTACTATGACCTAACATCTCCCTAGTCTCACACAGAACCCTCCCCTAACCCTAACCCCCCTGGTGGTGCCTAACCCTAAGACCCCTCAGGTGGTGCCTAACCCTAAGACTCCTCTGGTGGTGCCTAATCCTAAGACCCCCTGGTGGTCCCTAACCCTAAGACTCCCCTGGTGTTGCCTAACCCTAAGACTCCCCTGGTGGTGCCTAACCCTAATACCCCCTAGGTAGTGCCTAACCCTAAGACTCCCCTGGTGGTGCCTAACCCTAAGACTCCCCGATGGTGCCTAAATATTAAGTCCCCCCAGGTGGTGCCTAACCCTAAGACCCCCCGCTTGTGATGCCTAATCCTAACCCCCCCTGCACCCCCAAATCAAAAATCTCGGCTATAAAAGGGTGCCCTTTTGTAGCAGAATCAAAAACCTTGTAGCCGAAAACCTTGTAGCTGAATGAAAAATATGGGCTACAAAGGGGCGCCCTACTGTAGCCGAAAACCTTGTAGCCAGAAAAAATATGGGCTACTAAGGGCAACCCTACTGTAGCCAAAAACCTTGTAGCCTAAAAAAAATGGGCTATAAAGGAGGGCCCTACTGTAGCCGGAAACCTTGTAGTCGAAAAAAATATGGACTACAAAGGGGGCCCCCGCTTGTAGCCTATATCAAATCTCGGGCGCCCTTTTTCATCACCTTCTAGCCCATATTTGCAGAAATAACACTGATGTCTATGGGAGCGCCCTTTTCATAGAGGCAGCTCAGGCGCCCTTTTCAACGGGTCCCAAAAAATATTTGGCTTGAGGAATGCCTTAATAAACTATATGAAAGGAACACAATTATGCAAAAAGTAAAAGTTTATCTCGGATCCACTTTAAAGTGTACCCAGGGCAGTTTGAAAAAAAAAGAGACATTTACCTAAGAAGAAAGAAGCCTCTGGATCCTGCAGATGCTTCCCACATCTTCCTGGCCCTCACCATTACTGCGCACATGAACCCCCTTAACATATCCGACAAGAGCTTGTTGGATATGGTAAATGGTCGCTCTCCTCTTCATGCACGGGAGTGGACTAACTGCACCTGCGTGAGTATGGCCACACCTGCACAGTAAGCCAGAGCTACTTTAAAAAGTTTGATAAACCAAAACACGAATACCTTATTTCAACTTCATTATCTGTTATGTGGGTTCTATCCTGGGCCAGATTTCTGAAAAGGCCACAGAGGCTCAGGTCTTGGGCGTCTGTTATTCAAGGGAGTGGTTGGACATGGAAAAATGGTTGTTGCAAATTAAATAGGGAGGCTGCAAATGGGGAGCAGCACAGGGAGGAGAGGAGCTGTTGCCCATGAGAGTTTTATATAAAGGAGGGCTGGTGTACACAGATTTTACACATAGAAGAGGGAGCTGCTCATAGAGTGGGAGAAGCGCTGCTGAACATGAAAGGGCATCAAGAAGAACATTAGTTGGGTGGGGCAAATATAAATCCCACCTTGGATGCTGTGAAAGTTCACCACTATCTCAGTTATGTAAATTTAAAACACCTGGCCTGCAAAACATGTTTTTACACTGCCTATTCTCCACAATACTAGTTGTACAAAATAAGAATATGTTGGGAAAATGCATGTAAATGTCTTTACTTTGCGGAAAAAAGCAATACTGCCATGAGCACCATTTCTTTGTGTCCTCTTTCTTTCCAAATGAGGCTGAGATAAGTGCAACCTTTTGGGAGGGGAGGCCTGTCTGCACTTCTGTTCACCACCTCCATCAAGCATCCCATTTGCCATTTAAACCAGCTTTTGTAGGTGTCAATGTGGGAGAGGATCAGGCAGGAGGAGTCTGGATAGCTCCCTCTGCCAACAAGAGCTGGGCTGTCATTGAAGAAGGTCAAAACAGCAAATGACTGCCATTACTTTTTAGGGAAATAAAGTATTTAGGTCCTTTTTTTTAACATTGAGGCCCGGGCCACACTGGCACTAAAAAAAGGGGCCAGTTAGTGGATCCAAATGGAACAGATCCGATTGGATGCTAACTGATCCAATGTTACCCTATGCATCCATTCAAAAGGATCTGTTCCCCACAACAGAACACAAGTTTGAATTTGCAGTAATTTGACACATGCACCGCATTTACGAATTGGGGTGACGGAGATGGAAAACTGATGCCTTTCATTTTTATCATGGTGCAAGACTGGAGAAGGATGGTATGGGCAGCGTAATAACACTTTTAACTGGACAGAGATTTTAACAAACCTTAACCTTTATGCTCTAAAGTGACCACATACCACAGAAGACAACCCTGTAAACCAGCAGGGGGATAAATCAGTTTTGACTGACCATATGCACCCCATTACACATGCAGCATATTAGTTGAAACCATAAAAACGAGAAGACAGGCTTGCTTGAAGTTCATGAATAAACAACACTACCGAATGTTATGCTTCTGGGCAACAGTGCCACAGGAAGATGGGCTGCTGTTTATAAACTTCTACAACTGTCCTAAGGTGGAATTGTCAAAGAAAGTATTATTTTCAGAATCCGATGAATCATAAGCTCTGGGTTCAGAGGATGTGTACACTTTAAGCCACATGTTACAGTTTAGAGTCACACTGAGTCATGCTAAGAGGTCCTTTGAGGAAGACCACAGAAATGTACTCTGACTCTCCTCAGCAATGTTATTTAATAAAACAAAACATGTTTAATGACGGCAGCTTCTGCCTGACAGTGGCATGTTTAATGCATTAATGAGAATGTTGCGTTTGTGCCGCTTTTTGAGGAGCAGGAAGGTAGCACGATGTAAGTTCCCTCTGCATTCAATCTTCTTTTTTTCGTCTGTGGTTTGACTAAGATGACAAAAAAGAAATACCTCTACAAATAGACCAGAAAAGTAACTATTTTCAGAAGTCTGTCCCCAAAAAAAGAGTTGGTTGGCTGCTTTGTATGATACGTGTAATTGCACTGTGTGAGAATTAGATGGTCCATCTTTTTCATCCTGTTCTGTAGGTACAGTGCACAGTGCAATTCCCGGACCTAATTAAAGGCTGTCTGGAGAAGTTATAAAAAAAAGTCTTCTAGATAAAATTGGGTTGCAGTATTTTCATCATTGATGAGCAATTTTGTATTATTTCTATTTAGAATCTGGATATCCTTGGATATTCTGTAGAGGCCTAGTTTGTCTATATGCATGAACTCTGTCACCAGAAAAACAGAAAGCTGTAGTTAGATCATGTTGGGTCACTTGGCACGTTACCAATAGCCACACGTTATTGCAATGATTCAGTAAGGGGTTTCCAGTCCGCAGCTGTTAATTGTTCTCTCACTGGAGTACCAATAGGGGATGCAGGGGTTGGGTCGCCTGGACCAGAAAGGCCAACCAAGGGTCCTCTTTCAGCCAATGCTCTAGTTCTGAATTCATGCTATGCTGGCAATGATCACCTCTTTGTCTGGTTGTTGTGTCCGGTGGAAATGAGGGTAAAAAGACAGAGAACACCAGGAAAGCCAATATAGTAGAGTATTTTAAACAATAGGAAATTAGATCAGTTTGCTACTTACAAAACTGGTTTGCTAAAGGCAACCACAGTAACGTGCAAGTGGAGAATTCCAAGCAATTTCAAAGGACGATGCATTTTGCGGACCTTACCTGCTTCTTCGGGTCAAGGTCTCTGGTGGAAATAGCAGAGCCTGATCGTATCCTTTCTACTTTGCAGGACCAGACTCCTCACACCTGTGCAGTAGAATGGATCCGATCAGGCTCAGCTATTTCTGGCAGAGCCCAAACAAAGGCTGCAAGTGCGCATGCACAAGGCTCGTCACAGGATTGTTATGGTCCTTGAGCTGGATGACTACTATGCATGCGCGCACCTTCGTGGGCTGCCAGTGCTGGAAAGGGGGAGCTGAGAAGGACGGGGGAAGCATCACTAGGATCCAGAGTCTTCCCTCTCCTGAGATAAGCACCCCCAAAGGCAATTTTTTAGTTGCAGGTGTACTTTAAGATTTCTGACTTCTGACAAAATTACGAAGGTAGATTAATTCAAAATATTGCCTCATTATTGAGTTGGTTGGCAAGAGAGCTCAACTGACAATCGGCATGAGTCAGAATAAATATTTTTTTGTGTTTACTGACGTCAAAACAAAAATACAATTATACTGGTAATTATGTACATCTTAAATACTGTATATCTATCTGCAATAGCCCTGATCACATGACTAATTTTCCATTGACATAGCCACACTTAAGGGACTTCCCAGGGCTGCTGAGTAAAAAAGGAACTTCAGACTGACACTGGTAGGTAAAGGATTTGAAAAAACCTTCCTCTAGGCACAACTATAATACTGTACAGCAGATTTTGGTGGTCGTAACTTACTATAGGGCTTTTTGGTAAAACCATGACACGGGTAGATGTGAAAAATTTGATCTGTTTTGATTTCGTCTACATTTTTAACAAGTGATATATATATAGATAATTTTTAATTTTGGGGTTAATTCACTAACATAATAGCACACGTAACCTCCTGTTACTTGCGCTGCTTAACCACTTAAGGACCCCGGGCTTAAACACCCTAGTGACCAGGCCATTTTTCACAAATTAGGCCACTTCAGCTTTAAGGGCTTGCTGCAGGGCTGTACAACTTAACACACAAGTGATCCCCCCACCCGTTTTCTGCCCACCAACAGAACTCTCTGTTGGTAGGTGAGTATTGCTCCCAGGATGTTTATGTATTTTTTTGTAAATATTTATTTCTATTTTTTATTGATAAATATTAATCGTCTGTCATAGACTTCAGCCAATGAGAGCTGATTTCTCTCGTGAGTCCCAGGGGGACTGCTGTAGGTCGCAGCACTGTACTATGTAAATAGACGGCCGCGGTCTATCAATCTCCCAGCGGCAATCGCCGCTGGGAGGCTGATGACTCATTCAAGCAGCGATGTGTGCGCATCAGCGCGTGCGATCTCCTGCAAAACACGCCCACAGGACCTGATGCCGATCTGTGTTAGGCGGTCCTGGGGCCACAAGGTCAGCTAGTGGTTAATCAGTCCACATGCTACACGCTTTACTGGCAGCATAGTGCGTGTAATTAACATCACAACAGCATAGCGAGCACTAGTTACTTTACGTCTGCTCCACTTGTCCCGCCCTGAGCCCCTGCGGGTCCAGTCAGTTTAAAGGGTGTGATCCACGAACTTTGATTGGCCCAATAGGTTGCCTGTCTGTCAAGTGATGTCAAGTGACAGGCAGCCTATTGGGCCAATCAAAGTGTGGTGATCACATCCTTTAAACTGACTGGAAGCGAAGGGGCTCAGGGCAAGACAAGTTGAGTGGGCGTAAAGTAACTAGCACTCGCTATGCTGTACTACAGCAGCATAGCGCGCGCTCCAGTGAGTGATGTTAATTGCATGCGCTGCGCTGTCAGTAGCGTGCATAGCATGCAGACTGATTAAATAGCACGAGTAACAGGAGGTTACTCGCACTTGAATTTACCTTATTCTCCTTAAAATAAATTTTCCTCTCTGCAATTGAAAAAGTACCAAAAAGTATGTGAAATGTGCTGTCAAAATAAATTATTCTAATTATTTTCTTGCTTGCTAGTCGCTTAAAAGGGATTTTATTCATATTGTGAAAATAAGACCTCGGAGAAAACTTAGGAGAACAAGTGAATTGAATGGGGCCCATTAAGAGAAATCAGGACTTCTTCTTCTATCTTCACACCACAAGTCCTCGTGTGTGACCATCATCATGAGACTGAGATATTTAAGAATTGATCACATTAATACATTAATTAACACATTACATATATATAGCTTAAGCTCAAAAGTAATCTGATTACAGCAATGAAAAAAAATCTGAATAATGTAGCAAATGATTTCTCATCACATGTAAATAAAAGATATTTGCACTGTTCTGTATTAGGTACCAGTCCATTCCCCCTCCTAAGGCTGCTGGGAAATGTGATGTGACGTCATCACCCACAGCAAGATGGTGAAGGGATGGGGGGAGGGGGGGGCAGCTGTACCTAAACAGGTCAATAGGCTCACTACACTGTAGCAGGAAACAGTGGCGTAGCTTAGGAGCTGTGGGCCCCGATGCAATTTTTATATTGGGGCCCCCCAAGCACTCTATATATAACAATTGATACAGCACCCCAAAATCTGCCAATGGCCACTACAGTATCAGAGGTGCAAGAAGGGAATGGGAACAGCTTGTTAATGATTACCAATATTCTAAGTATCTATACAAGTGATTATTATGAGCACAGGACCAATAGAGAGCTAATACTGAAGTTCAGGGAGGGCCCTACGGGGCCCCTCTGGCCCAAGGGCCCCGATGCGGTGGCTACAACTGCAACCCCTATTGCTACGCCCCTAGCAGGAAATTTAGGTGCCTGCTATCGGCAGAAACTTTGGTGCCATAATAAATTGTGGCTATTGCATCTCGAGGTGCCCCCTATTTATTGGGTATATCCCCAATTTTTAATGGCATCCATTTTAACAGTGGTAGATTGGTGGCGAGGACAGTTAAGATTAGGCATAGGGTGGGGACTGTTAAGGATCGGCATGGAGGGGATTGTTTTTAAGGGTTAGGCATAGGAAGGACTTTTAAAGGGACTCATACACTAGTCGATTTCAGCCTATCAAATATATCGATCGTTTTCGAACGATTTCAAACTATTTGATCTATCTGACAGGATGGAAAATCTAGGTTGATCTGCTGCTGGCAGCAGATCGATGGTCCATAGAGTTGCATTGGATCCAATGGTGCAACAATGCATTTAGATCAATTTCCAATAGATTTAATTCTGAAATCTATTGGAAATCTGTTCCTAGTGTGGGGCACACATGAGATAGATTCCTGTCAGAAATCTATCTGATGGTCGAATCTGCTGCAAATCTATAAGTGTATGGCCAACTGGTTAGGCGTGGGGTTGTTTTTACACCTCCTTGGCGGTATGATTATTTCCAGATTTTAGGATCTTTTCTAAACGTTTCAGACCCTAAAACCAGGAAAGAAGAATGCTACTAGAAATCCAGCAGCAGCCCCTGCACTTTCTCACCTCCCTTGAATCCAGCGCTGCAGTTTTCCCTCCGTCCTCCGGGTGGCGCTGTAACTCTGTGGTGAGATCACCGATGGCAATCTCACCAGAGTGATTCAGAGCCTCCTTGGAGAGGAAGTAGAATGGCTGCTCTGCATTGAGCTCCTGGCGGCTAGCCTGAGCGTAGCTCAGGGTTACCGCCAGGGAGGTTACGGGTTAGGCATGGGGGACAGTTAAGGGTTAGGCATGGAGGTGTTTTTAAGGGTTTAGGTTAGACATCGGTAAGGGGGGGTTCTGTGTGAGAATAGTGTTATGTTAAGTTGTAGTTAAATATCAATATTATTTACCAATATTTTACTATGGTAATGTACGCTTTTAAAACGTTGACTAATGGTAAATGTTACTGATACTAGCCGAAATCAGGCGCCCACATTTCCTCATGCCTGTTTTTCATGCACGTCACTATACACCAGAGGTTCTGGATGTGCAGCCTTGCTCGAGATGATTTGCATATTCGGTAGTGATGCATCATGGGAAACCACATTTGTTCACTTGCAGGTGAATTATTGCAAATACTTTTCTGTTTTAAAAGGGCAAAATTAAATATAATGTTCACTAGATAATTTACTTTTTTCCTATCACAACAAAAGCAGAAGATAAGATTGTGGCTCTCAGTGACATTTACCAGGATGTAAAAAAGCTTGTCAAGTGCTTCTCCGTAAACATGGCTGGAAAGGAGGGGGTATTTGGAAGGGATGACTAGTCTGTGTGTGGCTTTCTGTTTGTAGTAAATATTATACTAGCTCATGGCTATATTGGTTGGATTTTTTTTTTTTTGGGTGGGGGTCTGACTGACTAACTCCAAATAACAGCTCACAAAACAGCTCCGGTGACAAGGCCTGTAATTTTGTCCCAAAAGGAAATACTTCATTCATCAGAAGTACAGTTTTAACCACTTCCCGACCGCCCACTACACAGGGGCGGCGGGGAAGTGGAGCCCTGCAGGACGGCCTCACCCACAGAGGCGGCGGTCCATTTAAGGGCATGGGCGGAGCGATCGCGTCATCCGTGACGCGATCCTCCGCCGGCGCCTGTCACCGTTCGCTCGCCGCAACATCCCGCCGGCTATACGGAAGCGCCGGCGGGATGTTAACCCCGCGATCGCCGCATACAAAGTGTATAATACACTTTGTAATGTTTACAAAGTGTATTATACATGCTGCCTCCTGCCCTGGTGGTCCCAGTGTCCGAGGGACCACCAGGGCAGGCTGCAGCCACCCTAGTCTGCACCCAAGCACACTGATTTCTCCCCCCCCTGCCCCAGATCGCCCACAGCACCCATCAGACCCCCCCCCTGCCCACCCCCCAGACCCCTGTTTGCACCCAATCACCCCCCTAATCACCCATCAATCACTCCCTGTCACTATCTGTCAACGCTATTTTTTTTTTATCCCCCCCCCCTGCTCCCTGCCCCCTCCTGATCACCCCCCACCCCTCAGATTCTCCCCAGACCCCCCCCCCCAGACCACCCCCCCCTGTTTACTGTATGCATCTATCCCCCTGATCACCTGTCAATCACCTGTCAATCACCTGTCAATCACCCGTCAATCACCCATCAATCACCCGTCAATCACCCCCTGTCACTGCCACCCATCAATCAGCCCCTAACCTGCCCCTTGCGGGCAATCTGATCACCCCCCCACACCAATAGATCGCCCACAGATCCGACATCAGATCACCTCCCAAATCCATTGTTTACATCTATTCTCTCCTCTAAACACCCACTAATTACCCATCAATCACCCATCAATCACCCCCTATCACCACTTGTCACTTTTACCTATCAGATCAGACCCTAATCTGCCCCTTGCGGGCACCCAATCACCCGCCCACACGCTCAGATTGCCCTCTGACCCCCCCTTATCAATTCACCAGTGCATTAATTACATCTGTTCTTCCCTGTAATAACCCACTGATCACCTGTCAATCACCTGCCAATCACCTATCACCCATCAATCACCCCCTGTCACTGCCACCCATCAATCAGCCCCTAACCTGCCCCTTGCGGGCAATCTGATCACCCACCCACACCATTAGATCGCCCGCAAACCCGCCGTCAGATTACCTCCCAAATGTATCGTTTACATCTGTTATCTTCTCTAAACACCCACTAATTACCCATCAATCACCCCCTATCACCACCTGTCACTGTTACCTATCAGATCAGACCCTAATCTGCCCCTTGCGGGCACCCAATCACCCGCCCACACGCTCAGATTGCCCTCAGACCCCCCCCCCCTTATCAATTCGCCAGTGCATTAATTACATCTGTCCTTCCCTGTAATAACCCACTGATCACCTGTCAATCACCTGCCAATCACCAATCACCCCCTGTCACTGCCACCCAACAATCAGCCCCTAACCTGCCCCTTGCGGGCAATCTGATCACCCACCCACACCAATAGATCGCCCGCAGATCCGACATCAGATCACCACCCAAGCGCAGTGTTTCCATCTATTCTCTCCTCTAAACACCCACTAATTACCCATCAATCACTCCCTATCACCACCTGTCACTGTTACCTATCAGATCAGACCCTAATCTGCCCCTTGCGGGCACCCAATCGCCCGCCTACACGCTCAGATTGCCCTCAGACCCCCCCTTATCAATTCGCCAGTGCAATATTTACATCTGTTCTCCCCTGTAATAACCCACTGATTACCTGTCAATCACCTATCAATCACCCATCAATCACCCCCTGTCACTGCCACCCATCAATCACCCCCTGTCACTGCCACCCATCAATCACCCCCTGTCACTGCCACCCATCAATCAGCCCCTAACCTGCCCCTTGCGGGCAAACTGATCACCCACCCACACCAATAGATCGCCCGCAGATCCGACATCAGATCACCACCCAAGCGCAGTGTTTCCATCTATTCTCTACCCTAAACACCCACTAATTACCCATCAATCACCCCCTGTCACTGCTACCTATCAGATTAGACCCCTATCTGCCCCTAGGGCACTCAATCACCCGCCCACACCCTCAGAATGCCCTCAGACCCCAGCCCTGATCACCTCGCCAGTGCATTGCTTGCATCCATTCCCCCCTCTAATCACACCTTGAGACACCCATCAATCACCTCCTGTCACCCCCTAGCACACCTACCCATCAGATCAGGCCCCAATTTGCCCCGTGTGGGCTCCTGATCACTCGGCCAAACCCTCAGACCCCCTTCCGATCACCTCCCCAGTGCATGGATTGCATCTATTTTCCCCTCTAACCACCCCCTGAGACACCCATCAATCACCTCCTGTCACCCCCCTAGCACTCCTATCCATCAGATCAGGCCTAATACAACCTGTCATCTAAAAGGCCACCCTGCTTATGACCGGTTCCACAAAATTCGCCCCCTCATAGACCACCTGTCATCAAAATTTGCAGATGCTTATACCCCTGAACAGTCATTTTGAGACATTTGGTTTCCAGACTACTCACGGTTTTGGGCCTGTAAAATGCCAGGGCGGTATAGGAACCCCACAAGTGACCCCATTTTAGAAAAAAAAGACACCCCAAGGTATTATGTTAGGTGTATGACGAGTTCATAGAAGATTTAATTTTTTGTCAAAAGTTAGCGGAAATTAATTTTTATTGGTTTTTTTTCACAAAGTGTCATTTTTCACTAACTTGTGACAAAAAATAAAATCTTCTATGAACTCGCCATACACCTAACGGAATACCTTGGGGTGTCTTCTTTCTAAAATGGGGTCACTTGTGGGGTTCCTATACTGCCCTGGCATTTTAGGGGCCCTAAACCGCGAGGAGTAGTCTAGAAAACAAATGCTTCAAAATGACCTGTGAATAGGACGTTGGGCCCCTTAGCGCACCTAGGCTGCAAAAAAGTGTCACACATGTGGTACCGCCGTACTCAGGAAAAGTAGTATAATGTGTTTTGGGGTGTATTTTTACACATACCCATGCTGGGTGGGAGAAATTTCTATGTAAATGGACAATTGTGTGTAAAAAAATCAAACAATTGTCATTTACAGAGATATTTCTCCCACTTAGCATGGGTATGTGTAAAAATACACCCCAAAACGCATTATACTACTTCTCCTGAGTACAGCGGTACCACATGTGTGGCACTTTTTTACACCCTAAGTACGCTAAGGGGCCCAAAGTCCAATGAGTACCTTTAGGATTTCACAGGTCATTTTGCGACATTTGGTTTCAAGACTACTCCTCACGGTTTAGGGCCCCTAAAATGCCAGGGCAGTATAGGAACCCCACAAATGACCCCATTCTAGAAAGAAGACACCCAAAGGTATTCCGTACGGAGTATGGTGAGTTCATAGAAGATTTTATTTTTTGTCACAAGTTAGCGGAAAATGACACTTTGTGAAAAAAAACTATTAAAATCAATTTCCGCTAACTTGTGACAAAAAAATAAAAACTTCTATGAACTCACCATACTCCTAACGGAATACCTTGGGGTGTCTTCTTTCTAAAATGGGGTCATTAGTGGGGTTCCTATACTGCCCTGGCATTTTAGGGGCCCTAAACCGTGAGGAGTAGTCTTGAAACAAAAATGACCTGTGAAATCCTAAAGGTACTCATTGGACTTTGGGCCCCTTAGTGCAGTTAGGGTGCAAAAAAGTGCCACACATGTGGTATCGCCGTACTCGGGAGAAGTAGTACAATGTGTTTTGGGGTGTATTTTTACACATACCCATGCTGGGTGGGAGAAATACCTCTGTAAATGACAATCTTTTGATTTTTTTTACACACAATTGTCCATTTACAGAGGTATTTCTCCCACCCAGCATGGGTATGTGTAAAAATACACCCCAAAACACATTGTACTACTTCTCCCGAGTATGGCGATACCACATGTGTGGCACTTTTTTGCACCCTAACTGCGCTAAAGGGCCCAAAGTCCAATGAGTACCTTTAGGATTTCACAGGTCATTTTGCGACATTTGGTTTCAAGACTACTCCTCACGGTTTAGGGCCCCTAAAATGCCAGGGCAGTATAGGAACCCCACAAATGACCCCATTTTAGAAAGAAGACACCCCAAGGTATTCCGTTAGGAGTATGGTGAGTTCATAGAAGATTTTATTTTTTGTCAAAAGTTAGCGGAAATTGATTTTAATTGTGTTTTTTCACAAAGTGTCATTTTCCGCTAACTTGTGACAAAAAATAAAATCTTCTATGAACTCGCCATACTACTAACGGAATACCTTGGGGTGTCTTCTTTCTAAAATGGGGTCATTTGTGGGGTTCCTATACTGCCCTGGCATTTTAGGGGCCCTAAACCGTGAGGAGTAGTCTTGAAACGAAATTTCTCAAAATGACCTGTGAAATCCTAAAGGTACTCATTGGACTTTGGGCCCTTTAGCGCAGTTAGGGTGCAAAAAAGTGCCACACATGTGGTATCGCCGTACTCAGGAGAAGTAGTATAATGTGTTTTGTGGTGTATTTTTACACATACCCATGCTGAGTGGGAGAAATATCTCTGTAAATGGACAATTGTGTGTAAAAAAAATTAACAAATTGTCATTTACAGAGATATTTCTCCCACCCAGCATGGGTATGTGTAAAAATACACCCCAAAACACATTATACTACTTCTCCTGAGTACGGCAATACCACATGTGTGGCACTTTTTTGCAGCCTAACTGCGCTAAGGGGTCCAAAGTCCAATGAGCACCTTTAGGCTTTACAGGGGTGCTTACAATTTAGCACCCCCCAAAATGTCAGGACAGTAAACACACCCCACAAATGATCCATTTTGGAAAGTAGACCCTTCAAGGTATTCAGAGAGGGGCATGGTGAGTCCGTGGCAGATTTCATTTTTTTTTGTCGCAAGTTAGAAGAAATGGAAACTTTTTTTTTTTTTTTTTTTCCTCACAAAGTGTCATTTTCCGCTTACTTGTGACAAAAAATAATATCTTCTATGAACTCACTATGCCTCTCAGTGAATACTTTGGGATGTCTTCTTTCCAAAATGGGGTCATTTGGGGGGTATTTATACTATCCTGGAATTCTAGCCCCTCATGAAACATGACAGGGGGTCAGAAAAGTCAGAGATGCTTGAAAATGGGAAAATTCACTTTTGGCACCATAGTTTGTAAACGCTATAACTTTTACCCAAACCAATAAATATACACTGAATGGTTTTTTTTTTATCAAAAACATGTTTGTCCACATTTTTCGCGCTGCATGTATACAGAAATTTTACTTTATTTGAAAACTGTCAGCACAGAAAGTTAAAAAAATCATTTTTTTGCCAAAATTCATGTCTTTTTTGATGAATATAATAAAAAGTAAAAATCGCAGGAGCAATCAAATAGCATCAAAAGAAAGCTTTATTAGTGACAAGAAAAGGAGCCAAAATTCATTTAGGTGGTAGGTTGTATGAGCGAGCAATAAACCGTGAAAGCTGCAGTGGTCTGAATGGAAAAAAAGTGGCCGGTCCTTAAGGGGGGTAAAGCCCTAGGTCCTCAAGTGGTTAAATTAGTCACTCAAGCAAAAGTCAGCTGGCAGTTCTGAGGCAATGCTGCTCTGAATGTGACTTTTTTTATAGGCATTTTTTTTGGTTCCTATGGAATTAATAAATATTACAACCAGAAAGGTTGAAACATAATTTATTTATATAACCAATTAAAATCAGAATGATTCCTTAATAGGTACAAATGGCTTTGTATAAAACAGCTTGTAATCTATGTGCCTGATGTAACCTAGGGCTACATGGGCCATATTTAATTGTTCAGCTGTGTAATTAAAATACCCTGTAGAGTTGATCACTTGGAGAATTTCCCCCATGAGGAGAATTAATAGAGAAGCATATGATCAGTTTGACAGGTGACTGTTATTAATTGTTCTCCCGTACAGCATGTTTTAATATTACTACTATCGCAAAAAAATGTAACATTTAAAATATCTGAAACCACATACATAAAAAGTACATTTATCGCAGAGTAAAATGTGCTATAAATGACTTTTCCCCTATGGTGCTGTCACTTACAGTAGGTATTAGAAATCTGACAGAACTGACAGGTTTTGGACTAGCCCAACTCCTTATGGGGGATTCTTCTGAGTTTCTTTTATTTTGAAAAGCACTTAGTGAATGGCAGTTGCTCCATCCAACTTCCAGAATAGCGCAAACAGTTAGGGTCAGAGCCCACTGATGCAGTTGTGTCCGCTTTTCTGTTACACATCAATGTTACAGATGCTGAAAAGCGGACAGATGCGGACAGAACTGCGTTAGTGGGCCCAGGCCCTTAGGAGGGGCGGCCTGCATCTTTGCATATATCCTTTACATTGAGTGCTTTTGTAAAGAATAAATTAAATACAGTACTGAGAACCTCCCATGAAGGGATGGACTCCTGTAAGTAACAGGAGAAAAGTAATTTAAAGCTAATTTTACTATGGAAGAAACACACTAATTATTTTTATGAACTTCTAAAATTCACACGTACACCCACCTATGGGCCTAGAGTAGACCCTAGTGCCGGTGCAGACCTCCTGCAGGTACACCACTCCTGCAATAACGTAATACAAATTTCAAAAATGGAGACCACACACAAAAGGATTCAGCAACAATCTGTATTCAAAGCATGTAGAGGCACAAACACAACATGTTTCGGGCGGAGCCCTTCCTCAGGTGTCACAAACACAACATGTTTCGGGCGGAGCCCTTCCTCAGGTGTCACAAACACAACATGTTTCGGGCGGAGCCCTTCCTCAGGTGTGTTAGACACCTGAAGAAGGGCTCCGCCCGAAACATGTTGTGTTTGTGCCTCTACATGCTTTGAATACAGCTTGTTGCTGAAGCCTTTTGTGTGCGGTCTCCATTCTTGAAATTTGTAATTATTTTTATGTGTTAACATGTACTTTACATTTTACAATTTTTCCGCAAAAGTGTTTTTTTAATAAAGCTTTTGTGATTGACAGAGGAGGTTCAGACTTCAATTTTCTGACAGTGCCCAAGTGGAGAGTTCTGCACACCTCACCCAGTTTGTGGGTACACCCAAGAGAGCAGTGCTATAAGCAAACTATTGTCATGTTATTAATTGTTATTTATTTTGTAATACTCAATCTGTACTACACAGGAAGCACAACTGAGATTTGATCACATGATTATGACGACCCATTGAAGTACAGATTAATCAATCAATAAATTGATCACATGATTCTCTATGAATTGAATTCTACTTTCAGGAAAAATTCCCAAGGGAATGGATTGTCTTGTGTCCCTAATAAATAATCCTATTTTACAATACCCTACTGCTACTATTTTGGTGAATGACATTAACAAGTGGGACTCTATTGGAGGTAAAACCAACGCATAACATCCACTTTTAGGTTGTTTTTTTCTTATTTTCTTACAATGGGCACCTATCAGTATTGTTGCTGTATCATTTCACCTCCATTGAAAGGTTTGATATTTCATGGTCTTCTAAATAAATTTTTTTAGGAGACCACTGGAACAGGAAGATATCCACTTATCCAAGTGTTCACAGGCGTTTCTCATACAAGCTGGCGGTGGCTGCTTATTGGCAACTAGGGCTGGTCAATGAGATGCAAATAATTTTGAGTTGATGCAGGATTATGCAAACTGTGAATGCAAATATATGTAGCTTGAAAACGGACCAATCAAATTTTACCTCAATAGGATTTTATTGGTTCACGTTCAAGCTGCTGTTTGCCTGGAAAAGTACTTGTTAGTGCATTGGAGTAAATAGACATGGCTCTGCTAACCTCAAGTATTTTTATTGTAGTATTATATAGTATAGTATTATAGTTTTTTAAATATAAAAAAGGGATACAGAGGCATGTTCCCATCTGCAGAACATGCCTCTGTGAGCCCTGCTCGCCTCTCTCAGTGCCCCCTGCGCCCCGCTAGCCTTTTTGGAATTTGCAGACATTCAGATGTCAGCAAACTAAAGGGGAGGGGGCGTCCCACTGCAGGCTAGGAATGCCTGTGTAACGCCCCTTCCCAGCCTATCACAGCTTTCTAACAGGCTCTTTGCTGCCTGCTCTCCTACCCCTCCACATCAATCAGCGCTGTGCTCTCAGAGGAAAGCACAGATGCTGCTTCTGCAATGTCGTGACCTCAAAGGTCACGGAACTGATGGATTGCTCCAGATAGGAGCGGCGGGGAAAGGAGGCAGTGAACACTACCTGATCCAGCCCCCCCGCTGGTTACATTGTGCATTAGGAGAAGCCAGACTTTCGGACAGCACCAGCAAGCAGGTGACAGCAGTGTGGCTAGGTTTCACCTCACGACACGCCACGCGCTGCAAATCAGCCTGCCGTCATGCCGTCATCGCTCAGCTTCACAATCTATGGCGGCACAGGAGTGCCCTCGGGGGGTAGCACTTGGGTACTGACTGACTTTGTGGCCCAAAAAGTCAGCTTATACACAAGTATATACGGTAAGCACAACATTTAACAGCCCAGTATTTTTTCAGCAGTTTGCTATATGTTTTCAAAGAACCATGTACCGCAATTCACCTTAAATACATCTTAAACTAATGTAGATAGATACTAAGAAACTGCTACATTACAATTTTTAAGTGTGCACACAAATTTAAGTAAACCTCTATCAAAAACTGCATAGTAAGTGAAATGTATGATACTTTTAAGTATAGAGTTAATAGAGCGTCCCTACTACATATTTTTGAGTTTTGGGGTTTTTTTTAATATATTTTTTAATACATTTTAAAATCTTTGACTTTTGTGGTCAGACCAAGGGCTTGATTCACAAAAGAGTGCTAACTGATAGCACGGCCGTTTTCGAGCGAATTTTCGTGTTTCGTGCGATCGCGAATCTTAGCGCAAAACGATAACGTTTTCGCACGCAAATGCAAATTTTCACGCAAAACCAATATCGTTTGTGTGCGAAAATTCACATTTGCGTGCAAAAAAAGGTATCGTTTTGCGTGAAAATTCACAATCGCACGAAACTCGAAAATCTCACGAAAACGGCCGTGCTATAATTTAGCACTCTTTTGTGAATCAAGCCCCACGTGTGTTTCTGTTAATCAGTATGAAAGTGACTGATTATTTTAGTTCCCCTGATTTTTGGTCAGCTGAAAATATATTTTCTTTCCTTTTGAACAATCCAGCAATACCCTAAAAAAGAACCCTCACACCTACCTAAGCACCAATTTACACTAGGGCAATTAGCAGGTAATAATAAGCGGGTGATTTTTAAAGCGCTAGCGCAGTTGTAACTATATGGCAGTGATCTCACTGCTGCGATCGTCGCCGATCGCAGGCCTTTCGCGATTAGCGGCAATCGTAAAACGTGTCTCCTGCAGCACTTTTCCATGATCCTGGAGCAATCCTGATACAGTGCTTACAAAAGCGTTGATCGTGATCGTCGGGAATCGTGAGAGTGTGCAGTGTTTTTTAGTGCTAATTGTGATGAAATCACCAACGCAAAAACGTAGCGCTAAGGGTGAATGGACCCTTAAGGATTCTCAGCCTTTCTTAGCAGGCTTCAACTGTGTTTGTCAAAAGACCAAACTTTCCCTGTTACCTAGGCCACACCTCCTTCTGTACCACAACCCTGGAAGGAGTGTGATTTATAGGCCAGTCATGCCCCACTCCACACAATACCTTGTGTGAAATCCCACTCAGCATGCCCCCTAGGGATGCTCATTCGCATTCCGTGGAATTTAAATTACCACATTACCGCAGGTTGGGAATTTCAACCCAATCACAGAACACGGAAGCATTGGACCAATCAGAAAATGCAGAATTTTCCCATGAAAATCAGATTACTGCCGAGTATTCCGGAGTCTTGTGATTGGCTCAAAATGTCGGTGGTGTTCCGATTACCGCGATAAAATCTGCATTCTCTGATTAATCCAGTATTTGGCCAATCAGAGAATGCAAAAAATGACACAAAAAGACTCCTCAAAACCAGAAATCCTCAGAATTGGTCATCAGCATTGGTGGCCAATTACACCAGGGATACAATTCCAAATCCGGATGCTTGCCTACAAAGCACTTTACAACCTAGCTCCTTCTTATCAAAAAAAATGTATTTCCAGATACCGTCCTATACCCAATCTCCATTCTACTAACAATGTTCTCCTGTCTTCCTCTATGGTCATCCCTTCTTACTCCCCCCTACAAGACTTATGTCAAACCTCTCCTCTCCTCTGGAACACCCTCCTTCAATGCATCCACCACTCACAGTTACCCTTTTTAGGAGCAACTTGAAAACTCACCTCTTCAGACAAACATACTCTTTCTCTTAACACACCCAGGTAACTGACCACCATTTTACTATCTCATACACTGCTTCCCTTCACCTATTGTCCTATCCTTTAACCCTTTATACTGTCAATACGAGCTCTCTTTCCCTTGTGTCTTTTAATGCTGTGTAGTATAGGTACATATATTCCACTATTGTGTTAAAATCTGTTATTGATTTGTTCACTGCATGAGCTGTTATTGACCTTTGTCTTGTACTGTGAACTGAAACTGTTTTGATCATAATGTATTATCCTCCCTAGCGTTATGGACGAGCTGAGCTCAGCCAGTAACGCCGCTGTGCACTGCTCTGGCCCTGGTAAGCCGATTTGCACCATTTTTTTTTCAAACACGCAGCTAGCACTTTGCTAGCTGCGTGTTTGTTTCGATCGCCGCTGCTCGCCGCCGATCCGCCACTACCCGCCGTGAAAGAGGGCCCCTCCCTGCAGACCCCTTGCGCAGCCTGGCCAATCAACGCCAGGCTGCGGTATGGGGTGGATCGGGACTCCCTGTGACGTCACGACGTCGATGACGTCACTCTGTTCGTCGCCATGGCGACGGGGGAAGCCCTAAAGGAAATCCCGGTCAGAAAGGGATTTCCTGATGAGCATGATCGCCGGAGGCGATTGGAAGGGTGGGAGGGAGGGAGCAGGGAGGGGGGAATCATGTAGCTAACTACATGATAAAAAAATTGGGGGAAAAAAAATCAAAATGCCCAGCAGGTTATTCTACCTTGTATTCTGTTGTACAGCACCACGGAAGATGCTGGCAGTATATAAATTGATAATGATAAAAGTAATAAGATTGACGTGCCCACATAGCACACTATACACGCAACATGCACGTTGTGTACATAACACAAGTTGTGCTACTTGCGCAATTCCCATTGCCTTGCTTGCGTAAACACTGTGTGCGTATGACAATTTTTACTGGTTCATGAATCAGGGCCAATGGGCAGTAGAAGGAAAAGCAACATGCAGCCTACTCCAGAAGCTCCCAGGGCTCAGGTCAGAAGATGCCTGATGATGTTGCTGCAGGACCTTTACTGGGAACATAGGTGAGTATTTTTTCCTGGATTTGGTGGAGGAATTGGGCTGGAATGTTATTTTAAAAATCATGACTACACACTTTAAATACAACAGAGTGTAAAATAACAGGTTACCTTAGAGTTTAACTTAAAGGAAACCAGAGCTGATAACATATAAAAGTTGTATAGATACCTGAGGCTTCCTCCAACCCCCTCCGCACCGATCGCTCCCACGCCGCCGTCCTCCACCTTCTCCAACTCCGGTACCGGGTCCCGTAATTTCAGCCAGTCGCGGACAGTCTGCGCAAAAGAAGCGCGCCCTCTACGTATCTCTCCGGCGGCTGCTGGTGAGATACGTAAAGAGCGTACTTCTCTTGCGTCAGACTCGCCGCAACTGGCTGAAGATACAGTACCTGTTGTCGAAGAGGGAGAAGACTGAGGACGGCGGCGTGGGAGCAATCCGTGTGCATGGGGCTGGAGGGAGCCCCAGGTATGTATACAACTTTTATATCCTATATATATAACTTAGTGTAGCAATACTAGAGAAAGTAATTAAATAAAGCATAAATACAATTATACTAAAGTGCTGCAGTTATAGCACACTAGCATCAAATTGTCTATCGCAAATACTCATATGGGCAATGGAGGGAAGGGAGAGTAGTTTGGTGACCATTATCTCCAGTAAAATTACACTGTGTTCTGAACAGGTAATGGAACTGTAAGAGACAGTAGTTGAAAACATAAAGTACAGACACACAGCACACTAAAACATTGTGTACTGCTCATTATGCAAATTCACTGTCACTTCTAAAAAAAATAAAAAAAATTGGGTGAAAACAAGGACTTCAACAAAGGATTAAATATAGTAAAATAATGCTTAAAAAAATTTCAAAAGATAAGAATTGAAGGAAGACAATGTAAGTCCAAGGTACATTCATATGCACAGTACTGACACCCACAGGGATCCCTCGGGCAACAGATCACAGACAGGTTCTGGAGGACTAGGGTGGAGGGGGGGGGGATGGGAAGGGTGGCATCAGCACACAACAGAGTGGGAAGGAACAATGGCCTCAGCATCTGCTCAGCTGAGACGATCCGGCAATCTGTATCTCTTGGCAATGGATCGGGCCACTGTACACATGTCAGGCATGGGCGCTGCTAAGGATTTTGTGGCCCCAAGCGGCACATAATCAGAGCAGAGGCCCCTTCTCCAGTAATACTAGGCAGCCAAAGGCTCCCCCTACCAAAAAAATTAGGCAGCTCCTCCCTCCCCCCATATAGGACATTGGTGTTGGGGGGGGGGGGTATTTAGCCTCCTGCTGCCTCCCCATCCCCAACACTCACAAACCTGAGTGAGGACCATGGTCCTGGCATTTTCCTGTCTGTGAACCTCATTGCATTGTGGGAAAAAGCTGTTTACAGCTGTTTCCAACTGCCAAAAAAGCAACCAGCAGCTACTTTCAGTGACATCACCTGCCAGCAGTAAAAATGTCACCATATGATAAATGTCAGACTGTAAATCAGGGAGAGGAAAGCTTTTACAATGGTCAAACACCGACTGCTTCATTTTTACAATAATTAGTATAAATTATTTACTTTTTTATTAGATTATTTTCACTATAATTCTTCTTTAACTAGTTAATGCAAATGGACATTTTAAAAAGTCCTGGTTTTGCACTTTTTAGTGCAAACCTGACGTTTTAAAACTTTCATTTTGCAATGAAAAACGATTAGATAATACCGCAGGTGCAGGGAGGGGGGAGGCATTGGCGGTTGACTCCACCAATGAGCTGGCATTAAGTGGTTAAGCAGTGTACTCTGGCAGCTTACCACCACCGAGCCTTTCCCAATATAGGTGACATTTGCAACTACAGAGCAGGTAAAGGATTTCAATGAGAGGGTTTTCTGATTCTTTTTCTTTAATATAATAATCTAAGCATGATTAAAGCACACTTGAACTGGATACAATGTGGATTTTAACTTACCTGGGGCTTCTTCCAGCCCCCTGCAGTCCATAAAGTCCCTTGATATCCTCTTGGTCCCCTCTGTTGTGCTGATGCCAGCTCCAAAAGTTCTGCAACTGGAAGTCCAGTCAGGTCTACCAGGTCTACTGTGCATGCAGAGTCACGTTTATGTGCATTTCTCAATTGCTCTGCCATCACTGGGATCCTTCTGTGCTAGCGCATTTCTCAAAAGAATTAATCACAAATGCACCGAACACTCCTGAAAACAGAAGTATGATCAAGAAGGGCGCATTGACGGGACTGCACATGCTCAGTAGACAAGACTGAAGTTCTAGCCGAAGATCTATGGAGCTGGCAGGAGCGCACCGGAAGCAACCCATAGGATGCTGAGGCACCTGACTCACTATGGGAAAGCTTGAAGAAGCCCCAGGTAAGTAAAAATCCAAATTTTTGTATCCAATTCAGGTGTGCTTTAACTGGGAGGGAAACTTAGTTTTATGTTAAAAAATTATTTTGGACCTCTGGATACCCAGATTAGTCAGAGCGCTTCCCCATCCTGTTCCCTCCTGACTGCAAGACTTTTAGCAATTAACCAAAATGCAATGTTTACAGCGTCCTAAGGTAGTGTACACTCTTCATGCGGCTTCTTGAGTTCCACACACTGTATTTACCTTGGTTGTAATGTTTGTCATGAATCACAGGTAATTGTTCTAAATTAAACATATGACTCACTGAGGTGAATAGACCTCTAGATGATCCATAGGTCAGGGTTCACCGGTGGTGTTTTTTTCTCTGGACTTCCATGAAAAAATATCTGGTTGGAAAAGAAAACTGTTTTATTTGGGAGTTTTGCAGACAGTGACTCAGATCTTTGCTTTCCTGGATCTCTCCCTGTTACATATGCCTCTTGATAGACAGATCTTTTACCCACACCTGCAATGGAAAGATCATCAGAAGTTCAGGCTACCATATTAAACAGATGCTCTCTTGTTCCGAACGCACGAATAACACGGAGACGAAAACAGATTTTTGTGATAACTCCTTCTTCCAGTAGCTCGTACACAGGATGCTGCATTTTAATATCTCACAATCGCTTGTTAAATTTGTAATCATAAATATTTTCTATAAAAAGACCCGGCATTTGATCTTCGGATGGGTAGGGAAGGAAGTGTGCCCTGGCTAAGCTTGAATGAATTGGATTATTCAGCTACTAAATACAGTCAGTAACATAGGAGGTCTTTACTTTACTGAATGTAAGGGATATTTAAAGTAAATGTAAAGTGACTTAAAAAAAATGTTAGATACTTACCTACGGAAAGGGAAGACTCTGGATTCTATAGAGCCTTCTCTTGGTCCCCTGGTTCCAGCGCTGTCACCCCCATTTAATTGCCACCACGGGAGGATTCAGAGGTACTTGTGTCCCCAAGTGCTTCCAAAGATGGATAGCTCTATACTGCGTATGCGCAATTACAGAGCCGTCTGCCTTTGGAAGCAGTGATCGCTTCCAAAGCCTCCTAAGGGCTCACAGACTTGTATTCCACCAATTTGTCACATACACACAATGGGGGTAACAATGCTGGAACAAGGGGAGCAAGAGAGGACAGGAAAGCTCTACAAGATCTAGAGCCTTCCCTGTCCATAGGTAAGTGTCTGACTTTTTCTTAGCCACTTTGCATTTGCCGTATTTTTCGGACCATAAGACGCACCTTTTTCTCCCCCAAAAATGGAGGGTGGGGGAGTCAGTGTGTCTTATGGTCCGAAGGTGTCACCCAAAAGTGCCCCCTCTGTCATCCTCTCTCTGTCCCCCTGTGTCTGTGCTGTCCTTTTCCTCCTCTTGTGTTGCATCTGTCACCCTGGCAAATGATATACTTGCTACCAATCCAATGATCAATTCAAATGTTACGGAAGAAGTTGAGAGAAGAAGCCATTCATCCTTCATGCAATCAATCGAAAGCTGCGCTGTGTGGCTAATCAGTGGGGGAGTGCTGCAAGTAACATACCACTCCCAGCCGCCTGCTCTTCTGACAGGAGCCGATAGTCTAAGAGTAGAGTTGGGCCGAACCTCCGATTTTAGGTTCGCGAACCGGGTTCGCGAACTTTCACGGAAGGTTCGGTTCGCGTTAAAGTTCGCGAACCGCAATAGACTTCAATGGGGATGCGAACTTTGAAAAAAAAAAAAAATTATGCTGGCCACAAAAGTGATGGAAAAGATGTTTCAAGGGGTCTAACACCTGGAGGGGGGCATGGCGGAGTGGGATAGATGCCAAAAGTCCCCGGGAAAAATCTGGATTTGACGCAAAGCAGCGTTTTAAGGGCAGAAATCACATTGAATGCTAAATGACAGGCCTAAAGTGCTTTAAAACATCTTGCATGTGTATACATCAATCAGGTAGTGTAATTAAGGTACTGCTTCACACTGACACACCAAACTGTTCACTGAACAGAACAGGTATGCAGTGGCGGGTTCACTGAACAGGTATGCAGTGGCAGGATCAATGAACAGGTATGCACTGGCAGGATCACTGAACAGGTATGCAGTGGCAGGATCAATGAACAGGTATGCACTGGCAGGATCACTGAACAGGTATGCAGTGGCAGGATCAATGAACAGGTATGCACTGGCAGGATCACTGAACAGGTATGCAGTGGCAGGATCAATGAACAGGTATGCACTGGCAGGATCACTGAACAGGTATGCAGTGGCAGGATCAATGAACAGGTATGCACTGGCAGGATCACTGAACAGGTATGCAGTGGCAGGATCAATGAACAGGTATGCACTGGCAGGATCACTGAACAGGTATGCAGTGGCAGGATCACAGTACAGGTATGCAGTGGGCTGAGGGCTCACTGAACAGAACAGGTATGCAGCCAGGAAGAAGTTAAGCCTAACTAATCTTTCCCTATGAGAGACTGCAGCAGCTCGCCCTACTCTCACTAATGCAGGCACACGAGTGGCCATAACGGCCGCCGCTGCCTGCCTTATATAAGGGGGGGTGGGGCTCCAGGGGCTAGTGTAGCCTAATTGGCTACACTGGGCCTGCTGACTGTGATGTAGAGGGTCAAAGTTGACCCTCAGGTGCATTATGGGGCGAACCGATTTTTTGCGAACTTTTGCCGCAAAACGTTCGCGTGCGACACCCGCACGCGAACCACCTAAGTTCGCGCGAACCACGTTCGCCGGCGAACCGTTCGGCCCAACTCTATCTAAGAGGCGGGACCATGGCTCCGTCATTGGGCCAATCACTGGACTCGCAAGATTGTTTTTATGTATTCCTGCACTTTTGTATAGTGGCAGTGCAGAAATGCTGCCACTGCCCTTTGATGTCATCCCCTAACCTTTGCACTAATGGAGAGAACAGAACCAAGTTGCAAGAGGAAGGGAGAGGGGTCTGTAGTCTTCAAAACACTGTAATGATCTATATATTGTTTTTTTTTTGTTTTGTTTTTGCCACAAATTAGGCTTTCTTTGGGTGGCACTTTTTACTAAGAATTATTCTATTTTATATTTTCAGAGTACCCAGGAAGCTCACGGTGAAGCAGAACTCCTAAGGGGCTACAATGGACCAAAAAGCCCTCTTACTAAAATGTTATGGAAAACAAAAGTTTGCTTTCCTAAAATAGAAAGTATTTGCAATAATTCAGGTTGGAGTGAGCTCCGAGATGTCTCCCAGTGCATCACTGCTGAAATATGCATATTATCCATTGTTGTCCGTGTAAGCTAAACACACCTCCAGATCCGCTGGAATGCAATGATGTGTTAGCTTGTTAAATATACAGAGCCACAATAAACCAACATGCATAAAGGCTGTTTCAGACTGGTTGGTCTACATCAGTGCATGACATGGATTAACGTGGCTCTATGTCGTAGGGCTTGAAACAGCCAGAGTTACAGAGTACCCAGGAAGATCATGGTGAACCAGAACTAGGAGTGTCTAAGAGGCTACAATGGACCAAAAAAGCCCATAGAGCCACGTTAAAGAGTAACTTTCGGGCATAAAATCAAAAATCAATTCTTTATTTTTATCCGGTAAACAAGTAATAAGGATGCTAATCAGGCAATCCAAAAGTTAAAATCACTATTTCTTTTCTTGTTGATAAATTATAATTCCCCAGTTTACATGACTCTTATTTGGTACACAAAAAATTTGGTACACAAAAGAGAAGTTGCAGGGCATGCTGGGTTGTCTTTTTTTGCTTCTCTACTTCCCCTCAGACTTAACTAATGCAGCCCGATTGGCTGAAGCCTCTTTCCCTCCTGTTTTCCCCTCCCACACGTAGTAGCAAACGGTCTCCAGAGCTCAACTGGACAATATGAAGGGGACCAGGGAGTCAACCAGTCCACACCCGGATCCTTAAGGGTGTAACGATCAGCAGCAACAAGTTCAAAAAATGACTGGGTCTCCACCTGGATAAATGCAGTATCGCTGAACTTTCTTTATTGCACCATAGTAATGAAAAACACGACGTTTCGGCACACAGGCTTTTATCAAGTGTTCCCCTCCCACACCTCTGTTCCTCTCTGATTAGCCAATATTTCTCAGGCTGAAACAATGCACTTTCTATAGTGAAGGGTGGGCAACACAGGCAGAGGAGACTAAGGACGGATATTACATCACGACTGGCTTCAAAATAGCCACAGTAAATATGGAAACTGTCTAGAATAGGATTCTCTACTTTTCCTTTATAAAATTCACATGAATCATAACGTGGACAGTGCAATACAGATGTTATGTAAGTAGAGCAAGTATTTATCTACTTATATATTTGTTTTTTTTTTCCTGAGAGAGTATGGCTGACAGCTCCTCTTTAATCCATGCCATGCACTGATGAAGACCAACCAGTCTGAAACAGTCTGTATGCATGTTGGATTATTGTGGCTCTGCATATTTAGCAAGCTGACGCATCATTGCATCTCAGCGGATCTAGAGGTGTGTTTAGCTCTAGGCTTGCTCATTCGTATTCCACGGAAATGCAATTTCTGAAATTCTGATCGGAAATTGCATTTCCGTATCGGAATGCGGAAATCGGTAATACAAGTGCGGTAGGCGGATTTCCGCCAGAAATCGCGGAAATGTCCGCTGACTTTAACATCAATTTTCTCAAAAACTATAAGGTCTTTTTGAAAACTTTGTTTTGCATCTTGTTCACAAGATTCAGTTTAATAAACTCTGAAAATTTAGTGTTTCTAGGACTTAGGGGGCTTTGCTATTAACCACTAAAGTCGGCGGATTTTTACTGTAATGTAAAAAGACCTTATAGTTTTTGAGAAAATCGATCTTAAAGTCGGGGAAAATGTTCGCGATTTCCGGCGGAAATTCCGCATCGTAATGTGGAAATTGGTAGCAGAAAGCGGAATCGGTAATTGGCAATGGCGGAATGCGGATTTACCACGGAATCGGAAATTGGCATTTCCAACCATCCCTCTTTAGTTCACATGGACGACAATGGGTGATTTGCATACTCCAGCAGTGATGCACTGGGAGACATCTCGGAGCTCACTCCAACCTAAAGTATTACAAATACTTTCTGTTTTAATAAAGCAAACTTTTGTTGTTTTATTTTATATGCATTTTAAAGGGATTAAGAAAAAAATGAAAACAAATCCTTATTTCTCAGGTTTCAGCCATTATAGTTTCAAAATAAAATGTGCTTTTATAGATAAAACCAACACGTTTTATTTGCCCATTTGTCCCAGTTATTACAGTGTTTAAATTGTGTCCCTACAAGTACAGTGATGGCGAACCTTTTGGGGACCGAGTGCATAAACTGCAGCCCAAAAGTCGCTTGTCTATTGCAAAGTGCACACTAAATTAGGAAGTAGTGTGAGTGGCAATGGAAAGGAGACAGCGTGGACCTGGAGCTCTAGTATCTGAAGTAGCCCGAAACCAGGGAAATTGAGTGTGAAGCAGTTTCTTCCGCACCGGCAGCACTACGGTGACATGATAGTTGCCCCCTCTTCCCCTCCCCCCGGTACTGCTCCCGGTTGGGGCGCAAACAGGGCACTCCATACCTCCCGCTCCAACCCTCCAGGCGTGCGGCCAGAATGCCGGCAGTGGCGATGGGACACAGCACGCATGCCACAGAGACGGCTCTGCGTGCCGCCTTGGGCGCGCGAGCCATAGGTTCGCCACCGCTGCCCTAGTACAACGTAATATTTTATTTGGAAATAAAGGTGCATTTTTAACACTACAGTATTTGAGTTTAGCCTGTCTAATTCCCCCTCATTTGTGTCTAATCACCAGTTGTAATCTGTGTCACATGACTACCTATGGCAGAGATGGCAGATAAGGCTATTTGAAAGCACAGGATGGCAACAATATGTCTGCTTCCATGAATCAGGAAGTAGAAATAGCGCAGATTTATTTCAGGATTTGTATCAGTTATGCTGTTGCGTATCTTTTAGAGCAGAGTGGAGTTCAGAGATCAGGTCCACTTTAAGTAAAACTTCCAGAGGTGTAAATATATAAACCAGTGGTGGGGAGCTGGTTAAGGTAAGCTCCAATTTTCAGCAAAGAAGCGATTCTGATTCAATCGACAAAGCGATCGACTTTATTGGGGAATCGACTTCAGTATGGTTGATCGAAAGCCGATCAACTAGTTACACACACTAGGGGCTTGAATCACTAAACCATGATAACTCAAATATCACACCTTATCAAAGATCACACCTTATGAAAAGATAGCTGTGATATCTTTCCACAAGGTGTGATCACTGATATCTTTGACAAGGTGTGATATTTGAGTTATCACAGTTTAGTGAATCAAGCCCTACAAGCAATATCCTACGCAATTCACCTTCACTAATCGATCTGACTCAAGTTATGTCTCCATGCTCTGAATGCAAAAATCGATTCAGAGTCGATTGAATAATAAACAGTAGCTAATTCCTGTGCGATCGTCCGATATCCTGCTCGATCAACTAAGCTTGTGTATTCAACATGATATCAATCACTTTTCATCGATTGGGCATACTGGAACATACTCGATCCTCTCTCGCTTCGATAAAATGATAGAAATGAATGATTGATCGTACAGAAAAATTGCTAGATGTCTGGCTACCTTAAAGGGGTTCTGTGGAGGGTTTAAAAAACAAAAAACTGATAGTTACCTGGAGCTTCGATCGGCCCCCTGCAGCCGTCCTCCTATGATTCTCTGTTACGCCGCCGGTCCCGGTCTAATTATTCATCTAACTAGACGAATACTGTGCGTTCCTGCTCGATTCTCCGCTCAGCCACAGTTGTATTAGGAGGAAAATTAGACCGGGACCAGCGGCGAGGAACGGAGGATCGTAGGAGGACGGCGCGTGACATGACAGCTGCAGGGGGCCGATAGAAGCCCCAGGTAAGTGTGAGTTTTTTGTTTTTTAAACCCTTCACAGAGCCCCTTGAACAAGGAAAGGTCGGTATTCACAATTGGGCCATTTTTTTGTGTTTAAGCTTTCACCCCCTGAATTGATTGCTAAGTGGCTAGCACTCATCAAGGGCAAACGCAGGATTTTTAAGGGGGGGATTCCTGAAAGGTCCAGAAGCACCTATGTCCCCGAGTGCTTCCGAAGACAGGTGGCTCCATACTGCCCATGCACAAATGTGCACTGGCGTATTACGGAGCTGCCTATCTTTGGAAATACTCAAGGACACGAGTGTTTCTGAGGGCTTCTGGAAGCAGCAAATTTGAACAGGGGACAGCGCTGGAACAACTCCCTGAGAGAGGAACGGGAGATAGACTTAGTTTGGACAATTCAGTGGAATATGCCACATAGTGTCACATAGCGCAAGCGATACCCATATGATGCGGGGATATATGCATCTGCAGAAGATGTCGGCGCTATATAAATACTAAATGATAATAATAACATTAGCATCTGTAAATAAGCTACATACCAATTCAGAGGATAGAAACTAATTTCAAGTCTCACAAACCAAATCCAGTAGAATATGTTGCGTAATATGTTGGCACTTTATAAATACAATAAATAAATAATAAGGGTACATATATTGTCAGTATATAGATCAGTACATCAGTTCCAAGGCTTGAAAAGGGGCAAAAGAATTTGGCACCAAAAGACCTGTTCCACTGTAAAAGGAACTGCTAGTACCCAGTTTCTACATAACTTTCAAAGTGATACAAAGGGCTCATTTACAGTTTCACACTAGGCAACGCATGCATGAACGCAATTTCATAATTTCATACATGCATTGCAATGTGCTAAATCGCATAGGTCGGCAGCTTCCATTTTATTTAAAAAAATGCATGACGGTGCCGTGGCTTGCTAATGGCCGTGTGAAGACGCACTAACGCTGAGCTCCCGCAGCCCAGACTCTAAATCTTCAAGACAACACGCACAAACCCACTGAAATAGCCCATGGGTGGAAGCAGAAAGAAGGGAACGAAAACCCAGCACAGTACACCGTCACATTCCCAAATCAAGCGCTTCCTCAGGCCACTGGAGAGAAGACTGCAGGACCAAGAGTGTACCAACATGGCGGAGGCTCCATGCGGCAAGGCTAATGGCGGCTCCCAGTCACCAAGGGAAAACTACTCATCAAAGGGTTCACCCACAGCACAGGGGACGAAAGGAGCTCGCTTGCCCGACCAACCTCACAGTCCTCCGGACAAAAAGCAGCGTACACAGCTCCCAGATGAGAGACCTGAAACGCCGCAGAGCGAACAGCATGGCCTCCCGCCCATCTCGCCGAGCAGCAGCACCTCCTCGGCATCACCCAAAACGGGGGCAAGGGGACCGTCGCAACAAGCCAGCCCTATGCAGCCATCTCAGGCGGACAAGTCTTCGCCAAGGAACTCTAATCCTATGAAGGCTACACAAGGTAGGCCGATATCCCCTGCCCAGCAGGCCCACAATTCCCGTCATGGGGGCGCCACTCCCGTAGAGACTTACCCAGCACAGCCCTCGCCTAAGCGGCCCACAAGTCTGACATCTCCCTCGTTGTCTGATGGTGCGGAATCATATGTAGAAGTTGAGCTGCACGACTATATTAGGTCTCTCCCTACCAAACAGGATCTAGAGAGCTGTTTCACTAGAATAATGGAAACATACAAGCAAGATATGGCTGAGTTCAGACAGGACTTTGCACATGTAACACACAGAGTGGAGGAGGTGGAAAAAACACAAGAAAAGTTATTTGACTCCCTAAAACTGCAAACCAACACTGTCAATGCCCACTCTGAACATATTGCAGCCCTATATATGAAGATTGACGATCTGGAAAACCGCCATAGAAGGAACAATATACGCATAAGAGGTGTTCCTGAAACAACTAGAGCTCCAGACATTATGGCCACTACTGAAGCAATATTCAATCTTTTCCTAGATGCTCCAGCAGATAATAAAATTGAAATCGACCGAGCCCACAGAGCGGCAGGCCCCCCAAGATCTGACCCGGCCAAACCGCGTGACATTATTTGCAGAGTTCACTTCTACAAAGAAAAAGATGCTATAATGGCCGCTGCACGCCAAAAAGGAGACATAGACTTTGATGGGGTGAAAATCCATTTACTACCTGACCTATCTAGTCTCACGCTCCGGCTCCGTAGAGCCACCAGACCACTGCTAGATGCTCTAAGGGACCGCGACATCAAGTACCGCTGGGGATACCCCTTTGCAATATTTATCAGCAAAGACGGCAAATCTGTGACTTTTAACTCAGCCAAAGATCTACTAAAAGTCAGAGAAACCTTTGACCTACCTGAAATCACTTTAGAGGAATGGCCAATCCACACTGACACTCTAGCCCTACCACAAAGAGAGAACTGGAAAAGGGTCTCGAACCGCAGCAGACCCAATAGAAACAACATTAATAGATAGTCTTACCATAGCCTGCAGCTCTGAGCGATTGTAAGGTCACTTACAAACATGAGAACATAGTCATTTAGCCTCTATGTATTCTTATGGCATTACGACTGACCATTCCGCCAGACAGGGGTGCCTTCGGTGGAAGTTAACTTATAAGCTTTCCTAGTTCATGAGTCGTAAACGCTCTTTAAAGTTCACGGAATTTAAATAGGCATAGGAAAATGTTTCTCACAAAAATGTGTTGTGTTGTTTTAGATAGAATGTGTTAATGTTTATACAACAGAGTCCTGGTTTGACGGGAGCTAATGGAACGGACGTTTGGCTTCCATCTCCCACCAAATCCTTCATCCTGATGACGCCGACCATACGGTTTCAACCAGGATGTGTGACAACTTTCAAGAGTTCTTACTCAGGCTCTCCCTAGACCTGAGATTTATGTTAATAGTTCTAATCTCTCTTTTGTCTCTCTCTCTTCTCTCACCTATGCCTCTCTTCCCCCGCATGTTCTTCCCCGGTAGGGGGGATGTCGACTTCCCTAAAGGTAAGATACCGGTTAGATCTTGTGTGGTGAATAATATCTTAATAACTACTTACCAGCTACCAATCTCAGACTATGGATAATTGCACTATAGCATCCTACAACGTTAAGGGATTTAACACTCCCAACAAACGGTCCCAGATCTTATACCATCTCCACAAACAACACGCCTCCATCATTTTCCTACAAGAAACCCATTTCAGGGAAGGGGAAATACCTTTATTCAAATCAAGATACTATAACAAATGGTTCCACTGCCCAAACCCCCTAGGTAAATCTAAAGGAGTCTCTATAGGATTCCACAAAAACCTCAGCTTCAATGTTCTTAATTCTCAGATAGACACCCGAGGAAGATATATCTTTCTCATAATACAAATTCAGGAAACAAAATATACCCTGGCCAACATATATCTCCCAAACCAAAACCAAGGCACTACATTACTCACATACTTAAATAAATTATCACAATTTGCAGAGGGCAACCTAATCTTGGGAGGCGACCTCAATCTATGCCTCAACCCTATACTAGATTCTTCCTACCAACGAACATCACTTTCTAAACAAGTTCTAGTAAAGATTAAATCTAAACTTCAGTCTCTGTGCCTGGTAGACGCCTGGAGAACTCTCTACCCAACAAATAGAGATTACACATTTTTCTCTCCTGTTCACCAATCACATAGTCGAATAGACTATATTCTTACCTCTCAAAGACTCCTCGACAGGAATATTCAGGCGTCTATAGGCATCAGACTGTGGTCAGACCACGCCCCAATCTTTTGCTCATTTGCCCTACATAGGTCCCTGGGGGCCCAGAGCCAATGGAGGCTGAATGATAACTTACTTCATGACCCCATATGTATAGCAGACATTCAAAAAACCATAGAAAATGTTTCTCTTAACCACAGCCATGATGAAACTTCACCCGCCATCAAGTGGGAAGCCTTAAAATGTGTTCTACGAGGGGTCTTCATCTCTCATGGCTCTCGACTCAAAAGGGAACGTAGTGAGAAAATCTCCAAACTACTCTTAGAGATAGAAGACCTAGAGAACAAACTAAAAGATCAATACTTACCCGACATAGACCTCAAGCTATCCAATACCAGACAAACCCTCTTATCCTTAATAGATCAAAACTCCTTGATAGCTAGAGAGAAATCCAGAAGTATGTACTTTCATTGAGGAGGTAAATGCGGCACTCTGCTAGCTAAATCCCTTCACCCAATTACTCCCTCCACAAATATCTTCTCCATTAAAAATTCACAAAATCAGACCAAAGTTAAAACATCTGACATAGCTAAAGAATTTAATACATACTATACCTCCTTATACAACCTTAAAGGGAAATTCCATGACCTGGATCCAATCAAACTAAAAGATAAAATAGCCTCATATATTGATGCCACTCCTTTGCCCACATTATCACCCGAAACTATCACAGAATTAGATCAGCACTTTATGGAAATTGAATTGATGGCCTGTATTGGATCTCTTAAAAAAGGGAAAAGCCCTGGACCTGATGGCCTCTCAGGAACCTTTTTTAAACAATTCTCCACGCTCTTATCTCCAATATTGTTGCAGGCATTCAATTCAATTGATGACTCTCATTTCTTCACACCTCAGACCACGATGGCACATATCACGGTTATTCCCAAACCAGACAAAGACCCAAATTACTGCGTAAATTATAGGCCCATCTCCTTGATCAACATAGATTTAAAACTTTTTGCTAAAATGCTAGCCGAAAGACTTAAACCCCTACTCCCTTCAATTATACACACTGACCAAGCAGGCTTTGTCTCAGGGAGAGAGGCTAGAGACAATACATTGAAGACTGTCTCCCTGATTCACTATGCCAAGAAAACTAATTCACCCCTCTGTATTATATCTGTAGATGCTGAGAAGGCGTTCGACAGGGTCCACTGGCTATTTCTGGAGCTTTCCCTTAGGCAGTTAGGCTTGGGAGAGGCTTTCATGAATAAAATACTATCACTATATCACAATCCCAGTGCCAGAGTTCGAGTTAATGGGGCCCTGTCGGACGCCTTCAAAATTGCTAACGGCACTAGGCAGGGATGTCCACTATCCCCCCTGCTATATGTAATCTGTATGGAACATCTAGCAATAGCGCTCCGGCAGAACTCTTCAATCCAGGGGGTGAAAGTAGGGGACCATCATTTTAAAGTCTCGTTATTCGCAGATGATTTACTATTATACATATCCAACCCCCACATTGCATTCCCGCACACTCTTTCTGAGCTAAATAAATTCGGAGAAGTTAGCAACTTCAAAATTAATATCACAAAAACCGAAGCATTGAATATAAATCTCCCAGCTCCAACAATTAGCACTCTAAAAAAGTCTTTTAATTTCCGATGGCAGCCCAACCACATTAAATACCTAGGAATCTTAATACCCAATGATGCCAGCAAAATATTCCAACTCAACTACCCACCACTCCTCAGTAAAATCCAAAAAGAACTAGATAACTGGATCAACCTCAGGCTCACCTGGTCTAGCCGCATAAATGTTATTAAAATGGACACTCTTCCCAAAATCCTCTATATACTACAAGCTATACCCATTGGGCTTCCCTCCCCCTTTCTTAAAAAATTACAATCGATAATGCTAAACTTTATTTGGCTAGGTAAAACCCATAGGACAAAGTTTAAACTCCTTATACGACCTAAATCAGAAGGGGGCATGGGCTTACCTGACATCAAAACATACTACCAGGCGACCCTACTAACGCACATACTGAACTGGTTCCAGGATAGAGACAACAAACAATGGGTCACATTGGAATCAGTTACATCTAAATTAGATCCAAGAGCTTTGCTATGGATACCCCCACACTTAAAACCCACATCTGATGATATTGCTTTCTGGTCCCAAATTGTTTTGAGAAAATGGTGTGACATTAGAGACCGACTTAGACTATCCACTCTATATAGCCCACTTACCTCCCTACTAGATAATCCTAGCCTAGCTACAGGAGTACAACAACTATCCTTCTTGGGCTGGGACAGGAAATTTTGGCCCCAAGTGAGACATATCATCACTTCCAATAGGCTCATGCCCAAAGAAAGTATAGGTAACATCCAGAACCCCCCCAAGGTGAACTGGCTGATGTGGTCCCAGCTCTCCTGGTATTACAAACTTCTAATGTCCAAAACTAATATACACAGAAGTCTAACGCCATTTGAAAGATTATGTGCTACCACAGCCTCTTTAAACCACAAAGTCTCTCAGATTTACTCCTTATTGGTATGCACTAACAGTGAGAAAGATCTCCTCAAGTTAACAGATGCCTGGGATAGAGACTTAGGACAGACTCTTCCCGCAGAAGACTGGGAAAAAATCTTTGAGCTAACACACAAATCCTCAGTCTCTCTAAACTTTCAGGAGAGGAACTTCAAAATATTTGCTAGATGGTACCGAGTGCCATCTCAGGTATCTAAATATAACCAGGAGAGCTCGGACCACTGTTGGAGATGTCTACAAGTAGAGTTGGGCCGAACCTCCGATATTAGGTTCGCGAACCTGGTTCGCGAACTTCCGCGGAAGGTTCGGTTCACGTTAAAGTTCGCGAACCGCAATAGACTTCAATGGGGATGCGAACTTTGAAAAAAAAAATAATTATGCTGGCCACAAAAGTGATGGAAAAGATGTTTCAAGGGGTCTAACACCTGGAGGGGGGCATGGTGGAGTGGGATACATGCCAAAAGTCCCGGGGAAAAATCTGGATTTGACGCAAAGCAGCGTTTTAAGGGCAGAAATCACATTGAATGCTAAATGACAGGCCTAAAGTGCTTTCAAACATCTTGCATGTGTATACATCAATCAGGTAGTGTAATTAAGGTACTGCTTCAAACTGACACACCAAACTCACCGTGTAACGCACCGCAAACAGCTGTTTGTGTAGTGACGGCCGTGCTGGACTGGTGCGCACCATGGCGAGAGTGCAGGTTTTGGTGGCTTTACAGCCCATATGGTCGCCTGGCTGATGTAGCTGAATGACAGAACAGTGACTGTCCAGCTGATCAAATTTGGTCTGACCACAATGAGGCAACGACCTTATTATCGTGGGTGTGCCCCCCGAGACACTCATCTAGGCGCCGGTCATTGCTTCATTGTGATACGCAAGCCCCTTCACCACGGCAAGGTAATGATCACGAAGGGGAATGGGCGCATGTACATGCCTTTTCTTTTGTTGTTGCAGCTGCCCGCAGTGCAGCCAGAAAAATTAGGCAGTCATGTACACGCACCAGAAAAATTATTACAGCGGCCGCTGCTAGCAGCGGCCTAAAAAATTCAGCAATCCACCTGGAGTCCCGGACCCTGTTGGTGGTGGCGGAGAAGGTTGTCAAGCGGCCTGCAGGCAGACATGCTGTGTGGAGGGACTAGGAGCGACTTACCGTAGTCTTCTTGGGGCAGGCCAGGCAGCCAGTCACACGGCGTGCAGGCAGAGATGCTGTGTGTGCGGGGACTGACTTAGTCTTGGGGCGGGCAGCAGCCCTCCGGGATCCATGCCTCATTCATTTTGATAAAGGTGAGGTACTTAACACTTTTGTGACTTAGGCGACTTCTCTTCTCTGTGACAATGCCTCCAGCTGCGCTGAAGGTCCTTTCTGACAGGACGCTTGCGGCAGGGCAGGAGAGAAGTTGGATGGCAAATTGGGACAGCTCTGGCCACAGGTCAAGCCTGCGCACCCAGTAGTTCAAGGGTTCCTCATCGCTGTTCACAGCAGTGTCTACATCCACACTTAAGGCCAGGTAGTCGGCTACCTGCCGTTCCAGGCGTTGGTGGAGGGTGGATCCGGAAGGGCTACGGCGAGGCGTTGGACTAAAGAACGTCCGCATGTCCGACATCACCATGAGATCGCTGGAGCGTCCTGTCTTTGACTGCGTGGACACGGGAGGAGGATTAGTGGCAGTGGTACCTTGCTGGCGTTGTGCCGTCACATCACCCTTAAAGGCATTGTAAAGCATAGTTGACAGCTGGTTCTGCATGTGCTGCATCCTTTCCACCTTCCGGTGAGTTGGTAACAGGTCCGCCACTTTGTGCCTGTACCGAGGGTCTAGTAGTGTGGCCACCCAGTACAGCTCATTCCCCTTGAGGTTTTTTATACGGGGGTCCCTCAACAGGCAGGACAGCATAAAAGACGACATCTGCACAAAGTCGGATCCAGTACCCTCCATCTCCTCTTGCTCTTCCTCAGTGACGTCAGGTAAGTCAACCACCTCCCCCCAGCCGCGAACAATACCACGGGAAGGTTGAGCAGCACAAGCCCCTTGCGATGCCTGCTGAGGTTGTTCTCCTGCCGCTGTCCCCTCCTCCTCCTCCTCCTCCTCCCCCAAAGAAACACCTTGCTCATCATCCTCTGAGTCTGACTCGTCTTCTGCACACGACTTCTCTTCTTCCTCCTCCTCCCCCCTCTGTGCTGCCGCAGGTGTTGAGGAAACAGCTGGGTCTGATGAAAATTGGTCCCATGCCTGTTCCTGCCGTAACGGTTCCTGGTCACGCTCATTCACAGCTTCATCCGCCACTCTACGCACAGCACGCTCCAAGAAGTAAGCGTAGGGAATTAAGTTGCTGATGGTGCCCTCACTGCGGCTCACCAGGTTGGTCACCTCCTCAAACGGCCGCATGAGCCTGCATGCATTTTCCATCAGTGTCCAGTTGTCGGGCCAGAACATCCCCATCTTCCCAGACTGTTTCATTCTACTGTAGTTGTAGAGGTAGTGGGTCACGGCTTTCTTCTGTTCTAGCAGGCGGGAGAACATGAGCAGGGTCGAGTTCCAGCGAGTCGGGCTATCGCAAATGAGGCGTCTCACCGGCATGTTGTTTTTGCGCTGAATTTCCGCAAAGCGTGCCATGGCTGTGTAAGACCGCCTCAAATGCCCACAGAACTTCCTGGCCTGCTTCAGGACATTCGCTAAGCCAGGGTACTTTGCCACAAATCTTTGAACCACTAGATTCATGACATGTGCCATGCAGGGTATGTGGGTCAGCTTCCCCATATGCAAAGCGGCAACCAGATTGCTGCCGTTGTCGCACACCACGTTGCCTATCTCCAGGTGGTGCGGGGTCAGCCACTCATCCACCTGTTTCTTAAGAGCAGCCAGGAGAGCTGCTCCAGTGTGACTCTCCGCTTTGAGACAAGACATGTCTAAGATGGCGTGACACCGTCTTACCTGGCATGCAGCATAGGCCCTGCGGAGCTGGGGCTGTGTAGCTGGAGAGGAGAACTGCCACTCAGCCAAGGAGGAGGAGGACAGCGAAGAGCATGTAGCAGGAGGAGAGGAGGTGGCAGGAGGCCTGCCTGCAAGCCGTGGAGGTGTCACAATTTGGTCCGCTGTGCCCTGCTTGCCATCGTTCACCACCAGGTTCACCCAATGGGCTGTGTAGGTAATGTAGCGGCCCTGCCCGTGCTTGGCAGACCAGGCATCCGTGGTCAGGTGTACCCTTGACCCAACGCTCTTCGCAAGAGATGACACCACTTGCCTCTCAACTTCACGGTGCAGTTGGGGTATGGCCTTTCTCGAAAAATAAGTGCGGCCTGGCATCTTCCACTGCGGTGTTCCGATGGCCACAAATTTATGGAAGGCCTCAGAGTCCACCAGCCGGTATGGTAACAGCTGCCGAGCTAACAGTTCCGCCACGCCAGCTGTCAGACGCCGGGCAAGGGGGTGACTGGCCGAAATTGGCTTCTTCCGCTCAAACATTTCCTTCACGGACACCTGACTGCTGCTGTGGGCAGAGGAGCAGGAAGCGCTCAAGGGCAGAGGTGGAGTGGAGGAGGGTGCCTGTGAAGGTGGAAGGGAGAAAGCGGCAGAAGCAGATAATGCACCTGATGGAGGAGGAAGAGGAGAAGGAGGGTGGCTTTGCTTTTGTGTGCTGCTGCTGCTTTTGCTCAGGTGGCCATCCAATTGCTGTTTGTGCCTTTTCTCCAGGTGCCTTCGTAAGGCACTTGTCCCTACGTGAGTGTTGGCCTTTCCACGGCTCAATTTTTGTTGGCAGAGCGAACAGATGGCTTTGGTCCGATCTAAGGCACACACATTAAAAAATTTCCACACCGCTGAGCCACCCTGGGATGTGGGCACTATGGGGACCTCAGCAGCTGATGCTGAAGGGCAAGTTGGCTGGCTGTACATAGGTGGCGATACATGGTGCCGGACTCTGCCACCAGCTGTTTCTGACGAAGAGCTGCCCCAGCTTCTTTCAGCAACTTCTCTCCTCCTACTACTCTCTGACTCCCCCTCTGAACTGTCCCCCTCTTCATCTCCTCTATTGGGAACATACAGAGGATCCCTATTACCGTCATCATCGTAGTCATCCTGCCCAGCTTCGCTTGCCTCAGACAAATCCAAACTTGCACCATCAGTAGGTCCTTCATCCTCCTGACACGTTACATCCATAGTGTTGCCGCGTAACTCAGACATATTAGCTGGTTAAAATTCATCTGGCTGTAACAACAATGGCTGTGCATCAGTGATTTCACCACTAAATAATTCTTGCGAAGTGTCAAATGCAGCGGAAGTGGTGCTAGTAGTAGCGCTGGTGGCTGAGCAAGATGAGGTGTTCTGTGTCGCTAAATACTCAACCACGTCCTGACAATCTTGGGAGGTGATGGGACGTGCCTTCTTCCGAGCACTGTACTGTGGGCCAGGTCCACACGAAATTACATTTACACGACCTCGCGCAGACCTGCCGGGTGGCCTTCCTCTGGCTCTGGCACTACCTCTTCCTCTACCTGTTTTGTCCATATCGGGTATGCACGGAGTGGTATATCACACTGCGTGCACTCACGTAGGTAGGTGGGTTCACTTAACTGCACAGGTATGCGCACTGATGCGGTGGGTTCACTGAACAGAACAGGTATACAGTGGCGGGTTCACAGAACAGGTATGCAGTGGCAGGTTCACTGAACACAACAGGTATGCAGTGGCGGGTTCACTGAACAGGTATACAGTGGCGGGTCCACTGAACAGAACAGATATGCAGTGGCGGGTTCACTAAACAGAACAGGTATACAGTGGCGGGTTCACTAAACAGAACAGGTATACAGTGGCGGGTTCACAGAACAGGTATGCAGTGGCAGGTTCACTGAACACAACAGGTATGCAGTGGCGGGTTCACTGAACAGGTATACAGTGGCGGGTCCACTGAACAGAACAGGTATGCAGTGGCAGGTTCACTAAACAGAACAGGTATACAGTGGCGGGTTCACTAAACAGAACAGGTATACAGTGGCGGGTTCACAGAACAGGTATGCAGTGGCAGGTTCACTGAACAGAACAGGTATGCAGTGGCGGGTTCACTGAACAGGTATACAGTGGCGGGTCCACTGAACAGAACAGGTATGCAGTGGCGGGTTCACTGAACAGGTATACAGTGGTGGGTCCACTGAACAGAACAGGTATGCAGTGGCGGGTTCACTGAACAGGTATACAGTGGCGGGTCCACTGAAAAGAACAGGTATGCAGTGGTGGGTTCACTGAACAGGTATGCAGTGGTGGGTTCACAGAACAGGTATGCAGTGGTGGGTTCACAGCACAGGTATGCAGTGGTGGGTTCACAGAACAGGTATGCAGTGGTGGGTTCAATGAACAGGTATACAGTGGCGGGTCCACTGAACAGAACAGGTATGCAGTGGCAGGTTCACTGAACAGGTATGCAGTGGTGGGTTCACAGAACAGGTATGCAGTGGTGGGTTCACAGCACAGGTATGCAGTGGTGGGTTCAATGAACAGGTATACAGTGGCGGGTCCACTGAACAGAACAGGTATGCAGTGGCGGGTTCACTAAACAGAACAGGTATACAGTGGCGCGTTCACTAAAAAGAACAGGTATACTGTGGCGGGTTCACAGAACAGGTATGCAGTGGCAGGTTCACTGAACACAACAGGTATGCAGTGGCGGGTTCACTGAACAGGTATACAGTGGCGGGTTCACTAAACAGAACAGGTATACAGTGGCGCGTTCACTAAAAAGAACAGGTATACAGTGGCGGGTTCACAGAACAGGTATGCAGTGGCAGGTTCACTGAACACAACAGGTATGCAGTGGCGGGTTCACTGAACAGGTATACAGTGGCGGGTCCACTGAACAGAACAGGTATGCAGTGGCGGGTTCACTGAACAGGTATACAGTGGCGGGTCCACTGAACAGAACAGGTATGCAGTGGCGGGTTCACTGAACAGGTATACAGTGGCGGGTCCACTGAACAGAACAGGTATGCAGTGGTGGGTCCACTGAACAGGTATGCAGTGGTGGGTTCACAGAACAGGTATGCAGTGGTGGGTTCACAGCACAGGTATGCAGTGGTGGGTTCACAGCACAGGTATGCAGTGGTGGGTTCAATGAACAGGTATACAGTGGCGGGTCCACTGAACAGAACAGGTATGCAGTGGCAGGTTCACTGAACAGGTATGCAGTGGTGGGTTCACAGAACAGGTATGCAGTGGTGGGTTCACAGCACAGGTATGCAGTGGTGGGTTCAATGAACAGGTATACAGTGGCGGGTCCACTGAACAGAACAGGTATGCAGTGGCGGGTTCACTAAACAGAACAGGTATACAGTGGCGCGTTCACTAAAAAGAACAGGTATACAGTGGCGGGTTCACAGAACAGGTATGCAGTGGCAGGTTCACTGAACACAACAGGTATGCAGTGGCGGGTTCACTGAACAGGTATACAGTGGCGGGTCCACTGAACAGAACAGGTATGCAGTGGCGGGTTCACTGAACAGGTATACAGTGGCGGGTCCACTGAACAGAACAGGTATGCAGTGGCGGGTTCACTGAACAGGTATGCAGTGGTGGGTTCACAGAACAGGTATGCAGTGGTGGGTTCACAGCACAGGTATGCAGTGGTGGGTTCACAGCACAGGTATGCAGTGGTGGGTTCAATGAACAGGTATACAGTGGCGGGTCCACTGAACAGAACAGGTATGCAGTGGCAGGTTCACTGAACAGGTATGCAGTGGTGGGTTCACAGAACAGGTATGCAGTGGTGGGTTCACAGCACAGGTATGCAGTGGTGGGTTCAATGAACAGGTATACAGTGGCGGGTCCACTGAACAGAACAGGTATGCATTGGCAGGTTCACTAAACAGAACAGGTATACAGTGGCGGGTTCACTAAACAGAACAGGTATACAGTGGCGGGTTCACAGAACAGGTATGCAGTGGCAGGTTCACTGAACACAACAGGTATGCAGTGGCGAGTTCACTGAACAGGTATACAGTGGCGGGTCCACTGAACAGAACAGGTATGCAGTGGCGGGTTCACTGAACAGAACAGGTATGCAGTGGCGGGTTCACTAAACAGAACAGGTATACAGTGGCGGGTTCACTAAACAGAACAGGTATACAGTGGCGGGTTCACAGAACAGGTATGCAGTGGCTGGTTCACTGAACACAACAGGTATGCAGTGGCGGGTTCATTGAACAGGTATACAGTGGCGGGTCCACTGAACAGAACAGGTATGCAGTGGCGGGTTCACTGAACAGGTATACAGTGGCGGGTCCACTGAACAGAACAGGTATGCAGTGGCGGGTTCACTAAACAGAACAGGTATACAGTGGCGGGTTCACTAAACAGAACAGGTATACAGTGGCGGGTTCACAGAACAGGTATGCAGTGGCTGGTTCACTGAACACAACAGGTATGCAGTGGCGGGTTCACTGAACAGGTATACAGTGGCGGGTCCACTGAACAGAACAGGTATGCAGTGGCGGGTTCACTAAACAGAACAGGTATACAGTGGCGGGTTCACTAAACAGAACAGGTATACAGTGGCGGGTTCACTAAACAGAACAGGTATACAGTGGCGGGTTCACAGAACAGGTATGCAGTGGCAGGTTCACTGAACACAACAGGTATGCAGTGGCGGGTCCACTGAACAGAACAGGTATGCAGTGGCGGGTTCACTGAACAGGTATACAGTGGCGGGTCCACTGAACAGAACAGGTATGCAGTGGCGGGTTCACTGAACAGGTATGCAGTGGTGGGTTCACAGAACAGGTATGCAGTGGTGGGTTCACAGCACAGGTATGCAGTGGTGGGTTCACAGCACAGGTATGCAGTGGTGGGTTCAATGAACAGGTATACAGTGGCGGGTCCACTGAACAGGACAGGTATGCAGTGGCAGGTTCACTGAACAGGTATGCAGTGGTGGGTTCACAGAACAGGTATGCAGTGGTGGGTTCACAGCACAGGTATGCAGTGGTGGGTTCATTGAACAGGTATACAGTGGCGGGTCCACTGAACAGAACAGGTATGCAGTGGCAGGTTCACTGAACAGGTATGCAGTGGTGGGTTCACAGCACAGGTATGCAGTGGTGGGTAGAGTTGGGCCGAACGGTTCGCCTGCGAACGGTTCCACGCGAACTTCGGTGGTTCGCGTTCGCGTCCCGCAGGCGAACCTTTGCTGAAGTTCGGTTCGCCCCATAATGCACATGGAGGGTCAACTTTGACCCTCTACATCACAGTCAGCAGGCCCAGTGTAGCCAATTAGGCTACACTAGCCCCTGGAGCCCCACCCCCCCTTATATAAGGCAGGCAGCGGCGGCCATTACGGTCACTCGTGTGCTGCCTGCGTTAGTGAGAGTAGGGCGAGCTGCTGCAGACTGTCTCTCAGGGAAAGATTAGTTAGGCTTAACTTGTTCCTGTCTGGCTGCATACCTGTTCTGTGAACCCACCACTGCATACCTGTGCTGTGAACCCACCACTGCATACCTGTGCTGTGAACCCACCACTGCATACCTGTGCTGTGAACCCACCACTGCATACCTGTGCTGTGAACCCACCACTGCATACCTGTTCTGTTCAGTGGACCCGCCACTGTATACCTGTTCATTGAACCCACCACTGCATACCTGTGCTGTGAACCCACCACTGCATACCTGTTCTGTGAACCCACCACTGCATACCTGTTCAGTGAACCTGCCACTGCATACCTGTTCTGTTCAGTGGACCCGCCACTGTATACCTGTTCATTGAACCCACCACTGCATACCTGTGCTGTGAACCCACCACTGCATACCTGTTCTGTTCAGTGGACCCGCCACTGTATACCTGTTCATTGAACCCACCACTGCATACCTGTGCTGTGAACCCACCACTGCATACCTGTTCTGTGAACCCACCACTGCATACCTGTTCAGTGAACCTGCCACTGCATACCTGTTCTGTTCAGTGGACCCGCCACTGTATACCTGTTCAGTGAACCCGCCACTGCATACCTGTTCTGTTCAGTGGACCCGCCACTTTATACCTGTTCAGTGAATCCGCCTCATTGTGGTCAGACCAAATTTGATCAGCTGGACAGTCACTGTTCTGTCATTCAGCTACATCAGCCAGGCGACCATATGGGCTGTAAAGCCACCAAAACCTGCACTCTCGCCATGGTGCGCACCAGTCCAGCACGGCCGTCACTACACAAACAGCTGTTTGCGGTGCGTTACACGGTGAGTTTGGTGTGTCAGTGTGAAGCAGTACCTTAATTACACTACCTGATTGATGTATACACATGCAAGATGTTTGAAAGCACTTTAGGCCTGTCATTTAGCATTCAATGTGATTTCTGCCCTTAAAACGCTGCTTTGCGTCAAATCCAGATTTTTCCCCGGGACTTTTGGCATGTATCCCACTCCGCCATGCCCCCCTCCAGGTGTTAGACCCCTTGAAACATCTTTTCCATCACTTTTGTGGCCAGCATAATTATTTTTTTTTTTCAAAGTTCGCATCCCCATTGAAGTCTATTGCGGTTCGCGAACTTTAACGCGAACCGAACCTTCCGTGGAAGTTCGCGAACCAGGTTCGCGAACCTAAAATCGGAGGTTCGGCCCAACTCTAGTGGTGGGTTCACAGAACAGGTATGCAGTGGTGGGTTCACAGCACAGGTATGCAGTGGTGGGTTCAATGAACAGGTATACAGTGGCGGGTCCACTGAACAGAACAGGTATGCAGTAGCAGGTTCACTGAACAGGTATGCAGTGGTGGGTTCACAGCACAGGTATGCAGTGGTGGGTTCACTGAACAGGTATGCAGTGGTGGGTTCACAGCACAGGTATGCAGTGGTGGGTTCACAGCACAGGTATGCAGTGGTATGCAGTGGTGGGTTCACAGCACAGGTATGCAGTGGTGGGTTCACAGCACAGGTATGCAGCCAGACAGGAACAAGTTAAGCCTAACTAATCTTTCCCTGAGAGACAGTCTGCAGCAGCTCGCCCTACTCTCACTAACGCAGGCAGCACACGAGTGACCGTAATGGCCGCCGCTGCCTGCCTTATATAAGGGGGGGTGGGGCTCCAGGGGCTAGTGTAGCCTAATTGGCTACACTGGGCCTGCTGACTGTGATGTAGAGGGTCAAAGTTGACCCTCCATGTGCATTATGGGGCGAACCGAACTTCCGCAAAGGTTCGCCTGCGGGACGCGAACGCGAACCACTGAAGTTCGCGTGGAACCGTTCGCAGGCGAACCGTTCGGCCCAACTCTATCTACAAGCTATAGGAACTCATATTCACATTTGGTGGGAATGCCCCAAAATACAAGAATTCTGGGTGAAGGTGTTTGAGATCCATAAGCAGATGTATTGTGAGTCTTTGCCATTGAAAGCTTCAACAGCCCTACTAACCCTACTACCCGGTAGAACCTCCACTATTAAAAAATCAATAACTCCAATCTTACTTATCTCAGCTAGACTACTAATCGCCCGACACTGGAAATCTAATGTAATACCTTCTATGGCCGAACTTTTCAAAGAGATAAACAATACTATGCGCATGGAGGACCTATTTACCCCGACCTCAGATAAAGCAGAATCCTTTGTCACTAAATGGGCTATATGGATGGACTTTAGAGAATCAGAGAAAGCCAAGACCATTCTACATAGAGATCCTACCCCCTCTATGATGAATATATCACAGAATCCAACCTAACCAAGATCATAAAGTTAATATGACCAGGACCAGATATACCCCCCTACACCCTACACCCTACACCCTAAATATCTCCTCCCCAACCCCCTCTCGCTTCCTTTCTCTCCCTCTCTCCCCCCCCCTGCCTCTTATCTTCCTATATAGATCTTACTATAGCCACCTTTCACTTCATTTCTACTCTCTTATAAATATAATTAAGTTTTGATGTACATCAATCTCTTACTTACCTGAGATACATATGCGATATTTTATAGTTCCTTACTATACACGTGGTGGATAACTTTTATTACCTAATGATGGTGTTATGACTCCTTTATCCAGAAAATTGCAGTGAGGACTATTTGAGGAATCCAGGTTCATGTCCATTGTATGCTAGCCTCAACCAAAATATGCCCGCAACATGAACCAGCATAAATACTGTACTTTTACCATAAACTCATCCATATGTCACAGTTCATATTTGATGCTGTACACAATGTTTTCTACGTGTCATATTTTCTTGTATGTTTATTTGTGTTAAACATTTCCAATAAAAACTTATTTGAGAAAAAAAAAATGCATGACAATGCATATGTCGCGTGCAATGAAGTTCCCGGCTAAGTTACAACGTAGCACACGGGAACACAAACTGTAGTGTGAATGGTAACATGAAAGTCTATAGACTTGGGCTTGATTTACTAAAGCATGCTAAGTGTTAGCACGCCAGTGAAAAGCCCCTTAGCACGTGCAAAGTGCCTTTGCGTGCGCTAATATGCACGCAAAAGTTTAGCGCTGCGTTTTGCGTGCAAAATAGCCTGATAAGCGTACTTTGCACGTGGACAGTGCAATGCTTTGCGTGCACTGGTGTGACATTTCGCGCACACCAAATAGCGCACGATCAGTAACAGCTTTGCCCGTGCAAACTACTTAGCACCCTAGTTTGCACGTGCAAAGCTTTTAGGTGTGCTAACTGTGCCCCATGTGTGGAGCTGTCTGTCATCATGACTCACTGCACATAGTGTGAATGAGCCCTAAAGTAATACCAATACCAACTGCCATCTAAATAGTATCTTTAGCAATAAATAGACAAACAAACCCTTGCAGTTGTGCTGGGCCTTTTAACACCTAACTTTACAACACAGCATAGAAAGCAAACATTTCTCCACATTTATTGTTCATATCAGAAGACACACTTTTTGTCACAAAGGTGCAATTCATGGCAGCACAGACACATCCAGCCAGCACTAGGGGGAGGGGAAAAACAAGGGGGAATGAGGGAGAGAGGAGGAGTGGAGAGACTGAGATAGAGCAGAGAGCGTATCTGTATTGCAGTCCTACATCACATAGAGGCTACTTGCCTGTAATGTGTCTCCTGTCCCTGCCAGCCTCTCACATAAGCTGCAAGCAGCCCTCCTGAAGTTTAGGGACTGTCAAAAACTTTTCAACCTGTGAAATACCTTATGTACAGTAGCTGTCCACATGCAGTCTTTACAATGGTGAGAGAGCTGAGATTTTCCCACAGACCCCGCAGGAGTAAAGCCTCTGTATATTTATCAGCTTGCCTGCTTCAGTGATTTCAGGGAATTTTTTGTAAAGGATACCCAAAGTGACATGTGACATGATGAGATAGACATGTGTATGTACAGTGCCTAGCACACAAATAACTATGCTGTGTTCCTTTTTTTTCTTTCTCTGCCTAAAAGAGTTAAATATCAGGTATGTAAGTGGCTGACTCAGTCCTGACTCAGACAGGAAGTGACTACAGTGTGACCCTCACTGATAAGAAATTCCAACTATAAAACACTTTCCTAGCAGAAAATTGCTTCTGAGAGCAAGAAAGAGATAAAACGGGGAATTTCTTATCAGTGAGGGTCACACTGTAGTAGTCACTTCCTGTCTGAGTCAGGACTGAGTCAGCCACTTACATACCTGATATTTAACCAGCCGGGCGGTATGGACGAGCTGAGCTCGTCCATCACCGCCGGAGGCTGCCGCTCAGGCCCTGCTGGGCCGATTTTAGTGAAATAAAAAGCAGCACACGCAGCCGGCACTTTGCACGCCTCCGGAGCGCCCTCTAGTGGGCTTTCATGCAGCCAACTTTCAGTTGGCTGCATGAAATAGTTTTTTTTTTTATTTAAAAAAAACCATCCCGCAGCTGCCCTGGCGATCTTAATAGAACGCCAGGGTGGTTAACTCTTTCAGGCAGAGAAAAAAGGAACACAGCATAGTTATTTGTGAGCTTGGCACTGTGCATACACATGTCTATCTTATCATGTCACATGTCACTTCAGGTATCCTTTAAAGGTACAGGAATCTCAAGGGGGTATTCCAGGCATCGGTATGCGCCAGTGCTTATGCCTTGCAATTCCAGTTCAAGACACTATCTGCATGCTTTGTGTATGTTCTCATATTGTTTCCATTGGTTTCCTCAGAGCACTTCATTTTTCTGCCACATTCTTAAAATTACTAACAGTAGAAATGGCATCCTACTTAACTGGCTTAGACTATGGTCAGCATATCAGATTATGACCATGGCAGGGACATTAGATTGTGAGCTACTCTGAGCAACAGTTAGTGGAATAAACTTCTCATTGTAGTCTGTAAGTGCTGTGGAAAATGTCAGAAATGTATTAATGCATAACAATAACATTGATATTTGTTATTCTTTTTAACTGCCAAACGAGAGTACAGATTTTTCCAGCCTGTCCTCCCCTTGACTGATATGATTAAACACACCAGGTAGGAATATTGAAATAAAGCAATCTGATTCATCCACATGGCAATGTCTGAATTGTTTGGTTTGTTCAGTTCTCAAATACTGACACGTTTTGCAAACAAACACACTGGAAAGACAAACTAGAAATGTAAAAGAAAAAACAAAAAAAAAGTAAAAATGATGGATTGTTAATCTACTCTGTCAAAATGAACTGTAGTCAAGCAAATTTCTATAGTAATGTGTTGGATACAAACTCCCATCCAAAAGTAAGGTTTCTTTTTTTTAAATTACATCAGACAGCCCCATTTAGAAATGGAACTTCTACCTTTGGTTATGGGAACTTAACTATCTAATCGCGGCAGTGAGATCACTGCCATTAGGTTTCTGTTGCGCTAGTGCTTTAAAAAGCGCTAGCGCTTCGGCGATTAGCCAGAATTACCCACTAATCGCCCTGGTGAGAATGGGCCCTTATAGTTTTAAATGCAAATCTGCTACTATACATAAAACCCACACATTTTATTTTCCTATTTGTCTCGGTTATTACAACATTTAAATTATGTCCCTAGAATAACGTATGGCGACAATGTTTTATGTGGAAATAAAGGTGTATTTTTTTCCGAATTTTGTTTCTTTATACTATATCAATAATCATAAGCCCTTGTTTGCAAAAATAACAGTAATAAACCCTCAAGACATACATATTAAAAAAGCTGAGTCCTTAAGGTAGCTATTTATAATTTTTTTTAAAGCTTGATTCCAATGATTATTCACTCCAGTCACATTGATAAGCTTTGAGAACACATGTTCTAGCTTTTGCTCAATTTTTGTTTTAAACATGCATTTAATGAAATATGATTGTAAACTGTAATGCATTAGAAATATTTGTTATCGCAAAATTAAAAAAAAAAGAAAATATCTCCTTAACCAATTCTTAGATCAACCAACAGCTTTTAACTCTAACTTTAAAGAGCCAAAATCACACTATGTATATATTCCCATTTTCTATTTTTAACAAAGTAATTTTAGATATATATTTATTGTAGTACCTATTATATGGTTTTTGAACATCTCTCCAGTCTCCATGAGCTTTTCACCAATACTTTGTACATTGACCTGAGGAAGCAGGCTTTTACCTGTGAAACGCGTTGTCTAGTATGTTTCAATAAAATTGCTAGTATTTATATTTCAACAATGCTTCATTCTTGAAGTGTCTGTTAGCTTTTAAAATGTTCTTAGATATTTCATATTTTGGGGGTGCCTCCTTTCCTTCCTAAACAGCTGCCCACACACATTTAGACAGTCTAAAACATCCCAGTTTAGTCACACGGACATGTAAAGGAGAGTGATTGGTGTGTCCACTGAAGATAATCTTTCCTGACTTACAGTTTGCCTATCTGTAGAACACAGGTGTCAAACTCCAGTCCTCGAGGACCATATTCATGCCAATGTTTAGGATGGACTGAGAAATGGAAAAATGTGTTCTACTTTTTGAACCACACCTTTTCTTATCCAGTCCCATCAATAATTTGAGGTGTGTCAAAAATGTTTGAGGACCTCGGCCCTTGAGGACTGGAGTTTGACATCCCTGCTGTGGTGAGAATTAGTAGGCCGCCAGTGGGTTGGGCACAGGGTACGCCAAATCAAGGCTCACCCTGCTGCCACTAAAAAGATGGCGTTAAATACTATTCACCCTCCGAGCAACTCGGATTGCCGGAACTCCGAATTTTTCATGCGCAGGCCAATGACTATTGCATTGCTGCTATAGCAGAGCCCAACTCAGGCACGACGTGGCCAGTGCACAGCGCTGAGATCTCCTGCTGTGCTGTGGTGGACTCTCTTAGGGAGGAATGGCTTCAGACTGACTGGCTGGAAGAGGGACTATGGAGAGTGAGATATTTCTATGGAGAGCATAAGAATTTATTTACTGTTGCAGAAGATATTTTATTTCTTTTGTTGTTGTTGTTTCTTAAATTTATTTTTTTTATTTAAACAAAACTGTTGATATTAACATTGTCCTAGTTACTTTAAATAACTCTGCCATGCCAATTTCTCTCCCCGCCCGAAATAATATATATATATATATATATATATATATATATATATATATATATACACATATATATATATATATACATATATATATATATATATATATATATATATATATATATATATATATATATATATATATATATATATATATATATACACATACTGTAGATACACCTGTATACATATATAGGGTTTTTCAATCCATCTCTGATCCTGGCAGGTCCATGAACATGCGGGAGGAAACCTACTTTAACATGGGGAGAGCATGCAAACACCATGCAGACAGTGTCCTGGCCCAGATTTCAATCTAAGACCTTAGCACAATAAGGCTAGGATACTATCTATTTATTTAAGTATGTATATAGCGCCAACATATTACGCAGTGCTGTACAGAGTTTATATTGTCTTGTCACTAACTGCCTCTCAAAGGGGCTCACAATCTAGTCCCTACCATAGTCATAGTCTATGTATGTATCATGTAGTGTAAACTATACTATACTATTGTAGTCTAGGGCCAATTTAGGTGGAAGCCAATTAACTTATCTGTATGTTTTTGGGTTGTGGGAGGAAACTGGAGTGTTCGGAGGAAACCCACCCAGACACGGATAGAACATACAAACTCCTTGCAGATGTTGACCTGGTCAACCGGGGACCCAGCGCTGCAAGGCGAGAGCGCTAACCACTACGCCACAGTGCTGCCCTTATTAACTACTATGCCTCCAAGCAACCCATCACTCAGAGTAGAAGCACTAGGTACTCATTTTTAAAATCTGCACTTATCCAACAATTGGTAATACACTACATCACAGCTGTTTCTGCTAGGAATGGTTGCATTTTATATGCACATAAAATGATGTAGGCAAGCTGTAAAAAAATGTTTGACATTGATGCTAGTAATGTATAGAGTTGAACAGAAAGGATTACTTTGAGTGGAATTTCCCTTTAAAGTGAACCCGGGGTAAAAATAAACTGACGAGATAAACAGTTATATTTATCCTCCTACTCCTAAAAAAAATGACTTTTTTAAAGTATCCCAGGGTTTTATATTAAAACATTTACAAAGTAGGTTGAATGTCTTACTGTCTATAATCAGTAGCAGCCTATTAAGCGTCCCAGAGTTAGAAAAAAGTCAATAGTTCATGTAATTTATCTCTTCCTGCCCTCAGAAGTTGTATTCTGCCAGGAAAACTTTTATGTAATTTGCTTATCGGTGATGTTTAGTATATTCCCAACTAGGTACCGACAAGACAGAAGCTGTCACTTCCATGCCTAGAAATTAACTCTTACAGGCAGCAAAATAAATCAAGTAAAACAGCCTGGTTATTAATATGTTTTATACTGTACATAAACATGTTTGTCTCATCATGTCACATATCGTCTCGGGTAGACGTTAATGCAGAGCCGGCATAAGGCCCTCCAACAACCAAGACTGAGACACCAAATTGCGCCGCCCATCCCTCCCAACCCAGCCGTCACACACTGATTGCTATTAGAGTAAGAGGTGCCCCAGGGCCCCCAACCTCCCAAAAACCTTAATCTCTAATTATCTGGCTTGCAGTCACTGCCATGTATCCCCTTTTCTTATTTCTCTTTGCTTCAAACACAATAGGGGAATGATAGCTGAGTGAGCTGTGCGCCCCCTCCTACACTGCGCCTCTGCCTCGACCCGTCCCTGCTTTAATGCCATTTTAGTAAAGTTAGATTAGTTAGAAATATCTATGCTTTTTTTATTACTAGTTTACTAAAACAAAAAATGCATGAATCTACACAGCAAAAACCATGCCTAAAAAGGAGGAATCTCTCCAAGTGCAACCATGGTACTTTGCCGCAGTCTTCAGAGTGTGTTTGTATTTACTTTAGGAATAATAGCTATTTGCACTAGAGATACCTGGTTAGTTCCTTTAATCTTCACACAATCTGGCGGTAACTACCATTGGCACTGGCGACTGTCTTCCAACCCTCGGGGCTACAAACCAGTGAGTGGGTGATACCAGGCAAATGTTTATCAACACTGTATTTTTTATGAATAACTGAAAGGATACAGACACTATACATTAATGCCTTCAAAAATAATAATGTTGTTCCAAGCATAATCCACTTGTATGGGGCTATTATATAGAGAATATTGTTACTGCGATTATTTGATGGGTTATGTTGTGTAGCCATGGCGATTGTAAACAGGGAACAGCTGTATGTACATTTACGTTACATAAAGTCCAAGGTTAACCATTGTGCATTGCCTTTGGCCTTCGTCTGTTACATAATTAAAGAGACATAGACTGCCACCTGGATGCAGTGCTTACTTAACCATCGCTAGTAATGCCTGTTTACGTTAGGAAATGTCATTCCTTTAGTTTTGGGCCCAATAGCTGCTGACAAGTCGACATCTGTCTGAAAACAAATAGCGTAAAATTAACCCAATTGTGGCTATGGGGAATGTCCTGCACACAAGACCAGACTATTCCCCAAAGATCAGAAAACTTTCATGACTATTTTGTTATTGCTCAAGATAACTTCAGATTATCTCCAGCCAGAGTCCAAAATTGGGCCCCAACGTGTGTGCAAGGGACAAAGCTTAAAGTGCAGCTGAAGCGGAAAAAAAATTACAATATAATTAATTCTTTGTGTAGTACGGATAATGACTAAAACATTAGGAGCAAAGAAAATAGTATCATATTTTTATTTTCAGTTACATCGGGTTTTTTTTAATAACATTGCATCATTCTCTAATAATTGCAGTTTCCACAATACACTCAGCATTCTAAATGATTTATCAGAGCAGGCTAGTGAACTTTTGATCTTTCCTCTACAGAAAAAAAACAAACAAAATACAGACAGACACTTGAAATAAGAAACTTCAGAAGACAGAGCTCACTTCGACTTTGAAAGTCGTGGAGCTCACATAAGCTCTTTTGCATAGATAACAACTGGAGTTTCTTAACTCTTCCTTTACTGGACTTATGTCTCTGCTCTTAATGCTTTATTTTTTTTAGCTGTACTACACATACAAATCATTATATCATAAGTTTATATTCACTTCAGTTTCCCTTTAATTCTCAAATATAGAGTAGCTTAGCCACTAAAATGTTTTTGAACCCGGCTTGGGTTTCCATGTCAATTGTTCAATTTTTGTATACTGATGGAGCAGAGTGTTCTGTACAGGCAGATAGGCAACCAGTACAACAAGTTAGAACTCTTTACTGAAGAAAAACATGCAGAGATAAATCATACACAAACATCAGGAAATGCAGCTTAATTAGAACAGAGAGGAACATGGAGTGAACAGAGGAAATCACAATACTATAGAGATCGTTGCATCATTTACAGACAGTGACATCTTGTGGTTGCTTTACTACACTGCAGTTTAGGTAATAATGTTGGTTAACCTCTAACAAATACAAAGTATTAAAAAAATAAAATGTGGTCAGATTCCCACTAGTGACACTGATATGTAGGGGTGTAGTCATTTTGTTGCCAGCTATTTGGACATAGAACAGCACATGTACACTATTATACAAGCTGTACTTTGACCACTGATTTACAAAAAATGTGAGCGGTGTACTCACTTGTGTGAAATACTGTATCAGGGAGCTGTGGGTGCTTGTCACTCTGTTGCTGAGTCACCAGTTGTTTTTCCTTAGACCACTTTCAGTGGGTACTACTAACCAGTGCATACCTGCATACCTGGAATGCTCCACAAGATGTTTCATTTTTTAAAATGTTCATATACAGTTGTCTAGGCATCACAATATAGCACTTGTCACAGTCACATAGATCCGTATGAAAGCCCATTTTTCCTGCTTTAAAAACATCACCTTCAGGAACCTTTTAACAGGTAATATTGTATGTCAATTTTATCTACTTTACCGGACGGTGGTTTTACTGTTGTGGCTGATCTGTCTATATCTCAGTGACGTACCTACCATAAGGCTGTAGGTGCTCACAGCACCGGTTGCAGCCATGGCTAGGGGTGACGCTGTGGTGCTCAACCACTGTGTTCTTCCACCTGCAACCTTTTTTTCATAGTTTGGGCAACATTCGGCAAAATAGCAGCAGACAGTGCATGGGACTGTACGACTTCCTGCACAAGATGTAGCACCCCTCTCCCTTCCTGTCCCATGGGCAGTGTGTTTCCTTGCTCTCCGCACACAGCCTGCAGTGAGTGAATGTGCAGTGCAGCAGGGCGAGTAGAGAGAATGATTGCTGTGCTGCAGCTGGGACATTAGCAGGGAGAGGTGGCAGGATGTGTTACTGTTTAGTGCTTCAGACGTTGCCTGTCATTAGTAGCCATATGCACTGGTGGCTGTGGTACCAGAATGTCCCGGACTATTGATTATTTATCCTGATCAGAGTAATTAATCAATAATGCAAGGCAGTCTGTTTTTGCAGAAACCAGATGCTGACAGCTGACTTCTGTAGAGAGCAGAGAAGCAAGCTCCAGGCAATTTAGATTAGCGTGATTGCAGGTAATCTTATCTCTTTTGCAAAGGGAGAAACAGAGGTGTGTGCATCCAACCAGTTTCACCTGACTTATATACTGGCTGCCTCAAGTCTATTGACTCATTCAAATTTGAAATGTAACTGACTTTCGTCTAATTAAAATGGCAGAGCGTTGCAAACTGCAATCGCCTACCAGTAGTGCAGGATCTAAGGCTAACTCCCTGACATACCTGCAGGAGTTGGCCCACGCAAATACTTGCATCTCAACAGGGGCGCCTCGTGTAGGCCTCCTTGTACCCCAGGAAATGAAGGGCAGCGCAAACGCCCCCACAAAGCATCCACTGCCCGGGAGCGCCGCAACTGCCCCCCACAGGGGGGGGGGGGGGGGGGGGGGGGGGGGGGGCGAGAACGCATCTAACCAGTTTCACCTGACTTATATACTGGCTGCCTCAAGTCTATTGACTCATTCAAATTTGAAATGTAACTGCACCACAGGTAAGCAATATTCGTAAGGTTAGGGCATCTATCCTTTGGGGGGCAGCGTGGACGGTTCTCTCCGGGCGTAGGCCGCGTCTGGGGAGTATGCCGTTCATGCGTTCTCGCCCCCGCCCTGTGGGGGGCAGTTGCGGCGCTCCCGGGCAGTGGATGCTTTGTGGGGGCGTTTGCGCTGCCCTTCATTTCCTGGGGGTACAAGGAGGCCTACACGAGGCGCCCCTGTTGAGATGCAAGTATTTGCGTGGGCCAACTCCTGCAGGTATGTCAGGGAGTTAGCCTTAGATCCTGCACTACTGGTAGGCGATTGCAGTTTGCAACGCTCTGCCATTTTAATTAGACGAAAGTCAGTTACATTTCAAATTTGAATGAGTCAATAGACTTGAGGCAGCCAGTATATAAGTCAGGTGAAACTGGTTAGATGCACACACCTCTGTTTCTCCCTTTGCAATGCAAATCTTATCTCTTTTCCCTGCTCCCCCTCCCACCCTGTTGTCTTCCCCACTACCCTTTCCTCTTTCCAGATTTCAGTGGCTTCTTTTAACAACATGTCCCTGCCAAACAGCACTGGTGATGTCTGCAGTCCTGATTAGAGTCCTTCCTGACATTTCTCCTATCCCACCAATCTCTCTGTCTTGTGCTACTACCTCTTTATCCCCCCTCCTCCTATGCATCCCCCTCTTTCGTATGTCCTCATTTTCTGGTGTCCTCAGAGGAGCTCACAATCTAATTGTACCATAGTCATAGTCTCATATCCTACCATATTATCATTATTTATTTATACAACACTGACATACAATATGTAATACGCTTTTTTTTTGGGGGGGGGGGGGGGGGTCTGTTATAATTAGCACTGGGAGTCAGATTCCCTAGCTACACCACTGCTATATCTGTTTATTCAGTATATACAGAAATGATCAACAGACAGTCTGGAAAGCTGTGCAGCACTGCTACATGTGCCTGAGAAGTTTCTGAGCAAAGTGAAACACAGTCTACTAACCTTTTCAGTGGCTAGCAAATAATTGTTTGTTTATGGAAGTTTATAGAAGTTGGTGTTGCCAACTTATTGGAGCAGAGGGGATATTTTGATTATAGTTCTACTTTAAGTAAAAGTTTGCATTAAAAGTAATGATATAAGAATAAAACTGCCAAACTGCAGAAAAAAAAGGGGAACTGAAGTATTAAGTAACGAGACAAAATAATCTTCACGGACTGACCGAATGGGAAATAGCAAATATTTGGCAGATAACTGTGACATAATCGGCTAAATATCTTCATGTGCACCTTTATGAATAGGCCCCAAGTGTCGAAACTGAAGCAGACAGGTTCACATCTGACATCTGGTTTCCTCTGCAACAGGGCCTCATCTTTATAAATGAATTTCCCATCATCATGTTTTATTTTCCCTGCTCAGAGTGGAGTGCTCTGGTGTTAGACACAGTCAATCATTTTCTATTTTTGTACCCTACAACTCGAAGCATGGTTGTTGACCTTAAATTTAGAAAATATTTGCAGATTATTTTTATTTTGTCTAATGCAGTTAGCAGATACTGTACATAACTAAGTATGAGTTAGACAAAGGTACATGTTATAATTGCCAAGCCTTTTACCATATTTAGCAATCAATATAAAATGTCTACATCTGGAAATGTCATATCCAGCCTTTTGCTGTAGCGTTCTGTATCTCTTTTTTTACTTTCTGGTGTTATTCTCTTTCCCACATGATTTTCTATGTGGTCACTGTAGTGCTAAAGCAGATCTCCACAAATGTAAAAAAAAAGATTCATAGCCACCCCCATTCCAGGATAGACTAGTTGCTACAGTATTTTTTTTTTTGAGACAGAAATTTAGTCACATGACTGGGGCTTGGCTCCTTTATCGGTACCCTAATAATGCGGTGGGAGGAGCACCATATTCCAGGTTAATGACATACCTCTCAGCCCTGGATAAGGATGGGAGGGGGCGTGTCCTGGACTTCCAGGGTGGTTAAACCTTGCCTGACAGTCCAGGAAAGAAGAGGCACTATGCGAGTTAGATAACTATGCATTATGATATTATAATCCATCTTATGATATAATTACTCTATTTAAAAAGTAATTATAATATTGGATTTTGGTATTCAAATAGTTTTTATTGGGTTTTTTCAATAAAGAAAATTAACAATGGTCGTTTTATGCATGAAATGATCATATACATTTAGATTATGTTTTCCAAAATATTGGACCAAGAGTGTAACGATCGGTGTAACACAGAGAGGATCTGATTACCGGTGAACTGCAGTCTCACCAGGAATACAGAATATACCTGATTATTGGTGATCTGCAGTATCACCGATAATCAGATATATCTACTAACCTCTGGACACCAGAGAGAGCAAGTGAGTGTTATATGCAACAGTATACTTTGAGTACCGCACAGAAGTATGTTCCTTCCTAAGGCCTAGACCCTCCAGGGGGGAGGAGCTAGGCTGCGGGTAGGAAGGACAGAGCGTGAGTGACACCCGAGGAGAAGGGTGTCACTAATAGGTCTGGGAACTGCCTCTAACAGTAAGGCCAGTTCTCGAGGTCCGCAAGCCAGGTCGTTAACACACAGACAGATAAGGTACAGATTCAGGAGGCAGATACGGAATCCAATAAACAGACAGGGTTTGGCAACGGAGTATCAGAGTAGCACAGTACAGAATCAGGAGGCAAACACAGAGTCCAGGAACGAGCAGAGTTTGTCAACAGGATATCAGAAATAGCAAGGTACAAGATCAGAGTTCAGAGGAATAGTCAGGCAGGCAGAAGGTCATAACAAATAATACAATTCAAAGTACCTAATGCTAAGGTGTGAACGCCTTGATGTCAACACCTTTGGAAACTATGCTAGAACACAGATACAGACAAGGTCTGAGTGCTACCACGTGGTGATCGCAGCGGCAGACAACCAGAGAATGACCAGCACCCAGTATATATAGTAAAGCGCTCTCCAGCGCCTCCCCTAAGTGCTGGACCAATGGCAGGTGGTGAAAATGTCAGCTGACCCACCTGGTCAGCTGACCCTTTTCTGGCTGTCATATAAGCTTTGCCTCTCAGCGCGCGCGCGTGTCCTTCTGAGCCTGTGTGGACTAGCAGTCCCAGCCACACCAGACATGTTTTGCAAAGTATCAGCTGACTCGGGCGCGGGAGCCGCCGCACCGCTTTCCAAGCAAGCGGCGGACTCTCCGCGTCCCACCACCATGTCAGGGGTATCGCTATGCGTACAAACCGCCGCGTCCAACGCGGACTCCACCGCTCTGCCTATGCGGCATGCGGCGGTTTCTTCGCGTTATGCCGCCATGTTGGATGCGGAAACAGCCGCCTCACTCTGAGGCTTTTCCGCGTTTCCTCACAAAGAGTACATATACATATGATGTTTGACAGACTTTTATAAGAACTTGAACTTTCACGTGTATACATTAATCATGGTAGCGTATTGAATAAAAGATGCATATAATTTGATGTTAACTAGGAGCAGGTCCTCTGGAGTCTGGGGCCTAGGAGACACCTTACCAAGGATCCAAAGTCGCATCCTATATATAAACGATTTGAAATTTTTCATAGTTAGATATAGTAGTACTACCATTTTTCATTTCCATAAAATAAAATAAAGTATTACCTAATTTTAACGAAATTAGTAAAAGCAAACAAAAACAATAATAACAAGAGCAGAAACTTTATTTATTCCCTGGATTATTGGGTTTGAAGTATTTATAAGACAGAGTGACTTTATTTGTTTTGAGCTTATGTATTAATAGTAAATGGAGCAAACATATTGTTTTTATCATTATAAATGCGAGAGATTATTTTATAAAGAGTTTAGTACTTGGGTATATTGAGATCCACTGCTTAGATTTGTTCAGGAAAGATAGTATATTGTCAGAACGCATTGACCATGATTTTTCTGCATGCAGTTGGAAATCTGTTCTTTGTAGAATTTCTTGTTCAGTAGGGATATATGTAGTTTTCCAATTTTCTGTTATCACATTTTTAGTAGATATATTTCCAATCAGTGAGGATAAATATGATATTGGAATAGGATCACTGGAACTAGATTGAAGGAAATCTTTCCATATGCTTAAAGTGCTCAGAATTATTGGATTAGATATTTTTGGTTTATAATTCCATATAGCTTGTATGCTTAACGTATTCTTATATGAATTATTTGGGATCTGTTCTTGTTCCAGTGATATCCATGATTTTGAGTAGTTACCATTCCAAATTAATTTGGTTTGTTCTATTATAATAGCTTTATAATAGGGGGCGTGTCTAGCGCGGAGACCAGGACGGCAGCACACTAGCTGAGCTCCGATAACTCTCTGCCTCAAAGCGGCTAAAAGCAGACCCATTCCGCGCATTACCCGCAGCTCCAGATGGAGGACACAATGATGGAGCTAGACGCCACAAAAAAAAGGAAGAAGGGCATTACAAAGCCCCAGAAACTCACCGACTTCTTCCCTGTGCGCGGCGAGATCTCTGCCCAAGATGGCGCCAACGCTACTGCTTCCCAGCAGCCATCTCCACCCGCTGCTGACAAAGACGCTGATCACCCAAAACCTGATGAGACCAGCTCCCCCTCCTCTCCGGACACAGCTTCACCGTTTCAGAGCCCAGCAAAGTCGAGGCCCAGGAGAGACTCCAACACCGGTGGCAATCAAGAGGTAGGCACCACACAGCTCACACACGCAGGCCTGCAGCAAGCAGGAGCACAGTTTCAAATAGAAACATTCCCTGCCACAGAGCAACCGGCCTCGCAAGCTTTCATTAGAGACATCTTAGTCTCCTTCAAAGCATCTCTACAAATGGACTTTGCTAACTTTACCACTGATATTAAACGAGAGATGTCCGCGTTAGGTGAAAGGGTTAACAACACAGAAAACAAGATCTCTGATCTCATAAAACAGCACAATGTGATGGTAGACACCTCTGAAACGCAGTCCTCTGATATAGCCTGGCTCAAAACTAAATCGGCTGATATGGAGGATAGAAACAGGCGCAATAACCTGAAATTCAGGGGCATACCTGAAAAAATCTCCTCAACTGAGCTTAAAGACCACCTGAAATCAATAATGAGGACCTTACTTCCACATCCCGCAGAAATTGAACTAACAATTGATCGAGCACATCGATTGCCTAAGCCAGCTCATCTCCCAGACTCTGTCCCCAGAGATGTAATCGCCAGATTCCTATTTTACCATATTAAAGAGGACTTTATGACCGCCCTAAGGAAAGCCGGATCTCTACCAGACCCCTTTTCTCACATTCAAATCTTCGCAGACCTCTCCCCTGCAACGCTGCTGTTACGGCGAGATCTACAACCATATACAAAGGCGCTCCAATCCCTGCAAATCCCATATAAATGGGGCTTTCCCACCAAACTCATCTTCTCATTCCGCAACAAACAATATGTAATCACCTCTCCTGAGAATGGTTTCAAGCTCTTCAAACAACTTCAGATCCAAGTTGCTAGTGTTCCGCAGCGCCAGCAACCTAACCCAAGCTCCTCCAAAATTACTCCGGAATGGCACAACAAAGCCAAACATTAATGGCAAGAGTTATCACCGTTCCTCTCTGCTCCTCTGATCTACAAGATCTCCGCTCTATAGAGTGTATTAACCCTTTATCCCTACAGCTCCCCTCAAGAGAGGGACAATCCTCTCTATACCCCCACAATTAGTAGTGTGCTTTGTGAACTGTGGGCACACGGGTGAAACTACGTTCTGACTAGTTTGACTACTAGAACATTAAGAATGTTTAAGGCTAACACTTTTCGAATTTGTTGTTTAGAGTTTTATTTCTGGTTTTACTATCTTACTGGTTATCTGTTGCTATATATGTATGGTTTGATCTGCATTACCCCATTTCATACAAGTACACCTAAGCTTTTGAATCCCACTGTAACTTCCACTGCTTACCCCACAAGAAGATGGCATTAAAAATCTCCTCTCTTAATGTTAGAGGTCTCAACTCCCCCTATAAGAGACACGCTTTTTGGAAGGAAGTTAATAGACATAACCCACACATACTATTCGCCCAGGAGACCCACCTTTTGGACAAAGACACACATAGATGCAATAACCGCAACTTCCCCACCATATTCTTCAGCTCTTATAAAAACAAAAAAAGAGGTGTAATTATGGCCTTTCACAGGGAACTAACGGTCTCTCCAATAGAAGTAATATCAGACCCCCAGACACGATACATAATTTTTGTGGGACATGTCAACAATCAACTTTTGACGCTAGTATCAGTGTATGCCCCTAACAATGCCCAAAAAACATTTCTCCATAAATTATGTAATAAAGTACAATCCCTGCGCCAGGGCTCTCTTCTACTAGGCGGTGACTTTAATGCCTGCTTATCCAAATTAGACTCCTCCTCCAAACATACAAAACATCTCACCTTGATTGATAAGCAATTAAAATGGCATAATCTATACGACCCGTGGAGAATCTTGCATAATAATGAACGGGATTATTCCCACTGGTCAGCAGTGCACAAGACACACTCCAGGATCGATTTCTTCTTAACAGATAAACTACTTCTGCAAGAAGTCATCAGCGCTGAAATTGGCACAGCAACTTGGTCGGACCACGCCCCCATACATATTTTAATTAGGAACACAAATACCCACTCCAAGCCCTTTTTTTGGAAACTCAACACATCCTTACTGTCAGATGACTCCTTCAAAGATAAGGTGACAGCCAATATTCTCTCCTTCTTTGAACTGAATCAGGGGCCAGAGGTTGGCACCCCCATGGTCTGGGCAGCCCACAAAGCCTATATAAGAGGCATTATGATAAGACAAGGAGCCTATAAAAAAAAAGAAAGATCCCAAGCATTTAATAATCTATTAGAACAAATCCAAAATAGAGAAAAATTGATTAAGCAACAACACTCCAATGTCTTAGAGAAAGAACTCTTCTTTCTCAGGAAAGACCTCAGTAATCTTTTAAACCACCAATATGACTATCTCTTGCAGAAATGCAAGCTTAACTTTTACCATCAAAGCAATAAAGCAGGCAAATATTTAACAAACTTTATTAAACACAAACAAAGTAAGACAAGGATCTCTTCCTTGATCAACCCCATCACTAAAGAACCAGTAACTAATCCTAAATTAATAGCAGATCTCTTTAGCGAGTACTACAGTAAATTATACAACCTCAGTACTGACTCATCCTGCCCACAACCCTCAGAAAGCATAATTAACAAATTTCTAGACTCAATTAATCTGCCCAAACTGACAAACACCCAGATAGAAGACCTTAACAGACCTTTCTCAAACGAAGAAATTTTTAAAGTGATTAAATCACTGAAACGCAATAAAGCTCCAGGCCCAGATGGGTTCAGCAATGAATACTTAATAACATTTGCAGAACCGCTTACCCCATTCATATCCATTCTCTTTAATGACTTCATGACCTCAGGTAAAATCCCCATAGAATTCCTATCTGCAAACATAACAGTTATTCCCAAACCAGGGAAAGACCAAAGGGATCCCGCCAACTTCAGACCCATATCGCTTCTAAATGCGGATATAAAATTATATGCAAAACTCCTAGCCATTCGATTAATGCAAGTCACTCCTCAGCTGCTCTCTCAAGACCAAGTAGGCTTCACAAAAGGCCGCCAGGCGCCTGACGCTACCAGACGAATGATAAACCTGATGAGCTATGCGGGATCCTGTCGCGTGCCTTCTCTGCTCCTAACTTCGGACGCGGAGAAGGCATTCGACAGGATCCATTGGCAATTTCTCAGAGCAACTCTGATCAAATTTGGTTTTCTCGGGCCTATCCTAACGGCCATTATAGCCCTATATACTGCTCCATCTGCCAGGGTGAACGCGGCAGGCTTTTTATCTAAGCCATTTACTATAACAAATGGCACTAGACAGGGCTGCCCCTTGTCACCGTTGATTTTTGTTCTAATTATGGAAACATTAGCCCAAAAAATCAGAGCCAATCCCCTTATTTCCGGGATTAAGGTTAAAGACACCACTCATGTCATCAGCCTATTCGCGGACGACGTGGCTCTGCTAATTACAAACCCCGAAATTTCCCTTTCTCACCTCATTCAAGACTTAGATACCTTTTCAAAAGTCTCTCTATACAAATTGAATCACCACAAGTCCTTTATCCTAGGCCTTAACATACCTCCGGAGATTAAACATCGCCTTGCTAAGTCATTCCGGTTTCCCTGGGCAGAGGGAGCAGTAACATACTTAGGGATCAAGCTAACACAAAATGCCTCTGACCTATTTAAAGCCAACTTCATACCGTTATTAGCATCTTTAAGATCTGAATGCGATTCTCTGTCTAAACATTGGCTCTCCTGGTCTGGCCGCATAGCAACATTTAAACAATTCCTGCTTCCAAAAATACTATACCTATTAAGATCCTTGATCATCCCCCTGCATAAATCCTTTTTATCTGACCTCCAGAAATGCATCCATCGCTTTATTTGGAATAGCAAAAAAGCAAGGATCCCTTTCCACACTATGGTCCTCCAGAAAAAGAAGGGAGGTATGGGTCTACCTTGCATGACGTCATATTATAATGCAGCGGTACTAGAAATGTCCAAACACTGGTGGGAACCATCATTCCCGAAACCCTGGGTCAAATTAGAACAAAATCTATTAGATCTTGATCTCAGGAACATAATCTCTGCCACTCTTCTAGGGTATACTAACACTAAAGTAATAAAATATCCTGGGATCCAAGCTACCATCAAAGCCTGGGAACACATGACTAAATTCCCCCCTGACAAAAAGATTCATTTGACACCCAAGTTGAATCTATCAGTCCTCACTCACTTTACTCATAATCTTGACCTCCGACCATGGTATGATGCGGGTATTCACACCCTAAACCAACTATTCGATGGCAACAATATCCAACCTTTTAAGATCCTTTGTAGAGACCATCACCTACCTACTACTCAATTATTTACATACCACAGGATTTACCATATACTCAACTCAAATAATATAAAAATTCCCCAGCTACCCGCCCCCATACTGAATATGCTCAATTACAAGGGCAACTTTAAGGGTGGGATTGCTATATGGTATGACAAGCTAGTGACAGCCACTACATCTCCGCTAACAAGATATGCTAAAAGCTGGTCCCAGGACCTCAAGACAAGCATATCTACGGACCAAATAATTGCTTCTTGTTGCACCACACTTAAGTATTCCAAATGTAATGCCCACTGGGAAACAATGAGGAAAGTCTTATATAGATGGTACTTTACCCCAAGGAAAGTTGCATCCTTTGACAAAAATACATCCCCTATATGTTGGAAATGTGATGCAGACATAGGTACATACTTCCACATGTTCTGGGAATGCCCCATTGTTGCCAAATTCTGGCAGAAGATTGAAAGTCTACTCAACAGCCTACTAGGGCAACAATTCAACCTATATCCTCAAATGGCCTTACTACTACTCGACATAGACAAACTCCAAGTACATACACGACCGCTGGTTTGTCACACCCTACTAGAAGCCCTTCACCTAATAACCTCCAACTGGAAATCCAAGGAAGAATTCTCCCTCCCCCATCTCCTATCCCTAATTAAAAAGAACATGGACATGGAGGTCAGGATTAGAAATAGGATCTCCTCCGACAGCAATTTCTATGTCCTTCCAGGGAATTGGATCTCTTACTGTTCATTATAATTCTACTGTGGGAAAAGCTGAGATTCTAACTTTAACTAGGAAAAAGAGTACTACTAAGATCAACCATGCATACTCTGTGTAATTAGTTAATATCTGTTTCTTCAATAATACTAAAAGCCATGATTAATCAATGTTGAATAGAATGTCAATATATGGAGTAATTGTGATACCTATATATCTGCCTTTTAAACATCGTACACCTTAAGTGTACTCCCCATAAGGTACATCATAGGAAAGATGGCTGAAAAGCAACTTATACCCTCTTGGTACTTTGCAAGAACTTGAGTCCTTTCTGGAACAAACGCTGTCCTCGGTTCCTCCCCTAGGTCCATCTGATAGGACAGCTTAGATTATTCCTTCACCCCTACCAGTACTGTCAGCCCCTTTGGAGGTTATGATTGACAGTAACCAGTAGGGTACTAGTTTCCCAAATTTCAAGATCTGACTCAGTACTTAAGACCCCATAGACTAGGTTAGAATAACCATCTATCCCTCCCTGCTACCTTTATAGGAGTAGTGTATATTATTAGTCTTGTCGGCTGACATATTTTGAACTATAAGGAGTTTGTATTTTGACTGTTTTGACTGTTTTGATTGTATTTCGACTATCTCCAATACTGTCTTTTGTATTTACCTCACAAAACTCAATAAAAATTGTTTATAATGAAAAAAAAAAAAAAAATAATAGCTTTATAATAATCTTCTAAATTGGGAACACTGAGTCCAAGTTCGGATGTGTGTGAAGTTAGTATATTATTGGAGAATCTTGGTTTTTTATTGGCCCATACATATTTGAATATCATTTTTTGGGTTGTATTGAAAAAGGATTTTGGAACCTTGATTGGGAGGTTGTGAAATAAATACATAAGCTGAGGTAGGAGCATCATTTTAAAAGCGGCTATTACCCAGCCAAGAAAATTCAATTCTTGATAAACTATCCAGCCTATGTTTTAAAACAGTTATCCATGGCATGTAGTTCTCTTTGTATAAATGGGATGTGTGTGAAGTAAGGTATATACCCAAATATTTGATAGTTTTTTTAGACCATGAGAATGAGCAAGATTTCTTTAATGTTAATAGTAATGAGGGTGGAATATTAAATAGGAGTATTACAGTTTTGTCATCGTTGAGTTTATAGTATGACACTCTAGAGAATAATTTGAGTTCAGATATTAGATGTTTCAGAGATTGTGTAGGGTTTTGGATTGTTAAAATAACATCATCTGCGAACCGAACAGACCTAGTTTAATTTCAGTTTTTCCACAGATGATTCCTTTTATAAATGCATTGTCTCTAAGACGTTGGGCAAGGGGCTCCATTGTAAGGACAAAAATTATTGGTGATAATGGGCACCCCTGTCTTGTGCCGTTTGTTATGTCGAATGGTTTTGAAATAGTGCCTAATGAGTTGACAACAGCTGAAGGATATGAGTATAAGGCAAATATTGCTCTATGCATATAATCAGGGAGACCAAACCTTTTCAAGACTTCAGAAATGTAGTTCCAATGAACCCTGTCAAACGCCTTCTCCGCTTCCAATGAAATGAAGAGAGAAGGCGTTCGACAGGACTCCACCAAATGCATCAAAGATAAAACTCTTCTAGTAGCATCATTTGTTGATCTGCTTTTAACAAAACCTGATTGGTCTGCATGTATTAGGTGCGGTAGATAAGTTGACAACCTATTGGCAATTATTTTTGCATATAGTTTTAAATCTGTATTTAACAACGATATGGGGCGGTAGCTACTTGGCATACTGGAATCCTTTCCTTCCTTGGGAATTGTAATTATGGATGCTATTAGTGATTCCTTAGGGAAAGAACCTGTTGTGGCAATTTCGTTAAACATTGCTGTTAGAGGGCTTATTAATATGTTCATAAAGGTTTTTTTTATAGTATGTGTTGATAAACCCATCTATTGCAGGTGATTTATCTTGTTTCAGAGATTGTATGGCCATTTAGGTAGAAATGGCCATAATATTGGATTTTTATAGCCACTGTAGTAAATATCTAATTGTGACATGAATGTTGTACAGTCCATGGACATATACTGAATATCACTGCAGATAGACCAACTGTTTGACGCATCAAATTTAGGGTGTTAAAGTAGACCCAAATTAAAAATACAAATTTTCAGAAATAAAATCTATTTTTGTAAATTATAATATTAAATAGCAGCCTTTTTTCAGCTGCATAATGACAAATATAAAATATTTTACATTTATTGGAGGAACCCCTCCCTTCCTTTCATATTGCCGGGACAGAATCCGGCAGACTGGTGGAGTAGGAGGTGTCCGGCAAAGGAGGAATTGCTAATGGCTGCCACCTGTATAACCCTAGTTATGAAAAGAGAAGGGTGAAAAGCATGCACTGAAATGCACATAGGCTTGAAGGAGTGTTTAGTTATCTTTGTATGTGTCAGAGTGGTGCAACTAAATATTTTGAATTAAAAAAAATGTTTGGTTTGGGTCCGCTTTAAGTGGGGACAGGGGCGTTGCTAGGATCCGAAGAGATCCGGGGCACTCTTGAGCACTCCAGACGGAAAATGGGTGTGGCCATAATGTGGGTGTGGTCATGGGTGGACCCAAATTTATATGAACTTAAAGAGAAACCATGACTAAGAATTGAACTTCATCCCAATCAGTAGCTGATACCTCCTTTTACATGAGAAATATATTGCTTTTCACAAACGGATTATCAGGGGGCTCTGTATGGCTGATATTGTGGTGAAATCCCTCCCACTAGAATCTCTGAGGACCATGGTCCTGGCGGTTTCCGGTCTGTGAACCTTGTTGCATTGTGGGAAATAGCTGTTTACAGCTGTTTGCATCTGCACTATCACATCTCCCAGCATGCCACCATAGACAAACCACAGCTCCCTGCATGCCCCCATAAAGGAATCACAATACCCAGCATGGCACCACAGCACCCAGTATGCCCACATAGAGGCACCACAGCACTGAGCCTACCCCGATTGATGCACCACAGCTTCCAGCATGCCCACTATTGAGGCAACACAACTGGGGAACATCCGGGGCACCCCATAATAAATCCGGAGCATGTGCCACTGATCTTTGGGGCTAGCAATGCCCCTTAGTGGGAAGGCTCCCCGTGTGTTATATTATACCGTGAGTGACGTGTGATGTTCCCCTGTAAGCAGAGTGTGAGTTGGAGCTACCTGTCCTTGCTCCAGCTTGCATATTCTGGTGTCCCGTGCAGCTTCTGAACTGGCCACTAAAGCGCCAGGCTCACTGTGGTCTCATGACACTGAGCCCGGAGCTCTAGTGGCCAGTTCAGAAGCTGTGTGGTGTGAAATATCACTAAAATTGGTACACGTTCATATGGAATTACAGCAAAATATGAAAAAATAATAGGATGTCCCTACCCTTGCGATCTTATAAACCTAGATAGAATCTGATAGTGGGGTGGAAACAATGGGGAAGGAGACACAGGGATTATTGGATGAGGCAGTGAATCTCCAGTGCTACCTATAGCAGCAACTTATAGGCCTGTCTAAAAAGGTGTGTTTTTTGAGTGCATTTGGAGATAATCAAGTCTTGGAGCATGACGGACAAGCTGTGGGAGAGAGTTAAAAGGAGAGGAGCAGCCGGTGAGAAGTCCTGGATGCAAGAGTGAAAGGAGGTGACCAAGCTAGAGGATAAAAGGGATTCCTTTAAGGAGCGAAGATCCTGGGCGGTAAACTTTTGCCAAGAAGGTTCGAAACCAGGAACCTGTGTGTACTCCCTTTACCTTTCCCGTTACATCACATGACTTTCAGCATTCAGCTCTCCATCTTCTGTCACTACCATAATGATATCAGCTCCATCACTCTTTCTAGAAGGGAGATGGTGAGAGAGAGAGAGAGAGGTTGTAAAACTGCACCACACGTTAGCGTAATGGAAAACACTGAACTTTGAGCATTACGTTCACGCTTCATAAGTCAGCATCTTGCATTTAAAATTTAGTGGCTCTTTAATGTCCTTCCTACGATAACAAGTCGCACTAGACATATGAAAATGTCTTTTTCGCTCTTGCATCATCAAGAAAACAACCTGCCCCAAACAGGTGGCAGACTGCTCTGGGCAAGCCAAAACATTCACTAAAATTGGACACAGTTACTACGGAAAATATGTTGACATGCTATTTTTCCATCTGTTTCAACAAACTTCAGAATAAAACATATTAACTTGTTTCCCTTACTGGGTCTTCTGGAAAATAAAAAAAGTCAGCAATTAATTAATGTTAAATGACAACCATTGATTGGATCACTCATCAACACATAGATCAACATAAAACTGCAAACATTTGCTTTCCACGCCGTGCCAGTGATTCCTGCCACTATAAAAGGTCATGTTGGATCCCAGCCACGGGTGGATATTTATAGCAGATCTTTTACTGCAGAAAATCTTCTTGCAATGGGTTACTTTTGCCGTAATGGATTTTCATTCCAGCATATTGTGACTGTTCATCAAACTAACTTGTAGCATTTTAAAGTAACCCCGAAGGGAAAAACCTCCTCCTCCTCCACCAGGTCATCCCAGCGCTGTCCCTCCTGCAAACATGTGGGGGCTTGTGAATGCACAGTAGCACAGACCCAATCAATCAGGCTTCAATGGAAAAAGCTGAGCCCGATCGGGTATGTGCTACTGCGCATGCAAGTGCGGCTGTGCCCATGATGATCTTCAGAGGTCTCAACCTGGTGGAGAAGGATGTGGGAAGCCTCGGAAGGACCCAAAGGCTTCCCCTTCCTGAGATAAGTATCAATATTTTGGAGTTTGCGAACCTCACAAATTTGCTTTAAAACAAATATGTATATCAAAATCAGAACCAACTTTATTCCCCAAGTGTGACAGGCGCAGCACACGGAATTATTTGACAGTTAACATAGTGCAAAACAACATGACATAACAACATATGGTATAGGGTGACAGGTGAAAGTCAAACATACGTTCATGCGTTCATATACTAGGGCACCAGAGGAGCAGGAGGAGACTGGGCCGGATCATTGGGGAGAGGACTTGAGTTAAGGAGGAGGACTCCTTGGGAGAAAAAGGTGTTCCTGGAGGTTTTGGTGGTGATGGTCCTCTAACCGTGACCTGATGGAAGGAGGTTGAAGAAGCAACTGCCAGGGTGGGAGGGGTCGTGTGTTATCCTGTTGCCCCTGAATCTGCCCATGAACCTCATTCTAGATGTGTGTAGGGGAGGCAAGGGTGACCCGATGATCTTCTCGATGGCACTGATTACTGTCTGGAGTTTGTTTGCATTCGAAACTTCCTCAGTGGCCTCAGGAAGAACAGCCTCTGCTGGGCCTTCTTTTGGGTTATGGTGGTGTTTACACCCCATCTCAAATCACTGGTGATGGTAGTATCTAGAAACCGAGTGCTGCGTACCCTGGAGACATCAATGCCATCAGTGGAGACTGGACTGTGTGCTGGTGCATTCCTTCTGAAGCCCATGATCAGTTCCACAGTTTTTGCTGTATTTAGTACGAGTTTGCGTCATCTGCAGATCCGCTCAATCTCCCTACGGTATTCATGCATTTTCACCAATGAGGCCAAGGATGGTGGTCTCATCTGCAAATCTGATGACCTTGACAATGTCGGCGCCTGAGGTATAGCTGTTTGTGTACAGGGAGAAAAGAATCGGGGACACACCCTTACAGGACGCCTGTGTTGGTGATTCTTGAAGGAGTAGCTGCCAATTCTGACTAGCTGTGTCCTGTTGGTAGTAAGGAAGCCCTTGATCGAAGTGCTAAGGGTAAGGCCAACGCCAAGTTGTGCTAAGTTGTCATGCAGGATGCTCAGGCAGATGGTGTTGAAGGCGGAGCTGAAGTGCAAGGAGGATCCTGGCATAGGTGTTGGATCTGTCCAGATGTTCTGGGATGTGTGCCAGACTGATGATGTCATGATGATGTAAGGCGCATGTGCAGAGGACTCCCGGCCGCGGTTGCATGCTGTAGTACGCGTGCAGCACGGTCAGTGCAGGCTCACTGGTACCCAGAGCCGGGACAAGGTCCTCCAGCACCCAAGGCTGAGACACCAAAGTGCGCCCCTCCATCCCTCCCATCCCAAACATCACACACTGATTGCTATTAGACTAAGAGGCGCCACAGGGCCCACAACCTCCCCAACACCTTAATATCTAGTTATCTGGCTTGTAGTCACTGCCATGTATCCCCTTTTCTTATTTCTTTCTGCTTCAAACACAATTAGGAATGACAGCTGAATGAATTCTGTGCCCCCTCCTACACTGCGCCCTGAGGCTGGAGCCTCTCCAGCCTATGCCTCGGCCCGGCCCTGCTGGTACCCGACCAAGCCGACCAGAAGACTGGACCAAAGGGCAATTACAAGTACCGGAGAGGGCAAAAAGAAGACCAGGGTGAGCATCAGGACAGCTCATCATACATGCCTGCTCCACCCGTTTCTCATCTTCATTTGGGCTCTGGTATCCTTTAAACTTCCTACTGCATCCTCCACCTCCTCACCCAACTACATGTTTATCATTTGAAAATACTGACTCTTACTTCACCAAGACTAATACAATATGTAACAGTTTGACATGCATCATGAACCACAAGGCTGCATGATGTGTGGCTACATAGACCTGTCCAGCCACTGGAACCATTTAAAGTATGCCACTGCACTACTGCTGCTCTGCAAGATCTCCACAGGAGCAGGCCTTCTTAGCAGGTGCTATTGTTACGCCCCTGGTAATTAGGAAGAGAAACCTTTTCCCCACCCAATATGTGGCTGTTTGTGCAGACCACACTTCTTTTGAGAGGAGTGTGTGTGTGTGTGTGTGTGGGGGGGGGGGAAATTATGTTGGTTACAAATAATATGGGGGAGGGGTGTTCATGCAGACCATACTTGGTTTTGGGATATTCATGCAGACCACACTTTTTTGGGTGGTGTTGTGGGGGGGGGGGGAATTATGTAGGTTGCATATGTTATGGGGGAGGGATGCTCATGCAGACCTGCAGACCACACTTCTTTTGGGGGCAGTGTTGGGGGGGGAGGGGTATTATGCAGGTTACACATGTCATGGAGGAGGGGTGTTCATGTAAACCACACTTGTTTTAGGGGTAGTGTTGGGCGAACAGTGTTCGCCACTGTTCGGGTTCTGCAGAACATCACCCTGTTCGGGTGATGTTCAAGTTCAGCCGAACACCTGGTGGTGTTCGGCCAAACTGTTCGGGTTCGCCCGAACTGCTGAATGCCCGGCCGAACAGGGCCCTGTTCGGCCGAATACGGCCCCCCTATGGGGTCGCAGGCATAAGGGGGGAGCATGCCCCGATCGCGGGGGGTCGGAAATTCCCCCCACCCCCTCCGCTAGCGCTCCCCCCTCTGCCCGCTTCCCCATACAAAAGTTTGACGAAAGTAAAATAGTACCGGTGGTGGTGGCTGGCTGCTGCAGTGGCTGGCTGGCACTATGAAGTGACTGAGGAGGAGGAGTCGGAGTAGGACGCGTTGAGGGAGGCCGGGCAGTGGGCGGTTCAGCGGTAGTACCCTTGTGGTACTTCCGCCCTTTCTCTGACCTCACGTCCTCTGCGTGATGACGCATACGAGGGTACGCGTGACGCGTACCCTCGTATGCAGAGGACGTGAGGTCAGAGATACATCAATCAGGTAGTGTAATTCGTGTATTGCTTCACACTGACAGACCAAACTCACTGTGTAACGCACCGCAAAAAACTCTTTGGGCTTGATTCACAAAGCGGTGATAACTGTTAGCACGCTTGTGAACAGCCCCTCTTCACGCCTAATGTGACTTTGTGCGCGCTAACTAGCACTGGCGCGGAAAGTCCCGCGTGCAAAGCTTTGCGCGCGCACAGCACGGTGCGCACGAAACGTTGCATCGCGGTGCAACGAAAACAGCGCACCCGATGCGAGTAGAAGGGCGTATTGGGTGTGACCTTAACGTTGCATAGTGCGATGATAAGGTCGCATTCAATGCGCCCTTATAGTCGCATCGGGTGCGCCGTTTTTATCGCACCGCAATGCACCATTTCGCGCGCACCGCGCTGTCTGCGCGCAAAGTGTTGCGTGCGGGACTTTGCGCATGAGCTGATTCACTTTTCTTGGTGCTAACTACTTAGCACCCTAGTTAGCACGCCCAAAGCCTTTGGGTGTGCTAACTGGGTTAGCGCTGAATAGTGAATCAGGCCCCTCGTGTAGTGATGGCCGTGCTTGACTGGTGCGCACCATGGCGAGAGTGCAGGCAATGGCAGCTTTCAAGCCCATATGGTCGGGCTAAGGTAGCTCAATGACAGAACAACAGTGACTGAGTGTCCAACTGATCGAATTTGGTCTGTCCACTATAAAGCAACAACCTTATCATCTGGGGTCAGGTGTGCCCCCCCCCCCCTCACACTCATATAGGTCCTTGCTACATTGTGATACGCAAGCCCCTTCATCGCGGCAAGGTAACGATCACGAAGGGGAATTGACACATGTACATGGCTTTTGTTTTGATGTTGCAGCCGCAGTGCAGCCAGAAAAACTAGGCAGGCATGTACACGCACCAGAAAAATTATTATAGCAGCTGCTGCTAGCAGCGGTCTTAAAAATTCAGGAATCCACCTGGAGTCCTGGACCCTGTTGGTGGTGGCGGAGAAGGTAGTCAAGCGGCCTGCAGGCAGAGATGCTGTGTCGGGACTGACTTAGTCTTTGGGCAGGCAATAGCCCTCCGGGATCCATGCCTCATTCATTTTGATAAAGGTGAGGTACTGAACACTTTTTTGACCTAGACGACTTCCCTTCTCACTGACAATGCCTCCAGCTGCGCTGAAGGTCCTTTCTGACAGGAAGCTTGAGGCAGGGCAAGACAGAAGTTGAATGGCTAATTGGGACAGCTCTGGACACAGGTCAAGCCTGCAAACCCAGTAGTCCAGGGGTTCATCGCTGCTCAGAGTGTCTACATCCGCACTTAAGACCAGGTAGTCGGCTACCTGCCGGTCGAGGCGTTGGTGGAGGGTGGATGCGGAAGGGCTAAGGGGAGACGTTGGGAGTAAAGAATGCCCGCATGTCTGACATCACCATGAGATCGCTAGAGCGTCCTGTCCTTGCCTGCGTGGACATGGGAGGAGGAGGAAGATTACTGGCAGTAGCATATTTATTCTGTTGAGCATAGTTGCCAGCTTGGTGTGCAAGTGCTGCATCCTTTCTGCCTTCTGTTGATTTGGAAACAGCTCCACCACTTTTTGCTTATACCGAGGGTCTAGTAGCATTGCCACCCAGTACAGGTCATTCCCCTTAAGTTTTTTATACAGGGGTCCCTCAACAGGCTGGACAGCATGAAAGCCCCCATCTGCACAAAGTTGGATGCCGACCTACTAGCCATCTCCTCAGTGATGTCAGGTAAGTTCTCCTCCTCCCCCCAGCCATGAACAATAACATGGGAAAGGTAAGCAGCACAAGCCCCCTGCGACGCATGCTGCGGTTGTTCTTCCGCCTCCTCCTCAAAAAAAACACCTTCCCCATCTGACACCTCTTCCCAAGACGACTCTTTCTCCTCCACCCTCCTCTGTGCTGCCGTAGATGTTGATGACAAATCTTGTTCTGATTGTGATGGTTGACACAACTCTTCCTCCTCTTCCTGTTTACGCTCCTCTACAGCTTGATCCACCACTCTACGCACGGCACGCTCCAAGAAGAAAGCATATGGGATCAAGTCACTGATGGCACCTTCACTGCGACTCACCAGGTTTCTCACCTCCTCAAATGGATGCATGAGCCTGCAGTGAGCCTGTCCAGTACCTCGGCAAGAAAATCCCAGTTACCCAGAGCCTGATCTTTGACCGTGGGTGTACAGATAGTTGTTTATGCTTTTCTCCTGTTGTAGCAGGTGGTCTGAACATGAGGAGCGTTGAATTCCAGCGAGTCGGGAATTCCAGCGAGTGTAGGAATGCCTGAAATGCCCACACACCTTCCTGGACTGCTTCAGGACTTCCTGTAAGCCTGGGTACTTAGACACAAATCTTTAAATTATTAGATTCAGCACATGTGTCATGCAGGGTACATGTGTCAACTTTCCCGAACTCAAAGCCGAAATGAGATAGCTGCCATTGTGTCACACACCACGTTGCCGATCTCCAGTTGGTGTGGGGTCAGCCACTGATGCACCTGTTTGTTCAGAGCAGCCAGGAGAGTTGCTCCAGTGTGACTCTCGGCTTTGAGGCAAGACATGTCCAAGATGGCGTGACACCGTCGTACCTGGCATGCAGCATAGGCCCTGGGGAGCTGGGGCTGTGTAGCTGGAGAGGAGATCACAGCACCAGTAGAGTAGCACTGCAACTCAGCCGAGGAGGAGGAGGACAGCGAAGAGGATGTAGCAGGAGGAGTAGAAGAAGAGGAGATGGCAGCAGGCCTGCCTGCAAGCCGTGGAGGTGTCACAACTAGGTCCACTGCACAGCCATGTACTCCCTGCTTGCCAGCAGTCACCAGGTTGACCCAATGTGCCATATAAGTAATATACCTGCCCTGACCGTGCTTGGCAGACCAGGCATCCGTGGTCAGATGGACCCTTGACCCAACGCTGTGTGACAGAGATGACACCACTTGCCTTTCAACATCACGGTACAGTTTGGGTATCGTCTTTTTAGAGAAATTATTGCGGCCTGATATCTTCCACTGCGGTGTCCCAATGGCCACAGTTTTGGAAGGCCTCATAGTCCACCAGCTGGTATGGTAACAGCTGGCAAGCTAACAGTTCCGCCAAGCCAGCTGTCAGACGCCGGGCAAGGGGGTGACTTGCAGACATTGCCTTCTTCCGCTCAAAGATTTCCTTCATGGACACCTGGCTGCTGTGGACAGAGGAGCAGGAACTGCTTAAGGTGAGAGACGGAGTGGAGGAGGATGGCTGTGAAACTGCAAGGGAGAAAGTGGCTGAAGATGCTCACCTGTCCACACCAGTGAGGACTGGGATGATGGCACTTTGGTGGTGGCGGCAGCTGACGTAGAAGAGCATGTTGGCTGGCTGTCCATAAGTGGCGATACATCCCGCCGGACACTGCCACAAGCTGTTTTTGATGACGAGCTCCCCCTGCTTCTTTTAGCAACTTGTCTCCTCTTACCCCCTCTGAACTGTCCCTCTGGTCATCATGTCTATTAAGATCCCACGTGACATCCATGGCAGTATCATCAATCTCATCGTCATCTCATCATAATCATCCTCCACAGCTTTGCTTGTATCAGACACATCCAAAACTGCACCAACAACAGGTACTTCATCATCCTCACACCTTACATCCATACTGACGCCTAACTCAAGACATGTGGTGTAGCTTGCTTAGCGCCCTCATCTTGTAACAATAATTGCTGTGAATCAGTTAATTCCCCACCAAATAACTCCTGCAAAGTGTGAAATGGAGCAGATGTGGGACTAGTGGTAGCGCTGGTGGCTGTGGAAGATGAGGTGTTCTGTGTTAAATAGTCAACTACGTCCTGACAATCTTGGGAGTTGATGGCACGTGCCTTCTGAACACTGTACTTTGGTCCAGGGCGGCACAAAATCACGTCAGCACGACCTTGAACAGACCTGCCAGGTGGCCTGCCTCTGGCTCTGCCTCTGCCTGTTGTTTTGTCCATATTGGGGGGATGAAGTGAAAGGTATGCACTGACTTGACTAATACAATGTGCAGTCACACAGATGCAGTGAAAGGTATACACTGACTGCTGGTATACTGCAATGTGCAGTCACAGATGCAGTGAAAGGTATGCACGGACTTGTATATAACACAGTTTGCAGTCACACAGATGCAGTGAAAGGTATGCAGTGACTGCTGGTAGAACAATGTGCAGTCACACAGGTGCAGTGAAAGGTATGCAGTGACTGCTGGTAGAACAATGTGCAGTCACACAGGTGCAGTGAAAATGGATGCACTGACTGCTGGTATATAAAACAGTGTGCGGTCACACAGATGCAGTGAACGGTATGCAGTGACTGGCATATAAAACAGCGTGCGATCACACAGATGCAGTGAAAGGTATGCAGTGACTGGTATATAAAACAGCGTGCGGTCACACAGGTGCAGTGAAAGGTATGCAGTGACTGGTATTATAATACAATGTTCAGCAGTCACACTAGGCACTGAATGTGCTGGGCCTGGCACAGTATAGCAATTAGCAAGAGCCAGCTGCGACAGACAGGACTGTATATGCAGTGTCAGTGGACCAAACAAAAAAAAAACCAAAACACATCACAAGACCATTAGCTCTCAAAAGAGCTGTTTTGGTGGTGCTTTTCAGCAACAAATATCAACAAAGAGCAATCTAACAAGAGCCTGACTAAGCTTTCCCTATCTCTGCAGCAACCTCTCTCTCTTCTCTCACTAAAACAGGAGCAGGCAGAATGAGAAAATGGCCGACGCTGCTGCCTTATATAAGGGGGGGAGGGGGCTCCAGGAAGGAGTGTAGCCTGATTGGCTGCCATGTGTCTGCTGACTGTGATTAGAGATGGGCCGAACGGTTCGCCGGCGAACGGTTCCACGCGAACTTCGGTGGTTCGCGTTCGCGTCCCGCTGGCGAACCTTTGCGGAAGTTCGGTTCGCCCCATAATGCACCTTGAGGGTCAACTTTGACCCTCTACATCACAGTCAGCAGGCCCAGTGTAGCCAATTAGGCTACACTAGCCCCTGGAGCCCCCCCCCCCCTTATATAAGGCAGGCAGCGGCGGCCATTACGGTCACTCGTGTGCTGCCTGCGTTAGTGAGAGTAGGGCGAGCTGCTGCAGACTGTCTCTCACGGAAAGATTAGTTAGGCTTAACTTGTTCCTGTCTGGCTGCATACCTGTTCTGTGAACCCACCACTGCATACCTGTGCTGTGAACCCACCACTGCATACCTGTGCTGTGAACCCACCACTGCATACCTGTTCTGTGAACCCACCACTGCATACCTGTTCTGTGAACCCACCACTGCATACCTGTTCAGTGAACCCACCACTGCATACCTGTTCAGTGAACCCACCACTGCATACCTGTGCTGTGAACCCACCACTGCATACCTGTGCTGTGAACCCACCACTGCATACCTGTGCTGTGAACCCACCACTGCATACCTGTTCAGTGAACCCACCACTGCATACCTGTGCTGTGAACCCACCACTGCATACCTGTTCTGTGAACCCACCACTGCATACCTGTTCTGTGAACCCACCACTGCATACCTGTTCTGTGAAACCACCACTGCATACCTGTTCTGTGAACCCACCACTGCATACCTGTTCTGTGAACCCACCACTGCATACCTGTTCAGTGAACCCGCCACTGTATACCTGTTCAGTGAACCCGCCACTGTATACCTGTTCAGTGAACCCACCACTGCATACCTGTGCTGTGAACCCACCACTGCATACCTGTTCTGTGAACCCACCACTGCATACCTGTTCTGTGAAACCACCACTGCATACCTGTTCTGTGAACCCACCACTGCATACCTGTTCTGTGAACCCACCACTGCATACCTGTTCAGTGAACCCGCCACTGTATACCTGTTCAGTGAACCCACCACTGTATACCTGTTCAGTGAACCCGCCACGGCATACCTGTTCAGTGAACCCGCCACTGTATACCTGTTCAGTGAACCCGCCACTGTATACCTGTTCAGTGAACCCACCACTGCATACCTGTGCTGTGAACCCACCACTGCATACCTGTTCTGTGAACCCACCACTGCATACCTGTTCTGTGAAACCACCACTGCATACCTGTTCTGTGAACCCACCACTGCATACCTGTTCTGTGAACCCACCACTGCATACCTGTTCAGTGAACCCGCCACTGTATACCTGTTCAGTGAACCCACCACTGTATACCTGTTCAGTGAACCCGCCACTGCATACCTGTTGTGTTCAGTGAACCTGCCACTGCATACCTGTTCTGTGAACCCGCCACTGTATACCTGTTCTGTTCAGTGAACCCACCACTGTATACCTGTTCAGTGAACCCGCCACTGCATACCTGTTGTGTTCAGTGAACCCGCCACTGTATACCTGTACTGTTCAGTGAACCCGCCACTGCATACCTGTTCTGTTCAGTGAACCTGCCACTGTATACCTGTACTGTTCAGTGAACCCGCCACTGCATACCTGTTGTGTTCAGTGAACCCGCCACTGTATACCTGTACTGTTCAGTGAACCCGCCACTGCATACCTGTTCTGTTCAGTGAACCTGCCACTGTATACCTGTACTGTTCAGTGAACCCGCCACTGCATACCTGTTCTGTGAACCCACCACTGCATACCTGTTCAGTGAACCCACCACTGCATACCTGTTGTGTTCAGTGAACCCGCCACTGCATACCTGTTCTGTTCAGTAGACCCGCCACTGTATACCTTTTTAGTGAACCCGCCACTGCATACCTGTTCAGTGAACCCGCCACTGTATACCTGTACTGTTCAGTGAACCCGCCACTGCATACCTGTTCTGTGAACCCACCACTGCATACCTGTTCAGTGAACCCGCCACTGCATACCTGTTCTGTTCAGTGGACCCGCCACTGTATACCTGTTTAGTGAACCCGCCACTGCATACCTGTTGTGTTCAGTGAACCTGCCACTGCATACCTGTTCTGTGAACCCGCCACTGTATACCTGTTCTGTTCAGTGAACCCGCCACTGTATACCTGTTCAGTGAACCTGCCACTGCATACCTGTTGTGTTCAGAGAACCCGCCACTGTATACCTGTACTGTTCAGTGAACCCGCCACTGCATACCTGTTCTGTTCAGTGAACCTGCCACTGTATACCTGTACTGTTCAGTGAACCCGCCACTGCATACCTGTTCTGTGAACCCACCACTGCATACCTGTTCAGTGAACCCACCACTGCATACCTGTTGTGTTCAGTGAACCCGCCACTGCATACCTGTTCTGTTCAGTGGACCCACCACTGTATACCTGTTTAGTGAACCCGCCACTGCATACCTGGTTAGTGAACCCGCCACTGCATACCTGTTGTGTTCAGTGAACCCGCCACTGTATACCTGTTCTGTGAACCCACCACTGCATACCTGTTCTGTGAACCCACCACTGCATACCTGTTCTGTGAACCCACCACTGCATACCTGTTCAGTGAACCCACCACTGCATACCTGTTCAGTGAACCCGCCACTGCATACCTGTTCTGTTCAGTGGACCCGCCACTGTATACCTGTTTAGTGAACCCGCCACTGCATACCTGTTGTGTTCAGTGAACCTGCCACTACATACCTGTACTGTGAACCCGCCACTGTATACCTGTTCTGTTCAGTGAACCCGCCACTGTATACCTGTTCAGTGAACCCGCCACTGTATACCTGTACTGTTCAGTGAACCCGCCACTGCATACCTGTTCAGTGAACCCGCCACTGTATACCTGTACTGTTCAGTGAACCCGCCACTGTATACCTGTTCTGTTCAGTAAACCCGCCACTGTATACCTGTTCAGTGAACCCGCCACTGCATACCTGTTGTGTTCAGTGAACCCGCCACTGTATACCTGTTCTGTGAACCCACCACTGCATACCTGTTCAGTGAACCCACCACTGCATACCTGTTGTGTTCAGTGAACCCGCCACTGCATACCTGTTCTGTTCAGTGGACCCGCCACTGTATACCTGTTTAGTGAACCCGCCACTGCATACCTGTTCAGTGAACCCGCCACTGCATACCTGTTGTGTTCAGTGAACCCACCACTGTATACCTGTACTGTTCAGTGACCCCGCCACTGCATACCTGTTCAGTGAACCTGCCACTGTATACCTGTACTGTTCAGTGAACCCGCCACTGCATACCTGTTCAGTGAACCCGCCACTGTATACCTGTACTGTTCAGTGAACCCGCCACTGTATACCTGTTCTGTTCAGTGAACCCGCCACTGTATACCTGTTTAGTGAACCCGCCACTGCATACCTGTTCAGTGAACCCGCCACTGCATACCTGTTGTGTTCAGTGAACCCGCCACTGTATACCTGTACTGTTCAGTGACCCCGCCACTGCATACCTGTTCAGTGAACCCGCCACTGTATACCTGTACTGTTCAGTGAACCCGCCACTGCATACCTGTTCAGTGAACCCGCCACTGTATACCTGTACTGTTCAGTGAACCCGCCACTGTATACCTGTTCTGTTCAGTAAACCCGCCACTGTATACCTGTTCAGTGAACCCACCACTGCATACCTGTTGTGTTCAGTGAACCCGCCACTGTATACCTGTACTGTTCATTGAACCTGCCACTGCATACCTGTTCTGTTCAGTGAACCCACCGCATCAGTGCGCATACCTGTGCAGTTAAGTGAACCCACCTACCTACGTGAGTGCACGCAGTGTGATATACCACTCCGTGCATACCCGATATGGACAAAACAGGTAGAGGAAGAGGTAGTGCCAGAGCCAGAGGAAGGCCACCCGGCAGGTCTGCGCGAGGTTGTGTAAATGTAATTTCGTGTGGACCTGGCCCACAGTACAGTGCTCGGAAGAAGGCACGTCCCATCACCTCCCAAGATTGTCAGGACGTGGTTGAGTATTTAGCGACACAGAACACCTCATCTTGCTCAGCCACCAGTGCTACTACTAGCACCACTTCCGCTGCATTTGACACTTCGCAAGAATTATTTAGTGGTGAAATCACTGATGCACAGCCATTGTTGTTACAGCCAGATGAATTTTCACCAGCTCATATGTCTGCGTTACGCGGCAACACTATGGATGTAACGTGTAAGGAGGATGAAGGACCTACTGATGGTGCATGTTTGGATTTTTCTGAGTCAAGCGAAGCTGGGCAGGATGATTACGATGATGACGATGATAGGGATCCTCTGTATGTTCCCAATAGAGGAGATGAAGAGGGGGACAGTTCAGAGGGGGAGTCAGAGAGTAGTAGGAGGAGAGAAGTTGCTGAAATAAGCTGGGGCAGCTCTTCGTCAGAAACAGCTGGTGGCAGAGTCCGGCACCATGTATCGCCACCTATGTACAGCATCAGCTGCTGAGGTCCCCATAGTGCCCACATCCCAGGGTGGCTCAGCGGTGTGGAAATTTTTTAATGTGTGTGCCTCAGATCAGAACAAAGCCATCTGTTCGCTCTGCCAACAAAAATTGAGCCGTGGAAAGGCCAACACTCACGTAGGGACAAGTGCCTTACGAAGGCACCTGGAGAAAAGGCACAAACAGCAATGGGATGGCCACCTGAGCAAAAGCAGCAGCAGCACACAAAAGCAAAGCCACCCTCCTTCTCCTCTTCCTCCTCCATCAGGTGCATTATCTGCTTCTGCCGCTTTCTCCCTTCCACCTTCACAGGCACCCTCCTCCACTCCGCCTCTGCCCTTGAGCGGTTCCTGCTCCTCTGCCCACAGCAGCAGTCAGGTGTCCGTGAAGGAAATGTTTGAGCGGAAGAAGCCAATTTCGGCCAGTCACCCCCTTGCCCGGCGTCTGACAGCTGGCGTGGCGGAACTGTTCGCTCGGCAGCTGTTACCATACCGGCTGGTAGACTCTGAGGCCTTCCGTAAATTTGTGGCCATCGGAACACCGCAGTGGAAGATGCCAGGCCGCACTTATTTTTCGAGAAAGGCCATACCCCAACTGCACCGTGAAGTTGAGAGGCAAGTGGTGTCATCTCTTGCGAAGAGCGTTGGGTCAAGGGTACACCTGACCACGGATGCCTGGTCTGCCAAGCACGGGCAGGGCCGCTACATTACGTACACAGCCCATTGGGTGAACCTGGTGGTGAACGATGGCAAGCAGGGCGCAGCGGACCAAATTGTGACACCTCCACGGCTTGCAGGCAGGCCTCCTGCCACCTCCTCTCCTCCTGCTACATGCTCTTCGCTGTCCTCCTCCTCCTTGGCTGAGTGGCAGTTTTCCTCTCCAGCTACACAGCCCCAGCTCCGCAGGGCCTATGCTGCATGCCAGGTAAGACGGTGTCACGCCATCTTAGACATGTCTTGTCTCAAAGCGGAGAGTCACACTGGAGCAGCTCTCCTGGCTGCTCTTAAGAAACAGGTGGATAAGTGGCTGACCCCGCACCACCTGGAGATAGGCAACGTGGTGGGCGACAACGGCAGCAATCTGCTTTCCGCTTTGCATATGGGGAAGCTGACACACATACCCTGCATGGCACATGTCATGAATCTAGTGGTTCAAAGATTTGTGGCAAAGTACCCTGGCTTAGCGGATGTCCTGAAGCAGGCCAGGAAGTTCTGTGGGCATTTGAGGCGGTCTTACACAGCCATGGCACGCTTTGCGGAAATTCAGCGCAAAAACAACATGCCGGTGAGACGCCTCATTTGCGATAGCCCGACTCGCTGGAACTCGACCCTGCTCATGTTCTCCCGCCTGCTAGAACAGAAGAAAGCCGTCACCCACTACCTCTACAACTACAGTAGAATGAAACAGTCTGGGAAGATGGGGATGTTCTGGCCCGACAACTGGACACTGATGAAAAATGCATGCAGGCTCATGCGGCCGTTTGAGGAGGTGACCAACCTGGTGAGCCGCAGTGAGGGCACTATCAGCGACTTAATTCCCTACGCTTACTTCTTGGAGCATGCAGTGCGTAGAGTGGCGGATGAAGCTGTGAATGAGCGTGACCAGGAACCGTTACGGCAGGAACAGGCATGGGACCAATTTTCATCAGACCCAGCTGTTTCCTCAACACCTGCGGCAGCACAGAGGGGGGAGGAGGAGGAAGAAGAGAAGTCGTGTGCAGAAGACGAGTCAGACTCAGAGGATGATGAGCAAGGTGTTTCTTTGGGGGAGGAGGAGGGGACAGCGGCAGGAGAACAACCGCAGCAGGCGTCGCAGGGGGCTTGTGCTGCTCAACCTTCCCGTGGTATTGTTCGCGGCTGGGGGGAGGAGGTTGACTTACCTGACGTCACTGAGGAAGAGCAAGAGGAGATAGAGGGTACTGGATCCGACTTTGTGCAGATGTCGTCTTTTATGCTGTCCTGCCTGTTGAGGGACCCCCGTATAAAAAACCTCAAGGGGAATGAGCTGTACTGGGTGGCCACACTACTAGACCCTCGGTACAGGCACAAAGTGGCGGACCTGTTACCAACTCACCGGAAGGTGGAAAGGATGCAGCACATGCAGAACCAGCTGTCAACTATGCTTTACAATGCCTTTAAGGGTGATGTGACAGCACAACGCCAGCAAGGTACCACTGCCACTAATCCTCCTCCCGTGTCCACGCAGTCAAAGACAGGACGCTCCAGCGATCTCATGGTGATGTCGGACATGCGGACGTTCTTTACTCCAACGCCTCGCCGTAGCCCTTCCGGATCCACCCTCCACCAACGCCTGGAACGGCAGGTAGCCGACTACCTGGCCTTAAGTGTGAATGTAGACACTGCTGTGAACAGCGATGAGGAACCCTTGAACTACTGGGTGCGCAGGCTTGACCTGTGGCCAGAGCTGTCCCAATTTGCCATCCAACTTCTCTCCTGCCCTGCCGCAAGCGTCCTGTCAGAAAGGACCTTCAGCGCAGCTGGAGGCATTGTCACAGAGAAGAGAAGTCGCCTAAGTCACAAAAGTGTTAAGTACCTCACCTTTATCAAAATGAATGAGGCATGGATCCCGGAGGGCTGCTGCCCGCCCCAAGACTAAGTCAGTCCCCGCACACACAGCATCTCTGCCTGCACGCCGTGTGACTGGCTGCCTGGGCTGCCCCAAGAAGACTAAGTCGCTCCTAGTCCCTCCACACAGCATGTCTGCCTGCAGGCCGCTTGACTACCTTCTCCACCACCACCAACAGGGTCCGGGACTCCAGGCGGATTGCTGAATTTTTTAGGCCGCTGCTAGCAGTGGCAGCTGTAATAATTTTTCTGGTGCGTGTACATGACTGCCTAATTTTTCTGGCTGCACTGCGGGCAGCTGCAACAACAAAAGAAAAGGCATGTACATGCGCCCATTCCCCTTCGTGATCATTACCTTGCCGTGGTGAAGGGGCTTGCGTATCACAATGAAGCAATGACCGGCGCATAGATGAGTGTCTCGGGGGGCACACAAAAGATAATAAGGTCGTTGCTTCATTGTGGTCAGACCAAATTTGATCAGCTGGACAGTCACTGTTCTGTCATTTAGCTACATCAGCCAGGCGACCATATGGGCTGTAAAGCCACCAAAACATGCACTCTCGCCATGTTGCGCACCAGTCCAGCACGGCCGTCACTACACAAACAGCTGTTTGCGGTGCGTTACACGGTGAGTTTGTTGTGTCAGTGTGAAGCAGTACCTTAATTACACTACCTGATTGATGTATACACATGCAAGATGTTTTAAAGCACTTTAGGCCTGTCATTTAGCATTCAATGTGATTTCTGCCCTTAAAACGCTGCTTTGCGTCAAATCCAGATTTTTCCTGGGGACTTTTGGCGTGTATCCCACTCCGCCATGCCCCCCTCCAGTAGTGTTGGGCGAACAGTGTTCGCCACTGTTCGGGTTCTGCAGAACATCACCCTGTTCGGGTGATGTTCGAGTTCGGCCGAACACCTGACGGTGCTCGGCCAAACCGTTCGGCCATATGGCCGAACTAAGAGCGCATGGCCGAACGTTCCCCGAACGTTCGGCTAGCGCTGTGATTGGCCGAACGGGTCACGTGGTTCGGACCCGAACGCGCTCTGATTGGCCGAACTGTCACGTGGTTCGGGTAAATAAATACCCGAACCACGTCATATCTCCGCCATTTGTCTGTGGGTTTAGCTTTGGGTAGGCAGGCAGGGTAGTTCGCGCTCCAGCCACGCTAGCCAGGGTCCCCCCCAGTCATTGTGTGTCGCTGCTGGGAATAGTAGTACACCGCTCGCTCAGCATTCTGTTTACTGCCACTCTGTGTACCTCGCTCAGCCACACTATATAGCATTCTGTTTACTGCCACTCTGTGTCTGCTGGGAATAGTAGTACACCGCTTGCACAGCCACACTATATAGCATTCTGTTTACTGCCACTCTGTGTACCTCGCTCAGCCACACTATATAGCATTCTGTTTACTGCCACTCTGTGTCTGCTGGGAATAGTGGTACACCGCTCGCTCAGCCACACTATATAGCATTCTGTTCACTGTTCTGTGTCTGCTTGGAATAGTGGTACACCGCTCGTTCAGCCACACTATATAGCATTCTGTGTACTGTTCTGTGTCTGCTGGGAACAGTAGTACACCGCTCGTTCAGCCACACTATATAGCATTCTGTGTACTGTTCTGTGTCTGCTGGGAACAGTAGTACACCGCTCGCTCAGCCACACTATATAGCATTCTGTTCACTGTTCTGTGTCTGCTGGGAATAGTGGTACACCGCTCGCTCAGCCACACTATATAGCATTCTGTTCACTGTTCTGTGTCTGCTGGGAATAGTGGTACACCGCTCGCTCAGCCACACTATATAGCATTCTGTTTACTGTTCTGTGTCTGCTGGGAATAGTGGTACACCGCTCGCTCATCCACACTATATAGCATTCTGTTCACTGTTCTGTGTCTGCTGGGAATAGTGGTACACCGCTCGCTCAGCCACACTATATAGCATTCTGTTCACTGTTCTGTGTCTGCTGGGAATAGTGGTACACCGCTCGCTCAGCCACACTATATAGCATTCTGTTTACTGCCACTCTGTGTACCTCGCTCAGCCACACTATATAGCATTCTGTTTACTGCCACTCTGTGTCTGCTGGGAATAGTGGTACACCGCTCGCTCAGCCACACTATATAGCATTCTGTTCACTGTTCTGTGTCTGCTTGGAATAGTGGTACACCGCTCGCTCAGCCACACTATATAGCATTCTGTTTACTGTTCTGTGTCTGCTGGGAATAGTGGTACACCGCTCGCTCAGCCACACTATATAGCATTCTGTTCACTGTTCTGTGTCTGCTGGGAATAGTGGTACACCGCTCGCTCAGCCACACTATATAGCATTCTGTTTACTGTTCTGTGTCTGCTGGGAACAGTAGTACACCGCTCGCTCAGCCAGAGTATATAGCATTGTGTTTACTGCCACTCTGTGTACACCGCTCAGCCAGACTATATACCATTGTTTACTGACACTCTGTGTACACCACTCAGCCACACTATATACCATTGTTTACTGACACTCTGTGTACACCGCTCAGCCAGACTATATACCATTGTTTACTGCCACTCTGATTCTGCTGGGAACAGTAGTACACCGCTCGCTCAGCCAGACTATATACCATTGTTTACTGACACTCTGTGTACACCGCTCAGCCAGACTATATACCATTGTTTACTGACACTCTGTGTACACCACTCAGCCACACTATATACCATTGTTTACTGACACTCTGTGTACACCGCTCAGCCAGACTATATACCATTGTTTACTGCCACTCTGATTCTGCTGGGAACAGTAGTACACCGCTCGCTCAGCCAGACTATATACCATTGTTTACTGACACTATATAGCAGACTATATAGCATTGTGTGTACACCGCTCAGCCAGACTATATACCATTGTTTACTGACACTCTGTGTACACCGCTCAGCCAGACTATATACCATTGTTTACTGCCACTCTGATTCTGCTGGGAACAGTAGTACACCGCTCGCTCAGCCAGACTATATACCATTGTTTACTGACACTCTGTGTACACCGCTCAGCCAGACTATATACCATTGTTTACTGACACTATATAGCAGACTATATAGCATTGTGTGTACACCGCTCAGCCAGACTATATACCATTGTTTACTGACACTCTGTGTACACCGCTCAGCCAGACTATATACCATTGTTTACTGCCACTCTGATTCTGCTGGGAACAGTAGTACACCGCTCGCTCAGCCAGACTATATACCATTGTTTACTGACACTCTATGTACACCGCTCAGCCAGACTATATACCATTGTTTACTGCCACTCTGATTCTGCTGGGAACAGTAGTACACCGCTCGCTCAGCCAGACTATATACCATTGTTTACTGACACTCTATGTACACCGCTCAGCCAGACTATATACCATTGTTTACTGCCACTCTGATTCTGCTGGGAACAGTAGTACACCGCTCGCTCAGCCAGACTATATAGCATTGTGTTTACTGCCACTCTGTGTACACCGCTCAGCCACACTATATAGCATTGCGTACTCTGCCAGTCAGTGTGTATATTGCTGGGATCAGTAATACTCCACTCACCGTCAACCACTATATGAGCTCAACATGAGTTCCCCAGAGACCTCCGCTGTGAGCAGCACTCCCAACAACAGCAACAGCCAACGCCCCACGCAAGCTATAACATCCACCCCAGCAGCCAGTGGTCAGCAGCAGCCCTCCCCGGAGGAGAACGTTGTGTCCATCAGTCCGTCGCCAGAGCGATTAATGAGGGCTGCCATTGAGGAGATGATGGGGCCTGATGTGGAGGAGGAGGTCTGGCTCAGGCCAGCATCCCAAGTTAATGTTGAGGACGATGAGGGGTCTGTGTCTGGGGATGTTGGGGTGGCAGAGGTGGTGGGTGGGTCAGACTCAGGAGAAGAGTTGTATGATGAGGATGATGATCGGGACCATCTGTATGTGCCTCAGAGTCCGACCCCGGAAAACATGTTGTATCGTGTGTTTAGGTACTAAAATCTGCGTTCCCTCCCAGTAGTGTTGGGCGAACAGTGTTTGCCACTGTTCGGGTTCTGCAGAACATCACCCTGTTCGGGGTGACTATATAGCAGACTATATAGCATTGTGTTTAATGCCACTCTGTGTACACGGCTCAGCCACACTATATAGCATTGTGTTTACTTCCACTCTGTGTCTGCTGGGAACAGTAGTACACCGCTCACCCGCCACTGTATAGCATTGTGCTCTGTGTCACTGCTGACAATAGTGGTACACCGCTCACCCACCACTGTATAGCATTTCTGTACTGCCACTGTACTGCTGCCAGTCAGCGTGTACTTTAAGGATAAGTGAAATGAGGAAGAAATCCGGTGAAAGAGGGAGGGGCAAGGGAAGAGGTGTTTCCCCTGACGGTTCACGTACAGGCCACAGGGGAGCACCCAAGAAAACCCACTCAATACTGCCCATGTTGTCCAGGACAACAACCCTCACAGATCCAAAAGAACAGGACCAGATAATTACTTGGATGACCTCTCAAGCGTCCAGCAGTGGGTTAAGCAGCACCAGCACATCACGCACGAGGTCCGAGTCCTCAGCCAGTTAAAGTCTGGGCTTTCTTTGAAGACTGCACTGAGGATGTTACCATGGCGATTTGCAAGGTGTGCAAGACCCGCCTGAGCAGGGGGAAAAGTATTAACAACCTCTCCACCACCAGCATGAGCCGCCACATTCTATCCAAACATCCCACTCTGTGGGCAAACGCGGCAGGACAGGGTACCACCAGCAACACTGCCTCCCTTGGGTTCACCAGACTCACCACCAGACCCGCCTCAGCAGCAGCAGTAGCCCAGCCATTGCGTGGTTCACAACATTCACAAACATCAGACGATGCTGACACTGTCACTTTCCGGACTAGTGCTCTTGAGGTCTCCCAGTGTTCATCAAACACAACAACCAACAGCCCTTCGGTGTGCAGCGCTACGGTTGAGTTGTCTGTTTCTGAGATGTTTGAGCACAAGAGGAAATTGCCAGCAAATGACCCCCGGGCCGTGGCAGTAACAGCCAGCCAGCATAGCCAAGCTTCTGGCCTGCGAAATGCTGCCATATCGAGTGGTGGAGACAAACAGCTTCAAGGGCATGATGTCAGTGGCCATCCCACGTTACGTGGTTCCCAGCCGCTACCACTTTGCGCGCTCTGCAGTGCCTGAGTTGCATGAGCACGTGGTCAGCTAAATAACCCGAAGCTTGAAGAATGCCGTTGCCTGCAAGGTTCACCTCACCACTGACACCTGGACGAGTGCGTTCGGCCAGGGTCGATACATCTCCCTTACCGCGCACTGGGTGAACCTTGTGGAGCCTGGCAGCGATTCCTCACCTGCTACGGCGCGGGTTTTGCCCACGCCGCAAACAGCTGGATAACAACAGCAGCACCTACCTCTCTGACTCCTTCTCCTCCAACGCATCTCAAAGCTGTACCTCATCCGGAAATGCTAACCCAGCACCAGCAGCAGTAGGATCGTGGAAGCAGTGCAGCACAGCTGTTGGCATGCGTCAGCAAGCGTTGCTGAAGCTGATCTGCCTTGGGGATAAGCAGCACACAGGGGAGGAAATTTGGAGGGGAATAAAGGAACAGACGGATTTGTGGCTGGCACCGCTGGACCTGAAACCGGGCATGAAGCTAGACACCTGGCACGAACTGGCAATGTACGCAATAGAGGTGCTGGCTTGCCCGGCAGCCAGCGTTATGTCGGAACGCTGTTTCAGTGCTGCCGGAGGCATCATCACAGATCGGCGTATCCGCCTCTCCACAGAAAATGCAGACCGTCTGACTCAAATTAAAATGAATCAATCCTGGATTGGAAACGACTACGCAACACTCCTGGACCCCAACCAAGTAACATGACCGATGAACATCTGGGATGGTTTAGCGTTTCCGGTCCCTGTTTATTGAACCTCTCATCTGTATTACATTTATGACTGCATGGCGGCAAAAAGCATTGCTGCTATATCCGCACGCTTTTTGTCCTCATGCAAGGCCTGGGTTGTTGTGTCTCACAAAGCGTGGCCTTCTCCTCCTGCGCCTCCTCCTGTTCCATCACGTGTGCTGCTGCTGCTGCTGGGTTACCGTTGCCGCGTGGTCCCTGTTTATTGAACCTCTTATCTTTATTACATTTATGACTACATGGCGGTACAAAGCATGCTATCCGCACGCTTTTTGTCCTCATGCAAGGCCTGGGTTGTTGTGTCTCACAAAGCGTGGCCTTCTCCTCCTGCGCCTCCTCCTGTTCCATCACGTGTGCTGCTGCTGCTGCTGCTGCTGGGTTAGCGTTGCCGCGTGGTCCCTGTTTATTGAACCTCTTATCTTTATTACATTTATGACTACATGGCGGTACAAAGCATGCTATCCGCACGCTTTTTGTCCTCATGCAAGGCCTGGGTTGTTGTGTCTCACAAAGCGTGGCCTTCTCCTCCTGCGCCTCCTCCTGTTCCATCACGTGTGCTGCTGCTGCTGCTGCTGCTGCTGGGTTACCGTTGCCGCGTGGTCCCTGTTTATTGAACCTCTTATCTTTATTACATTTATGACTACATGGCGGTACAAAGCATGCTATCCGCACGCTTTTTGTCCTCATGCAAGGCCTGGGTTGTTGTGTCTCACAAAGCGTGGCCTTCTCCTCCTGCGCCTCCTCCTGTTCCATCACGTGTGCTGCTGCTGCTGCTGGGTTACCGTTGCCGCGTGGTCACTGTTTATTGAACCTCTTATCTTTATTACATTTATGACTACATGGCGGTACAAAGCATGCTATCCGCACGCTTTTTGTCCTCATGCAAGGCCTGGGTTGTTGTGTCTCACAAAGCGTGGCCTTCTCCTCCTGCGCCTCCTCCTGTTCCATCACGTGTGCTGCTGCTGCTGCTGCTGCTGGGTTAGCGTTGCCGCGTGGTCCCTGTTTATTGAACCTCTTATCTTTATTACATTTATGACTACATGGCGGTACAAAGCATGCTATCCGCACGCTTTTTGTCCTCATGCAAGGCCTGGGTTGTTGTGTCTCACAAAGCGTGGCCTTCTCCTCCTGCGCCTCCTCCTGTTCCATCACGTGTGCTGCTGCTGGGTTAGCGTTGCCGCGTGGTCCCTGTTTATTGAACCACTTATCTTTATTACATTTATGACTGCATGGTGGTACAAAGCATGCTATCCGCACGCTTCTTGTCCTCATGCAAGGCCTGGGTTGTTGTGTCTCAAAGCGTGGCCTTCTCCTCCTGCGCCACCCTCCTCCTGTTCCATCACGTGTGCTGCTGCTGGGTTAGCATTACCGGTCCCTTTTCCTGGAACCTCTTATATGTATTACATTTATGACTGCATGCCGACAAAAAGCATGTTACCTGTGCAAAGAAAACAGACATTTCCCGCATTTAAAAGACAGTTTTCCCTTTGAAACTTTAAAATCGATTTTCTCAAAAACTATAAGCTCTTTTTGCTAAATTTTTTTTTCCTCTTGTACCCACTCCCAAGGTGCACATACCCTGTAAATTTGGGGTATGTAGCATATAAGGAGGCTTTACAAAGCACAAAAGTTCGGGTCCCCATTGACTTCCATTATGTTCGGAGTTCGGGTCGAACACCCGAACATCGCGGCCATGTTCGGCCTGTTCGGCCCGAACCCGAACATCTAGATGTTCGCCCAACACTACCCTCCAGGTGTTAGACCCCTTGAAACATCTTTTCCATCACTTTTGTGGCCAGCATAATTTTTTTTTTTTTCAAAGTTCGCATTCCAATTGAAGTCTATTGCGGTTCGCGAACTTTAACGCGAACCGAACCTTCCGTGGAAGTTCGCGAACCCGGTTTGCGAACCTAAAATCGGAGGTTCGGCCCAACTCTAACTGTGATTTAGAGGGTCAAAGTTTAGCCCAATGATGTAGTATAGGAGGCGGGTCGAACTCGCATAAAGTTTGCGTTTTGACGCGAACGCGAACCCGCTTTGTTCACGTTCGAACCGTTCGGCCATCTCTACATGTGTGTAGGTGAGGTGGGGATATTGACCCATGGTTTGCCTCTATATACCTTTAGCTGCTATGTCTATTGCTACGCCCCTATTCTTCTTCACCCTGAAGGTGAATGCCTGCAAACACCATTTGTTTTAGGAAGGCAAAGTTGTTCTTGGCATATCTTTTACAGTAGGGAGGATTTCCTATTCTTTTATGTGATATACCATAATCCTAGCAGTTCCTTTAAAGCTCTTTAAAAAGAAAAATCTAGGTAAAAACACATTTTGTTAGCATTACTTTCCTACGCCGATCAGTGTTATTCATACTTCAAAATATTGCACATGAGCTGCCAGTTGCTGCTGATGAGCTGCCAGTTGCTGCTGATTCTCACAACAGGGAAGATCCTTATTTTATAAATTCTTCTGTGGAATTGCTAGCAATAAAATTGTTGCTATGGTTTCATTGGCAGCAGGAGAAGTTGTATTGCTTTTGTTTATCCTCCGTCATAAGCCCAGTGAAGCACAGGCATGTTACCTGACACTGCGCCAACTGCATAATGCGTCTTGTCAAATATTACATTCAGGGATTCCCTTATGACATCACAGGTGCTTAAACTTTACTCCAGTTTCAGGTAATTGGAACAGTTCCTATTCTCTTGCACAGTGGAACAGGGCAAGCAGGTTTCGTGGAAGTCACCAGCGTTGTTAACCTATTTTGTTTGTCAAACAATGCTAAGTAGCACTGACTGTTAACCTGAACTTGTGGCTACAAGTGGCTTGTGGCTTTGATCATTTACAATGGGCTGAGAACAATGAGAAGCATTATAAGAATAGCTTAATAAAAAGAAATATAGACAATAAGGAATAAAAGACTTTGAATTAAAAGCAGCCTGTACCAGCTAAGACTGCCACAAAGAGGTCTAACTACCGTTGAATGGACCGCAGTGTACAAAGATGGCAATCACTAAGGCCAGGGGCATACTTATTTGAACCGCATGCGCTTTAGAAAACACATGCAAAAAACGCAAAAATGGTCTAGGTCAGTGATTTGCAAACTTGGCTCTCCAGCTGTTAAGGAACTACAAGTCCCATAATGCATTTGCCTTTATCAATCATAACTGTGGCTATCAGACTCCCGCAATGCATTGTGGGGCTTGTAGTTCCTTAACTACTTCACAACTGAGGGGTTTTACCCCTTGAGCACCAGAGCAATTTTCACCTTTCAACGTTCCTTCCATTCATTCATCTATAACTTCATCATTACTTATCGCAATGAAATGAACTATATCTTGTTTTTTCGCCACCAATTAGGCTTTCTTTAGGTGGGACATTATGCCTAGAACTATTTTATTCTAAATGTGTTTTAATGGGGAAGTAGGAAAAAATTTGGAAAAAAATAAACATTTGTCCCGGTTATTACACCGTTTAAATTATGTCCCTATCACAATGATTGGCACCAATATTTTATTTGGAAATAAAGGTGCATTTTTTTCAGTTTTGCGTCCATCCCTAATTACAAGCCCATAGTTTATAAAGTAAGTGTTATACCCTCTTGACATAAATATTTAAAGAGTTCAGTCCCTAAGGTAACTATTTATGTATTTTTGTATTGTAATTTTTCTTCTTTTTATTGTGAGTGTGGGAGTTAATGAGTTAATTTATAATATAAAAACGATGTATTTATATATGAAAAATGCTTTTGGATGTAGTTTTACTATTTGGCCACAAGATGACCTCAGTAATTTTTTGTGAATGCGTGTTGTAAGCATAGAAAGTACGCTTACAGGAAGTGTAATGTGGCTGGGAAACTTTTTTTTTCACAATGATCCAGCAACTTCTCGCGGATGCTTGCCGATCATTGCTGCGGGGAGTTAGATCAACCAACGGGAACAGTTTTCCCATTCATTGATCTCCAGGCGAGTGGCCGGCGGTGTGCACGAATGCGGGAGCGCGCGCACAAGCGAGCGGGAGCACGGTCAGCGTCGGTAGCGCCGGGGGTGCGTATATCTACGCCCCTGGTGGGGAAATTATGTTAAAAGGGGCGTTGATATACGCTACCTTGGTGGTGAAGTGTTTAACAGCTGGAGAGCCAAGTTTGCAGATCACTGGTCTATGTGTTCTGCAAGCATTGCTTTCCTATGGTGAATAAATACATATACACTACGCATGCATTTTTGATGCGTTTTTGTCCAAGTAAGGTAAAAACAAATTTGAAAATTATATATTTTTTTACTTTTTAAATATGAATATTGATTAAACTACAAATGGAAACACATAAAAAGGCATAAAAACGCACATGAAGAAACAAAACGTAAGAAAAAATGCACAAAAAACGATCACGGCAGAAAGCTGATTTTTTTCTGCATGGACAAGTGTGACCCTAGCCCAAGGCTTGGTTCACACATAAATCTGTACATTTCTGGGCCAGTCCAGTCCTGTCCTGACCTGTCAGTTTTGCATCAGTTTTCTATCAGTTTTAACTGACTGGACCGGAAATGTAAATCTTTATGTGTGAACACACCCCATAGAAAATTGATACAAAACTAACAGGGCAGGACTGGACCTGAAATGTACACCCTTTATGTGTGAACACAGCCATAGAAACACATACAAAACTGATGCCAACTGTCAAAAACTGACAGGACTGGACACCTTTTTATGTGTGAACCAATCACAAAAATAGTGTTATGTATGCAGAAATAACCCTATAGTTCACATCCACATGCTTATAAAAGTGGCACCTTAAGGGACCACTGTTGCGAAAAACTGTGAAATGTAAAATACTGTACATGTTAACACATAGCTATAAGAGATACATTTTCTCCCAGATTTAGATGTACTATAAATGTAGTTTGTGGGGGCTGTAACAGGTACAGAAAAGGAAAGAGAAAAAAAACGCAGGGGTACCAGGAGCCCTTCTGGTGTATTATCTTCAGGTAAAAAGGTTTAAAAGTAAGAATAGTAATTATACTCACAAGTGTGGGCTGCCACAAAAGCAACCACTCTGTATCGCATGTAGGGAAGTCCCGTCCCCAGACTCCTCACTCTGTCTCTTAGAGGATTGGTCGCTGCTTCTTAGGAAAAAGGCTTCACTCCTGGACAGTCGTGAAGGACCCCACTAGTGGGGTGATACAAAGTTGTATTTCGAAAAAGATAGGAGGTGCCCTTATGGTGTATTCGATGTTCCCTTATATATACGGAGGCTTCACTTGATAAAAAGTTAGTTTTTTTTATTGACATAAAGCACTTTAGACAACGTGTTTCACGGTACAAACCGCTTCCTCAGGTACGGTTAGTGTGCTTGGACATATACCCAGTGCCAGAGCACTTTTTTTAGGGGCCCTCTGGCACTGGGGTATATGTCCAACCACACTAACCTGACCTGAGGAAGCAGTTTGTACCGTGAAACGCGTTGTCTAAAGTGCTTTATGTCAATAAAACAACCTAACTTTTTATCAAGTGAAGCCTCCGTATATATAAGGGAACATCGAATACACCATAAGGGCGCCTCCTATCTTTTTCGAAATACAACTTTATAAATGTAGTTTCTCCTATTTGGCTTTAACTTACAGTAGGCAGTAGAAATCTGACAGATCTGGTTTTGGACTAGTCTATCTCCTCATGGGGGATTATCAGTGATATCCTTTATTGTTTACAAGAGCACTCCCTGGAAAGGCTCTATCCAAAGATGTCTGCTGGCCTCCTTAGTTTTTTGCACACTATTTATGCAGTTGGACTGAGCAACTGACATTCAGCAAGTACTTTTTTGAAAATAAAGAAATGCCTGAGAATCACCCATGAGGAGGCAGACTATTTCAAAACCTTTCAGATTTCCACTGCCTACTGTAGATGACAGAGGAGAAAAGAAATGTGTAATGCATTTTACTCTGGGACAAACATGCTTTGTGTACCATATTTTTTGGACAATAAGACGCACCTTTTAGGAAGAAAAAGTTACTGCACCTTAACCACTTGAGGACCGCAGTGTTAAAGCCCCCTAAAGACCAGACCATTTTTCTGTAAATAGGCCACTGCAGCTTTAAGGCCTCGCTGCAGGGCCGCACAACTCAGCACTCCAATTCCCCCCCCCCCCCCCTTTTCTCCCCACCAACAGAGCTCCCTGTTGGTAGGGTCTGATCGCTCCACAAAGTTTATTTATTTATTTTAAAACTGTTTAAATATTTATTTTATTAATAAATTCAACTATTTTTTAAACATTTTTTTTTACAAAGTGTCCCTCTTTCTTATCTCCAAATGTTTGGGAGGTATGCTACTGTAATGCATTTACTGTTTTTTAAAAAATGCAGCAAAGTGGATTGTAGAAAGTACCAGCCAGGTCTGAATTAGTGTTGGGCGAACAGTGTTCACCACTGTTCGGGTTCTGCAGAACATCACCCTGTTCGGGTGATGTTCGAGTTCGGCCGAACACCTGGTGGTGTTCGGCCAAACTGTTCGGGTTCGCCCGAACTGCTGAATGCCCGGCCGAACAGGGCCCCTGTTCGGCCGAACAGGGCACTGTTCGGCCGAATACGGCCCCCCTATGGGGTCGCAGGCATAAGGGGGGAGCATGCCCCGATCGCAGGGGGGGGGGGGGGTCGGAAATTCCCCCCACCCCCTCCGCTAGCGCTCCCCCCTCTGCCCGCTTCCCCATACAAAAGTTTGACGAAAGTAAAATAGTACCGGTGGTGGTGGCTGGCTGCTGCAGTGACTGGCTGGCACTATGAAGTCACTGAGGAGGAGGAGTCGGAGTAGGACGCGTTGAGGGAGGCCGGGCAGTGGGCGGTTCAGCGGTAGTACCCTTGTGGTACTTCCGCCCTTTCTCTGACCTCACGTCCTCTGCGTGATGACGCATACGAGGGTACGCGTGACGCGTACCCTCGTATGCAGAGGACGTGAGGTCAGAGAAAGGGTGGAAGTACCACAAGGGTACTACCGCTGAACCGCCCGCTGCCCGGCCTCCCTCAACGCGTCCTACTCCGACTCCTCCTCCTCAGTCACTTCATAGTGCCAGCCAGCCACTGCAGCAGCCAGCCACCACCACCGGTACTATTTTACTTTCGTCAAACTTTTGTATGGGGAAGCGGGCAGAGGGGGGAGCGCTAGCGGAGGGGGTGGGGGGAATTTCCGACCCCCCCCCCTGCGATCGGGGCATGCTCCCCCCTTATGCCTGCGACCCCATAGGGCCCCCAAAAGCGGGATGTTCGGGGAGTTCGGGGTTCGGCCCGAACATGCCGAACATAGCGGCCATGTTCGGCGAACGTTCCCGAACCCGAACATCCAGGTGTTCGCCCAACACTAGTCTGAATCATACAATGACATTTCATCTAATCATCTTTTTCTTCTGAATTCTTTGTGATATGCAGAGGTGTGGCCAGATTGTGTCAGGGGTGTGTCTTAAAGCGTCCCTCTTTCTTATCTAAAAAAATGTTGGGAGGTATGATGTAATGCATTCACTGTTTTTTAAATGCAGCCAAGTTAAAGTGGATCCAATATAAACTTTTACTCATTGCATAATTGTGTTCCTTTCATATAGTTTATAGGGCATTCTTCAAGCCAAATACTTTTTTTTGTTTTGTTTTAATACTCTGATTCCCTATAAACTAAACAAGCCTCGCCCACAGCTCCTTTTGTGCCTTGGCACTGTAGCAAGGGCTTATGGGAGATCAGTCTGGGCAGGAGGAGGAGGAGGTTACTAGCCGTTGATTTCAGAGGCAGATGGGAGGAGGGAGCAGGAGAAGGGACTGAAATTACACAAAGGCAAGCTGATATCATCTCCAGCCCTCAGCCTTTGACAATGTGACAAACAGAACATGGCTGCCCTCATTGTATCACAGGAATAAATAATCATAAACTTTTGAAGCTGTTTGCAGCAAGATTTGCTGTGTAAACTATCTAAACTTTAGATAAGATATATAGACAAGTTACTTGTTATAGTTAGTTTTTCATCTTGGATCCGCTTTAATATCTTGCTACTACATAGAAAATCAAGAGTGCTTGAAAGGCTCTGAATTCCATTGCCTTTAGTCCTGATAATGATTTTACCTGCAGGTCTCCAGAGATGTCCTGACAAGGCACGGTCATGGAATAATTATTACATAAGCACATAATCATTGGTTACATATTTTCGTAAAAGCCTGTTGTATTGTTTATGTACGTATTGCATACATGAGCCTGAGTTATTCAGCAGAGCAGTACAATGAGCCATGATGATGTGTAAGGTGCACAAATCTACGGCAGCCAGTCGCATTCAGCCGTACTGCAGTCAGATCAGCATTTCGCACCCAGTCATAGCACTTGGATTTTAGCTAAATAAACTCAAATGTGACATATTCCGAAGACTGTAAAACAGTTTAAAAAATAAAAGGTATGGAATTTTGGAAAAGGTTGTTCATCTAGTAGCAATACGACCCTCTGAGCATAGACTACTCTGCGTTCACATAACCGATCGGTCAGTAAGTAGAAACACACACATGCTGTAAGCCTTGGTCATTAATCATCTGTTTGTTGTGCAGATGCACATGTATATTGTCTCAATGCTGTCACCTAGTGGATGAATTCAGTCTTACAATATACACAATCGGGAAGAAAATTCTGTATTAAAAGGAAACAAGAAGAAATAAGAGGAATATGGCAGGTGCCATGCTTGTTCTGCCACATAAAAAAAAAAAGTGTGGCTGTCATGGTGATCATTTGGCTTCATTAAAGCAAACCTGAACTGAAAATTAAAAGTCAAAATAAACATACACACACCATACTTGCCTACCATGTAGTCTACTCATCAATATCTTACTCCTCTCTGCGTCCTGTTTATCCACTGTGATCGATGGATTTCTCTGTCCTCTATTTTGAAAATGGCCATTACCCCATAACAGCTTCCGGGTCACTGTTAAACTGTAATATCGCCCACTTGAGCCATAGGGAAACATGGATATTACCTTGCTCATCAGTTGTGCTTTCAGTTATAACTGTCAGCAACTGATATATAACTGACAGCAACTGAATATATTTCAGTTCTGACAAAATCTTGTCAGAACTGGAAGTGGTCATTGTTAGAAGAAAATGGTGAGCTTCTGAAAGAAACTGATGGCAAGGTAAGTATGTAGTTTTCATTTGCGGGTACATTAGGTGTTTATTTTAAATAATTTTTCTCAGTTTAGGTTCACTTTAAGTTGTAGAGTCACACACCTGAAACCAGCACACAGGTAGTGAATCCAGCGCTCCTGATCTGTACTCATCTGGGTCACTAATAGAGAACATATTAGAAAAATGTGTAGGGGAAGTGGGACTTAGTGTAGTCACTTCAAGTAAATTGAATGTAAAATTGTGTATTCATATACACATATACTGGTTGTCAATAATATCTGGCAACCACAGTCTGCTTAAAGATAATCTGTACTGTAAAATTATTACAATAAAAAGCATACCATTCTATTTATTATGTTCTCCTGGGCCCCTCTGTGCTGTTTCTGCCTTTCCCTGCTGCAATCCTGGCTTGTAATTGCAATTTTTATGCAGTGTTTGCAAACAAAAGACATAGCAAGGGATAGGCTGAGAGTAGCTCAGTGTGTAAGTCATACAGATTGTGCAGGGGGCCTGGAGAGAGTTTGTTTTATCCAATCACAAGCAGAGCTGCACATTCCAGCCTGAGTGCGACTTTGAAATAAAAGTCCAAGGTCGGCTAGCACACCAATATTTTTTCAAGGATATTTATTCCTTATTGTACAGTATGTGTCAACACCAGGGCCGGGCCGAGGCATAGGCTGGAGAGGCTCCAGCCTCGGGGCGCAGTGTAGGAGGGGGCGCACAATTCATTCAGCTGTCATTCCTAATTGTGTTTGAAGCACAAATAAATAAGAAAAGGGGATACATAGCAGTGACTGCAAGCCAGATAACTAGATATTAAGGTGTTAGGGAGGTTGTGGGCCCTGTGGCCCTCTTAGTGTAATAGCAATCAGTGTGTGATGGCTGGGGTGGGAGGGATGGAGGGGCGCACTTTGGTGTCTCAGCCTTGGGTGCTGGAGGACCTTGTCCCGAAGTGTAGACATACTGTACGTCTGTCTGTACTTCATTTGATGAAGGGGACCCTCCGCGGCCCCGAAACAATTGTCATGTTGTGTTGACACATATTGTACAATAAGGAGTAAATATCCTTGAAAGCTAATATTGGTGTGCTAGCCGACTTTGGACTTTTATGTTGAATCGATGTGGCTTTTGCATCTAGACTACGCACCCAACTTCTAACGGCAAGGTGTGCCTCTCCCAAACCTGGTATTACATTGAGTGAGATTTTGACCCCCCATTTTTCTGAGTTTAAAAAACATTTTTCCTTTACATTTTGGTGAAAATAGCATGTGTGGGAGCTTTGCTATTAACCATTAATGTCAGCACAAAATTACACAAAATTATGAGTGGATTACACAAAATTAATTGTATGTCCAAATTGTAATTCTGTATGGCCGTAATTGCAAAATAAATGAGCAAAATTTTGCGTAATCGTTATTACCAGAGTATGACCATCTCTATACAGAAGAGACTTCTGATGGACTCTGACAACGATCCAGACATTCACCCTGCGATCAACAACCTCATCACCCCAGGGACTCTGCTTACCCAGAAATATGGATCTATACCCACTTTACCTGGAGACTTCACACTAGGTAACTCATACCAAAGCCAATGGAAACATGTGCAACACCTAGCAAATCGATGGGAGAAGGAATACTTCACTCTTTTTCATTCTCTCAGGAAAATTCAGCAACCTACTCCAAACCTTTGTATTGGCTCAACAAACCCGAAGCAGAGCAGAATCATCCACAAGGCAACCTAGGCAGGTGTCTCTGGCCTCGAGGGTGTCAAGGAGCCTAACTTCCACTTTCTGACCTCTCTTCCCCCTCAGAATTTCAAAAGGACCATGAGGATGAGCCAAAGCTTTTACCTTGCCTAGGGCCCCATTTCTTCTTAATCCATCTTTGGCCCAAATGATTAATTGGTGTATGGGTCTTATCACAAACAGCTTTCCAAGCAATGGTGGAAAGGTTGGCAAGCTGGAAGTGCGAATCACAAGACTAGAAATTGCAATGCCTGGTAGAAACCATGCACTTTCCCATCAGATAGATGGGTCGAATCGATTATGGTCTTATCTGATTTCCAATAGTTTTTTCTGATCAATTTTGTAAAGAAGTGATTGGAAACTCGATCAGAAAAACGATCGGAAATCAGATCGGATCTGATGGAAATAATCTATCTGACCCATCTATCTGAAATTGCATGGTGTGTACCAGGCAAAAAGACCTTTATCATACCCATCACCAAACTTTTATATCTACCCTTTGTGGAATTAATCTTGTGAAGACGTCAAGAACATTACAGGATTATTTCACCATCACCAATTACAGTTCAATGTTTGCATTATATGTTATTTCTCTGTTTTTGTTTCAGGTTCTACGGATACAACAAACTACCATTTGCATAACATCCGTTATTTTTTAATATTGGGACATTACAATGTCAGATGGGGAGTGTTCTGCATCAGGTGAGGTGATATTGTATTGCCATAATGACCCATATGGAATTAACTTCTTTCTCCTAGGTGATACGTCAATAAAATGCCCTTTAAACCCCTAGCAATTAAGAAAATACATAAAATAATTTTGATAGTACCTTTTCACCCACTTTTTGGTAGTTTTTTGAAGTGCTGAAAAGTTATTTTAAAGAGAAGATGAAAACTGATCTCCTACGAGAAAACTCTGCAGAAAACGAGATTTGCATTCAAATGCCTTTTATGCCACCAGCCAGCAAGAAAATGCTCAGAATAATTTTGACAGTATTTTTTTTTTTGCCTACTTTTTGGAACTTTTTCAGTTGCAGAGTGCTCAGAAGTTATTTTAAACAGCAGGTGACAAATTATCTTGTGGGGGAAAACTTACGAGAAAAAGTGTCAAATAAGGACCAACATCTGTTAACTACCATATGTAAAGCATAAGAAAATAGGTAAATGAGCTGATAACACATGACCAAGGACAAAAACAGCACCTGTTATCTGCTCATTATTTTATGCATTTAAAAAACACAGTCCATCTTGGGCTTGTTCAGACCCAATACATTTCAGCATTCACGTTAAAGCAATGCTACATTTTTACAAATAGCTCATGCATTTTAAAAACATTCAACTGCACAGATCAAGTCGGAAAACACGTACTTGAATGTAATGTTACTTATGAAGTGATGCACTGAATGCCAGTATAATCTATGTATGCTGGATTTTACCAGCGGTTTGTGAATTAGGCCCATAGTGTATATGAAGTCTAAAACCTTTAACCATTTCTAATAATTATTTAAAAATGTTTTACATGTTAAGACAGAAACAGGGGTGCTGATAAAGTTTTTTGTGGCCCCAAGTGGCACATAATCAGAGGCCCCTACTCCTGTAATAATAGGTAGCCCAAGCCCCCCCCCCCCCCCCCCCCCCCAAAAAAAAGGGAGAGCAGCACACAGTAACCGTGTGACACACTTCAAATGCAGGAAGTGAGCAATGACCTCACTTCCGCATCTAAAGTGTACTCCATGGTTACTGTGCCGCCCTCCCCTCTGTTCACATTGCAGCTGATCTGAGGTCGTGTGTGTGAGTGACAGGGAGGCAATGGTGGCTATGCAAGTCAAAGACAGGGCAACTCTGGCAGCATGGGAGGCCCCTGCTGTGGGTGAGGCCCCAAGTGGACGCTTGGATTACCAAAGCCAAGCAGAACCCCTGGACAGATAGAGCCCACCAGGATTTACTGTACACGGTTTTATTGCGACATCAACAAACTAATTTTAGCAACGGCATCATCATGTCATAGGAACCAGCATACTGAATCTTTGGAGATAACATCATTGAATTTATCATCCAATCACTGGGCTATAGACTCCAAACAACCTGTTAAGAAAATATTAGCTGCGCCGATTCATGAGCTTTAGTTCTGTGAAAGAGGAAGGTTTTTTTTTTTTTCGTTTTTTTTCTTTCCAAAAATTCTTCTGTGTTTTGAAATAATAAATTCATTCATTGGAAGCCTGTGAACTGCTAGTGTGTGCATCATCAGATTTCATCACTTCTTTCCATTTCGTACATTGATACGCTTGGAAGTGAACCTAGAAATAGCTCTTCTTAATCAGGAAGGTTATTGAACGTGAACGTTCTGCGCCAGTAATGAAGCCTTCAGAATATGATTTATTCCTTACATAATTTGTTTAATATATTTTCCTTACAAGATGAAATTGTACTCAGTGTCTTCCTTAAATGAAAACATTAAAGCTGACTTGCTGACCACAGATGGTCCAAAGCCATTTCTCTAACACCTAGATGATATTTCGTGTTTCACAAAACATAAAGAGGATACGGACAAACTCAACACAAAACTTTGCCAGATTTGAATCGTTGGAAGTAGATTAGGAACAGATCGTTCAGAAATTTTGGAGGAGAGATGAATGGATGGATGGATTTGCCAGACAGAAACCAGTTATGGTCAATTGAGCTTCTGAAAATAAAAGGTTAATTTGCCGATCCTCAGATGGATGAGGAAAAAGATGACAATTTGTTTCTTTTAGGCTAAGTTCACAATGGGACGCTATAGTCACACATTATACAGATTTATAAAGCAGAATAGAGCACTGCAATGAAAAATCTATGTGCTGTTTACAGTGCGCATGTTGCGTTGAGGTGTAACGTGCTGCGTTAGGCTAAAGTAGTGCATGTACTGCGCTAAAACTATCTCTTGCAGACGTCACAATGTTTGTAATGCCTATAGCAGGTGCCAAATTAAAAAGATGATCATAATTCATTCATTATTTCCGTGGTTTAAAGAACCTATGGAAGAAAACAATAAATAGAAATAGAATAAAAAAAGTGTGTTTTTTATCTGCCCAGCATATGCGTCGTTATGCTTTAATGACGCCATACTGCATAACGCAATGCGATTTAATGCGTGTTAGCGCTATATGTCATGTGCCACTTTGCATTGCATTATGATTTTGCGTTGCGCTGTTAATGTACCACCACAGCGTAAGACCTCACTGTGAACCTAGCCTAAAAAAAAAAAAAAAAAAAAAACAGGAGACCTACCTCTTGGGACATTCAGAAAATTGTAATTTGTGTATAACCTTTTATCTACAAGAACCGGGTTTTATAGCAGGAAAACTCATCCTTACAAAGTCGATTTTCATAATTTTGCCAAATTGTGGCCTTGAAACCACCATCTGAGGTATCCGTCCTTCTCAAAATTCTCAAAACAATGTAATATTTAATTTTTTTGTATTTTATATTTTTGGGCAGTGGGCACCTCTCGCTCTCCATATTGGCAAGGTTTATTAAGTAATTTATATGATAGTAACACACACATATATATATATATATATATAGGGTGTATATGTATAGTGTATATATATATATATATATATATATATATATATATATATATATATATATCTCATAAAAATGTAGCATACCTGTGTGTTACAGCACGGTGTACGTAGTGGTTAGCGCACTTGCCTTGTAACGCTGGATCCCCGGTTCGAATCCCAGCCAGGTCAACATCCGCAAGGAGTTTGTATGTTCTCCCCCCGTGTCTGCGTGGGTTTCCTCTGGGCACTCTGGTTTCCTCCCCATCCCAAAAACATACAGATAAGTTAACTGTCTTCCCCCTAAAATTGGCCCTAGACTACACAATGCATACACATTACACGATACATACATAGACATATGACTATGGGTAGGGATTAGATTTTGAGCCCCTCTAAAGGAAAGTGACGACAAGACAATATACTATGAACAGCGCTGCGTAAGATGTCGCTGTGCTATATAAGTACTAAATAATAATAATATTTGGCAGTTAACAATGACAGATTCCTCCCATCTTTTCACAACACTGATGAAAACATTTCTCCTCATTTCCTCCACTTCTCTACGTCACATGAGGATATATGTGACAGGGTCTGCTTAGTTGAGGGAGGATTTCATACATAATATGTACATAACATAAAATGATGTTGAAAACAATACATTGAATTTAGGTATTGATTCCCCCCAATCTTGCCCGGAGGACACCTCCCAGCAGCAGCCATTTAGTCATCCGGCACCCGAAGAAAATCTTTCTGCACCAGACAGTGAAGCATACCCAGGTGACAACCTGCTGTCCAGTTGGACAGCAGTGTCACCTGATGCATAATTGGATGCCAGTGAATTACTGCTCACTGGCTGCTACAGTATGTGAATGGGTGGTGCCAGCACTGCTATTCTATATCCGGGCCACCGATATTTAAAGGTGTCGTGGGCCGCAGGGGCGTAGCAATAAGTGGTGTAGAGGTAGCCACCGCATCAGGGCCCTTGGGCTAGAGGGGGCCCTCCCTCAACTACAGTATTAGCTCTCTATTGGTCCTGTGCTCATAATAATCACTTTTATAGACACTTTGAATAGTAGTGATCACTAACAAACTGTTCCCCATTCCCTTCTTGCACCTCTGACACCGTAGGTTTTGATGCGCCGTATCAATTGTTATGTATAGAGTGTTTGGGGGGGGGGCATTGTAAAACTTGCATCGGGGCCCTCAGCTCGTTAGATACGCCACTGGTGGGCCGCATCTATAAGTTATACATTTTGTGTTTGGGGGCCAGTGAAAAAGTTTTAGGGGGCCGCGTTCGGCCCGCGGGCCTTAGTTTGAGGACCACTGCACTAGAGAATGACAGCAATGATAAGTTACTTTGGAGGTGTGGCTTCTGTGGGTAAAGGGGGCCATATTCTCACTGCCCCGCCATGAGGACCTTGCCACTGTATTTGTTATATCACTAAAGTGTGCATGGCCTCCAGCAGAAGAAATTAGGAAATTGTGTGGTGAAGAAATTAGTGAAAAAAAAGCATGTAAAAAAAAAAACAACTTACTAAATGCATTTGTAATTTAAAACCACCTGTCTGTCATGCTCTGATATTACCTAGGTCTGGGTTTCAAACTGCTGCCACGTTCTCAATTTTTACTAAATCCAGGCCAAGCCTCTTGTCACTAGAGATGTCGCAAACCCCCGATTTTCGGTTCGCGAACCCCGTTCGCGAACTTCCGCGGAAGGTTCGGTTTGCGTAAAAGTTCACAAACCGCAATAGACTTCAATGGGGAGGCGAACTTTAAAAAATAGAAAAAAATATGCTGGCCAGAAAAGTGATGGAAAACATGTTTCAAGGGGTCTAACACCTGGATCCCCAGGTGGCGGAGTTGGATAGACACCAAAAGTCCCGGGGAAAAATCTGGATTTGACGCAAGGCAGCGTTTTAAGGGCAGAAATCACATTGAATGCTAAATTGCAGGCCTAAAGTGCTTTTAAACATCTTGCATGTGTATACATCAATCAGGGAGTGTAATTAGTGTACTGCTTCACACTGACATACCAAACTCACTGTGTAACGCACCGCAAACAGCTGTTTGCGTAGTGACGGCCGTGCTGGACTGGTGTGCAACATGGCCAGAGTGCAGGCCTAGGCAGTTTTACAGCCCATATAGTCGCCGGGCTGTGTTAGCTCAATGATAGAACTGTGACTGTCCAGCTGATCAAATTTGGTCTGTCCACAATGAAGCAACGACCTTATCTTCTTGTATGTAGGTAGGCATAGATAGGAGTCCCAGTATAGGTAGGTAGGCATAGGTAGGAGTCCCAGTATAGGTAGGTAGGTAGGCATAGGTAGGAATCCCAGTATAGGTCGGTAGGCATAGGTAGATGCCTTAGTAGTTAGCTAGGCATAGGTAGGAGACCCAGTATAGGTAGGTAGGCATAGGTAGGTGCCTCAGTAGTTAGCTAGGCATAGGTAGGAGACCCAGTATAGGTAGGTAGGCATAGGTAGGAGTCCCAGTATAGGTAGGTAGGCATAGGTAGGAGTCCCAGTATAGGTAGGTAGGCATAGGTAGGAGTCCCAGTATAGGTCGGTAGGCATAGGTAGGTGCCTCAGTAGTTAGCTAGGCATAGGTGGGAGACCCAGTATAGGTAGGTAGGCATAAGTAGGTGCCTCAGTAGTTAGCTAGGCATAGGTTGGAGACCTAGTATAGGTAGGTAGGCATAGGTAGGTGTCCCAGTACTTAGCTTGGTATAGGTAGGAGACCCAGTATAGGTAGGTAGGCACAGGTAGGAGTCCCAGTATAGGTAGGTAGGTGTCCCAGTACTTAGTTTGGCATAGGTAGGAGACCCAGTATAGGTAGGTAGGCATAGGTAGGAGACCCAATATAGGTAGGTAGGTAGGCATAGGTAGGTGTCCCAGTAGTTAGCTAGGCATAGGTAGGAGTCCCAGTATAGGTAGGTAGGCATAGGTAGGTGCCTCAGTAGTTAGCTAGGCATAGGTAGGAGACCGAGTATAGGTAGGTAGGCATAGGTAGGTGTCCCAGTAGTTAGCTAGGCATAGGTAGGAGTCCCAGTATAGGTAGGTAGGCATAGGTAGGTCCCCTAGTATAGGTAGGTAGGTAGGTGTCCCCGTATAGGTAAGTAGGTGTCCCAGTAGTTAGGTAGGCATAGGTAGGTGTCCCAGTATAGATAGTTAGGCAGGGCCTGGCTGGCACAGTAATAACAATTACCAAGGTCCAGCTGCAACAGATAGGGCTGTATAATGTCAGTGTCAGTGAGCAACACACACAAAAAAACCACATCAGGAGAACATTAGCTCTCAAAAGAGCTGTTGAGGGGTGCTATTTTAGCAATAGCAATCAGCCAGGAGCAAGCCAAGAGCCTAACTAATCTTTCCCTAGGAGAAAAAATCTGCAGCAGCTCTCCCTAGTCTGTCTATTTGCAGCAGGCACACGAGTGAGTGTCATGGCCAGCGAGCCTGCCTTATATAAGGGGGGGTGGGGCTCCAGGGCTTAGAGTAGCCTGAATGGCTACAATGTGCCTGCTCACTGTGATGTCATGTGCATTATGGGGCGAATCGAACTTCCGCAAAAGTTCGCCTGGTGCAGGCGAACGCGAACCCCCAAAGTTCGCCTGGAACTGTTCGCCGGCGAACCGTTGGCTACATCTCTTCTTGTCACCAAGCCTCTTGTCACCAGGCAGCAGTCTGTTAATATCAAGCATGATTCCCCATTAAATGCTGCGTTAGCCTTAACCACTCTTATTTTTACACAAGAGTCCTGATGCAATACATTTTTTCTTCTGAGTTTTTTCACAAAAGAAGTATTTTGATTCTTATGAATAAAATAGCCTTACGGCTAGCAAGCAACAATAGTGTTCAAAACAAAATGTCCCAAATTAACTTGCACTTGATTATACAATGTATATGTCCTTTTTACTTGCTAGCTCTAAATATATTTTGTAGGTAAGATGAGAAATCATTTCCAGAAAGAAAACTCAGGACAAAAGTTTATGGATTCAGGGCCAAGGTAGCTCAGGCGGGAGCAGTGAAAAATGGCGCCAGGCACCGGCGCTATAAAAATGGCGCCTCATTGAAAACCATTATTAAACGATATTTATCATTTTATAAAGTTAAAAAATGGCGCCGACCGTCAAAACGATATCTATTGTTTTTAAACCTGCTTTTTTTGTCCTGCCTGAACGATATTTATCGTTTTAAGCCCTGCTTTGCTGCCATTTAGAAAATGTCTGCCTGCCGACTTTAAAGCGGAATATAACCCTGCATTTCAACTTTGCTCTAAAACATTATTTGCAGTATATTATATGCAACCAGCATTTTTTTTTTTTACTAGACCAGCATTGGAAGGGTTACACAGAGCTTTAAAGTTCCTGGAGATTTCTGCAGAGGCATCCGAAGCTGACATAGATACATTTTGTTTACATAAATGTATCTAAGTGTTGAATGTGACTCACTCTCTCTGACTGAGAAGGAGTTGGAGGACAGACAAAGAGTGTGTAACATTTCTCAATAGATACATTTAACTAAATAGAATGTAACAATCTGAACTTCTGCATATCTCTCCACGGAACTTTAAACCTCTGTGTTTAACCCTTCCAATGCTGGTCTAGTAAAAAAAATTGCTGGTTGCATATAATATGCTGTAAATAATGTTTTAGAGCAAAGTTGAAATGCAGGGTTATATTCCGCTTTAACGTTTAATAGCACAGCCCCCTTAAAAGATAGAAAAAAAAAATTGCAGGGAATGTCAAGAAGAACAGTGGGAACAAGAGGAAACATTTTTTTTTCAAAAAGACCTTATATTTTTTGAGAAAATAGATTTTAAACTTCAAAAAAAAAAACCGATACATTTAAATGCCGCTGGTCAGTGTGTGGGAAATATTTCCCAGCAGTTAATGCCCCTTACATCCTAGCAACACCAAATTTGCAGGATATGTTAAAAAGATAGTGGGAAACAATATTTAAAAAAAATATATTTTTGGGGAATGTTCTGAGTGTGGAGAATCTGAAAAAAAACTAGCGTGGGCCCCCCCCCCCCCCTCCCGAGCCTCTGTAACCCCTTGTCCCCCATGCAGGCTGGGATAGCCAAAATGCGGAGCCCCGGTCGACTGGGGCTTCGCACCCTGAGCTATACCAGCCCGCATGGTCCATGGTTTGGGGGGGCTCTGGAGGGGAGGGGGGGCGGCCAAGCCTCCCCCCGGAGCCCTTGTCCAAACCTCCGGTGCCCCAGGAGGAGGTGGGGGCGACGACTCCCTGGGGAGACATCCGCCGGAGACTCCTTCATCGCTCTGCTGCCCTTCCTATTGCGCTTTCCGGATAAGTATATTGCCATCTCTACTGTGTCCACTCTGTAGTATGCAGTATCATAGTCACCCTATTGAGTATCACTATTTTCACTTCAGGTTTTGTTTTCACTAGTTTTGATCATATTGCATCTGATATATTGATATGCATCATATTGATGGTTGATTTTCACACCGTGTGTTCACTTTATTAATGACATTGTAGTATCACTGTATTGGTTTGCAGCTCTATACTGAACCCGGGTTCAATCTCTGTGAGTAGCTCTGCATTGAGCACTCTACAGGGGTCTCTTTGCTGATTCTAATCAGCTCTATCATTACATATTAGGCGCATATGAATAATTTAATACATATATATGTATATATACACAATATTGTAATTGTACCTGCATAATTAATGCTATCATGTTGGGCAGCATGACTGATTTTAAGTGTTTTTATTATGGTTCTTTAGTGAGAATTACGGATTGTTATGTATAAATGAACTGATTTATTGAACTTTATTATTGTGTGGTGCTGGTTTAAAGGACTGGTTCTCTTGTATATATATCTGATGTTTTTTGGTCCTAGCACACGCAATTGATAGTGTTGCTGAGATTATTGCAATTGTATTGTGACTCCCTGGGGGGGGGGGGGGGGGGGGGGAGGTTCATGGCGGCATCTGGGATTCCCCTCTACCCCTTACCCCTTACCCATTTCCACAAAGGGTTAAATGAAATAAAAATGCAACCACGAGAAAAGTATTTTAATATTCTTAATTAACCAGAAATACTTACCTGTACCTTTTAAAAAATGTTCCCACGACATTATCCTCGGTAAACGATCCAACGTATACAGTATCCTCTATCATGCGACCTTCAGTTGATTGAAGATCTCCGATGCCCCCCACATAGCAGAGAATGTGTCCTGCTGTCCTCCCCGCCTCCTCACCTGTCACCTCACCTAGCCTGGCACCTAGCAGCACCCATGGGTGCTGCTTGGTGAGGGTGACAGGTGTAGGCAGGTGGGGAGGCAGCTACGCGTCCACACAGGACACATTCTAAGCTATACTAACCGGCTCATCAATAAACCGATTCTTTTTGTATTGAATCGAATGAGCCGGTTCTTTTTGTGTTTCAAAGTTTTTATTGAAATTTTTACATTTTTAACAAAGAGAAAGAGTGACAATGGTACATCATATAAAACTGAAATAAGCAGGAAATGGTGATATAGTATCATGGCAAACAATAACACAATGTAAACCAAGAGCCGGTTCTTTTTGTATTGAATCGAATGAATTGACTAATTTGATTCAATACAAAAAGAACCGGCTCATTGATGAGCCAGTTAGTATAGCTTAGAATGCGTCCTGTGTGGATGCGTAGCTGCCGTCTCCCGGCTCTCCTCCCCACCTGCCTGCACCTGTCACCCTCACCTAGCAGCACCCACGGCCGCCTCCGAATGGCCTCCATCAGAGATGCGCTGAGCCCCCCCAGGAACTACAAACGCACCTTGAACCCAAACAGAAGCTCTGCATATACACCAAAAGCATGGCTGTTAAGTGGGAGCAGCTGACCAAAAGCAAATTAAATTAGTACATAGGAAGGAAATGAACAGCGCTACTTAAAAACAGGCAAGTGCCTACCTGCAAAAGAGTGCAAGCCCCACTTGTGGGATATAATACACACCAAGCATACACATGACCTGTCTACCACTGGAGGATGTTGGTTTCCTGTAACAGCTTGCATGCAACCTATTAAGTACTCGCCCTGCTGACATGTTGAACGTATTTTCTGGGCAAATCTGCCGACATGATTGAACGTATTTTCGGGTCAAATCTGCCACATGGTTGAACGTATTTTCTGGTCAATCTGCCACATGATTGAGCGTATTTTCTGGGGAAAGGGTCACCAAAACTGCCATATTTATCTCCTTTTAAGCAATACCAGTTGCCTGGCTGCCGTGCTGGTCCGCTGCCTCTAATTCTTTCAACCATAGACCCTGAACAAGCATGCAGCAGATCAGGGGTTACTGACAATATTGTCAGAATTGACAAGATTAGCTGCATGCTTGTTTCTGTGTAATTGAGTTTACTACTGCAACCACATAGATCAGCAGGGCTGCCAGGCAACTAGCATTGTATAAAAGGAAACAAATATGGCAGCCTCCATATCACTCTCACCTCGGGTTCACTTTTAAATTACAGTTAGCTCTGCCCTCATCCGGTCATGACCATGCCCATGTTTTGCTGTGGCGCGCAAAGCGCGCGCAGGTTATAGCCACACCCAAACCCTATAGGTTTTAGTCACACCCAAAGCGCGCCGCGGGTCATCAGCTACCACAGAAGTTAGTCCAGCACCTGCATAGTAACCCCCCCCAAAAAAAAAAATCCTGGAGCCGCGCTGGCTCCCAAAGATTGCAGAAACCTCCCACAGTGGCAGAAGTGAGCAGTCTCCGACCTATACGGGGAATCCAGTGCTGGAACACGGGGACCAGGAGAGTAACGGGAAGGATCTATAGGACCCAGAGCCTTCCCTCTCCCTAGGTAAGTATCTGTGTTGTTGTTTTTTTATTATTATTATTTACACTTCAGACTCCCTTTAACTCACTTACTTCTCTGCAGAGAGTGTAGACTCTGCAGGATCTTCCCCAGTCTTTATTTCAGGGGTTTCTGGCGTCTGCAACGATAGCACCATTATTGCTGTAATCGTTTTTCCAGTTCCAAAGCCACAGGACTTACAATGCCAGATGAATAAATGAATTTGAGCAAGTCTGATATCAAACACTTGGACACATTTTAATTTTAAAAATGGAAGAAAACGAGATCAAACTTGGAGCCCTTGTACAGTGTAGGGTTTATTTTTTGTAAGAATCAATGTGGTTTTAAAAGAACACTTAATAATTTAAAGAGAACACGAGGTGTGTTTAAAGAATGTTATCTGCATACAGAGGCTGGATCTGCCTATACAGCCCAGCCTCTGTTGCTATCCCAAACCCCACTAAGGTCCCCCTGCACTCTGCAATCCCTCATAAATCACAGCCATGCTGTGAGGCTGTGTTTACATCTGTAGTGTCAGTCTCAGCTGCTCCCCCGCCTCCTGCATAGCTCCGGTCCCTGCCCCCGTCCCTTCCCTCCAATCAGCAGGGAGGGAAGGGATGGAGGCGGGGACTGGAGTTCTGCAGGAGGCGGGGAGAGCAGCAGACTGACACTATAGAGATAAACACAGCCAGCTCTGACAAGCTGTTTGTCAGCAGTGTGGCTGTGATTTATGAGGGATTGCAGAGTGCAGGGGGACCTTAGGGGGGTTTGGGATAGCAACAGAGGCTGGGCTGTATAGGCAGATCCAGCCTCTGTATGCAGATAATATTCTTCAAACCCACCTCGGGTTCTCTTTAAAGCAATCCTATTATACATTTTCACCTTTTTTTGTTTTCTCAGTCTATACCCAGAGAGCTCTGTTGAGGGTTCACCTCATGTCTCTCTGATAGTCTGTCTGCAACTCCATAAATATGCAAAAGTACTATAATAAGGGGGCATACACACATCCAATATTGATTAGCCAATCAATGGCCAATTTTACCACCTCCACATAGTATGAAGACCAACAGGTTTTGAATATGATGAACACATTGCTTAGGTAAGCTCTTAAACTTCAAGTGTAAAATTAGCCAATCATTGGCCAATCAAAACTGGATGTGTGTACCTAAAGAAGGTAAAATAAACTCTGAACTGGGTTGAAAAAAAAAAAAGAAAAAAAGAAAAGGGCAGAAGTGATGTCACTTTTGGCATCGCAGAGAAATAGTAAAGATGGAAACCGGCAGAAATTTTCTTTTCTTTTTTTTTCATAGCACATTTCTCCTATATCAGGCACTAAACACTAAAAGACAAAAAAACAACAGGATAGGTAAGCTAAATATATAATTTCTTATTGGATGATTTTTATTTTTGTATTTTTTCAGTTACTATGCAGTTTCATCCTACTTTAAAAGATAACTGCAATGAAAGAAAGCTTGTACTGGTCATTTGCTTATAAAAAAAAATGTTTTGGGTCTATTATTCTCATCCATGCCTTTAATACCTTCTCACTTACTCAGAGTTGTATCTTCAGTGATTGCATAATAAACTAATAACAACCTACATGGTTCCCTTCAATGCACAGAAATCCCTTTTTTGTCCCATCTGGTAGCTACAGCCACATGGGCTCTATAATGGAAACTGTTAAATTTAAAGTTCACACATACGTACAAGAGGTGTATTTGGCTCAAAGTAAATTGCCCTGTAACTCTTTAGTACTCTGACCGCTCTAGAGCTCTTATCAACAAGTTTTTGACTAGCACATCTCCTCATGGGGAATCTCAAGGCTTCCTTTAATTTTTTTTAAAGCACTCCTAGGCAAGGATCTATAAAAGATGGGATTGATGACAGCCTATATATATTAAGTATGGAATTTACAAGCAATTGATCTAATAAGAACTTATGCATTTTTTCAGCCTTTGTTGCTTATTTGAACATCACGTTTTTTTAGCTTTAGCCTTAGATGCCGGCGTACGCATGGGACTGCATGTGGGTTGCTTGGATGGATGAGTTGTGACGGGGTGGCCATCCCATGTGTTTTTTAATGTTTTCAACAATTTCTTCAATAAATTTTGATATAATTAACTGGTAAATTACTGCATTAATTAGTGTTTATTGATAGCTTTCAGTTGTCTGGGTACTTTATGTCCTGCCTTTCTCATTATCACTGCCACTTTTTTGATTATTATCTATAAAAGATATCTGGTGATCTGCTTACTTGCATGCACATGTGACAAAACAGCCCGTCACTCACATGACCCTCATACTGATGATGAGAACAAATAAAAGAGCAGTACAGCTGAAAAGGCTTAGGAGCAGGTCAGTAGAGATGTCGTGAATATTACATTTTCTGTTCACGAACAGCGAACTTTCGCAAATGTTCGTAAACATGCAAAACGCCATAGACTTCAATAGACAGGCAAATTTTAAAACCTACAAAGACTGTTCCTGGCCACAAAAGTGATGGACAAGTTGTTTCAAGGGGTCTAATACCTGGACTGTGGCATGCTGGAGGGGGATCCATGCCAAAAGTTGCACCAAAAATTACGTAGTTGACGCAATCGTGTTTAAATCGCAGAAAACCACATTACATTCCTACAAATAATGCACTGGAGTGGTACTCTGTGCCTGCAAGTTAATGTGACCACAATAGAAGTACTGTGCACAGCTATGGGTGTTAGTAGGCTGTGGAGTGTCCAGGGCCGGGCCGAGGCATAGGCTGGAGAGGCTCCAGCCTCAGGGCGCAGTGTAGGAGGGGGCGCACAATTCATTCAGCTGTCATTCCTAATTGTGTATTAAGCAGAAAGAAATAAGAAAAGGGAATACATAGCAGTGACTGCAAGCCAGATAGCTAGATATTAAGGTGTTGGGGAAGTTGTGGGCCCTGTGGCCCTCTTAGTCTAATAGCAATCAGTGTGTGTCTACGGGGGTGGGAGGGATGGAGGGGCGCACTTTGCTGTCTCAGCCTTGGGTGCTGTAGGACCTTGTCCCTGCTCTGGGAGTGTCACACACACAAAAAAAAACACAGGAGGCCGATGTAATAGCCCTGAAAAGGGCTATTTGGGGTGCTTTCAGCAAGTAGTCAGTGAGGAACAAGAACACAGACCTAGCTAATGCTTTCCCTACCTATCTGCAGCAAGTCTGATCCTGCTCTTACTAACAGTGTAGCCAGAGAATGAATTCAATACGACCACCGCAACTGCATTTTAATGGGGGGGTGCTAGCTGATTGGCTGTCATGAGTCTGCTAACTGTGAGGTAAGGGGTCGAAGTTTAGCTCGCTGATGATGCATATTGGGCGGGTCGAACATGCCAAATGTTCACTGTTCGCCACGAATGCGAACAGTTGAAGTTTGCAGAATACTGTCCGTTGTCGAACAGTTCAGGCCATCTCTACAGGTCAGTGGGAAGAAGCCTATTGTGACCTCCTTCCCCAAACATAGCACTGTGGGCTAATGCTTCCCTGCTCCTATCCATCGATATTCCTCAGTCTGCATGCTTGTTGGAGATGTGTGACTCAGGAAAGCAGGACATTTAGGCGCCTGTGGCTAATGAACTACTTGGGTGCCCCATAAGCACTTATGCTAAATATCAGCTATTGGGCGCCAAAAGCAGACATTTGGGCACCCAATAAATAGTGGACCCCGGGCTCATCCAAACAGAATTTTTTCGTTTTGAGAATTTATCGGTTTGAAAACTATCATTTTGAAATTGGTTTTGAGAATCACCATTTTGTAAATTATTGTTTTTTGAAATGTATTGTTTTAGAATTCATAGTTTTTTGAAATTACGTTATTTGCAGCAGAGGAAAGGGGTTTTTAAAGGAATACTATCGATTACGATTAAATCATTTTTTTTTTAAATGCTGTATGTTAGGGCACACATTCCAACAAGTACTAGGAGCAGTTTCCTTCCTCACACAGCTCTGCCTCTCTGCTGTCAAATCCTCCCTCAGTTTTAGATACAAAAGTGACCGTTTTTAAAGGGCTAGACCATGTTCCTGCACAGGGGGGTTGCTATCAACTCCTCAGTGTACAGGTCCTTCTCAAAAAATTAGCATATTGTGATAAAGTTTATTATTTTCTGTAATGTAATCCAAGGAGAGTGAAAGGTGTGTGCTTCTGACCAGTTTCACCTGACTTATATACTGGCTGCCTCAAGTCTAATGACTCATTCAAATTTAAACTGACTCTCGTCTAATTAAAATGGCAAAGCGTTGCAAGCTGCAATCGCCTACCAGATTGTGCAGGATCTAAGGCTACCTTCCTGACATTCCTGCAGGAGTTGGCCCACGCAAATTCTTGCATCTCAACGGGGCACCGCATGTAGGCCTCCTTGTACCCCCAAGAAATGAAGGGCAGCGCAAGCACCCCCACAAAGCAACCACTGCCCGGGAGCGCCGCAACTGCCGCTTCTGTAATGTACTGATAAACATTAGACTTTCATATATTTTAGATTCATTACACACAACTGAATTAGTTCAAGTCTTTTATTGTTTTAATATTGATGATATTGGCATACAGCTCATGAAAACCCAAAATTCCTATCTCAAAAATTTAGCATATCATGAAAAGGTTCTCTAAACGAGCTATTAACCTAATCATCTGAATTAAATAATTAACTCTTAACACCTGCAAAAGATTCCTGAGGCTTTTAAAAACTCCCAGCCTGGTTCATTACTCAAAACCACAATCATGGGTAAGACTGCCGACCTGACTGCTGTCCAGAAGGCCATCATTGACACCCTTAAGCAAAAGGGTAAGACACAGAAAGAAATTTCTGAATGAATAGGCTGTTCCCAGAGTGCTGTATCAAGGCGCCTCAGTGGGAAGTCTGTGGGAAGGAAAAAGTGTGGCAGAAAACGCTGCACAACGAGAAGAGGTGACTGGACCCTGAGGAAGATTGTGGAGAAGGACCGATTCCAGACCTTGGGGGACCTGCGGAAGCAGTGGACTGAGTCTGGAGTAGAAACATACAGAGCCACCGTGTACAAGCGTGTGCAGGAAATGGGCTACAGGTGCCGCATTCCCCAGGCCAAGCCACTTTTGAACCAGAAACAGCGGCAGAAGCGCCTGACCTGGGCTACAGAGAAGCAGCACTGGACTGTTGCTCAGTGGTCCAAAATACTTTTTTCGGATTAAAGCAACTTTTGCATGTCATTCGGAAATCAAGGTGCCAGAGTCTGGAGGAAGAATGGGGAGAGGGAAATGCCAAAATGCCTTAAGTCCAGTGTCAAGTACCCGCAGTCAGTGATGGTCTGGGGTGCCATGTCAGCTACTGGTGTTGGTCCACTGTGTTTACCAAGGGCAGGGTCAATGCAGCTAGCTATCAGGAGATTTTGGAGCACTTCATGCTTCCATCTGCTGAAAAGCTTTATGGAGATGAAGATTTCATTTTTCAGCACGACCTGGCACCTGCTCACAGTGCCAAAACCACTGGTAAATGGTTTACTGACCATGGTATTAATGTGCTCAATTGGCGTGCCAACTCTCCTGACCTGAACCCCGTAGAGAATCTGTGGGATATTGTGAAGATAAAGTTGAGAGATGCAAGACCCAACACTCTGGATGAGCTTAAGGCCGCTATCGAAGCATCCTGGGCCTCCATAACACCTGAGCAGTGCCACAGGCTGATTGCCTCCATGCCTAGCCGCACTGAAGCCGTCATTTCTGCAAAAGGATACCCGGCCAAGTATTGAGTGCATAACTGAACATTATTATTTGAAGGTTGACTTTTTTGTTTTAAAAACACTTCTCTTTTATTGGTCGGATGAAATATGCTAATTTTTGGGGATAGGAATTTTGGGTTTTCATGAGCTGTATGCCAAAATCATCAATATTAAAACAATAAAGGCTTGAACTAATTCAGTTGTGTGTAATGAATCTAAAATATATGAAAGAAAATAATGAACTTTATCACAATATGCTAATTTTTGGAGAAGGACCTGTATAGTGTAATAATCACCTTGCTGAAAGAATCTTCTTCAGATGGTGGTAAGGGGTTAAAGATTCCAGCAATGTGTGTAATCTGTATTCTGATCTCTGACTGATAAATATCCTGATAATGCTTTTGTAAACTGTGCCTCTCCCTCTCAGCACCACATAGCAGCCTATGAAGTAGATGCAGCCTGGAGTTTATCATCACAAGTAAGCAAGCCAGTCAGTCAGGAATAGTGTATATACATCTCCCTGCTACTTATATTACAGCAATATTACAGCTAATCTAGTTACCTGTTACCTCTTCAGATCAGCCTCCTTCCTCCTCATGTCTCCTGCATGCTGTGCACAGTAAAGTATATTTTTGAGCTGTGTGAGGAATAAAGGATGATTTTTAAGCAGGGATAGAGGGAGAGAGAACTGGGTGAATAAATAAAGTACCCCTAGCACTAGTGGTAATGTGTACCGCAATAGAGAGTGTTAAAAAAGGTTGTTTTAATTGGGTATTCCTTTAAGGTTAGGCCTTAGGTATCAGAAAGAGGGCTTTTAGGGTTAGGCATCAGGAAGGAGGGTCTTAAATTTAGGTATCAGAGGGGGAGGGTTCTGTGTGAGAGTATGGTTAGGTTTTGTTTTAGTAAAATATTAGTAATATTTACCAGTGTTTAATATCGTCATTACCACTGTAAATATGTTTTGTGTTAATTCCGTGCCAAATATACAATGGTCATTAACACTTATTTCAGATTTAACCTGTGCACTTTTAATACCATTATTTTACCATATTTATTTGTCTAATGGAGATATTCCTGATCAATGGTATCTACGATCAAAAACATGCTATTTTGCAATTTGGGCTTCACCTCTTTACCCTCTTAACACCATTATTTTAACATATTTATTATTCTAATGGAGATAGAGATGAAGAAATGATAAAAAAATATTTTGAAATTTCAGCCTCACCCCTCACCCTTTTTTCCTTGCGCCCTTATTTAATGTATGCCTGACTCAGAACCTGCTGAAACCAAAAGATCAACATAACAGCGACGTAGGTTATTCCTTTCTAGACAAGTTTCTTCTAACCATGCCTTCCAATGTGAGTTTATGCAAAATTTCTTCCACTTCAATGAACGCCTACCTGATAGTCCGTATAAACACCGTTCCCACGTAAAATGGATCAGCAAACAAAACTGCACCTTCACCTTGATGAGGTGACAGGTACACTTTGACATTTATGTGACACATTTTGCAGTTCCATCTCCTTCCTGTTAATAAATTTAGAGTAAAAGAAAAAAAGAGGGGGAAAAAAACAGTAAGAGCTGGCAATGGCACTGAAATAAATTCTGTTTCCAACCGCTCTGCGGAACTGAAGTGGCAGAGCATTACAGGTGCTTTTTTCACTTCAATGAAAATATGTGACACCTTTTGGATTCCAGCTGGAAAAATTATTTGGTCTCAATCATTTTCGCAAAAAAAAATCTCCTTGTTGGAAAGGATTTGAGGATAATGTCCCGCTGTTCATTGGAAAGCGATAAAACGAGCGTCTACAGCAGGCAGAGGAATAGATAAAACACTTGCGAGAACGCTTTAATACACCCATGCTGTTAAATTTCATTGCTGTCAGTTTGAAAACAGCAAGAGAGAATCTGTTACAGGGCAGAAAACACATCCTCGGAAATAAACGCCATTCGGTTACCTCCATCTGCTATTGTTGTTTGTCCATGCAAGTCAAAACATGATACTCTATTAATTAGAGATAAATCTGAGATAGTTGGCCTTTTTACGGTGGACTCTGTAGAACTCTGACTCTAAGGCTTGATCTCATACTTTGCCATTTCAGGAAACACAATAGACCCATGCTGATCATTTTATTGGGAACAAGAATGGAGGAAGTGCTGCATAACATCTGTAGCAAAACTTTTTTAAAACAGGTTATAACCCATACAGCCGGGTAATTGTCATGTTTTGGACTCATTGGTCCTTAATCACAGCATGTGCTATGATTAAGGACCAGTGCGTCCGAAACATGGATCAGTGTGTCCGAACATGTCAGCTACCTGGATGTATGGGTTTTAACCTGACTCAATAAAAATGGAACATTTTTGCTACAGACACTGTTCCTATAGGTTTAAGTCGCCTGGTTCATAGCAGCGGAGGAAGAGAGGAATTCACCCCATCTTTAAATTTTATTGGGAACACAATACTAATACTGGGTAGGGCCGCTCCTTCTGCTCAGAAAAGCTCCAGTTCTTGGATTTATTGATTGCATTACACGGGTTCTGCAGTTCTGTCAGCTGCACATTTATGCTATGGATATCCCATTCTACCAGATCACAACAACTACCTCCAGCCTGTAGGGATGCTCATTTGGATTCCGCAGGATCGACATTTCTCCATTTTTTGATCAGAAAATGAAAATTGGCTTTCTGTGGATATACCGCATTACCACAACTTGGTAATTTTAGCACAGTACTCGGATACTACCAAGTATTCATGAGTCTTGGGATTGGCCTAAAAGTCTCATGGTATTGATACGGTAATACTTCCGAGTCAACTTGGAAGTATTTGGCCAATCAGAGAATGCATAAAATGACAAAAAAAAAAAATAGGTCTCCACGGAAATTGGAGACAGGAAATTGGAAACAGCGGAATTGGCATTGGCGCAAATCGAAATTTCCGCAGAATCAGAAAGCATTTCCCACCATCCCCACCAGCCTAGACTGTTTACTCCAGGCAGGTTGGGTTCACACAAGTTGATGGCAAATTCAGACTCCACCAAACATCAGCAGAACTGAGACCCATCATACCAGAGCCTGTGCCCTCTGCAACCTCAGCTTTTGGTTCTTGCCTGACAGACATGGAATATGATATGGTGCACTGGTCCACTGTGCACTCAGTTGGATCCATTCCATCTCCATGTACTCAGTTCCCTTTTAGATATTAACAGCGCTTGGTTTCTTTGAAACAAAAAGAAATTTAATTCTTAGACAGCAACATTCATTTTAAAAAGCAATAATGGTCAAACTAACCCTGGATATTGAAACTAGCTATAAAAAACCCAATGTGGACACAAAGAGGTGACGTTCTGCGGATCTGGTGAGGAGCAGGAGAGAGAAAAGTGTTCCCTGACAGGAAGCAGTACAAGGCCAGGAGGAGGACACATGACACCGCGCCTCAGCCATAGGATTCCCAGCTTAGGTCCACATCAGGATTTCAGATCATCTCTCTCTCCAACTGGCCAGAAGTCTATTGTACCTGCATTTATGGCTGCATGTATTTTCACTTCAATATATTTTCACACACTGTTACATCTGCTCCATTTGTTACTATCGTTAAGAGTTAGTGACTGAAAAGATGATCAGACGTATAGCAACCGGGAGCAGCTAGACATTAGGCAGGAATATACTGTTACATAACTACTGCCATTTTCAGGCTAACATGGGACAGCCGACAATGGTTATAAAATATGCAGGGAAAATGTACGTTTTGAAAGCCTGTTCTGCGCAGCTAAACCTTAAAGGAGAATTCCGAAAAATGTCACCCGACTTAAAGAGGTACTTAAACCCAGGATTAAACTTCATCTCACTCAGTAGCTGATACCCCTTTCCCACGAGAAATCTTTTCCTTTTCTCAACTAGATCATCAGCAAGCAACATCTGTATTGCTGGTATTATGGTGAAACCCCTCCCACAGTGTGATGTCATGACCATGGTCCTGACAGTTTGCTCTCTGTGAACCTGGTTGCATGGTGGGGAATAATGGCTTTTTCAAAATGCTGTAAGCAGGCGCCTCGTAGCAGCAATGATATGCCGTGCAGAGCACGTTAGAGTAATTCGGGGCTCCATTCCTCCTTCTGAATTGCGACAACTCAGAGGGGGAATAGTATTTAACTGGTACGCAGCGTGACCAAGCGTCATTTAGACGCGAAGCGGCCATCGCTCTTCCACCCAGTGCCTGACACCCACCTCCACACCGCTCATCCTGCTCTATGCTGGGGACACATAAGCTAAGCCTAGCGCTCATTCCACGCTATGTTTGATTGGTCCATGTCACATCAGGAAGTTTGTCTGAGGTGGTGTGGTAGTGGTGGGTGCTGGGCACAGATAGCCTTACGGCCGTTTCACGCAAAATATCTGCGCTTCTACGGAGGCTGCCACCTCAGACAATGGTATGTTCATGCATGTTTACGTTGAATGAATAATTTTGATGCCACAATTTGAAGATACACTGTATTGGATTGTTTACATGTGTTCCACCGCACTCTGGATTAAATAGCAATAGAAGCAGTGCCGATTGTCTCCCCCTCCTCTCCTTTATTGTATTGCAACTTCTAATCAACCAGAGCACGCTATCAATACCAGAAGTGTGGATGAAGAGGTGTGTGTTATATGCTATATCCTTTCAAATTCTGCGCAAATACTGTGGTGCCGACGCTTTTCTTCTTCTATCATAGACATCAGGAAGTTTGTATTGAAAAAGTGAATTGCCACTATTTTTGCAAACATACACTGTTTATCAAGACGGAAGGTGCACGGACTTCATTGCTCTTTCTTTTTTGAAAGATTTTGTCAGTTTTCTGTATGTATTTGTGCGGAGCACACGTCTGAGTGGCCATTCCTGTTACAAACTGTGGATTTTGTAGGAGAGCAGAAGGAAATTTACCTGTGTGAACGAGCTAGCTCACCGAGCAATACTGTGGGAAGTGCCACACCACATCTTTCAAACTTGCTACACAGGAATAGTATTTAACTCCGTCTCGGAGTTTAGCGGCAGCAGGGAGAAATGTAATTTGGCTCTCCCTGCGCCCAACTCACCCACGGCATACTAAAATGTATTCCAAATGCTAACTAAATAATACATACTAGCCGACCCGCGGCGTAGCATACGCCGCATAAGGGGGTAGCGGGCAGGAAGGGGGTATTGGGCACATCTGCGGGGAGGGGGTTGGACTCCCCCCCCTCACCTGGGTCCAACATGTGTGCTCCTCCTCCAGTTTAAGTTTGCGGTGGGGAAGAGGGTCGGCCCCCCCTCCCTCACCTGGGTCCCCCATCTGCGTTCCCCCTCTAGCTTAAGTTGAGCAGCAGCCGCCTCTATTAGTAAGAGGAAGTGGGCGGGGATGACTCACCTCTTCCGCATTCCAGCGTGCGTTCCATTGTCGTCACTTCCTGCAGTGCCGCCCACTGTATTGTAAGTGGACGGCATTGCAGGAAGTGACGACAGTGGAGCGCACGCTGGAACGCGGAAGAGGTGAGTCATCCCCGCCCGCTGCCTCTTACTAATAGCGGCGGCTGCTGCTCAACTTAAGCTAGAGGGGGACCGTAGATAGGGGACCCAGGTGAGGGAGGGGGAGGTCTGACCCTCCTCCCCGCCGCTGTGCCCAATACCCCTTCCTGCCCGCTACCCCCTCCAGCACGGCGGCAAATGTAGGACCGCCCCTGGGGGCAGTGCGCTACTTCTCCTTGCTTGGCCCGGCCCTGGGGGCAGGGCGCTACTTCTTCTCCTTGCTTGGCCCGGCCCGGGGGGCAGGGCGCTACTTCTTCTCCTTGCTTGGCCCGGCCCTGGGGGCAGGGCGCTACTTCTTCTCCTTGCTTGGCCCGGCCCAAGGGGCAGGGTGCTACTTCTTCTTCTTGCTTGAAGGTTGAGGCACTTAGCCTATTATATATATAGATATACAGTATATATATATTCATTGTATTATTTTCACTACAGTTCCTGTTTAAAGGAGAATTCCACAAAATGCCATCAGACTTAAAAAGACACTGAAGCAAAAAAAACCAAAAAAACAAAGATATAATGAATTGTATGTGTAGTACGGATAATTACTAGAACATTAGTAGCAAAGAAAATATTCTCATTTTTATTTTCAGTTATATAGTATTTTTTTTATAACATTGCATCATTCTCCACTATTTGCAGTTTACACACTACTCAGCATTCTTAATGATTTTACAGAGCAGGCTAGTGAACTTTTGAAGTGTTCTCTGCAGAAAAAAGAAAATACAGTGCCAGACACTTGAGATAACAAGCTTCAGAAGACAGAGCTCTCTGCAACTTTTAAAATCGTGGAGCTCAATGGCTCTTTTGCATAGATAACAACTGGAGTTTCTTAACTCTTCCTGTACTGGGAACAATATTAGATTTATGTCTCTGCTCCTAATGTTTTATTTCTTAGCTGTACTACACATACAAAAACATTTATGATATAATGAATTGTGTAGTACAGAAAATTAAAAGAACATTAGTAGCAAAGAAAAGAGTCTCATATTTTTATTTTCGGTTATATAGCTGTTTTTCTTTAACATTGCATCATTCTCTAATATTTGCAGTTTACAAACTATGAGACTCTTTTATTTGCTATTAACGTTCTATTTCTTATCTATACCACACATACAATTCATTATATATTCATAAGATTTTTTTTGCTTCAGGTTTGCTTTAACTACCTGACGACCGCTCCACGCCGATGGGCGTGGCCACGGCGGCAGCCCCAGGACCGCCTAACGCCAATTGGCGTCAGGTCCTGGAGCCGGCTACTGAAGGAGATCGGGCGCAGGGTTCGTGCGCATCTAGTCTCGGGGGCGGAGCTCCACCCCCTTTTCAGTCCCCGAGCGGCAATAGCCGACTGTTAGACGGCGTGATCACCGTCTATTTACACAGTGCAGTGCTGCGATCAGCAGCAGCGCTGTACTGGGGACAGCCGTGTGTCCCCCTGGGGCACTAAAGAGCAATCGGCAGTGATAGGCTGGCTGTGGGAGGGAGGGAGGCTGGCTGGGGAGGCAGAGAAAAGGTTTTTTTACAATAAAAAATCACAACATAAATATTGATTTTAAAAAAAAATAAACAACTGGGGGGCGATCATCAGACCCCACCAACAGAGAGCTCTGTTGGTGGGGAGAAAAGAAGGGGGGGGGGGGGGATCACTAGTGTGCTGTGTTGTGCGGCCCTGCAGCTTGGCCTTAAAGCTGCAGTGGCCCTTATAGTAAAAAATAGCCTGGTCTTTAGGGGGTTTAGCACTGTGGTCCTGAAGTGGTTAAAGTACCCCTGAACTAACACATAAGCTGCAGAATAAAGCCCATGCTTGGCTAGATTGCCTATTCCTGAATGTGCTCCTGCTGCTCGTAGTCACAGGGGCCCCCCGCCATCCCCAGGCCCGGTCCTCTAAACTCCACAGCTGCCTGAAAGTTACGCCGAGAGGTGCATATTAATTCTGAACTGCGCAGGCGTGAGTTCAGGACTGCACCTGCGCAGTTAAAGAGACTCTGTAACTAAAAAAAAAGTTCCCCTGGGAGGTACTCACCTTGGTAGGGGGAAGCCTCAGGGTCCCAATGAGGCTTCCCCCATCCCTGTAGCTGCAGGCAATCTGGCGTTGGCTCCCCCCGAAGCAACCTGCAATTCTGGCTCGACAAGCCTGACAAGGCTTGATATATTTACCTTTCCTGGCTCCAGCAGGGGGGCTGTTGCAGCATTCCGCACATATATAGGCGGAAATAGACAATCTCTGCCGGGTCCACTCTACTACGCAGGTGCAGGAATCTTGCACCTGCGCTGTAGAGCGTACCGACAGCGATCGGCTATTTCCGCCTATATCCGAGCGGAGAGCCGATACTGCGCCTGCGCTGGAGCCGGGAAGGTAAATATTTACATCCCTGCTGTTCAGAGGGGCACAGAGAGACCGCCGTGGGACACAGGGGGACGGGGGAAGCCTCAATAGGATTCGGAGGCTTCCCCCACCCGAGGTGAGAATGCCCCAGGGGAACTTTTTTTAGTTACAGGTTTTCTTTAAAGGAAGCACTTGCACGTTTCAGAAACTGAACTTCCTGCACAGTTCTCACGTGGTGCCGCCCGGGAAAAACTGAAGGATCCCGACAAAGCTGAAGAGGACCGAGCATCGGGAATACAGCGGGAAGGGGGACCCCGATGGCAACAAGCAAGGAGATCACATTCAGGAATAGGTAAACTATCCTACCATCCCACAATAATGTAATAAAAAAGTGCTTCATTTTTACAATAATTATGTATAAATGATTTAGTACGTGTTTGCCCATTGTAAAATCTTTCCTCTCCCTGATTTACATTCTGACATTTATTACATGGTGACATTTTTACTGTGGGCAGGTGATGTAGCTGCTGCATTCTTTTTTGGCAGTTGGAAACAGCTGTAAACAGCTATTTCCCACAATGCAGCAAGGTTCACAGACAGGAAACTGCCAAGAGTACGTACTCAGAATTTCTTTGTGGGTGGGGTTTCACCACAATATCAGCCATACAGCGCCCCCTGATGATCTGTTTGTGAAAAGGAATAGATTTCTCATGTAAAAGGGGGTATCAGCTACTGATTGGGATAAAGTTCAATTCTTGGTCGGAGTTTCTCTTTAAAGCTCAGGACACACAATTTACAGGAGCAGATACAGCTGCTGCAGGGCCGCCTTCAGGGCATCACAGGGGGACTGCTGTATGAGGCTCGAGTAAATCTGGGGTCCGGCAAACAATGCCAGACACATGCCCCCTTCTGCAGCGTGTGTCTGCCCTTGAATGCCCATTAATGTTGTGTGAAGTTCCGGGAGCCCTATACAGGAGTTACCTTAGTCAGTTAGTGAATAAAGTAAACCTGAGACGAATGGGAGAAAAGGATTTTTACTTATCTGTGGCTCATTCCAGCCCCATGTAGTCGGTCAGCTCCCTCGATACCCTTACAGTCCAATTCGTTGAGCGCCTGTAAAGTATAAACAAGCTGGGTTGTGGGCCATTGTGCAAGGTTTGTTCTGGACCGCGCCATGCTCCCACCATGCTCCCGTAGCAGTTACAGTCTTAATAAACTGAACATACACAGAATGCTCCCAGCCATGGGAGCGTGTGAAAAGCGGACGCACGGACATTAGGGCGTTCAGGCCTTCAAAGATTGTGATTGCCGTGTGGGAGCAGAGGAGAGTGAGGGAAGCCCAGTAGATTTGCCCAGTATTTAGCCCAGACATTTCTGATGGCAGCTCTGAGCTTCTGTAAGTGACCTTTGTTTTCTTGAAGTTTATACTCCAGGGAATAAAATGGTCCCTCCCTACTGCTGTTCAGAGTTTACCCCCCCTTTTTTTTAAATAGCACAATTTTCCTCGGGCGTGGTGGGCATTAAATGCTATTTTGCTGCTATTTACTGCTTTGGTTGCTTTCCAGAGACCAGAACAAGCCATTCAACAAAATGTTATACTCACGGACTCAGGATCAACTCTAGCTACAGTGGGGCAAAAATAACCTGGGGCCCCCTAAAATCCCCCCCACACCTGACACCTCCTCCCGGCACCAAATTCACCTCCCAGTGCCTGCAAGATGGCTGCTGCCCCCAGGATTCCACCACCCAACTTTCTTATGCTCCTGGACCACAGGGCCCCTACAAAGTCTTGTGCACCCTGGGGCCCCTGCAAAGTTTCTGGCACCCGCAATACTGCTCTGTTAGTCCATTTGCTCTTGTCTTCATCCTCACAGGGACACCTCTTCTCTCCTGAGTCACCTGGCACGTTATTATGGTCACTGAGAAGATGCAGCCCACAGAGTTGTATATGAGAGTACAAAGAGTAATGAAACTGCGTGATGGTTAGTCGGACAGGCGAGTTGCTATGCTGCTTCGGCTTGAAACATCTCAGGGGAGCTGGGGAGTAGTGTTGGGCGAACAGTGTTCGCCACTGTTCGGGTTCTGCAGAACATCACCCTGTTCGGGTGATGTTCGAGTTCGGCCGAACACCTGACGGTGCTCGGCCAAACCGTTCGGCCATATGGCCGAACTAAGAGCGCATGGCCGAACGTTCCCCGAACGTTCGGCTAGCGCTGTGATTGGCCGAACGGGTCACGTGGTTCGGACCCGAACGCGCTCTGATTGGCCGAACTGTCACGTGGTTCGGGTAAATAAATACCCGAACCACGTCATATCTCCGCCATTTGTCTGTGGGTTTAGCTTTGGGTAGGCAGGCAGGGTAGTTCGCGCTCCAGCCACGCTAGCCAGGGTCCCCCCCAGTCATTGTGTGTCGCTGCTGGGAATAGTAGTACACCGCTCGCTCAGCATTCTGTTTACTGCCACTCTGTGTACCTCGCTCAGCCACACTATATAGCATTCTGTTTACTGCCACTCTGTGTCTGCTGGGAATAGTAGTACACCGCTTGCACAGCCACACTATATAGCATTCTGTTTACTGCCACTCTGTGTACCTCGCTCAGCCACACTATATAGCATTCTGTTTACTGCCACTCTGTGTCTGCTGGGAATAGTGGTACACCGCTCGCTCAGCCACACTATATAGCATTCTGTTCACTGTTCTGTGTCTGCTTGGAATAGTGGTACACCGCTCGTTCAGCCACACTATATAGCATTCTGTGTACTGTTCTGTGTCTGCTGGGAACAGTAGTACACCGCTCGTTCAGCCACACTATATAGCATTCTGTGTACTGTTCTGTGTCTGCTGGGAACAGTAGTACACCGCTCGCTCAGCCACACTATATAGCATTCTGTTCACTGTTCTGTGTCTGCTGGGAATAGTGGTACACCGCTCGCTCAGCCACACTATATAGCATTCTGTTCACTGTTCTGTGTCTGCTGGGAATAGTGGTACACCGCTCGCTCAGCCACACTATATAGCATTCTGTTTACTGTTCTGTGTCTGCTGGGAATAGTGGTACACCGCTCGCTCATCCACACTATATAGCATTCTGTTCACTGTTCTGTGTCTGCTGGGAATAGTGGTACACCGCTCGCTCAGCCACACTATATAGCATTCTGTTCACTGTTCTGTGTCTGCTGGGAATAGTGGTACACCGCTCGCTCAGCCACACTATATAGCATTCTGTTTACTGCCACTCTGTGTACCTCGCTCAGCCACACTATATAGCATTGCGTACTCTGCCAGTCAGTGTGTATATTGCTGGGATCAGTAATACTCCACTCACCGTCAACCACTATATGAGCTCAACATGAGTTCCCCAGAGACCTCCGCTGTGAGCAGCACTCCCAACAACAGCAACAGCCAACGCCCCACGCAAGCTATAACATCCACCCCAGCAGCCAGTGGTCAGCAGCAGCCCTCCCCGGAGGAGAACGTTGTGTCCATCAGTCCGTCGCCAGAGCGATTAATGAGGGCTGCCATTGAGGAGATGATGGGGCCTGATGTGGAGGAGGAGGTCTGGCTCAGGCCAGCATCCCAAGTTAATGTTGAGGACGATGAGGGGTCTGTGTCTGGGGATGTTGGGGTGGCAGAGGTGGTGGGTGGGTCAGACTCAGGAGAAGAGTTGTATGATGAGGATGATGATCGGGACCATCTGTATGTGCCTCAGAGTCCGACCCCGGAAAACATGTTGTATCGTGTGTTTAGGTACTAAAATCTGCGTTCCCTCCCAGTAGTGTTGGGCGAACAGTGTTTGCCACTGTTCGGGTTCTGCAGAACATCACCCTGTTCGGGGTGACTATATAGCAGACTATATAGCATTGTGTTTAATGCCACTCTGTGTACACGGCTCAGCCACACTATATAGCATTGTGTTTACTTCCACTCTGTGTCTGCTGGGAACAGTAGTACACCGCTCACCCGCCACTGTATAGCATTGTGCTCTGTGTCACTGCTGACAATAGTGGTACACCGCTCACCCACCACTGTATAGCATTTCTGTACTGCCACTGTACTGCTGCCAGTCAGCGTGTACTTTAAGGATAAGTGAAATGAGGAAGAAATCCGGTGAAAGAGGGAGGGGCAAGGGAAGAGGTGTTTCCCCTGACGGTTCACGTACAGGCCACAGGGGAGCACCCAAGAAAACCCACTCAATACTGCCCATGTTGTCCAGGACAACAACCCTCACAGATCCAAAAGAACAGGACCAGATAATTACTTGGATGACCTCTCAAGCGTCCAGCAGTGGGTTAAGCAGCACCAGCACATCACGCACGAGGTCCGAGTCCTCAGCCAGTTAAAGTCTGGGCTTTCTTTGAAGACTGCACTGAGGATGTTACCATGGCGATTTGCAAGGTGTGCAAGACCCGCCTGAGCAGGGGGAAAAGTATTAACAACCTCTCCACCACCAGCATGAGCCGCCACATTCTATCCAAACATCCCACTCTGTGGGCAAACGCGGCAGGACAGGGTACCACCAGCAACACTGCCTCCCTTGGGTTCACCAGACTCACCACCAGACCCGCCTCAGCAGCAGCAGTAGCCCAGCCATTGCGTGGTTCACAACATTCACAAACATCAGACGATGCTGACACTGTCACTTTCCGGACTAGTGCTCTTGAGGTCTCCCAGTGTTCATCAAACACAACAACCAACAGCCCTTCGGTGTGCAGCGCTACGGTTGAGTTGTCTGTTTCTGAGATGTTTGAGCACAAGAGGAAATTGCCAGCAAATGACCCCCGGGCCGTGGCAGTAACAGCCAGCCAGCATAGCCAAGCTTCTGGCCTGCGAAATGCTGCCATATCGAGTGGTGGAGACAAACAGCTTCAAGGGCATGATGTCAGTGGCCATCCCACGTTACGTGGTTCCCAGCCGCTACCACTTTGCGCGCTCTGCAGTGCCTGAGTTGCATGAGCACGTGGTCAGCTAAATAACCCGAAGCTTGAAGAATGCCGTTGCCTGCAAGGTTCACCTCACCACTGACACCTGGACGAGTGCGTTCGGCCAGGGTCGATACATCTCCCTTACCGCGCACTGGGTGAACCTTGTGGAGCCTGGCAGCGATTCCTCACCTGCTACGGCGCGGGTGTTGCCCACGCCGCAAACAGCTGGATAACAACAGCAGCACCTACCTCTCTGACTCCTTCTCCTCCAACGCATCTCAAAGCTGTACCTCATCCGGAAATGCTAACCCAGCACCAGCAGCAGTAGGATCGTGGAAGCAGTGCAGCACAGCTGTTGGCATGCGTCAGCAAGCGTTGCTGAAGCTGATCTGCCTTGGGGATAAGCAGCACACAGGGGAGGAAATTTGGAGGGGAATAAAGGAACAGACGGATTTGTGGCTGGCACCGCTGGACCTGAAACCGGGCATGAAGCTAGACACCTGGCACGAACTGGCAATGTACGCAATAGAGGTGCTGGCTTGCCCGGCAGCCAGCGTTATGTCGGAACGCTGTTTCAGTGCTGCCGGAGGCATCATCACAGATCGGCGTATCCGCCTCTCCACAGAAAATGCAGACCGTCTGACTCAAATTAAAATGAATCAATCCTGGATTGGAAACGACTACGCAACACTCCTGGACCCCAACCAAGTAACATGACCGATGAACATCTGGGATGGTTTAGCGTTTCCGGTCCCTGTTTATTGAACCTCTCATCTGTATTACATTTATGACTGCATGGCGGCAAAAAGCATTGCTGCTATATCCGCACGCTTTTTGTCCTCATGCAAGGCCTGGGTTGTTGTGTCTCACAAAGCGTGGCCTTCTCCTCCTGCGCCTCCTCCTGTTCCATCACGTGTGCTGCTGCTGCTGCTGCTGCTGGGTTAGCGTTGCCGCGTGGTCCCTGTTTATTGAACCTCTTATCTTTATTACATTTATGACTACATGGCGGTACAAAGCATGCTATCCGCACGCTTTTTGTCCTCATGCAAGGCCTGGGTTGTTGTGTCTCACAAAGCGTGGCCTTCTCCTCCTGCGCCTCCTCCTGTTCCATCACGTGTGCTGCTGCTGGGTTAGCGTTGCCGCGTGGTCCCTGTTTATTGAACCACTTATCTTTATTACATTTATGACTGCATGGTGGTACAAAGCATGCTATCCGCACGCTTCTTGTCCTCATGCAAGGCCTGGGTTGTTGTGTCTCAAAGCGTGGCCTTCTCCTCCTGCGCCACCCTCCTCCTGTTCCATCACGTGTGCTGCTGCTGGGTTAGCATTACCGGTCCCTTTTCCTGGAACCTCTTATATGTATTACATTTATGACTGCATGCCGACAAAAAGCATGTTACCTGTGCAAAGAAAACAGACATTTCCCGCATTTAAAAGACAGTTTTCCCTTTGAAACTTTAAAATCGATTTTCTCAAAAACTATAAGCTCTTTTTGCTAAATTTTTTTTTCCTCTTGTACCCACTCCCAAGGTGCACATACCCTGTAAATTTGGGGTATGTAGCATATAAGGAGGCTTTACAAAGCACAAAAGTTCGGGTCCCCATTGACTTCCATTATGTTCGGAGTTCGGGTCGAACACCCGAACATCGCGGCCATGTTCGGCCTGTTCGGCCCGAACCCGAACATCTAGATGTTCGCCCAACACTACTGGGGAGCACAAGGGGGATGGAGAAAACCTGGGGAGCACAAGGGGGGGGGGGGAGAGACCTGGGGAGGGGGCTGGCAGAACTTGGGGATCCTGGAGCAATTACCCAGGTTGCTCCTATGGTAGCATCAGAGCTGCATAGACTTCACTAGAGTTCAGATTTAGGACACACAGAACCTAGAAGGTTGGCACCAGTTTACCCAAACAACCCTCAAAGCACACTGTGTCAAATTTGAGCAAGGTTGCTTCAGACTGAAGTTGAAAAAGAATACTTTATACTCAGGCATAAAAAACAATAAAAACAAGTCTCCTAACTGCTTATTGACAATTCTTCCTGCTTTTGCTAGTACTGGAAGCAAGCAGCCATCTCGCAGTGTGATGTAATATCCAGTTCAACCTGTAAGCACAATACTGCTATAAACCAACCAAGACTTATCCTCGGCAGTCATAGATAAAACAACAATCTAACTGCAGCGTAGTGCGGAACTCTGATTAGTTTTCCCAGGGGAACATGAATATAAATATTATACTGCTATAATATTAAGCCTTTTAGCCACTTTTATGAAAAAAAAAGAGTTTGGGTTTGGAACTTACAATAATGTTGGAGCAGAAATAATGTGTTAATAACATTCAGTTACAAAATTATTTCTATGGAGAATGATACTCTATCTGTGTGGGCTTTTAAATTATTAATCCTATTTTTGACACAGGTTTGCTTTCATTATAATATTTACTACTTTACACAAAGTATGTGCCTGAAGACTGAACACTGGTACTGGAAATTTACTACAACAGTTGCAACATAAAACCTGCGGCCAATCATATCAGCGCAGCACACAATCTGAAAATGAAATCATGCTCCCTAATGGAAGAATAATAACAATAATCTAGTTATTGAGGCGGTTGTACGAGATCCACCGCTCTACTCTGCAGCCAGCTGGAAGAACATTGCAACCCTTCTGACTTCTAGAACGCAAACACAGGACAGGGATTTAGCTTCTATAAATAAAAAAAGAAAAATGTTTAAAGGACTTTTTTGAAATATTAAAACAATAACGAAAAAGCAAATTTCAGTTTGAAAGGGAAAAACTATGCAGAAAGGCAGCCAAGAGTACACATGTTCCTGCACAAGAAAAGTCTTGCTGGAAATCCCTAAATTATAAGTTTCAAAGGACTGCAGTGACAGCCAAATACAAATATGACAACAGCAGTAGAGTTGTCTCGAACCTCCGATTTTAGGCTTGCGAACCTCGAACGTGAACTTCTGCAAAAGTTCGCGAACCTGCGAACCTCGCGAACCGCAATAGACTTCAATGGGCAGGCGAACTTTCAAAACTACAAACACTAATTCTGCCCACTAAAGTGATGGAAAATATGTTTCAAGGAGTCTAACACCTGGAGGGGGCATGGCGGAGTAGGATACACGCCAAAAGTCCCGGGGAGAAATCCGGATTTGTTGAACAGCAGGGTTTAAGGGCAGAAATCACATTGCAATGCTAAATTGGAGGCCTAAAGTGCTTTAAAACATCTTGGATGTATATACATCAATCAGGTAGTGTAAGTAGTGTACTGCTTCTCATTGACAGACTAAACTCACTGTGTAACGCACCACAAACAGCTGTTTGTGTAGTGACGGCTGTGCTGGACTGGTGCGCACCATGGCGAGAGTGCAGGCGATGGCGGTTTTCAAGCCCATACGGTCGGGCTGAGGTAGCTCAATGACAAAACAGCAGTGACTGAGTGTCCAGATCACGAAGGGGAATTGACACATGTGCACGCCTTTTGTTTTGTTGTTGTAACCGCAGTGCGGCCAGAAAAATTAGGCAGGTGTGTACACGCACCGGAAAAATTATTATAGCAGCCGCTGGCTATTCAGGAATCCACCTGGAGTCCTGGACCCTGTTGGTGGGGGCGGCGAAGGCAGTCAAGCGGCCTGCAGGCAGAGATGCTGTGTGGGGACCGACTTAGTCTTGAGGCAGGCAGTCACACAGTGTGCTGTGTGGGGACTGTCTTCGAGCAGGCCTGACCGTGCTTTGCAGACCAGGCATCCGTGATCAGATGGACCCTTGACCCAACGCTGTGTGCCATAGATGACACCACTTGCCTTTCAACATCACGGTACAGTTTGGGTATCACCTTTTTTGAGAAAAAATTGCGTGATGGTATCTTACACTGCTGTGTGGCTTTGCTTTTGTGTGCTGCTTTTCCTCAGGTGGTCATCCCATTGCAGTTTGTGCTTTGTAATCATGTTGTAACGATCGGTGTCAGCACGCAGAGAGAATCTGATTATTGGTGATCTGCAGTATCACCAAGAATACAGATCTATACCTGATTATGGATGATCTGCAGAATCACCAATAATACAGATATAGTGCTAACCTATGGACACCTCTAAATATATATAGGGTGAGTGTTTGGTGTAACAGTATGACTTTGAGCAACCCACCTGATGAACAGGTGACCCTAAGCAGTACAGAAGACACTGCTATGGAGAGTACAGAAACCTTCCAGTAGCCTGAGACTCTCCAAGGGGTGGAGTCAGGCTGAAGGTAGGAAGGACCAGAGAGTGAGTGACACCTGAAGGTGGATGTCACTGACTGATCTTGGAGACTATCTCTTAGGTGGAGAGAGATAGCTCTCAAGGTCGGGCAAGCCAGGTCGGCAACACACAGACAAAGTACAAAGACAGAAGGCTGATTCGGTATCCAAGTCAGGCAGGGTTTGGCAACGTGATATCAGATATGCGTGGTACCGAATCAGAAAGCAGAGGGATAGTCAGGAAAGCAATAGGTCATAACAGATATCAAACAATGCCTAGTCTTGGGTGTGAGGCCCGTGGTCTCTACACCCTGGAACTAGTCTGATGTATAACAGAATGATAACACAAGTTCCCTAGTCTTGGGTGTGAGGTCTGTGGTCTCTACACCCTGGAACTAGTCTGATGTATAACAGAATAATAACACAAGTAATCTGGCTCAGTGTGAATTCCCAGGTCCTCCTGGTTCAAACACACTGTTGGGTCTGACTAAGGTCTGAGTGCTTCCACGTAGTGATCGCAACGGCAGACAACCAGCAACTGACAAGCAAGCTGTATAAATAGTTGCAGGACTCTGCCGCCCCGCCCGAACCACTCAGCCAATCAAGAGTCCAGCAGGAATCAGCTGATCATCCTGATCAGCTGACGCATCTCCTGCTGGCATAAAGGTCCTGACTTCTGGCGCGTGCGTGCGTAGCCCTAAACCGGTGTGAACTAACAGGCTCAGGCACACCAGCTGCATGCTGCTGCGTGCAAACCGCCGCTCTGGACGTGGAACCAGCCGCCTTGCTGTCAGTACATGCGGCAGCTTCTCCGCATTCTGCCATGTCACTAAATGCACGCTTCCGCGTGCAGACCCCTGCGTTGGATGCGGAATCAGCCTCCTTGCTGTCAGTACACGCGGCGGCTTTTCCGCGTTTTCTCACAGTACCCCCCTCCCCCCTGAGGAGTGGACTCCGGACATCTCCTACCTGGCTTCCCAGGATGCAAGTTATGGAATTCCTTTTTCAACTCCTCTGCGTGCATACGACAGTCTGGCACCCAAGTTCTTTCCTCTATGCCATACCCCTTCCAGTGAACCAAATACTGCACTATATGACCCACCTCTGCACAGTATAGACAGATCTGCTCTGTTTCTCTGCGCCTCTGCTCCACCCGGGACAATTTCGACCGCCCAATCTGCATTGGTTCTGGTGGAGATGAATCGGGTGGAGATGAATCGGGTTGAGGCGCGGCGTAGGAAACATATCTCACATCGTTCCTACTCCAAGTCTGTCTTTGTTAACATAGGCGACGATCAATCCTGACTGCTAATGAAATGGCCTCATCGATAGACTTTGGTTCAGGGTGACCCAATATTAGATCAGAGACCACGTCTGACAACCCTGACAAAAAACAGTCCAGAAGTGCGAATGAGTCCCATCTAGCTGAAACTGCCCACTTCCTGAACTCAGCTGCATAATTTTCCACCTGACCCTTGCCCTGCCGTAACGTCTTGAGCTTCCGCTCAGCGGTAGAGGCAATGTCCGGATCATCATAAATTATAGCCATAGCTTTAAAAAATTCCTCAACCGAGGCTAGAGCCTCATTCCCTGGCTGAAGATTATATGCCCAGGTCTGGGAATCCCCTGACAACAGAGTCTTAATAAACGTAATTCTCTGTGCCATGGTTCCAGAAGAATTAGGTCTCAACTCAAAGTATGACAACACTCTATTTCTAAAATTCTGGAAGTCAGATCTGTGACCAGAAAACCTTTCAGGTACAGGCATACATATGTCTGTGCTAGGAGGAGATCGCACTGTGTTCACAGCCGTCTGAAAGACTTGTACAGACCTAGATAATGCGTTGATCTGAGTCTGATAACTGTCCAGCACTCGGATGAAAGTTTCCACCAAGGTGGTGAGTGCATCAAGACGGCTGTAAAGTGCGTCCATTTGGGTTTGGTCTGCCGTTCGGTAACGATCGGTGTCAGCACGCAGAGAGAATCTGATTATTGGTGATCTGCAGTATCACCAAGAATACAGATCTATACCTGATTATGGATGATCTGCAGAATCACCAATAATACAGATATAGGGCTTGATTCACAAAGCGGTGCTAACTGTTAGCACGCCTGTGAAAACCCCCTTAGCATGTCTAAACCAGCTTTTCGCGCATAAAACTTTATGCGCGTAAAACTTTACGCGCGTAAAACTTTACGCGCACACTGCACAGAGCGCAGGGCGCACCGCGCGAAGTGCCCATTAAAGCCTATGGGACTTAGCGCGCATAAAACTTTGCGCGCGTAAAACTTTGCGCGCGCAAAGTTAGCGCGGGATCTGATTGAGAAATCCGGTGCTAACCTACTTAGCACCCTGGTTAGCACGTCTAAAGACTTTAGACGTGCTAAGTAGGTTAGCACCGCTTTGTGAATCAAGCCCATAGTGCTAACCTCTGGACACCTCTAGATATATATAGGGTGAGTGTTTGGTGTAACAGTATGACTTTGAGCAACCCACCTGATGAACAGGTGACCCTAAGCAGTACAGAAGACACTGCTATGTAGAGTACAGAAACCTTCCAGCAGCCTGAGACTCTCCAAGGGGTGGAGTCCGGCTGAAGGTAGGAAGGACTAGAGAGTGAGTGACACCTGAAGGTAGATGTCACTGACTGATCTTGGAGACTATCTCTTAGGTGGAGAGAGATAGCTCTCGAGGTCGGGCAAGCCAGGTCGGCAACACACAGACAGATAAAGTACAAAGACAGAAGGCTGATTCGGTATCCAAGTCAGGCAGGGTTTGGCAACATGATATCAGATATACGTGGTACCGAATCAGAAAGCAGAGGGATACTCAGGAAAGCAATAGGTCAAAACAAATATCAAACAATGCCTAGTCTTGGGTGTGAGGTCCGTGGTCTCTACACCCTGAAACTAGTCTGATGTATAACAGAATAATAACACAAGTAATCTGGCTCAGTGTGAATTCCCAGGTCCTCCTGGTTCAAACACACTGTTGGATCTGACTAAGGTCTGAGTGCTTCCACGTAGTGATCGCAACGGCAGACAACCAGCAACTGACAAGCAAGCTGTATATATAGTTGCAGGACTCTGCCGCCCCGCCCGAACCATTCAGCCAATCAGGAGTCCAGCAGGAATCAGCTGATCATCCTGATCAGCTGACACATCTCCTGCTGGCATAAAGGTCCTGACTTCTGGCGCGCGCGTGCATAGCCCTAAACCGGTGTGAACTAACAGGCTCAGCCACACCAGCTGCACGCTGCTGCGTGCAAACCGCCGCGCTGGACGTGGAACCAGCCGCCTTGCTGTCAGTACAGGCGGCGGCCTTTCCGCGTTCTGCCATGTCACTAGATGCACGCTTCCGCGTGCAGACCGCCACGTTGGACGCGGAATCAGCCGCCTTGCTGTCAGTACACGCGGCTGCTTTTCCGCGTTTTCTCACACATGTACCTTCGTAAGGTAGTTGTCCCTACACGGGTCTTGGCCTTTCCACGGCTCAGATTTCTTTGGCAGAGAGTACAGATGGCATTGCTCTCATCTGAGGCAGACACACAAAAAAATGTCCACACCGCTGAGTCCTGGGATGATGGCACTTTGGTGGTGACTGCCGACGGAGTGTTAAGTGGGGTGCCAGAATCAGAGCAGGAGGAGGAAGATATATGTCACGCTTCCAGGCGGAAGCTGAGGAAGATGAGGTGTTTTGTGTTAAATAGTCAACTACGTCCTGACAATATTGGGAGTTGATGGCACGTGCCTTCTTCTGAACACTGTACTTTGGCCGAGGGCCACACAAAATCAAGACAGCACGACCTCGAAAAGACCTGTCGGGTGGCCTGCCTCTGGCTCTGCCTCTTGTTTTGTCCATATTGGGGGCAATGCAGTGATATTTATGCACTGACTTGACTAATACGATGTGCGGTTACACAGGTGTGTGAGGATCCGCGCGGCTGCCTGCGCAGGCAGGCAGCCTTTTGACCACTGTTCAGGTCTGCATTCTGCAGGTCTCTGGAAGAGAGACCTTTTGTCAGTTGTGCAGCTTTCTGCTGAGGAATTTGCATATGTTTGTCATGCAGATTGCCTAGCCACATCCTTTGGGGGCTTGCTCTATAAAGAGCTATGTTTCCCACAGTAAGCTGTTGGTCATAAGGGTTAGTTCCTGTGAAACACTCCGGAGTATGACCAGCCCAACCAAAATTCCCAGTGTAGAGGGAATTTCTGATTTGTACGATTTTGTCGAGTATGGGTCCTGTGTCTTTAAGAGCTTTAAAAGGCTAAACTCAGAGACCAAAGCGGAATTTCTCTCTGAATGTGTGAGGTTTTGCCTGAATCCCACCTTTCAGATTACTGATCCGTCCACGTCGGCTCTTCAGTTTGCCTATGTGCTCTTAAAAGGCGATTTGTTCACCTGGGCGTATGATGTGCTAAAAAACAATTCTTGGAATGATAATCTGTATCAGTTTCTTGCAGTGATATTCTCTCACTGGTTTAAAATGCCTGGCTTACCACCTGCTCTGATTGAATGTGTAGCTGCTGATAAGTCAGCTGATCTTTCCCTTCCATGCAAAACCTTTCAGTATGACAATCACTTCAATGTGTCGGTTGCCACTTCAGGTTTTAAACATCAGAAATGCAAAGTTGCAAAAAAGGGAAAAACTAAAAGACGCAAGCATCTGAATAAAACACTCCCTATTGATGGTTACAATGATGTTGTTCAGTCTCCGTTTTTTTTACCCCAATCCAAAGCTTTTGTGGATCCTTTAATAGGCAGAATTATTTTCTATATTAAAGGAGTAAGAAAGTCTATGCATGTACCTGACCAGGGTCGGACTGGGACACCAAGGGCCCACCAAGGAAGTTCCAGCCTGGGGCCCACCCCCCTCTCCTCCTCCTCCCTCCCCCCCCCCTCTCCTCCTCCTCCCTCACATACACATGTACTCAAGAAATTTTGCATGACTTTATGGTAGGGAATAGATTGTGAGCAATTCTGAGGACAGTCTCCAATAGGGATATGTCTAAATGCGAAACTAAATGGGTGTCACCATGCACTGGAACATCGGCGTGGTCATGATGAGTCATGGGCAGACTTAGAAAAAAAAAAAATACAAAACACAAAATAAGTAGCGGCGTTATTCACAGAGATTAGGTCCGACCAGATACATTGTATATTCAAGTAGTTACATGCCTCATGATAATTCATCAAGTAGTCAAATGGCAGCAGATACCCCCACAAAATGCAATCAGGTTGACGGCAGATACCCCCACACAATGCAATCAGGTTGACGGCAGATACCCCCACAAAATGCAATCAGGTTGACGGCAGATACCCCCACACAATGCAATCAGGTTGACGGCAGATACCCCCACAAAATGCAATCAGGTTGACGGCAGATACCCCCACAAAATGCAATCAGGTTGACGGCAGATACCCCCACAAAATGCAATCAGGTTGACGGCAGATACCCCCACAAAATGCAATCAGGTTGACGGCAGATACCCCCACAAAATGCAATCAGGTTGACGGCAGATACCCCCACAAAATGCAATCAGTTTGGCTGCAGATACCCCCACACAATGCAATCAGTTTGGCTGCAGATACCCCCACACAATGCAATCAGGTTGGCTGCAGATACCCCCACACAATGCAATCAGGTTGGTGGCAGAGATACCCCCACACAATGCAATCAGGTTGGTGGCAGAGATACCCCCACACAATGCAAGTCCCCCCCTTCCAAGGGGGGGCAGAGGGCACAGATCAGCGGGGAAGCCTCCCCCCTCCCTCACCTAGGGCCCCCCCTTCCGCGCACCCCCCTCCTCGAGAAGTGCAGCCAGCAGCGAGCGGAGTATAGCTTACCAGCTTCAGATGATGCTATCTCCGCTCCGCATGCCACTGCTGCCCTGCTGGTCTCTGTCTCCTGTAGTGACGCTGTCCAATCACGCTCTAGCAGGAAGTACTGCGAGAGCGTGATTGGACAGCGTCACACACTACAGTCAGAGACCAGCAGGGCAGCGGCATGCGGACTCGGAGCGGAGATAGCATCATCTCTGTAGCTATTCTCCGCTCGCTGCTGGCTGCACTTCTGGAGGAGGGGGGTGCGCGAAAGGGGGAGGGGCCTAGGTGAGGGAGGGGGGGACGATTCCCCCCCTCCCCGCCGCTCTGTGCCCAATTCCCCCCCTTTCAAGCTGTGCCCCCCTCCAGTGGCGTAGCTAGGGTGTTTGACACCCGGTGCGGATAATTTACCAACACCCCCCCCCCATGACATCACATGGGTGGGGGGTAATTGTAATGTAACTGTAACAGTAAGGCAGTGGGCTAATATAGGTAGCCAGAATAGTTTCCCTCAGCATAGATTAGATAGGTAGGTGCCCCCAGTATAGGTTAGTTAGGTAGGTGCCTCCAATATAGGTAGCCAGTATAGTTGCCACCAGTAAAGGCTAGCAAGGTAGATGCCCCCAATACAGGTTACATAGGTAGCTGCCCCCAGTATAGGTTACATTGGTAGGTGCCTCCAGTATAGGTTAGATAGGTAGCTGCCCCCAGTATAGGTTAGATAGCTAGCAGGGTGAGAGGGCGGGCAGATAGCTAGCCGGGTGGGCAGATAGAAAAAAGGAGGAGGGGGAAGAAGTGGTGCGGTCATGGAAGAATTGGGTGTGGTCATGGACCAGAATGTGGGTGTAGTCATGGGTGGAGACAAATTTGCATGAATGGTGGGACATTAGATTAGGACAGTGGTGGCAAACCTTTTGAAGGCAGAGTGCCCAAACTGCAACCCAAAAGTCACTTATCTATTGCAAAGTGGCAACAGCAATTTAAACTAAATAAAAACGTTTTAACTCATACATGAACATTATGGAAAATCCAAGTTGAAAATAAACTGTGAAGATAAACAATTTCATCCATCCTACTCCTGAAAGATGTATTCTTTTTTTTTTTTTTTTTTTTTTTAGAACCTCCCAGTTTTATTTTCTGTTTTAAAAAGCTAAAAAGTAGCTATTGTCTCATATGATGATGATTCAGCTTTTTCCTTAGTCTCGCAGTTAGCAATCATGTGACCCTCAACAAGACAAATTCAGCAATCATGAGGTCCCCCATCAAGACAAAATCAGCAATCATGAGGCCCCTAACAAGAAAAATTCAGCAATCATGAGGCCCCCAACATGACAAATTCAGCAATCTTGAGGCCCCCAACAAGACAAATTCAGCAATCATGAGGCCCCCAACAAGACATTCAGTAACCATGAGGCCCCCAACAAGACAAATTCAGTAACCATGAGGCCCCCAACAAGACAAATTCAGCAGTCATGAGGCACATAAATAAACAGCATTTCACATAAATAGGCAGAATGCCCATTTAATATGGTAGACACCTCTCACCTGGCTTCTGAATTCTCCTCTACTGGCTGCTGTGCCAGGCAATACTGTTTTTGGCTGGATTGGGGATGATGTGTGGGCTGAAAGGCCTGGCGGTGATGCTGTGGCCGGCCTGGCGGTGATGCTGGGCTGTACTTAGCTGGTTGAAGTAAATGTTGGCCTGACTGTTGGTGGTGATGCTGTGGCCTTTTTGACAGTGATTCTGGGCTGGTTGGCTGGTGGTGATGCTGGGCTGGCCTGGATAGTTTAGGTAGTGACAGGTGCACCCTAGTTTAGGTAGCACCAGGAGCCTCCCAGCTTAGGTAGTGACAGGACCCCCAAGTTTAGGTAGCGACAGGAGCCCCCCAGTTTAGTTAGTGACAGATACCCCCCAGTTTAGGTAGTGACAGGAGCCCCCAGTGTTTGTAGTGACAGGTGCCCCCCAGTTAAGGTAGTAACATGTGCCCCCCAGGGTATGTAGTGACAGGAGCCCCCAGTGTTTGTAGTGACAGGTGCCCCCCAGGGTATGTAGTGACAGGAGCCCCCAGTGTTTGTAGTGACAGGTGCCCCCCAGGGTATGTAGTGACAGGAGCCCCCAGTTTAGGTAGTGACAGTGCCCCCCAGTTAAGGTAGTGACAGGTGCCCCCAGTTCAGGTATTGACAGGCGCCCCCCCCAGTTCAGTTAGTGACAGGTACCCCCAGTTTAGGTATGACAGGAGCCCCCCAGTGTATGCAGTGACAGGGACCCCCCCCCCCCCAGTGTATGTAGTGACAGGAGCCCCTAGTTTAGGTAGTGACAGGGCCCCCCAGTATAGATAGACAGGTCTATAGGTGTCCCCAGTTTAAATAGCCAGATCTATAGGTGTCCTCAGTGGCAGCGGAGGGAGAAGAGAAGCGGTGGGGAAGGGAGGACGTTTCCCACTCCCCCTTCCCTCACCTTGGGGCTCCCCCTCTCTCGCTCCCCCCTTTAGAATTAAGTGATGCGGCAGGCAGCGCTGCTGTGCCTGCCGCTTCTTTTCTCTCTCCGCTGCCACCCCAGGGCGGGCGGGCCAGCCACGTCCGGGTAGCTAGGGGGGGACAGCAGCTAGCCAGGGGAGTGCGCATGCCCCATTTTGCCCTATGTAGGGACGCCCATGGCATGGTAGGCAGATAGGTAGCCGGGTAGGCAGTTATGTAGCCGGGTGGGAGGGTAGGCAGATAGGTAGCTGGGTGGGCAGTTAGGTAGCCGGGTGGGAGGGTAGGCAGTTAGGTAGCCAGGTGGGCAGATAGGTAGCTGGGTGGGCAGTTAGGTAGCCGGGTGGGCAGTTAGGTAGCCAGGTGGGAGGGTAGGCAGATAGGTAGCTGGGTGGGTAGATAGGTAGCCGGGTGGGCAGATAGGTAGCCGGGTGGGAGGGTAGGCAGATAGGTAGCTGGGTGGGTAGATAGGTAGCTGGGTGAGTAGATAGGTAGCCGGGTGGGTAGATAGGTAGCCGGGTGGGCAGATAGGTAGCCGGGTGGGAGGGTAGGCAGATAGGTAGCTGGGTGGGTAGATAGGTAGCCGGGTGGGCAGTTAGGTAGCCAGGTGGGAGGGTAGGCAGTTAGGTAGCCGGGTGGGCAGATAGGTAGCTGGGTGGGTAGATAGGTATCCAGGTGGGCAGATAGGTAGCCAGGTGGGCAGATAGGTAGCCGGGTGGGAGGGTAGGCAGTTAGGTAGCCGGGTGGGCAATTAGGTAGCCGGGTGGGAGGGTAGGCAGATAGGTAGCTGGGTGGGTAGATAGGTAGCCGGGTGGGAGGGTAGGCAGTTAGGTAGCCGGGTGGGCAGTTAGGTAGCCGGGTGGGAGGGTAGGCAGAAGGGTAGCCGGGTGGGAGGGTAGGCAGTTAGGTAGCCGGGTGGGCAGTTAGGTAGCCGGGTGGGAGGGTAGGCAGATAGGTAGCTGGGTGGGTAGATAGGTAGCCGGGTGGGCAGCCAGTTAGGTAGCCGGGTGGGTAGATAGGTAGCCGGGTGGGAGGGTAGGCAGTTAGGTAGCCGGGTGGGCAGTTAGGTAGCCGGGTGGGAGGGTAGGCAGAAGGGTAGCCGGGTGGGAGGGTAGGCAGTTAGGTAGCCGGGTGGGCAGTTAGGTAGCCGGGTGGGAGGGTAGGCAGTTAGGTAACCGGGTGGGCAGTTAGGTAACCGGGTGGGAGGGTAGGCAGAAGGGTAGCCGGGTGGGAATGTAGGCAGTTAGATAGCCGGGTGGGCAGTTAGGTAGCCGGGTGGGTAGCCAGTGGGGGCCCCGACTCCTATGCTCCCCCTCACCTGGGTGTCCCCCCTCCTTACAAGCCGCGGGGAGGGCAGCCCGACTGTTTTCTTTTTGTTTTTTTTCCCTTAAAAAAAACTATTTTCCCCGGGGGGGCCCCCTCCTATCCTCCCCCTCCCTCACCTCGCTCGGAGGGCCCCCCTCCTGTTACGAGCGGCGGGTACAGCAAACTTCCGGCGAGGTAAAGCAGAAGATAGAGGTCCAGCTGCCTCCCAGTCGCTGTCTCCTTTGTAATTGCCGCGCACTAAACCAGGAAGCAGTGCGAGCGGCATAGAGGAGACAGCGTAGCCCGGGAGGCAGCTGGACCTCTATCTTCTGCTATACCTCGCCGGAACTTTGCTGTACCCGCCGCTCTACCGCCGCTCGTAACAGGAGGGGGGCCCTCCGAGGTGAGGGAGGGGGAGGATAGGAGGGCCCCCCCCCCGGGGAAAATAGTTTTTTTTAAGGGACATAAAAAAAAACAAAAAACAGTCGGGCTGCCCTCCCCGGCTCTCCCCTCCAGCGCACCCCTTCTAGGGGCCCCCAGGAGGAGGGGCAGTCGGGGCCCACCGATGGGACCGTCGGTGGTTCGGCGGCTCTGTCCGAGCCTGTACCTGACCCCAACCCGTATGAAAGCTACTTAGATACTGGCTTGTTTGAACCTCCATTTGCCTCATGGGACATTGGGGCCTTGATGGAGGAATTTGATTTTGATTGGAAAGCCTTTTGCGATTTTTACATCGCAAAAAGCGAAGATGTCTTGAATGAATGTCTCGATTCTATGTACCTTTTGATTGATTCCGATGAGTGTGACAGGTGTTTTGTGGATCCAGTGATGTGTGTGTGGCAGACGATTTTGGATGAGTTGCACACACACCAATCAATTGATTCCAATAAAGAGACATCGTTGTCGGATGATTGTTCCGGCCTTTCTGGGGTAAAGCATGTGAGTCGTGACATTGTGCGATCTGAAATGAGTTGGTGTGCCACTGTGGTTGATTCCTGTGCGAATCCTGGAGGATTCTCTCCTGACTGCGTGCAGTTTGAATCTGTTTCTCGGATGTTCCTGCAGATTGTGATCGGCATGGATGTGCCAGTTTTCTTAAGGATGTGTGGGATCCCTTTTCATTTAGAGACAGATCTTTAAGATCTTCCATCTGTGATCCTGCTATGGGGAAAATTCCTAAATTATGCAGCATCAAAAGTAAAATTAATATGTCTAATAAAGTTTTTCCTGATGTTGTCGCTATTTCTACTGCAAATGCGTCTTTGTCTCACCCTGTTCACACCTGTAAGGGCCCATTGCCTGGTAACAGCTGCTCCAGTGTTTCTGTCCTGAACGCCTTACAGTCTGCCCCACAGATCGCGGAGGTTTGCGCTATGAAAGCGTCAGTTTCACAACCTAAAGCGATCTTGGATTCGCAAATTTTGCGTTCTGTCTCCTCGGATTCGACATCGTTAGCCGAGTCTAAGAGTGAGACAGCACTTCAGTTTTGCGAATCTGATGCTGAGGCCTCTTTGCTTTGCCCAGAGAAGCCTTCTCTGAATCTGCCCTGTACCATGAATGAAAACATGATCTCCACTCACACTGACATTTGTGAGTCCCTTTCTTGTTCTGAGGAAAATGCTGATTCTGCACCCTGTACTCTGGATGAGTTAAGATGGCCTTGTTTAGAGTCTCCTGCAGTGTCCCTAGAGGCTCGTCTAGGTATTGCCACTATACTCACCTGTTTTTTTGCAGTTTTGGAGTTGCAAGCTAGTTTGACTGCTACGCAGAATTCTGGGTGCAGCGAGATTAAAGTTAGGGAGTCAGTGTGTGTTCCAGTAAATATTCCCGTACGTTCCGCTCATGATTATGAAATTCAGTCTCGGTTTATGGTGGAACCTTCCCTGGGACATCTGCCCTGTCCACAAAATAAAGTTCCCGTTTTGGCCTGTAACATGGATAGTTCAGAATCCTTTTTAGAAAACTTGGAAAATGATGTTCCTGAGGTCTTGTTTGATGTTCTGGAGGTCTCCGAGTTCCTCCCAAAGGGAGCAGAACTTGTAGGAGAACTTGCCCCCCAAGTCCTTCTGAGGTGTTGCCCACTTCAGTAGGCATTGCTGTTATGCTGACTACCTTTGCAGCTCTGGTGGAGCTTCACTCATATGTAGTCAATGATGATATTACAGTCACAGAAAATTCTGAATTTAAGTCCGAGTCTTCTTTTGAAAGACCAGTACCTGTGACCTCCACTCATGATGATTTTCTGCCCGGTACTGGTTTTGGTCTTGTCGTGTCGGACTCTGAGGTTGGCAGTTCCCCGACATGTTCTGAGGTTTCTCCTGTGCTGGTGTACCCCAATGTGCTCTGTGACCCAGAAAGCCCAAGTGTGCCTCGGTTACCAGCATGCTCAGATGCTTCCTCGGTGGAGACATGCTCTGATATGGCCTGCCTGCTTGCATGCCCAGAAGTGGTCCCTGAAAGTCCTGATCTTGATGGGTGTCCTCATAATTCTGAATCCAGAATGGTCATTGGTTCCATAGGAGGGCTTGATAGTTTTCCATGTGAGCCTGGTGATTGTTCTGCCCTCTTGGGATCTCTGTGGAGCTTCAAAAGGTTTTGGGAGATTCCGGGAGAAATTTTGCTTGGTACCCTGGATAAGATCAACAGTGGCTTTTGTGTTGTAAGGAACACTTCGAACAGGTATTGTGGCAGGTTTGGTATTTTCGGACGCTCCTTGGAAGGTGGTGGGTATTGTCTGGAGGGTGTCGATGGCTTCTTCTTTGGCGTTCACAGTCCTGATGGGTGTTATACTGAGACTGGTAGTACTGATGGGCATGTTTCGGTGGCGTTTGCTTCCGATGAGGTCGGTTTCGGCTGGACTGACTCTGGAATTGGGCCTTGTCGGGCTGCCCCGACCTTCATGAGTCTTCAGTTAGAGTCTTTTGTTAATATCAGTTTAGAGGCTCGTCTGGAATCCGACCCTAGAGGGGGGGGGGGGTACTGTGAGGATCCGCGTGGCTGCCTGCGCAGGCAGGCAGCCTTTTGACCACTGTTCAGGTCTGCATTCTGCAGGTCTCTGGAAGAGAGACCTTTTGTCAGTTGTGCAGCTTGCTGCTGAGGAATTTGCATATGTTTGTCATGCAGATTGCCTAGCCACATCCTTTGTGGGCTTGCTCTATAAAGAGCAATGTTTCCCACAGTAAGCTGTTGGTCATAAGGGTTAGTTCCTGTGAAACACTCCGGAGAGTGTCAGCCTTGCTCATTGTTTGAAGATTAGCTTAGAGTAATTCCTGGGACTGCACTAGGCAGGTTTCCCTAGTGCAGTTAGGATTGCTTATCTGTTTTGTTTGTCTGTTGCGATTGTCCTGTCCCAGCGGTGGTCGACGGGAAATCATTCTGTGTGTCTGGGTGCTAACCTGAACAGCGGTTGTTACTGGTAGCCCCTTCTGTTCTGTCTTCCTGGATCGCACTAGCCTCTTGCGCTAGTGCTGTGGATCTTTCTGTTCTGTCTGCCTGGATCGCACTCGCCTTGCGCTAGTGCTGTGCATCCTTCTGTCTCCCTGGATCGCACTAGCCTCTTGCGCTAGTGCTGTGGATCCTATCTCTCGCTTGTTCCTGTTTTCGTGTGTCTGTCTTGTCTGCTACGAACGCTTGCTGGAGGCTCGGTGAGGTAACCGTTAAGCAATCGCTCGCGTCCTCTGTTTCATGTTTGTCTGTCGGTGGTTAGTTAGGCGTGCTTGTCTCTATTGTGCTTATCACATGGAGACCGCGCATAAACGCGTGCACTGTTGCGAATGAGTGCGGTGTTCGCGTTTAGCTAGCGTTTGTTATTTTCCTTATCTTTTCATTGTATGATTTGCTGTGCCTTTGCTACTCTCGTGTTCTGCCTTGCTGTAGCCTTGTGTCTCCTCTGGCAATCGCCTCCCTCGCGATTGCGTTCCTACTTCATATCTGCTGTTGTGTATGCACCGTCGCGGGTTGGCGACTAGTTTGGTGCACACACATACAATCTGTCCCTGTGCTCATTCTCTTCCGCAATCGCTTCTCTTGCGATTGCGTTCTCACTTGGTTTCTTCTGTTGTTTGTCCACCGTCGCAGGTGGCGGATAGATTGGTGGACAAACATACATTCCTCATCTGTGCTTATTCGGTCTTGTGTCGCTGTTAGAAATCGCCATCTCCGGCGATTGCCTTCTCGCTTTGTCTTCCTGGTTGTGTGTTCATCGTCGCAGGGTGGCGACTAGTTTGGTGGACACACATACCCTCTGTCGCTTGATCTCTCTCTTTCAGGGCTATCTTGCCCTGCGTTTCTTCCCTTCGTGCAATTCCTGTCTGGCGTGTGTGGCAGGGCAGAGGAGCTGTTCCTCTGCACTCCACAGCTCCCCCTGTCGACAGGAATTTCCCTCTACAGGTGCTTTGCACCTTTTGCTGGGTTCCCGCAAATTATACGCTTGTGGAGGATTTCCGCAGTGTCAGCGCACGTCTGGTGCGCTGATCACGGAGAGAATTCCACAATCGTTACAAGGTGCAGTGAAGATTGCAGTGACTGCTGGTACAACAATGTGCAGTCACACAGGTGCAGTGAAAAGGTGACTGCTGGTACAACAATGTGCGGTTACACAGGTGAAGTGAAAGGTATGCACGGACTGGTATTACACAATACAATGTGCAGCTGTCACACACACAGGTCCAGTGCCAGTGAAAGGTATACACTGAATGTGGCACAGTACAGCAATTAGCAAGGGCCAGCTGCGACACACAGGGCTGTATAATGCAGCATCAGTGGCACACAACAATAAAAAAAAACACTTCACAAGAACATTAGCTATGAAAAGAGCTTTCTTTTGTGGTGCTTTTCAACAACAAATATCAGCTAGGAGCAAGCTACAAGAGCCTAACTAAGCTTTCCTTGTCTCTGCAGCGGGTTCCTCTCCCTTCTCGCACTAACAGCAGCAGACAGAGTGAGATCATGGGTGATGCTGCTGCCTTATATAGGGGGGGGGGGGGGGGGGGGGCTCCAGGAGGTAGTGCAGCCTGATTTGCTGCCATGTGTCTGTTGACTGTGATGTTGACGGTCAAAGTTTAGCCCAATGATGTAGTATAGAGGGCAGGTCAAACTTGCAAAAAGTTCACATTCGATGTTCGCGAGAATAAGTTTGCGTGTGAATCGTTCGGGACAACTCTAAACAGCAGCACCAAGAACTGGAAGCATACATGAAAAAAAGGCACCTGGAAAAAAGGGCGCAGGGGATTGCCACTAGAAGAATATTGCTAAAATAAGCAATATTCAACTACTGTATTTTGATAGTAAAATATCGATAATATTTACCAAAATTTTACTATGATTAAACCTAAGGCCGCTTTAACACTACGGATTGGCAATAGCGTTGCGGCCCGAAGACCGCATCGCCAAAAACAGGCCTTCGGAGATTACCGTGTTAGTAAGGGGTAATCCCCGTCTGGCAGCCGGCCAAGCAGGAGGTGAGTGACACTCAGTTCCTCTAGCCGAAGCAATCACCTTTACGGACACGTATTGGTAAAATACACTTACGCACATGCACGACGCATGAAACTTGTGGCGGGCATTTTAAAAAACACACATTTCAATAGACTCACATATCTTTCAGTCTATCGCAGGTCGCCGCAGGAGCCGCGGGCTAATGTAATAATGCGCTTGTGTTAGATTGGGTACTTCCAGTGCAGCGCACCACACTGCAGGTAGTATGAACTACCCCATAGACTTTCATTGCCTTAGCGGTAGGCTGTGAGAAAATGCCACACCGCGCCAGTGTGAACGGGCGCTAGCCCTACTCTCACACAGAACCCTCCCCTGGTGGTGACTAACCCTAAGCCCCCCCTGGTGGCGCATAAACCTAACCCCCCAGGTAGCACCTAAACCTAACCCACTCCTGGTGGTGCTTAACCCTAAATCCCTTCCAAATTGTAATCGCCCCCATGCTGCAGAGCTCCGTACCCACTGTGCATTGCTGCAATTTGCTTTTCGGTAAGCCCCTTAATGCTATCGGGCGTCTCTGGGCCCCAGAATTTTACTGCATTGCTGCTGATTGGGTGCTGAAATTTACCTGCTTTGCCGCATATTGCGGCCATTGTAAAAGCCATGACTTGTGGTAAAGAAGGTAAATTTAAGCACCCACAGACGCTTGATAGTGGCTGACACCTTGTGCCAACATTTTCTTATTATAGGCACCTATGGACGGAGCTGTTTTTTCCAAAAGGGCTCCTGCACCCATTTTTCCTGCTTCTGGCCTGGAAACCTATTTTATTTTTTCAGGAAAAGCATAATCTTTTTTTTTAACCTAGGCCTTCCGAAATCCAAAAAAAGGACATGCCACCTACTCATTTCGTACACCAGACAAATGACTCGGGCTATATTTGGCACTTGCTCTGACCAGGTGGCCTGTCTGTCCCGGTTTACTTGGCCGCTTTTCCTTCGCATCTGGGAATTTTGACCCTCCTGCTTTCCAGCAAATTGTATCACATTCTATTCTTTTTGTTTGAATTTTTCTGTCTCAGCAAAAGGTTGCAAAAATCTCATGCACTGTGTTAGGGAGTCTCAATTAACCTCTAACCTCGCTTCTGTGCATGTGGCTTGGGTTACTTCTCACACCCAACCGTGGGCCCATTAACACGTTGTCGTAAAACAAAAAGTGTTTTGACGGGCTGTAATTGCTGCTAAGTGATGCCGAACAATGAGGCTCTTGTGCTGGAGCTCAATGCCCACTAAAGGCAGCGGAATGGGTACTGATAGCCGCGGTCAATGAGATTTTATTCCACACAGAGCTGTATCTCTGCCTTCGCTAGAACTTCTTGGGCTATGAGCTGATGAACGCAAAATTGTGTTTCGCCGGCTTACTGAGCAAATCTCGCTAGGATGAACAAAGCACTAATGACAACTCCTATGGCGAGCTGCAGCCATGCCCCTTCTTCCTCTTCCCCGAACGTAATTAGTTTATGTTAGCTGGAAAAGGTCACAGGTTGGAGAAGGTTAGGCCCTTTTTTGTTTTTAGGCAAGATACTGTAGAAATTGCTTGACGCTTGCTTCTGCAGGTGCAGCATGAACCTCATTTGTTACGGGAATCCTGTAGTGAGCGGTGCTTCTCTCTACGCTCCCTGAATTCCATGTGACAGGCTCTGTTTGGTGGACCGGCGCTGATGGCCTTTGTATGTCACTCATAATTACAACACCTGTTATAAATGACACTTATCTCGCCTCCAGTGCAAGGCAGCCTTTACTGTAACTCCGCGCGTTTAAGTAATGAGGTTTTCCCGATTTAAGGAACAAATGAAGCAGGCAAAAAGCTCATTTTTAAAGCTGGTTCTCAGGTGGAAACTCGACTTTCAGGTACAAATGTTTGGCACTCAGTGGCATAAGGCAAAATAATGGGAAATTAGACCAAGAGCTCAATATGGTGCAGTATGCTATGGTAAGGAAAGTTATAAATTGTTTGAGTAAGAGTAATGCTCACAAGTGTGGGTTACCACAAAGGCAACCACTGAATAGACAGGTGGGGATCACCACCCTGTCCCCACTCAGCTTAAAAAAGTCGCTCTCTGTAGCTGGAAGGATTTCTGGGACACACCCCTCACCAAGGGTGGACAAGGGTAAATGACAACAAATGTAACAGAGGCGCCAAGTCAGGATAAAATACATTAACCACTGTTTAAAGAGAATCTGTATTCACAAAATGAAGTATAAACAAACATCCCTGCCTGTTTGGGGTCATCTCCTAGCCCCCTCTGTATTATTTTTGCTGCTCTCCGCTGCAATAAAGAGGGTAAAAAAAACTGTTTTATAAACTGTTTTGTAAACAGAAAAGATGGCCACCAAAACAGGAAGTACATCAGCAGAGCAGTGAACTCAGTTAATACACAGTGAGTACACAGAGAATTCAGTGGGTTACACATTGAATTCAGTCTTCAGAGGTTATGTGCAAGTTTTGAAAGAGCTCTGTGTCAATGAAGCATGACAAGCTGTGTCTTTAGAGCTTGTAGTCTCGGGTCTGCACTGGTGTCAGCCTGACAGGCAGCTTCCTCATCAGCCAGCTATTCTTTGTTCAGTTTATCAGTCTGTGTTTATCAGCCTCACAGATAGCAGACAAGCTGACAGTGAGAGCAGGGACATTGTCTGTAAGGAATAATCATCACAGGAGCACTGGAGGGGCGTGGAAGGGGTTAACTTGTTCACATTACTGAAGAGTTGGCAGCCTTCCAGACACAGGCGAGAAGTCCGACAGGGGAAAGATAAGTTGATTTATTACAAAGACCGTGCAAGTAGAAAGTGCTGCAGTAAGCCAGAGCACAATGGAACAGTCGTAGGAACTTGTAGAATATGAGAAATACTGCTAAAATTTTTGTTACGGAGTCTCTTTAAAAAGGGAGGTAGTGGTGAACTTACCTCCAGGTAGTCAATCTTCAAGGTACATTTTTATTCAGTAAGAAAAAGGTACAGCATAAACTCCATTGCAATGTGTTTCGTGAGCATATCCCCTTCCTCGGGCAAAATTAGTGGAGCATCTGTTAGTACGAGCGCCAGACGGTGATGCTCGGATATCCCGATCACAAATTCGAGTAAATCTGGCCACGGCAGTATCAAAAGCACGCCGTGATCGTGATCTGGATTTGAAACAGAATTCCGAAGTTGACTTGGATTTTAGCCGTGATTGTATGTGGAGTCCGTGATCACGGCTGTGATCACGGATTTGACTTTAACGTTAATAGCAAAGCCTCCATCCATGCTGCAACCACCAAAATTGCATGGATTATAAAGGGGATCAGTGGCTACAACTTTTAGTTTTTCAGAAAATCAATTTTAAAGTTTCAAAGAAAAAGTATTTGTGATTAAAAACCGCCAAAACCTGGCAAAACCCGTCGACTTTAGCTGTTAATAGCAAAGCCCCCTTACATGCTAGAAACACCAAATACGTTAAGAAGAACAGAGGGAACAATTGGAAATTTTTTTTTCAAAAAGATCTTGTAGTTTTTGAGAAAATCGATTTTAAATCGATTTCAAAGGAAGTTCAAAGGAAAAAGTATACATGTAAATGCGGTAAATACATTAACTGTCATTTACCACATTTAGATGTATACTAATTTCCTTTGAAACTTTAAAATCGTTTTTTTCCCCACTCTTCTACTTAACATATCCTGCAAATTTGGGGCTTGATTCACTAACCGGCGCTAAGCCGGTTAGTGAGCCCTAATAGTGGGCGCAAACCACAGCGTTAGGTGGATTGCGCCCATAGGACCCCACACAGTGCGCGCAGCGCGGCAGCCTATGGTTAGTGCGTGATGCAAGGATAATGTCACACCTGCTGCCCTTTAAACGTCGCACTGCAATGAAAACGGTGCATCGTGTGGCCGCCGCAAAGCTACTTATGGGGCACAAAGTGGCTATTCACAGCAGTGCTAAGACTTAGCGCCGCTTTGTGAAACAAGCCCTTGGTGTTTCTAGCATGTAAGGGGGCTCTGCTATTAACCGCTAAAGTCGGCAGGTTTTCTGGTAATAATCACGGTCAGAGATCACGGCTAAATCTGTGATCACAAGCCGGATTTGGACCACGATCACAGGTGCATTCGGAACTGAATCTGTGATCAAGAGGCGATCACGAATTTGGAATCCGACCTCGTGATCAGGAAAAACAGCTCGTGATCATGGGTTACCTGTGATCACAAGCTCGAGATGGGCAACACTAGCATCAGGCTTACTTGCTTAGACTAACAGATGCTCCACTAATTTTGCCTGAGGAGGAAGCGGGTATGCCAGCAAAACGCATAGCAGTGGAGTTTATGTTGTACCGTTTTTTTATTGAATAAGGATTTACCCTCAAAATTGACATTGAGTGTCTGACTACCTGGAGGTATGTCCACCACTATTTCCCTTTTTAAACAGTTTTTAACGTATTTATCCTGATCTATTACATTCGTAAATTATCTACTCAGTGCTATAAGCTCCTTGTTGAGCTGATGTAAAATAAGTCACTTTGAAGCATTTTGTCTAGAGTCCCCTTTGATAGTCAGTTCTTGCCGTATACACCTCCAGGGCTTCAGACTGTGATCTTCTCAGAGCTTTTTCTGTTCTCCTGACCCCTAGCAATTCAAACAGCAAACCCAACCAGAAGCACAACCTTTGATTAGTGATGGGTGAATGTCTTGCGAGCCCACAAGCTAGCATTTAGGGAGAAGCAGCACGCCAAACAGAGGGCTGCTCTCCTCCACAACGCCCATTCAGCCCCCCATCCAGCTCTCTATGCTTTTTCTTCACTAGAGTGATGTCAACACTCAGCATTCGTCCCATGTGGGTGAGTGAACTAGTAAGGGAAGGAGTAGAGGGTTGCCAGCTGGAGATCATGAGCAGGATTGGTTCACGTAACAATGGGCCGACCAGAAAAAATTGACAGACCTCCTAATCACTAAAGCAGCATTAGGGTCCCTTTGTTGCAGCCCAATTCATCCCCAGGGCCCGAGCCTTAACTGTGCTTCCTGGCAGAGTAGAATCTTACCTGGCATGCATGCTCCTATGCCAGTCTGTGGAACCATTCTCCCAGTGTTTACCAACTACAGGCTGCATCTTCTCTGTGACCCAGCGCATGTTATTACAGGTGAGTCGGTGCATTGACGAAGATATTGCAGCAGAGTCGGAATCGGATTATCCACAAGGCAAACCTAGGCAGGTGCCTATGGCCTGGAGAGAGTTTAGGGGCCTGGCGGATGCAAGCCATCAGTCACCAAATCTTACTAAAATAATTCAGGTGATCATCAGTAGTGGGCAAAAACTGATATCTTGTCTAGGGCCCCATGTCATTTTCCTTTTCTGTATTGCAGCTTTGCAGGGGCCCCAGGAAGCACAGTGAAAGAGAAACTGTAACAACCCTCCCTCCCTACCAATTGCCCCAGACCCTGAGTCGGCTGCCAGAACCCCCCCCCCCCCCCCCCGGTCACTCTCCAACTTAAAGAACATCTGTCAATACCCCCCTCCCCCCAGGATATTTAGAGGAGGGAGAAGCCTCTGGATCCTAATGAGGCTTCCCCCAATTCAGCTGCATTCATCCCCAACTATAAATAATATCTGCTATGTCTTAAAGGGAACCTGAACTAAGTAAAATAATTATTTAAATTAAACACACGATGTACCTGCAAATGAATATTACATACTTACGTCACCATCAGTTCCTCTCAGAAGCTCACCATTTTCTTCTTACAGTGATCCCTTCCAGTTCTGACAATATTTTACTATTGATAAACCTAACCCTACTCTTACACAGAACCCTCCCTCTACTGATGCCTAACTCTAACCCCCCCTGGTGGTGCCTAACCCTAAGACCCCCCGTGGTGCCTAACCCTAAGACCCCCCGTGGTGCCTAACCCTAAGACCCCCTTGGTGGTGCCTAACCCTTAGACCCTACTGGTGGTGCCTAACCCTAAGACCCCCCCGATGGTGCCTAAACCTAAGAACCCCCCCTCCTAGTGGTGCCTAACCCTAACCCCCCTGGTGGTGCCTAACCCTAAGACTCCCCTGGAGGCACCTAACTCTAATCCCCCTCCTAAACCTTTACCCTCTCCCCTCTGCCGCAATTTGGGGCAAAGAAAGTCAATTTGGGCACCTGGAGGCGGGTGGATATGCAAGTTTGTGTGCCTACTATGCCATGCCATAGAGTGCCCACTATGCAATGCCACAATTTGCATAGACGCAAGCCCCCGGTGCCCCCGTGATTCTATTGGGCGCCTCAAAAACAAAATGTTTTATGGCATATGTAAAAAATACATAATATATCTTATTAAAGGTATAAGGATTTAAAGTGGAAATCGTGACTTCAAGGTACATTCTGGTGCCCGGAGGCACGCGATAACAGGCGCAGCCGTACGCCCAAATTTCCATTCTTTGGCGCAAATCGCGGCTTTTATAATAAGCATCTATGTAGGCGGTGTTCTTCCATAAGGGTTCCTATTTTTCTAATGCAAGCCACGGGGCTACCTAGTAATAACTTACACTTGATTATTGTCATTAGATAATGCACTGATGGTTTATTTTCAAGTATCCGTATCCTGAGCTGCCGTAATCAGGATGTCTGAATGGCGATGCCCTTTGTCTTTGTCCTTTGCTCTTTAGGATAACTTCAGACGGTATGCAGAGGTCATAGGTCAAGAAAACCTTTCACTAATTGCATCTTACTGAGCGCTGAGTGCACATTCAAATAAGCAAAGGTCCAGGATCCCGCCCTCCCATGCTTCTTTCACATATACCAGTGGAGGTGATTATTTATCCTGGGTAATCCAATGAAGTCAAGATTTCCACGTTAAACACACTCTTGCCACAATAAAAAGACATATTATTTATTTTTTACACATGCCATTAAATGGTTTGTTTTACATGTCATGCATACCAGAAGCTTTCCACAACAGGAGAAGACCCCAGGAACAGCACCAGGAACCTGCCATGTGACTGAGCCATTCTTCTGCTCAACTGCTAGCCAATAAGGATGGTCGAAAATGCCAATTCCCATTTCTGATTTCTGTTTTCCGATTTTTGATTCTAATTTCCGTGTAGTCTTTTTTTTGGTCATTTTTTGCATTAAGTGATTGGCCAAATCCTCCTGAGTTGACTTTCCATCCTCTGATTGGTCCAATGTTTATGAGTTCTGTGATTGGGCTAAAATTACCGAGTTGTGTTAATGTGGTATTTCCACAGAAACCCATTTTCCAATTTTAGATCAGAAATGCAGAAATGTAATTTCCGTGAATCTGACTGAGCATCCCTACTTAGTATCCCATTCCCTACTAGCCATTGTTTAATCAACTGTATACATTCCCTTTGATGAATGATCGTCTGTTGAAAAAATCCAACAGGATGGATCATGACCGAGTCCTGGTTATTTGCTGTCGCTGTTGAGGCTCAGTCGACTACAAATAAGGAGATCAATATGGCACTTTAGAGTTCGCCACGGCCACAGGGCTCCAGACTTTTTCTTTTTTGTTTTTCCCCTGAAGTCACCCGCCTGCTCTCTTCCTCCCTGGTGAGGAGGGTGAGTGTGGATGGGGGCTTGTGGACATGTTGGTGACTCCCAGAACACACATGGCTAGCAGAAAGCCCACAGCAGCATCTCTCTCTACGGTGTATGCAGCTCCGCTATGCACTGCTCGCAGGAACAGTTACCAGCTGCTGGGTTCGGGGCAGTTCAGGGACTCCTCCACTCTGAGTCCATGAGTCAACCACCAGCCTCCTTCACCACTGTCCCAGTCTGCAGTTGGCTGCCAACCTCAAATCACCAGAGCCGAACACTGCTCTCACTATCCTCCATGTGACTGCCAGGATGCTAGATCAGCTGAGCGGCCATCATGCACGTGGTTGAGACTGCGGGACCAGGCACTGCAAGGCTCCTTGCCGCCGAGGAAATACCCTCCTCTCCATGCTGCTACTCACCAAGCCAGAGGACTCCGTCACTCCTGCACCATCGGCTGCTGCCACCCACGTGGTCCGGACCTCAGCATCGGGATCTCCACCGCCGCCAGGGAATGTAGAGCCACCTGGAGCACACACAGGATGCCTCAATCCTCTGTCCAGGCTGCAGCCAAGAAGAGATGGGCAACCCCGCTTTTTTGCAGGGCAGATCAAAAGGAACGTAGTGCAACTTCGCTGCTGCCCAGGTGAGCCTGATTTCATAGCTGTGCCCCCAAGCCAGACTGCTCTCTCTGTCCTCTGGGTAAGCTGAACCCACTGGGGTACTCCTGGCCCCTCAGCTGCCATTCCCTGCTTCACCATGCCGTTCCCTGCTCCACCAAATCGGTCCAGCTGCATGGCCCTTTGCAACCACCAGCTTCATGGCAGGGCCCTGTGCACCCACCAGCTTCATTGTACAGCGCTGTGTGGCCACCATTGCGGGTCAACCGCACTCTGGCATGTTGCGCTGGCTCTCTGCACTGGTATCATGGGTCCTTCCCTACTAAGAGGATGTCAGATGAGCATCACTGCGGCATAGCCAGTCAAACGGGACACTAACCAGTCACACCACACTGCCCATGGGGCCTCACTTTCACTGTTCTTTTTCATCTTCTCGATTTTTCCTTCTCTCCCTTTCCTCTCTCTCTTTCCCGGGACGGACTGGGGGCATCCGAAGCGTTTTGAGTGCCATGGACGGCAGCGGATTCCCCTCTGGTCTGTTCTCCGGGCCCATCTTTACGGATTCTTCCACCTTGACTTGTGATCTGTATATGCATTGTGTTTACTGTATGCAGGGCCGGTTTAAGCAACCATAGGGCCCCAGGGCAAAATAAACCTGGGGGGGCCCCCCAACAGTTTCCCCCGGAACAAAAATCGGCATTAAGGGACCTTTTTTTGCAGCTGTTATAGTCAGGGTGTGAAGCCCCAATCGGTCGGAGCTCCACATTCTGGCTATCCCAGCCTGCATGGGGGACAAGGGGTTAAAAAGTTTCAGGAGGGGGAACCCCAAATAATTTAAAAAATAAATAAATTCCCACACTCTAAACATACAAACAAAATTGGGAAAATAGGAAAAAATGCCACGGATCTTCACAGCCATATTGCGGCTGTATAGCGATCCCTGGCCAAAGCGATGTGGCTGCGTATGGACCCCCTGGAAACCCTATCAGGAAATGTATTGCTCTTTCTTTTAATACATGTAAAATTACACTACCGTTAGGTTTGCTACTAAAAGTGACATTTACCGCATTTAAAAGTATACTTTTTTCCTTCGAAACTTTAAAATCGATTTTCTCAAAAACTGTAAGCTCTTTTTGAAAAATTGTTTTTTCCTCTTATTCCCAATGATCTCCTTAATATATTTTGAAAATTTAGGGTTTCTAGCATTTAAGGTGGATTTGCTATTAACTGTTAAAGTCGGCAGGTTTTTAAATGTGTATTTTTTTTCCTTTGAAACTTTAAAATCGATTTTCTCAAAAAACTATAAGGTCTTTTTGAAAAAAAAAATTTCCTCTTGTAGCCACTGGTGGGCCCTACACGCTCTGGGGCCCTGGGGCAATTGCCTCCTTTGCCTCTATGGCAGCGCCGGCCCTGACTGTACGTAAGAGCTGTATGTATCTGCATATGCACTGTATGCTTTTACTGTATCTTCTGTTTACCTACTGTACCATCACCGACCCTGTTGTGCCAAAAGCAATTCCGGGTACAACTCACGTCATACTTGGCCAAATAATTACACTCTGATTCTGATTCTGACTTGATTAGGTCTGCTCTCTTATGATCTATCGAAACATTGTTAATCGGTTGTTTTACTAAGGTTCCAGACGATTTTTATCTAATGTGTGTACGTAGCTTAAAGAGAACCTGTATTGAAAAAAGGGCCCCCTGGGGGGTACTTACCTAGATTGAGGCTTCCACCGTCCTCCTCAGTCCCAGGGTGGTCTCTCTAGGCCCCTCCGAAGCCACAGCCGACAAATTGTCAGGCTGTGGTGCAGGTGCAGTAGCTCCTGCATTTTCTCTTCCATGGCCCCAGCACAGGCGCAGTAGCGGCTCTTGGCTCGGATCAGACAGAAATAGCTGATCCCAGCGCAGTAGAGTGGACCCAACTGAGATCTGCTAGTTCTGCCTGATCTAAGCCCAGAGCCACTACTGCGTCTGCGCTGGAGCCGGAGAAGGTAAATATTTACATGGAGTGGCCTACAGAGACCACCATGGGGTGGAGGAGGACGGTGAAAGCCTCAATCAGATCCAGAGGCTTCCCCCTCCCGAGGTAAGTACCTCCCAGGGGCCCTTTTTTTCAGTACAGGTTCTCTTTAAGGGGATCAACTTGCTTTCTTCCTTACTTAAGCTATTATTATTATAGATTTATGAAGCACCAAAATATTCTGTGGCTCTGTACAAAGTAAGAAACAAACATGGGGTACAAAATAATACAGACAATAGTGTACACAATATACATAAACAGAATCTTTACAAATGAGAGAATCAGTAACTGCAGTAACAAAAGTAACATAATAAAAAAAATGTGTAACAAATTGGAAGGCACAAAATGAGTAACAAATTCCAAGACACCAAAGAGTAAGAGAGCCCTGCCCATGTGAGCTTACAATCTAAAGGAACATGAGTAGCTGCTGTCGAATAAACAGGGTCAGTGTCTTGTCTCTGTATCCAGTCTCTTCGTCAGTAGAAGAGACAAGAGCGCTCCTTTGGTGTAATACTTTCTTTACTATAAAAATTCACGCATAAAAATTGCACTTACAGTGTTGATAAAATCAATAGCGCTTCTCAGGCCTGCCAGCAGTCCTCTCCAATCCTGTGCTTGGCCAAAGCGACAGGTGCGGTGTCTCCCGACGCGGAGCAGGTTGCGGTCAGGGCCGGGCCGAGGCATAGGCTGGAGAGGCTCCAGCCTCAGGGCGCAGTGTAGGAGGGGGCGCAGAATTCATTCAGCTGTCATTCCTAATTGTGTTTGAAGCAGAAAGAAATAAGAAAAGGGGATACATAGCAGTGACTGCAAGCCAGATAACTAGATTTTAAGGTGTTGGGGAGGTTGTGGGCCCTGTGGCGCCTCTTAGTCTAATAGCAATCAGTGTGTGACAGCTGGGGTGGGAGGGATGGAGGGGCGCACTTTGGTGTCTCAGCCTTGGGTGCTGGAGGACCTTGTCCCGCCTCTGGTTGCGGTGGGCGGGGCTTGGTCACGCTGGAGCCGTCTGATGTCACGACGTGTTTCGGCGCTAACCACGCCTTCGTCAGGTGCCCACCTTCTCTTCTACTGTTCTACCCAGGTCACTGGCACCACCCAGCAACAAGGAGCAGCACCTTGGAATTATTGAAGTCTATCCTAAGTGAGAGGGCAGCGCAGGAAAATTTCTTCCTGTAGCACAGACTTATGTGGCTTTGGTGTGCAGTTTTCTCGGAGAGCTCATTCTATGCCTCATCTCCACTCAGCAGAGTGATGATACAAGCCAAACAATTGCCCCTCCCATAGAGCCTGCTTTTAAGTCCTTAAAGGGGCACTACGACGAAAAACTATAAAATTTAACCTACCGGTACAAGTAAGTTGCTGTGAATGACTTTCTTTCTAGGCACCTGTCACTTACAGTCAGTGTTTTCAATTTTCTGACCATTTACTGACAGATTTTGAACTAGTCCATCTCCTCATGCAGGATTCTCATAGTTTTCTTTATTTTCAAAAGTACTCCCTAGACAAAATAAGTACAGTTCAGATGCCAGAAGAGTGTGCTACACATAGGCTGGCCACAGTGGCGTAGCTAAGAAGCCGTGGGCCCCAGCAGGGCCGGGCCGAGGCATAGGCTGGAGAGGCTCCAGCCTCAGGGCGCAGTGTAGGAGGGGGCGCAGAATTCATTCAGCTGTCATTCCTAATTGTGTTTGAAGCAGAAAGAAATAATACAAGGGGATACATGGCAGTGACTGCAAGCCAGATAACTAGATATTAAGGTGTTGGGGAGGTTGTGGGCCCTGTGGCGCCTCTTAGTCAATAGCAATCAGTGTGTGATGGCTGGGGAGGCAGGGATGGAGGGGCGCACTTTGGTGTCTCAGCCTTGGGTGCTGGAGGACCTTGTCCCGGCTCTGGGCCCCAGTGCAAGTTTAGCATTGGGGCCCCCCAAGCATGCTATAGATAACAATTGATACAACATATCAAAGCCAATCAAGGACAACCACAGTGTCAGAGGTGCAAGAAGGGGATGGGAAACTGTGTATTAATGATAACTACTATTCATATCAACTATAGAAGTGAATATTACCAGTAGAGATGTAGCGAACGGTTCGCCGGCGAACGGTTCCAGGTGAACTTTGGGGGTTCGCGTTTGCCTGGACCAAGCGAACTTTTGTGGAAGTTCGATTCGCCCCATAATGCACTATGAGGGTCAACTTTGACCCTCTACATCACAGTCAGCAGGCACATTGTAGCCATTCAGGCTACACTAAGCCCTGGAGCCCCACCCCCCCTTATATAAGGCAGGTTTGCCGGCCATTACACCCACTCGTGTGCCTGCTAGAGACAGACTAGGGACAGCTGCTGCAGACTTGTTCTCCTAGGGAAAGATTAGTTAGGCTCTTGGCTTGCTCCTGGCTGATTGTTATTGCTAAAATAGCACCCCTCAACAGCTCTTTTGAGAGCTCTAATGTTTTCCTGATGTGTTTTTTTTGTGTGTGTGTTGCTCACTGAATTATACAGCCCTATCTGTTGCAGCTGGACCTTGGTAATTGTTATTACTGTGCCAGCCAGGCCCTGCCTAACTATCTATACTGGGACACCTACCCGCCCTACCTAACTACTGGGGCACCTACTTACCTATACGGGGACACCTACCTACCTACCTATACTAGGGGGACCTACCTATGCCTACCTAGCTATACTGGGTCTCCTACCTATGCCTAGCTAACTACTGGGTCTCCTACCTATGTCTAGCTAACTACTGAGGCACCTACCTATGCCTACCTACCTATACTGAGACTTATACCTATGCCTACCTACCTGTACTGGGACTCCTACCTATGTCTAGCTAACTACTGGGACACCTACCTATGCCTACCTACCTATAATGGGTCTCCAACCTATGCCTAGCTAACTACTGGGACACCTACCTATGCCTACCTACCTATACTGGGTCTCCTACCTATGCCTAGCTAACTACTGGGACACCTACCTATGTCTACCTACCTATACTGGGACTCCTATCTATGCCTACCTACCTATACTGGGACTCCTACCTATGCCTAGCTAACTACTGGGACACCTACCTATGCCTACCTACATACAAGAAGATAATAAGGTCGTTGCTTCATTGTGGACAGACCAAATTTGATCAGCTGGACAGTCACTGTTGTTCTATCATTGAGCTACCACTGTCCGGCGACCGTATGGGCTTGAAAACCGCCACGGCCTACACTCTCGCCATGGTGCGCACCAGTCCAGCATGGCCGTCACTACGCAAACAGCTGTTTGCGGTGCGTTACACAGTGAGTTTGGTGCGTCAGTCTGAAGCAGAACTCTAATTACACTCCCTGATTGATGTATACACATGCAAGATGTTTTTAAGCACTTTAGGCCTGCAATTTAGTATTCAATGTCATTTCTGCCCTTAAAACGCTGCTTTGCGTCACATCCAGATTTTCCCCCGGGACTTTGGGCATGTATCCCACTCCGCCATGCCCCCCTCCAGGTGTTAGACCCCTTGAAACATCTTTTCCATCACTTTTGTGGCCAACATAAGTGTTTCTAGTTTTCAAAGTTTGCATCCCCATTGAAGTCTATTGCAGTTCACAAACTTTTCGGTGAACCGAACCTTCCACGAAGGTTCGCGAACCGGGTTCGCGAACCGAAAATCAGAGGTTCGCGACATCTCTAATTACCTTACCAGCACAGGACCAATAAAGAGCTAATACTGTTTTTGAGGGGTGGGTGCCTCGGGTCCCCTCTAGCCCAAGGACCCCGATGCGGTTGCTACCTGTGCATCCCCTATTGCTACACCGCTGGCTGGCCGCCCAACATCCACTAAAGTCCTCCTGGTCCCTTCCCGTCATTCAGGTGGGGCTCCCTTCACCCGCTCTACCCTCCCAATGGTGCATGCGCATCCCTGTGCCGTTTGTGTACACTCCATTGCACTCTCATACCTAGGAGCATTCTTCTCTGCTTGTGCAATAAGTAAAAATTGCTACTGCGCATGCGCACAATGCTCCAGGCCATAGGAGCACAATCCAGGAGGCTCACAGCCAGAGCCGTGCATGCGCAGTGGCCCGCGACTGGCTCAGTCATCCTGCTTGCAGAAGAGGAGCGTGGATGTACAGAGCAGCGCAGAATGATGGCGAGGGACAGAAGGAATTCAGGGGTCTGTAAGAAGCCCTAGGTAAGTTAAACTGACAGCATTTATTTTACTTAACAATTCCTTTAAGGTTCCCTTTAAGGTTGGACTAGTCCAAAACCTGACAGGTAAGAACAGTTGGACTAAACGCATTTACAGTACGTGACAGCTACATATAGATAAAGTCAATTGCAGTGCATTAAACTCTGGGACAAATATACATCATATCCACTTTAGCCCCCGAGCAATTTTCATCACATACCAGCACTGCTTCCAATCATTCTCTCAATAACTTCACTACTACTTATAACATCTAAATTATCTATATATTGTTGTTGTTTTCAAATCAAATTAGGCTTTTAGTGGGTGATATATATATGCAGTGCTGCCCATAATTATTCATGCCCCTGGCAAATTTTGACTGAAAGTTACTTTTATTCAACCAGCAAGTAATTTTTGATGGGAAATTACATAGGTGTCTCGCATTTAGAAATGGCCTTGTAGCTCTTTCCTGACTTGTGAGCAGCCACAATGTGCATCCGCAGGTCCTCAGACTCCTCACTGAGCTCCTTTGTCTTAGCCATGACTGTCCAAAAACCAACTGCAGAGAGCTGCTGTTTTTCACCCATTGGGTTGATTAAAACAGCTGTTCCCAATGAATCAGGGTAATTTAGGATGCTTTAGAACAGCTTGGACTATTTGGAATGCTATAGAACTTTGGATTTTCCCAGGTATATTTAGAGCTGTTCCCAATCCCACAGATGTCTTTGTGTAAGGTTGGTGTTAGGTACTGCTGTAGTGTTAGGTTAGCATTAGATAACCTTGGGATTAATGGATAGTGCTAAAATTAGTTTTGGGATTCGGGAAAGGTGAGGGGCAGTTTCAGATGTGGCTAGGTTCAATGCCACTGCCATTTGTGCCAGGGGTTCATGGTCAATAGGTAACAGTGGTACAATATTTAAAACTTGCATCAATTTAGCTCAATCTACCCACTAGACCCTGAAAGTCATGGTTTCAAACCGCACAGTAATTATTTGGTTTATCACTGCCTGCCACTGTCAGCTGTTATACTTACACTTGGTTGCTTGCAGCAGAGCCGTCAAGTCAGAGGTAGCTAAATGGGTGTTCAGCGGCTGACCCCTCTGAACTAGCCCTTAAAGGACAGCTGTAATGAGCGGTATCTGGAGGCTGGCATATTTATTTATTTTTAAGCAATACCAGTTGCCTGGCTGTCCTGCTGATCATCTGCCTCTAATACTTTTAGCCATAGCCCCTGAACATGCATATGCAGATCAGGTGTTTCTGACATTACTGACAGATCTGACAAGATTTGCCTCGTGCTTGTTTCTGGTGTTATTCACACACTACTGCAGCCAAGTAGATCAGCAGGGCTGCCAGGCAAGTGGTATTGTTCAAAAGGAAATCAGTATGGCAGCCTTCATATCTCTCTAATTTCTGTTGTCCTTTATGAGTAAATAAGCATGAATGACTAGTGATAGTTAGAGATGGCCCGAACGGTTCGCCCGGCGAACGGTTGCCGGGTTTGCGAACGCGGAGAACCGCGAACTTTTCCGGAAGTTCGGTTCGCCCCCATAGTGCATCATGAGGGTCAACTTTTACCCTCTACACATCACAGACAGCAGGCACATTGTAGCCAATCAGGCTACACTCCCTCCTGGAGCCCCCCCCCACCCCCCCTATAAAAGGCAGGCAGCGTCAGGCATTGGACTCACACATTAGAGAAGGGTAAGCTGCTGCAGACTCTCATAGGGAAAGCTTAGTAAGGCCCGAATCACACTTGCGTTCCAGGTCCGTTTTCCCCGAAACCGGAATGCACAGTATACTGTACAAACGGACCCGGATGTGAATGGATACATTGTTATTCAATTAACCCATTCACACCCGTCCGTCTGTCAGGATTAGTGTTGGGCGAACACCTGGATGTTCGGGTTCGGGAAAGTTCGCCGAACATGGCCGCAATGTTCGGCATGTTCGGGCCGAACCCCGAACTCCCCGAACATCCCGCTTTTGGGGGCCCTATGGGGTCGCAGGCATAAGGGGGGAGCATGCCCCGATCGCGGGGGGGGGTCGGAAATTCCCCCCACCCCCTCCGCTAGCGCTCCCCCCTCTGCCCGCTTCCCCATACAAAAGTTAGGAAGTGAAACTGTACCTGGCTGTGCGGTTACGGTAGTGGGTGGCTGGCAGTGGGCGGCACTAAGTATGGAGTGACCGAGGAGGAGGAGGAGTCCGGAGAGTGACGCGTTGAGGGAGGCCGGGCAGCGGGCGGTTCAGCAGTGGTACTACTGCTGAACCGCCCGCTGCCCGGCCTCCCTCAACGCGTCACTCTCCGGACTCCTCCTCCTCCTCGGTCACTCCATACTTAGTGCCGCCCACTGCCAGCCACCCACTACCGTAACCGCACAGCCAGGTACAGTTTCACTTCCTAACTTTTGTATGGGGAAGCGGGCAGAGGGGGGAGCGCTAGCGGAGGGGGTGGGGGGAATTTCCGACCCCCCCCCGCGATCGGGGCATGCTCCCCCCTTATGCCTGCGACCCCATAGGGGGGCAGTATTCGGGCGAACAGGGCCCTGTTCGTGCCGAACAGGGGACCTGTTCGGCCAGGCAATCAGCCGTTCGGGCGAACCCGAACAGTTTGGCCGAACACCACCAGGTGTTCGGCCGAACGCGAACATCACCCGAACAGGGTGATGTTCTGCAGAACCCGAACAGTGGCGAACACTGTTCGCCCAACACTAGTCAGGATCCGAATCCGTTCTGCGGTCTGGGCTGCGTTCAGGATATTTCCAACATGCAGCATTTTTCCCGAACACAGCTCCGGCCGCCGCACCTGACCCAGAACCTGACCATTTTCTCTGCACGGAAACGGAAGTTTCTCATCACACTGGCAATAGGAACGGGTGCTTATGGCACCTGTCCTTTGCCACATGGGGGGTCCAGGCATGGACAGATGGGGGGGGGGAGAGACGGCAGTGCTGACTGGACAACAGACCAGGTATGTTTATTATGGTATTGTGGGCTGTTGTCCTGTACTGTGTGTGCTGTGTGCGCTGTCCCCCCCGACTCCCCCCATGCCTGTCTGTGCTGCCGCACCTGTTTAAAGTACAGTATCGGCAATCCGGAAGTGTTACTTTCCGGATGCCGAACTGATACTTTTTTGTTCACAACCTGACCGGATCCTGAGGGATCCGTACGGCCCCAGTACGGGACCCGGACCCCCCCGGACCCGGACGTACGGCCCGGTTTCACACAAAACGCAAGTGTGAACTGGGCCTTAGGCTTTTGTAGGCTTCTTAGCTTGCTCCTTGCTGATTTTTATTGCTAAAAAAAGCACCCCTCAACAGCTCTTTTGAGAGCTAATCTTGTTCTTGTGATCTATTTTTTTTGTGTGTGTGTGTGTGTCCCACTGACAATTGTGTTGCATAGACAGGCTTGGTAAATCCTACTGTGTGTGCCACTGCCAGCCAGGCCCAGCACATTCAGTGACTACCTGTGTGTGTGACAGGTGCACATTGTAATACCCATCACTTCATATACCTACCTGTTGTTAACTGTGCACCCACCTACCTACGTGAGCGCACGCAGTGTCACTGTGCCTGTCCGGTAGCTGTCTGTGTGTGACAGGTGCACATTGTAATACCCTTCACTGCATATACCTACCTGACAGTCACTGTTGTTCTATCATTGAGCTACCACAGCCCGCTGTACTCTTTTAAAAATAACTCCACTACTCCTTTGCAAATAACATAATAGTCCCTACTGTGAGAAACACAGAGACAGGTTTAGTTTTGCAACCTTTATTCTTACCCTGAAAAATGTATGTTTTAAAAGTTTTACAACAGGTTTTTAGCAGGTAGCCTAGTGTTGCGGCGAGGGTGACACAGGCACTTACAGGATTAGTGTGTGTGAAAGCAAACGTCTATTACAGAAAATAATCTGTGTTTATATATAATTCTAGTAGTGCAGGCAGGACCATAACATTGCATGGTGTGAGTGATGCACACACTTCAATATTTGTGTTATGCAAGTTAAAGGATTTTTTTCTAATCTGATTAAGATTTAAACTAGTTTTGTGCAGGATAGGAAAAAAGGGCCCCTAAGTGTACCTTTATGGAAATAAAGTGCCCCTAAGGGGTACTTAGTCTCCAGAGGCTTCCCAGTCCTCATCCACCAGCCCAGTACAGCGCTGCAACCCCCCAAAAAATGCTTGTTGATGCTGTCGACAGCTCGCACAGGAACACCACCATAAACCTGTTTGGCCTTCGTCAGAATAAGCCAAATGCCATGTGGCAAGCCTTGTCCCCACCACCCTCCCCCCATGCAGAGTGGCACGGCAAAGTGGAGAGTGAGTATATTTAACTAACCTGTCTGGGCGGTCTAGGCTACAGGCCCTTTGGTCGACTTCTGGCTTCTGGTTTGTTCCCTGCAACATCATGATTCAGATATTGTTGCAGAGAACCCTGGGAGTGAGAAGATCATCCTCTAGCTTCTGCTTGTACAATTAACCTCTGCATCATGCCATCGGTGGGTAGAAGCCAGAAGTTGGCCGAAAGTCCTGTAGAACGGAGTGCCCAGCACACTGAGCTATATATACTCACCCTCTGCTCCATTGTGCCATTCTGCAACCCCTACGGGGAGGGTGTGTGCAGAAGACTGAGATTGGGCACAGCGGTAACAATTTGGTGGGACACTAGGGACCTATGCGTAAGAGGGTGCATGAGTTCAGGAGGAGGGCAGCCTGAGGGAAGGAGTTCCTGTGTCTGGAGGTTCTGGTGGAAATGGTTCTGAGGAGACAGCCAGAGGGAAAGTGGTTGAAGAAGTGCCTGCTGGGGTGCCTGGGGTCATTCAGTATCTTGTTAGAGTTGGGCCGAACGGTTCGCCTGCGAACGGTTCCATGCGAACTTCCGTGGTTCGCGTTCGCGTCTCGCAGGCGAACTTTTGCGGAAGTTCGGTTCGCCCCATAATGCACCATGAGGGTCAACTTTGACCCTCTACATCACAGTCAGCAGGCCCAGTGTAGCCAATTAGGCTACACTAGCCCCTGGAGCCACTCCCCCCTACTAAAAGGCAGGCAGCGGCGACCATTACGGTCACTCGTGTGCCTGCATTAGTGAGAGTAGGGCGAGCTGCTGCACACTCTCTCATAGGGAAAGATTAGTTAGGCTTAGCTTGTCCCTGGCTGCATACCTGTTCTGTGAACCCACCACTGCATACCTGTACTGTGAACCCACCACTGCATACCTGTTCAGTGAACCCACCACTGCATACCTGTTCTGTGAACCCACCACTGCATACCTGTACTGTGAACCCAGCACTGCATACCTGTTTTGTGAACCCACCACTGCATACCTGTACTGTGAACCCACCACTGCATACCTGTTAAGTGAACCCACCACTGCATACCTTTTCTGTGAACCCACCACTGCATACCTGTACTGTGAACCCACCACTGCATACCTGTTCTGTGAACCCACCACTGCATACCTGTACTGTGAACCCACCACTGCATACCTGTTCTGTGAACCCACCACTGCATACCTGTACTGTGAACCCACCACTGCATACCTGTTCAGTGAACCTGCCACTGCATACCTGTACTGTGAATCCACCACTGCATACCTGTTCAGTGAACCCACCACTGCATACCTGTTCTGTGAACCCACCACTGCATACCTGTACTGTGAACCCACCACTGCATACCTGTTCTGTGAACCCACCACTGCATACCTGTACTGTGAACCCACCACTGCATACCTGTTCAGTGAACCTGCCACTGCATACCTGTACTGTTCAGTGAACCCGCCACTGCATACCTGTTCTGTTCAGTGAACCCGCCACTGTATACCTGTTCTGTTCAGTGAACCCGCCACTGCATACCTGTTCTGTTCAGTGAACCCGCCACTGTATACCTGTTCTGTTCAGTGAACCCGCCACTGCATACATGTTCTGTTCAGTGAACCCGCCACTGTATACCTGTTCTGTTCAGTGAACCCGCCACTGCATACCTGTTCTGTTCAGTGAACCCGCCACTGTATACCTGTTCTGTTCAGTGAACCCGCCACTGCATACCTGTTCTGTTCAGTGAACCCGTCACTGTATACCTGTTCTGTTCAGTGAACCCGCCACTGCATACCTGTTCTGTTCAGTGAACCCGCCACTGCATACCTGTTCTGTTCAGTGAACAGTTTGGTGTGTCAGTGTGAAGCAGTACCTTAATTACACTACCTGATTGATGTATACACATGCAAGATGTTTTAAAGCACTTTAGGCCTGTCATTTAGCATTCAATATGATTTCTGCCCTTAAAACGCTGCTTTGCGTCAAATCCAGATTTTTCCCCGGGACTTTTGGCATGTATCCCACTCTGCCATGCCCCCCTCCAGGTGTTAGACCCCTTGAAACATATTTTCCATCACTTTTGTGGCCAGCATAAATTTTTTTTTTTTCAAAGTTCGCATCCCCATTGAAGTCTATTGCGGTTCGCGAACTTTAACGCGAGGTTCGGCATAGCTCTATATCTTGTATGCCCTGGACCTCAAACGGGTCGTGTATAATAGGTCTAGAGGCGGCAGGAGCAACCCGATGATCCTCTCCGCTGTGGTTATGACTCTTTGAAGTTTGAGCCGATCACTAGCGGATGCGCCTGCCTAGAAGACCACAATGGATGAGCAGAGGATGGACTCAATGGTGGTGGTGTAGAAGTAAGTCATCACAGTTCCCACAGCATTCTAAACTTCCTCAGCTGTCCTAAGAAGAATAGTCTTTGCTGAGCATTACTCTGGTGCTGGTGTCCTCCCCTCACCGCAGGTCGTTTGTGATGGTGGGCCTAAGAACCCTACTAAATTCAAGCAACTAAAGTAAAAAAAAGGACAGGTTGAAACATCAGAAAATCAAGCACTGTGCTATCTTATCTCAGTAGTCTGAGTGAGTTTGATAATGGTGGCGGAGGGAGGTGAAGGGTCAGGATTTGGTACGTAAGAAAAAGAAGCGCCCGACCAGACTTTCTTTGCTTCTTAGCACAGAGTGGCATTCTGGCCAAGTTCACGCTTCGAGAACAAAGTATTCTACTTAGTGCACAACACAATTCCTAATTATAGTTTATACTACAAATTACAATACTTTCCAAGTCAGCACATGATTCTTACATGCTTTTCAAATTACATCCAAACCTTGGAAAATGTAACGCAGAGAGCAAACTTTCAAAATTAAGAACATGAATTTTTCTGGAGCTCAGACTCATATTTCTTTCATTTCCCACAACAGTACTCGTTCTATTCCTGACTTTTATGATTGGGGCACCATGATATTCTTCTACATTGTTACAGAGCGGCTGTTAGTGTTGCAAAATAGTTCTCAAACAACCTTATTTTAATTTGATGAAAGGAACCCAATGAAATGGGCGAAGTCATTAGAGCACATGTTTTCTCGCTTTGAGCTCCAAATATTAGGCCTTTAATATTGCTGTTTATAGATGTCTTGGGGGAACTGGTAATAATGAGCGTAAATATATAATTAAGGTAAATAAAAGCATAATGTGTTGAAAGGAAAATAAAAGGACAAAGTGTACTAATTAACCCGAGTCACAGACAAGCAGATGTCTCACCACCAACAACAAGTGTTTACATGCTAAAAAATCTCTGCTTGCAATAATGTGTTCTTACTGGCTGGCCTCTACAGAGGCCCTCACAACGGTCACAAGCTAATCCATGCCATCGCTTGTAGCTGTTGTGCTACATATTGCTATACTAAGGCATTTCCAAACATCTCCAGATTTACTAAGGAATCCCTTAGCATCTCTGTTTAGGAAGATAGGAATGATTTGGCAAGCCCAGATTGGCTAAAAAAATTATATATATATATATATATATCTGCAGATAAAAGAGTTGTGCATGGATAAGGAACTGGCTAATGGACAGAAAGCAGAGTTGTGGTCAATGGATCATATTCAAAAGGGGTTACTATTGGAGTCCCACAAGGCTCAGTCCTGGGTCCAGTACTTTTCCATTTATTTACTAATGACCTAGTAGATGAAGTAGAAACAGGGGCGTAACTAAGAGCCCCCGTGCAGAAATTGTGAGCGGGCCCCCCTCCCCCCGGGGCCCGCTCGTGGCTGTTTTGGGGGGCTGGAGGGGTCGCAGCATGAGGGGAAAGCTATGGCCACACTCGGCGTGGAGGGGGGAAGGTCCCCACCCCTCCCTCGCCTCGGGCTTTCCCCTCTGTGCTTCCCTCCAGCTTCAATAGTGAAATAAGTGCAGCGGAGTGGCAGCGGCAGGCAAACATACCTTCCGTGCGTCTGGACGCTTCTCGCTCTAGTGACTGACGCGACTTCCTGTTTTATACAGGAAGTCGCGTCAGTCACTAGAGCGAGAAGTGTCCACGCTGGAACGCACGGAAGGTATGTTTGCCTGCCGCTGCCCGCCGCTCCGCTGCACTTATATAGCTACTGAAGCTGGAGGGGAGCACAGAGGGGAAAGCCCGAGGTGAGGAAGGGGGGGGGGGACCTTCCCCCCTCCCCGCCAAGTGTGGCCATGGCTTTCCCCTCATGCTGCGACCCCTCCAGCCCCCAAAACGGCCACGAGCGGGCCCCAGGGGGGGCCCAAGCCCCACCACGGGCGCATGGGCTGAATCCCCTATTGTTACGCCCATGAGTAGAAAGTAATGTTGCTATTTTTGTAGATGATACAAAGTTATGCAGACCTACCCACACACAGGAAGATACTGTATATTGACATATTGTAGAAGGATCTGGACAGGATGGCTTAGGGGCAAGTAAATGACAGATGAAATTAAATGTAGAAAAATGTAGTCATGCATCTTGGTTGTACCAATGGTCCAACACCATAGAAAAGAAACTGGATACAGATGGGGCATCAATTTTAAAAAGGGACTTGGAATTAAAATAAATACAAGCTAAATAATCATATTCAATGCTAAGTAGCTGCAGGGAAGCTGCCCACGTACTTTAATATCTCACCCACTGTGTAACATGGATTTATGCGTTCCCTTTGTTGCCCCTAAAGGCTGCAACATTTATATAGGTTTCAGAATGTGTCGACTTTGCTAAAGGGGTGTCCAGAGAGTCATTTGCTTTTCCTAACCACATGATCCGCTCTTGAGATCTAACTACCAGATGACCAAAACATCCTGTTCTTTTATTTGATCTAATGTTTCTAATGAGCCCCATTGATGTTCCTCCCCTTGGAGCCCTGTCATGACACAGAGTGCACACATTACCACATTAGGCCTCACTACGCTGAATAGGAAATGAAAAGGGAATTCTTGTCAATTTCACATCGTGCCTTGGCACCCTGTCAACTCAATTAGACACCTTACTAAGACTTTGCTTGTCCACAAGAAGCTAATTGCTTCAGTGTCGGATGCCCTGAATTATCTCAGAGAGAATTGTCCTGCCACAATTTAATAAGCATCTTTCAGGCTTCTGGTGACTGCAGGCATGATGAAAACAATTCAAGTTAACTTTTGTGCCCAATTTAAAAAGATCTTGTGCTAAATGTTATTTTTATAGGGTACCTCTAGCCACAAAAAAATGACAAAGCACATTCAATGTGGCCTACTGTTCATTTAGAAAAAAAAAGCAAGAGAATATGACAGCACCAGACCTGTTAAATGTTTTCAAAAAGTATAACAATAATCTTTATTGAACATTATCAAAAAGCATTAAAAACAATAAAAAATTCACCAAGAAAGGTGAGATGCGGAACTACATCATAGTAATATAACAATGAAAATGTAATATACAATGAAATAGGCCAAAACAAGGTACCTCCCACAGAACAAAATATATGATATAAAGGCCAAACAACCAATGGGTTCTTAGAAAAGGTATATTATAATTCAAGAAATCATCACAATTGACAGCCAAAATATATTGAGCCTGTGCAAGAAGATGTATAAGATTATACCAAAATGTGTATAACCATATGAACACTCAATATTTGTTTATGTTGCAAAGTACTAGGAACGAGCCCAAGTGGAGAGCCGCTACTGCACATGTGCGCAATGGCAAATATTATTGCCGCTCTGTGTCCAGGGGAGCCAGCACTGGATTCAGATGGCTGAGCAGGACAGGGGAAGACTCCTTAGTATCCAGAGGCTTCCCCCTCCCAAGGTAAGTATTCCCCAGTGTCTCTTTTTTTTTGTTACAGATTCTATTTAAGGTATTTCACGTCAGAACTCCTTTAAAGCAAGCCTGAAGTGAAAATAAACTTAGACCTGACCCTAAAATTTTTCCTAGGGTTCAATATTTTTATTTGGGGTTTAAAGGATATTGGAAGTGAAACAAATTGAATAAAGAGAGGCCTTACATAGTATCCTGAAAATCTACAGACTAGAATGCCTTCCGCAATTCTTCCTTTGTCTGCAATCCTTTCCGATATAGGTTGCGAGTCCAAGAAGTCGCCGACCTTTGATCCGAATCTAGTTTGGCCCACTTATGCAGTTTTTTTCAGTGACACCGCTCTGGATGCACTCCCAGCATCTCTGCAATCACGGCGTACTGAAACCGGATCTGGGTTAATGGTTGGCGACTTCCTTGAGTCGCGACCTCTACCAGTCCGGACTACAGGCAAACGCCTTCAGGATGCTATGTAAGGCTTCTCTTTATTAAATTTGTTTCATCTCAGATATTCTTTAATTACCTGAGGACAGGAGCCTCTATTCCCTTTAAGAACTAGAGCCTTCTTTTCAATTTTGCACTTCCTGACCACTGTGATTGGCTCACAGTGATCAGGAAGTCAGAAACCAATGAAAACGGCTCCTGGCCAATGTACGGAGCTTCTTACCTCTATTGCTTAGGGTCAAGCTGCGAAATGAACATTCAGTCTCGGGTAACTCTTTGTGCAGGACAGGTTGTGTGTGCCTGGGCTCCCTTTATTGATTGCCAACACTGTCCCATTTTGGAATGACCAGTCCTTGTGGTATCACGCTCACATTTTTCGACTTTGCGTTTTCTGCTTTTCTGGAGAACCACCAAACGCTAAAAGTAATGTGAACTAATTAACTACTGAGCATGGCAAAACAGAATACCATTTTTTGAGTAGAGTTTGCCTTTAATTTCATATAAAATCAGACCAAACAGGACATTGTTTGCTTATGCCCCTTTGTCCTATGAATTCAGGATAGAAATGTCCTTTGAATCGGGCTCTTGACATGGCCACCTCTGAAACTTATCAGTCTTCCCACACATGACTCGGGATGAATACAGGCCTTCATTGGGTAGCCCAGGTGCAGTGCTAGTCCCACTTGAACTTGACAGCATCACTATAACAGTTTTGATTCACCATTCTTCTGTGACGAGTATTCTTTTCTGTGGCGATTCTTCTCATTTGTCCATATATCTGTGCTCAGGCCAGCCAAACTCAACGTGAATGAGGCACAAAGAAAGACTGTAGTTTCCACAGAGACTCTGTATGGGAAAATACAGCCCCGTTTGTTTTTTTTCCCCTGTCTGCAGTAGGCATTGAAAGGTCACTGTTAGCACGTTAACTGTGAGAATCCCCTGGGTGCCTGTCAAAGCTATCTCACTCAAAGGCCACCATAACATTTTGAAACTGTAAATGGTGGGGATGCAGTGCACTCTGGGATGTCACAGTGGCAGCTGTCAGCGTAAAACAACAGTTCTATTTTTTTTCTTACTTTTCACTGAATGGGACAACAGACTTATCTGTGATCTTTTTTTTTTTTTGTCTGAAGGGTCATACATGGGCTTTCATTGCACATGCCTCCCCTGCCCCTAATACAATGGGGCTCATTTACAAAAAGGAAAGTAGCGGCATCGCTCCTGCCGACAAATGACATGCCGACTTTCATATTCTAACAATCAGCTGATGAAAAAGGCGTTATAAGCTTTTCCTGCCACTTCCTTTACGAAACTAGACAAGTGTATATCAAAGATTGTGGGCATTGCTATCAGGGCCAGTTCTAGACCTTTTTGCTGCCAGAGGCAGCTAGTTAGGCTCCCCCCCCCCCCTCCCTTCCGAATTGGAATGATCGCACAGCACCCAACAAATTGCCCCCCAAAAAACACCCTCAGTATTGATAGGTAGCCAGGTATAGGTGCCCGCAGTATTTTTAACCAGGTACAGTTGCCCCCAGTATAGGTTATCCAGGTACAGTTTCCCTCAGTATAGGTTCAATTCCTATTTCTGCCTGGTGGTCCCCAGACTTCTGCCGCCTGCAGAAATCACCTCACTTGGCATCATGGGCGGACTGGGCCTGATTGCCATCTCTTTTTTTGAAGTGATTTTTAAGGCGATTCTAGGCATGTGCCTAGCAATTTTCTAAGCATGCCTAGCGATTTTTGTAGCGTTTTAGTGAAGCGTTTTTTTTTTATTTTTTGTTACAGTAGAGCTGTAACTGAACAGCTTCTATAACAAAAATGCTTGAAAAATCGCTCTGATCTAGCGCTTTTCAGACCATTTTCCACTTTCCTATACTTAACATTAAAGTCCTATGCCGACCATTGACTCCAATTACTTTAGCTGCGTTGCCACGGGAGTCATATGGTAATGTGGCGATTTGGAAGCTTCTGGAACAACGCAGTAAGTGTGCAAGGCCCCATGTGCTTGCACTGCCGCTGCGTTACGTTGCAACAGAACAGGGTACCACAATGCACACTTGCAATGCAAGTGTAAAAGGGGCCTTGAGGTGCCCACTAATGATACAATCTTGATTGCACAATGTTAACAAATCTGTGCAGTATAACGGTAAACTGAGTGAATATACTGTACTTTGAATGGATACTCTAGGTAGCACTTCATATTTTAGAAATCATAAGATTGTACAATAAAGGTTTGTTTTATTAATGGGCACCTTTAGAGCTTCAGGCTCTTCTATTTTCTATCTTCTGTTCTTTTATTCTGCTATCATTTTGTTCATCTAATATCTTGTTAGAAGAAATCTGTCTGTTGTCTGTCCCCACTGCATTGCACCCTATCCAGCAGTCATCTAAGAATTCCTACTGGTCTTCCTATTGATCCTTCAGGTGGAACAATAGTAGTGGGGTAGATAAACTGAAATAAGCTCCCAGGCAAGACATTTAAAGGACACCCGAGGTGAAAATAAACTATGAAATAAACAATTGTATCCATCTTCCTTCTCATAAAAATTACTTTTTAAGATATTCCACAGTTTTATTTTATGTTTAAATCTACTTTTTAAGTTTTAACAGTTATTGTTTGTATTCCAGAGCTAAAATGTATGAACTATTGACCCTTAATATCTCTTTCCTGCTCTCAGAAGCCATTTTCTGCTAGGAAAGTGTTTTATAGTTGGAATTTCTTATCAGTGAGTGTCACACTGGAGTCACTTCCTGTCTGAGTCATGACTGAGACAGCCACTTACATACCTGATATTTAACTCTTTCAGGCAGAGAAAGAAAAAAAAGGAACACAGCATAGTTATTTGTGTGCTTGGCAATGTACATACCCATGTCTATCTCATCATGTCACACGTCACCTCGGGTATTCTTTAATATTTGAATGTATTGCTGGTCATTTCTATTCGTTTATTCAGATATAAACATCTCAAAGTTCTCAAAAGCTGAAGAGCAATTTTCTGGTTTTGTTTTTTTTTTTTGGGGGGGGGGTCAAACTGTAAAGTCAGTACTACTGTGGTGTGTGCTTTAAAGTAGAAACTGCCCTATAATGTCACTAGTATTTCATTTTTGATGATGGAGTAGAGTGTTCTGTACACGCAGATTTGCACCCAGTATAACAAGTTACAACTCTTTACTGAAGAATAACATGCAGAGATAAAACATACACCACCATCAGGTAATACAGCTTACTTAGAACAGAGAGGAACACAGAGAGAATACAGGAAATAACAATGCCATAGAGATCATCACAGCACTTTACATTTTACAGTGACATCTTGTGGTTGCTTTACTATACTGCAGTTTAACTAATAATGTTGTTACTCCCAACAACAAATATTTTTTTCCTCCATGAATACTTGACTCCATATCAAGTCTTCCCACACAGCTGAAGTAATCAGCATACTCTGACACAACCAGTGGACATCTTGCTGTTAGAAGGAAGCCTTGTAGCTGCATTCTCACAAAAATAGGTGAAATAATAGTAGTCAAAAACTTTTCACTGTATTGATGTGAAATCAGGGGATTTTTTTTTCTTCAATGCAAGCAGGATCTCACTTTAAGAACAGAGATACTTGCCTGAGTCACTTAAGTGGGTGCTGAGCAGCAGTTAATAGTTGGTGTTCTCTACCCTCCTCCCTTCTTATAACATCACACACCCTACTGAACTCCCCTGTTCCTCTCCTTCATGATGCCCAAATCCATGACGCCCACTCCTGCACTCAGTTCCCTAAGCCCAGTACTCACACTATCCTTTGCAGTGACAACCTGCCCTAACCTGTTCAGCAGAAACACTCAGGGCCTTTTCACACTGGGGCAGGGAAGTAATTTTACCGCACTCCACCGCAGGGTAATTAAAGTCTATGGAGACTTTCATACTGCCACAGTACAGTGCCATGTGACGGAAGTGATGTTTTTGCTGCATCCTTGACGCTAGGACAAAAATACGTTAACACGCGCTTGCGTCACTCTGCACTGTGCCGGAAGTCGTGTTAGTCTATGACGACGCTGGGTTTTTTAAAATGTCAAATTCACAGCGTGCATGCGTGGAAGCATATTTTTACAACACGCTTCCGTGCACTTCCGCATACCTCGAAGCAGGAAGTGACTGCAAGGGCGCGTCACTTCCTGCTTGGCCAGATGCCAGATGGGGAATGCCACGAAGTAACAAAGTATTCCCTGAAGGCCTGTTTTTGGAGGTGCGGCTGCCGCCAGTTAGCAGTGTGAAACCGGCCTCACTCTCCTGTGTCTGTGTCTGGCAGGAGAGGAGGAAAGCTGCCTGCAGCCATGCTTTCTGTATCTCCTGACTGGGTTCTGTACAGTGCAGAGCCATGCAGCCTGTGATTGGCTGCCAGAAAGCATGTGGCACAGCACTGATCATCACACAGGAGACACAGGCAGCAGCTGAAAGGCTGCAGACCGCTTAGGCAGGGAACACACTTGTCTTTCAGTTTTCTGCGCTTTTTTCTGCATGCATTTTCTGCACACCAAGGGCTTGATTCACTAAACTATGATAACTCAAATATCACACCTTATCAAAGATATCACACCTTATCAAAGTTAACACGCCTTATCAGAGTAGCATAGCGAGTGCTACAAACCCGCAGGAGCTCAGGGAAGGACGAGTGCCATTGCCAATTAGCAGGCATAAGTTCATAACGCTTGCTATACTACTCTGATAAAGCGTGTTAACTTTGATAAGGTGTGATATCTTTGATAAGGCGTGATATCTTTTCTTAAGGTGTGTGATATATTTTCATAAGGTGTGATATCTTTTCATAAGGTGTGGTCCTTGATAAGGTGTGATATTTGAGTTATCACGGTTTAGTGAATCAAGCCCTAAGTGTGAACTAGTAGCCAGTGTTTCTCAACATTTTATTGGTAGGTACCCCTTTTAAAACCCTGTACTCACCAAGTACTCCCTCAAATAGTGTAGCAAACATTATCACAAGTACCCCTTGATAAATACATATTTAATCGTAGTACATGATAATAATTGGTTCTAAACAAATTCCAAGCATTTGCTATTGCTTTTAATTAACTAAAACTCTACTTTGGTGTTGTTTAAATAAGAGTTATCCTTTTCTAAAACTCTAAATTTGTTATTGTTGTTTGTTATTTGAGTGCCCCCTGTAACCATCAGAAGTACCCCCTGGGGTACACCTACCACACGTTGAGAACCTAGGAACTAGCCTATTGATTAACATGAGTTCTCAGTTTTTCTGTGCAGAAAACGCGCATGAAAATAGTCAAGTGTGTTCCCTGCCTAAGGGCTCATTTCCATATAGCATGCTTTCAGGCGCGCTTATGGAAACGCGATAGCAGGGACAGCAAACAGTGCATAGACTGCACTGTCTGCTGTTTCCATTCATGCGCTGCGATTCACGCATGGTTGCCTGCATTTCGGGGTGATTGCGCCCACGATCCCATTAATTATAATGAATGGGATCACAAACCCCGCCCCTCCCGGTAGTGACCTGCAACGCAGAGCCACGCGGCTCTGCATTGAATAGAAATGAGCCCTAACTCCTCTTCTGCTTACACAACTCAAAGCATGAGGTGATTCAGCTTACCTCATGCTGGGCAGAGCTGGGGGAGGGGTAAAGAGCAGGAGGAGGATGTGGGCGGAAAAGGAAGCAGGACAGAGGGAGGACACTTAATCCCTATTCACTACAATGCACAGTGCTGCAATCAGTGAGTAAGGGGAGAGAGAATGCCAGGTAGGGAGAAGGAAACCAGGAAACTATAGGCAGGAGGTGACTCTGTTACACCAGGTTCTCAAACACCCATGCTATAGTGAATGGTGCAACACACGTGAACACACTTTATCCTCGATTGCGCTCACCTAATAGTAGCCCTTCATACAAAAGGTGGGTCTAGCATTCTATTCAACATCCACTGGCACTTGTCAATCTCTAATTAATTATAATGTCAGATCCTAGAAGTGATTGTGCATACACTGTCCTTTGGTTGTTTGTGCATTACTTATAACTTAATATTCATCAAGAACAGAATCTAATTTTGTCATGCCCATTTATTTTTGCTATGTGTACCCAATGATTCTCTAAATCTATATTTTAGAAAAATTCACCAAGCCCTCCTACTGTGCTCCCCTTATTTGTCTTTTCATCCAGACCTACAGATCAAGGCGGCAGCAGTGACGGGGCTTACCTTTTACCCCATTGGGTCTCTCTAGTGCTCCCGCTGCAGCCACTAGATGTCACTGTCCTCTCTGGCCTCTGCCACTCTCTTGGCCTGACGCATGTCAAGTGACATGAGAAATTCCCACTGAGACAAATGCAGAGAGGACAGTGACACCTAGTGGCGGGAGCAATGGAGAGACCTGATGGGGAAAGAGATAAGCACCGATACTGCTACCATGCTGATCTGTAGGTCTGGGTGGCATAGCCAGGAGAGCCTAGGAGAAAGGCCCCAGTGGAGGAAGGAAGAAGTCTGGGCCACTCCTACATGCTGTGCTGGTGGGGGGGGGGAGGGGGGAGAAGACTGAAAGAAGCAAAAGGGTCAACCTAAAACTTTTGTAGGGGGCCCCATCTGGTGTAGTTATGCCCCTGCTTCTGCTTTAATTACACCTAACTGATCAATCAAATCCTCCAAGGCTGCATTTTCCAGTGTGGCTTTCAGGACCTCAAGATCTTGATGACAAAATATTGAATGCTCCCTTCAGCACACTCTTTTACTAAAAGAATTAGCTCATCGATAAAACATCCTAAGAATGCAGCAGAAGAAAAAAAAAGCAGAACTTCCCTTCTCCGCATTGGTTCTTTAGATACTAAAGCAAGATTGACATAATAGGTCTTAACAATAACTATCATGTTCGTGTATTTTAAACAAGCGAGGAATGTTGGGACTTTGCTGACTTTAAGTATCACTATTACGTTGTAATGAAAAGGAAGCTCTAACCTGCTTCTTGTGAGCCTCTTGTCTTGAAGGTTCCATTTGCTAATGGTTATCAAATGGGCGGCTGTTTATTTTACAAGGGGAAGCCTACTCCGCGGACCTGGTAGTCTAAGTACTTTAAATAAACATTTTCTGTAAACTCTAAAATGGCACATTTAGCCGACTCTCCATAAAGAACTCATTTATGCCCAGACCGGTGGAGAAAATACACGGAACAAAGGATTATTTGAACTTTATCATCAATGAACTCCAATCTTGGAGTCTGGGCACCTGATATTTTCTTTCCAGAGTGAAGGCAGCGAGGATGTTATAGACTAACTCAGACCTGTTGACATTTAAAATAAATGAAAATCAAATTCCTGCTAGATTGTAAGTTTAGTGTTTGAGTTGTTTTCATATACATTTTAAGCAACTGTTTACACAGCTCTTTTTGCCAATGTTTGTGGAAATGCTTCCAGCTTGCTGAAAGATGATCGGTGCAGGCAGAGTTCAGAGTTGTTTCAGAAATTAAAAAGTCTCCTGATTTGTTGAGGGGGAAAAAATGGGCGCATCATCAGCTTGTCGCTCGTACTCTACGCCTCTGTGATGATTGGCTGCCGTGGTGCTCTTCTGTCTTCTATGATACAGATTAGTACATGGGGCCTCGAGCAGCTCTAAATAGTAAAAGACTTGCTCTGAGCGAGTTTCTAATCACTCTGTATCACATATTATTGGCCGTCCAAATCAATTTTATAATGTACACTCCGGGTGTCTGTGCTAATTTATAGCTTGCCTGACTTATTAAAGTGGATCTGCAAGAAAAAAGTGCCCTTATGGGGTACTTACCTTGGTAGGGGAAAGCCTCAGGGTCTTACAGTGGTCTGAAACTCTGACATAACATTCAATGAAGATGTGTTTTCCTACTTTTTATTATGCATACAGTTATCATATTTGCTTTTGTGCATAAGTAATATTGTCTGTTTACTTATTACAATTACGTTTCCAAAGTGTAGTTTATCGTACCCTGAAAGCTGGCATTGCATTTTACTTAAACTGCCTTTTATTATATATTAACATCTGTGTGTGTGTGTGTGTGTGTGTGTGTGTGTGTGTGTGTGTGTGTGTGTGTGTGTGTGTGTGTGTGTGTGTGTGTGTGTGTGTGTAGCACAGAGAGCTCCTTTTCACTTGTTAGACTGTGTTTACACACAATGTAGCAAGATTGGAATTTAAACTAAGATACTGTTATCTACTGTTTGGATGCGGATTGAAGCTGAATAGCAGGACAAAGTGCTTTTGTTTAACGATTTAAGTGATGTTCTGCTTAAAAAAAATTCTGGGATAGTAGCTTTCAAGCTGTAAGGAATCTTTTAGAGCAAAGTAGAAATGCTGGTAAAACGATTGATGTCAGCACACAGAGAGAATCTGATTGTTGATGATCTGCAGAATCATCAACAATACAGATGTATACTTGATTATGGATGATCTGCAGAATCACCAATAATACAAGTATGACTAGCCTCTGGACACCTAATGAGTAAAGTGTTACTTGAACTGAAGGCTATCTCCCGAGGAGCGGGAGATGTAAACGGCTCGACCAAGAGACACCTGAGGGGCAGGTGGCCCTGGGCAGTGCAGAAACTATCTCCTTGATAGTGAGGACCTGGTAACCAGGGATAATAATATCAGATGGTAAACTGTACTGCAGCCAGGGTAAGAGAACACTGGCTGCTAACAGGCCGGACTCTCTGAGGAGCGGGAGTCCTGGTTGCAGCTGACACCTGGTGGAATGGTGTTACTGTAGTACAGTTAGACTGAGCACTCAGGGAGAGTGACAGCTTGAGTGGTCGGGCAGGCCAGGTCGGCAACACACGAGCAGATCAGGTACAGAGAGAGAGAGACTGATTCGGTAACCGGGTACAGGCAGGGTCTGGCAACAGGTAGGCAGATATGCAGAGGTACCGAATCAGAAAGCAAGAGAAAGGTCGACAGAGCAAATGGTCATAACATATAAGTATAACAAAGTCCTAGACTGGGGTGTGAGTTCCTTTGTCTCGACACCCTGGAACTAGTCTAAAGTATAACACAGTAAAAGCACAGTGTTCCTAAGCTTGAGTGTGTGGTCCTTGGTCACAACACCCTGGAACTGGTCTAAAGTATAACACAGCAATGACACAGTATCCCTAAGCTTAGGTGTGAGGTCCTTGGTCACAACACCCTGGAACTGGTCTAAATGATAACACAGCAATGACACAGTATCCCTAAGCTTGGGTGTGAGGTCCTTGGTCACAACACCCTGGAACTGGTCTAAAGTATAACACATCAATGACACAGTATCCCTAAGCTTGGGTGTGAGGTCCTTGGTCACAACACCCTGGAACTGGTCTAACATATAACACAAACGTAATCTGGCTAAGTGTGAATTCCCAGGTCCTCCTGGTTCTAACACACTGTGAGATCTGACTGGTCTGAGTTCTCACACGTTAGTATTCGCCAGTGATGCTCGGATACCCATTTTTATTATTCGAGTTAGGTCGAATTCGAATAGTAAATTATTCGAGGTCGGTCGAATATTTTTTACTTTTCGATTCGACCTCGAAATTTGAGCTCACTATTCGAGTCGGTATTCGAGCTCATTATTCGAGCTGACTATTCGAATTGGCCTTAAATAGCTTCCAACACTTGTTTTGGGGGTGAATGATGCAAGAAACATCTTTTTTTCCAAGTAACAACAGCAAGTGATTATGTGGGGTTGTTCCTTAAAAAAAAAAAAAAAGGTGGAAAGAGAAGTTGTGTCCAAAAATCTGTTCAGTACTGTATACTTCTTCTTCTTCTTCTATATCTTCTTCTTCTATATCTTCTGCTTCTTCTTCTATATCTTCTTCTTCTTCTTCTATATCTTCTCCTTCTCCTTCTTCTTCTTCTTCATCTTCATCTTCATCATCTTCATCTTCTTCTTCTTCATCTTCATCATCTTCTTCTTCTTCTTCTTCATCTTCTTCTTCTTCTTCTTCTTCTTCTTCTTCATCTTCTTCTTCTTCTTCATCTTCTTCTTCATCTTCTTTTTCTATATCTTCTTTTTCTATATCTTCTTCTTCTTATTATTTTGTCTATTTCTTCTTCTTCTTTTTCTATATCTTCTTCTTCTTCTCCTTCTTCTTCTTCTTCTTTTTTTTATAACTTCTTCTTCTATATCGTCTTCTTCTTCTTCACTTATTTCTCTTCTATTTTTTTTTTTTTTAAAGAAATGCAGCTATTTTTGAGCGTAATAAATAGCTGGGGGCGCATGGTGGAAGCGCCATTGTATTTGCTCCCTGGCAGTGGAAACACACAGACAGCAGGAGGTAAATTCAGCAGCAGCAGCAGGAGAAGGATGATTGTGTGGCAGCAGGCAGTCAATGAGGCAGGCAGCGAGACATAATAGGCTGTGGTACCTAGCGGTGGTACCAGGCCGTAAATACACAGCATGAGGTTCCAGACAGCGGTCGTGAAGCCCACATCGTGTCCAATACACAACTGGGACAACACAGTTTTCAACCCAGACACCTCAGAAAAATTAAACCTTTTTTTTTTTTTTTAATGGTTTATTTTTATTTTATTTTTTTACAGCAAATTACACATACAGCTATTGTTGGACGTAATAGCTAGTGGCAGAGTGGCAGCAGAAGGTAAAATCTGTGTACCCTGGCAGTGGGAAACACTGCAGACAGACAGCAGCAGCAGCAGGAGGAATGGAGGAGTAGTGTGAGTGTGGCAGCAGGTAGGTAGGCAGCGTGACATAATAGCCCTGGTACCTAGCGGTGATACCAGGGCTGTAAATAAACACAACAGGAGGTCCCAGACAGCGGTCGTGCAGCCCACATCGTGTCCAATACACAACTGGGACAACACAGTTTTCAACCCGGGCACCTCAGAAAAATTAAACCTTTTTTTTTTTTTTTTTTAATGGTTTATTTTTTTATTTTTATTTTTTACAGCAAATTACACATATAGCTATTGTTGGACGTAATAGCTGGTGGCAGAGTGGCAGCAGAAGGTAAAATCTGTGTACCCTGGCAGTGGGAAACACAGACAGACAGACAGCAGCAGCAGCAGGAGGAATGGAGGAGTAGTGTGAGTGTGGCAGCAGGTAGGCAGCGTGACATAATAGCCCTGGTACCTAGCGGTGATACCAGGGCTGTAAATAAACACAACAGGAGGTCCCAGACAGCGGTCGTGCAGCCCACATCGTGTCCAATACACAACTGGGACAACACAGTTTTCAACCCGGGCACCTCAGAAAAATTAAACCTTTTTTTTTTTTTTTAATGGTTTATTTTTTTTTATTTTTTTTTTTACAGCAAATTACACATATAGCTATTGTTGGACGTAATAGATGGTGGCAGAGTGGCAGCAGAAGGTAAAATCTGTGTACCCTGGCAGTGGGAAACACAGACAGACAGCAGAAGGGCAGTACACAGCAGCCCACTGTAGGTGTAAAATGTGTGGCTACAGGCGACGTAATAGTCAAACTGAACCAGGCTGGCTTAGTAGTGAGCAGGAGCCAGGAGGTGGTAAAGGGTGGTAAGGCATATTAACGATGGTTCCGGCAGCCAGTTCATGTCCCCCTCTCGCCGACAACAGGGGCCAGGAACTCGCCTTCCACCCACGCCTGGTTCATCTTGAGAAACGTCAGTCTGTCCACAGACTTGTGAGACAGACGTGAGCGTTTCTCGGTGACCACGCCACCAGCTGCACTGAAGCAGCGCTCGGACAGCACGCTGGAAGGGGGACAGGACAGCACTTCCAGGGCGTACTGCGCCAGCTCGCTCCAGATCTCCAGGCGCTTGACCCAATACTCCATGGGATCAACAGGGGCATCGCTGTCAAGCCCGCTGTAGGACCCCATGTAGTCAGCCACCAAGCGGGTCAGGCGCTGGCTGTGACCGGAGGAGGATGCTGCTGCATGCACCTCCTCTCTTGTCACTGCTGGAGCCTCTACAGTCCTGTAGAGCTCGTTGCTGAGAGACAGCAGGTCTGTGGGGCGCTTGCTGCTGGATGCAGGCACCTGCTGCTGCCTCTGTGCTGGCTGCTGGACAGTGGGGGTGGAAGGCTGGGGGAAGGCTTCCTCCAAGCGCTCAACAAGGGCCTGCTGCAAGCTCCTTATTTGTTGCGCTGGGTCTCCTCCTGCAGGAGGCAGGAACTGGCTCAACTTCCCCTTGAGGCGCGGGTCCAACATCATGCTGATCCAGATGTCCTCCCTCTGCTTCATCTGGATCACCCTGGGGTCCTTGCGCAGGCACGTCAGCATGTGCGCTGCCATTGGGAAGAGGCGGGCCACGTGTGCTGGCACATCGATGGCAGTGCTGTCCTCATCCTCCTCCTCTGCCGCCTCATCCTCTCTCCACCCCCGCACCAACTCAGCTGCACTGTGCTGATCCCCCTCATCAGCAGCAAGGTCAGGGACCTCCACCAAGTCCTCCTCCTCCTCCCCCTCAGAGGTGGACTGTGCAGCTGCATGCCGCTCCTGCTGGGCCAAGGCTGCCGCTCCCTGTTCCAGCAAAGCATCGAGGGCCCTGTTCAGCAGACAAACCAGGGGCACCCACTCACACACCATAGCATGGTCCCTGCTCACCATGTTGGTAGCCTGCAGAAAGGGAGCCAGCACTAAGCACACCTGCTGCATGTGCCCCCAGTCGTCATCGGGGACGATGGACGGGATGTTGCTGGTCTTGTCCCTTTTCTGAGCGGCGGACACAGTGGCCAGGGCAAGATACTGGTTGACAGCGTGCTTCTGTTCAACCAGACGCTCCAACATCGCCAGGGTGGAGTTCCAGCGAGTTGGAACGTCAAGGATCAGCCGATGGCGTGGCAGCTCCAGCTCCTTTTGCACGTCTTCCAGGCTCGCAGAGGCTGCAGCCGAGCGCCGGAAGTGACGCACAACATTCCTTGCCGTTTCCAGCAGTTCGCCCATCCCCTGGTAGGTGCGCAAGAACTTCTGCACCACCAGGTTCAGCACGTGGGCAAGACAGGGGATGTGGGTCAGGTTTCCCCTGTCGATTGCGGCAACCAGATTGGCCCCATTGTCGGCCACCACCTCTCCGACTCTGAGGCCTCTGGGGTTCAGCCAAATCCTCTCCTGCTCCTGGAGTTTGGCCAACACATGGGTTGCCATCAGTTTGGTCTTCCCAAGGCTGACCAACTGCAGCAGCGCTTGGCATTGGCGTGGCTTCACGCTGCTGCTGAGGCGGGGGGTTTGGCCAGGTGTGCTGGAGGATGGCAGAGGATCGGAGGAACCTGCTGCAGTTCCCCCGACCCTGCGGGGTGGAACCACCCACTGTGTTGCTGCTGCTGCTGTGCCCGCTGCTGCTCTCCCATCCTCACCCCCTTCCACCAAGCTGACCCAGTGGACAGTGAAGGACAGGTAGCGGCCTGTCCCGAAGCGGCTGCTCCAGGAGTCCATGGTGACGTGGACCCTTTCACCAACCGCGTGCTCCAGCCCTCGCTCCACATTGGCCATGACAAAGCGGTGCAGTGCAGGCATGACCTGGCGGGCAAAGAAGTGTCTGCTGGGGAGCTGCCAGTCTGGGGCTGCACAAGCAAGCAGCGCACGCATGTCGCTCCCCTCCTGCACGACCGTGTACGGCAGGAGTTGGGAGCACATGGCCCGTGCCAGCAAGCCGTTCAGCTGCCGCACGCGACGGCTGCTGGGAGGCAGAGCCCTAACCACCCCCTGGAAGAAGTCGCTCAAAAGGCTCTGGCGTTGCCTTTTGCTAGCACGGGAATCAGCGGAGACAGCAGAGGAGGCCACTGAGGACTGGCTGCCAGAACAGGCCTCAGTGTCGGCGGCAGGAGTTGCAGAGGGGGGGGGAGCAGTGCGTTTCCGCACTCCTGCTGGTGGTGCTGGAGGAGCAGGAGGGCGGGTGGCTGCTTTTGCTGCTGCTGCTGCTGAAGGCTGTGCAGTGATGGGTGTGGTGCCACTGCCAGCACCAGATGCCTTCAGCCTCTGGAACTCCTCATGCTGGTGGTAATGTTTAGTAGCAAGATGGTTGATCAGAGAGCTGGTGCTGAACTTTAAGGGGTCTGCACCTCTGCTCAACTTCCGCTGACAGTGGTTGCAAGTGGCGTACTTGCTGTAAACTGTGGGCATGGTGAAAAATTGCCAGATTGGTGACAAGAAAACCCCCCTACAGCCTGGAGCCGCTGCTGCCTGTCTCCCTATGGTGGTTGGGGGGGGGGGGGGGCTTGGGTGCGGCTGGTGGTGGTATTGGCAGATGCTGCTGCTGCTGCTGCTGAGCCTGAGACACCAGCAGGCTGTGGGACCTGCCTACTGCTGCCAATGCTTGCAATGATGCGCCTCCTTGCAAGGCCCACAAGCGCATCCTCCTCCTCAGAGCTGCTGATGATGACATCCCCAGGTGCTGGTGGTGGCGGCACCCAGTCTTTGTCTGTCACCCCGTCATCATCATCATCATCATCCTCCCCCTCCTGAAACATGTCCTGCTGGGATGATGACTACCCAAACTCCTCTCCTGATGCATGGATGGGCTGCTTGACTGTCGCCACAGTCTTGCTGTCCAATCCTTCCTCCCCCAAAGTGCCCATCAGCATCTCCTCCTCAAAATCGCCAACAACAGCAGACAATTTACTCATGATACCTGGGGTCAAAAGACTGCTGAATGACAGATCGCCAAGTGACGGTGAACTGGCCTCCTCCCCAGGCCCTGCTGGGCGGCTGTTGCGAACAAGGGTGGTGGTGAGGGTGGAGGCCTCGGATCCAGAGCTGATGGCGGGCTGCTCATCCTCCGTCATCAGTTGCACCACAGTGGCTGCATCCTTTTCCTCAATGGGACGTTTCCGACCCGGCTGGAGGAAAATAGGAGCAGGTACTACACGCTGCTGCTGCTGCTGTGTCTCTGCACCGTGAGTTGCAGATGCTCCTGCTGGGCGGCGCCCAAGGCGTCCACGGCCAGTGGCTATAGGCGGAATGTTAGCCACTGACGCAGCTGCTGCTGCTGCGGAACTGTGCATGGTGGCGCGGCCGCGGCTTGCCACAATGCTGCTCCCTCTCCTCCTGATTCCCTTGCTGCCCTTCCCCTTGCCCAAACCGCGCTGGCTGCCACTTCCAGACATCTTAGATGTTTTGGGCGTAAACAAAAAAGTTTTTTAAAAGGGCGGGTGAAAAAGTGGGGTACTTTAATGGAGTGGGTTAGTGGGTGAGGTGACACTAATCACTAAGTGATTAGATCGCTAAGTGATTACTAGTACAGTACAAATACAAAATACAATAATTCAGTAATCAGTAAGTGTGAACAGTGAACAGTGAGTGTGTCCCCTAGTACACTAACTAGAAAATACAATAATCAGTAGTAATCAGATTCAGTAGAAGGAAATAGAGTGTGTGTGTGTGTGTGTACACTACAGACAGTGCACGCACACACACACGCAGGAGCTAGCCTATGAACAGTGACTGAGTGTCCCTAGTACAGTAAGTACAAGCAACTAGAAAATACAATAATCAGATTCAGTAGTATTAATCAGATGATTCAGTAGAAGGGAATACTATGTACTGTGTACACTACAGACAGTGCACGCACACACACACGCAGGAGCTATGAACAGTGACAGTGAGTGTCCCTAGTACAGTAGTATAATAACTACAAAATACAATAATCACTCAGTAAGTAAAGGACAAGACAGGGTAGAATACACAGCAGAAACACTGACTGGTATAGATGAGAAATAAACTAACAGAGGACAGGAGGACAGCTGCCCACACAGGCAAGGCCCTGAGGCCTAAAGCTGTGTAAGCTTGCCTGCAGCAGCAGCTGCCTCTATGTAACACACAAGCTACTAACTAAAATACAATCTCTATCTAGCTAACAACAATATAGGTGTATATAGCAGGTGTATGTGAGCAAAAACGCTAGGTAATTGACCACTATAGAGCACTTGCTAAGCCAAAGCACAAAGGAGCAGATCTCTCTCTGTACAAGTCTCAGGCAAGGACGGAAAAACCGAACATGGCGGCCGCTATTTATAGGGTAGGGGCTGGCCAGGGTCCCCCTCTGTGATTGGCTGCCGTCAGAGGGCCTAGGAGCCCTCTGATTGGCTCCAAGGACATCAATCTGGGCTATGACGCTATTTGAGCTCGGTATTCGAGCTCGAATAGCGCTGGTTGCTCGAATAGCTCGAATAGTGAGTGGGCTATTCGAGTTCACTCGAATAGCCCATTTGAATAGCTGCAGCTATTCGAGCTCGGTATTCGACCTCGAATAGCTGAAAAATAGCTCGAATATTCGAGCTACTCGAATATTCGAGCTCTGCTGAGCATCCCTGGTATTCGCAACGGCAGACAACCAGCAACTGACAGGCAAGAAGTATATATAGTGCAGCGCTCCTCAGCGCCGCCCAGTCCCACTCAGCCAATCACCCACTGCGCTGGGATCAGCTGATCCCTCTCCTATTGGCATAAAGGTCCTGCCTTCTAGCGTGCGCGCGCGCAGCTCTCCATCTGTGTGCACTACTAGGCTCAGACAAACCAGACGCATGCTGCTGTGCGGAAACCGCCGGTCTGAACGCGGAGACAGCCGCCCCGCTGCCAGACCGCGCGGCTGTGTCTCCGCAATCCATTACAGCTGGCTTTCAGACCACTTTACTAAGGCTTCCTCCATCCTCTTCACCCTCCGGGATCCAGCACTGGCAGCCCCGAACACCATGTGTGGCAATATTTACTATCTGCACTCCTGTGCAGCCACAGTATCAGCTTTTCAATCGGTTTCAGGGGGAGATAGCCAAGCCTAATCAGGCCCACTCTACTGTGCAAGCGACTCGTGCCTGCCCAGTAGAGCGGACCCGATCGTGCTCAGCTATTTCTGCATGAGCCGATCTGAACGCTGATACTGCATATGCACAACTGTCATTACACAAGTGCAGAAAGATTCTGTTTTGGAGAAGGGTGCAACAAAATTTTGCCATAATGTCCCACCAGGCCATCAATTGTTAGTTTAACCACTTCACCTCCATGGGTTTTTTCCCTTAAAGGGAACCAGTACTGAGTAAAATTATTTAAAATAAACACATGAGGTAACTTCAAATGAACATTACATAGTTACCTTGCCATCAGTTCCTCTCAGAAGCTCACCATTTTCTTCTGACAATAACCCCTTCCAGTTCTGACAACAAACAGGATGCAGGAGAGGAAAAAGAGATTGAGGAGTAGACTACACAGGAGGTAAGTATGACTTGTGTATGTTTATTTTGACTTTTAATTTTCAGTTCAGGTTTTCTTTAAAAAAACAGAGCAATTTTCACCTGTCAGCGCTCCTTCCATTCATTCACCTATTACTTTATTACTACTTATCACAATTAAACAATCTATATTGTTTTTTTCACCTTCAATCAGGCTTTCTTTGGGGGATACTTTTTGCTAAGAGTTATTTTATTCTAACTGCTTTTTAATGGGAATAATAAGAAAAAAATCGAAAAGAGTTATTATTTCTCTAATTTCGGCCATTATAGTTATAAAATAATATATGCTACCACAATTAAATCCCACACATTTTTTTTGCCCATTTGTCCGGGTTATTGCAACATTTAAAATGTTTCCCTAAAACATTAAAACATACATAAAAATAATTTTTTTTGTACAAAAAAAAATGTGGGGTAACTATTGGGAAGTGTGGGTAGTAGGGGGTTAATTTTAGATGTTAAACAATATCTTTTCATAAAAAAATGTTTTTAGATGTAATTTTACTATTTGGCCACAAGGTGTCCTCGTGCGTAACTTCCCTATGCGTAGTATTACTACGCAAACAGGAAGAGGCTTTGGTCTAGCAGGAATTGCATAAATTGGATAGCATTCAGTTGTGAGGCTTCAGTTGGATGCAATCGTTGACACGGGGCATCCCTGTAACAGATGGGGTTAGAGGTCCAGGGCTCGCCCGCACTACCATCTAGGTATCGCATGGTGGTTTGGGGGCCCCAGCCATTAGAGAGACTGGGGTCCCCGGCTGTCATGCGGACCAGTGTTTGTGATTTTAAATTTCTTTTTTGCAGCTTCCAGGATGTGTTTGACAGGTGAGTGGTTAGGGAGGGGACCGTGTGGGAGATGTGCCTACACGGGGCGTCCCTGTAAAAGATGCAATCTACGATTGCGTCCAACCAAAGCCTCCCACCTGAATGCTACCCAATTTATGCAATTCCTGCTCGATTTGATACAGCAGGCAAAGGGTGCATGACAGTACACCTGATTGGCTGACTGGCGTCTGCTGACCAGACAAAGGTAGATAATTGCTTTAGCTGGTAGTTAGCATTTGTGTTTGTTGCAGTTAGCATTCAGTTTAGAGGCAGTGGGGGTGAATTCCCTGGGGGGTGAGAAGTCCAGGGCTCACCCGTACTTCCCTCTAGGCATCACATGGTGGTTTGGGGGCCCCAGCCAGTGAAAGAGACTGGGGCCCCCAGCTGACCAGTGTTTGTGTCTATAATAGCCGGAAGGGTCAAAGGGCTACTTATACTGGAGGGAGGGGGATCATCTGGATACCTAAATTGGAGGAGGGGAGGGGACATCTGGTTACCTATACTGAAGGGGGGCAGCTGCTGACAGTGGCCTTGGGCGGTAGAGTACAAATCCGGCCCAGGCTGCATGGAGAGCCATTCAGGCTCTACAATATTGCATCTGAGGGTGGTGACCTTCTTTGTCCTATCAGCAGGCTGGGGGAGGAGCTTTGTTCATGCTATGTTGTTCACCTGCACAGCAGAGTCACGGAATAGGACGTTTCGGTTGTTCTAAATGACAGAAATGGTTGAACAGAATCAAACATTTGGTAGGCTGAAATTTTCACATACACAATATTTCATCTGTTCATTTAGCACTCTGCTTGGAGTTCAGCTTTAATTTCTTTCTTGTGTTATAATGATGTACTTTAACCAAATTGGCTGGAAAAATGGACCCCGCTTTGGCCTCTGTGGCATTTCAGTTACTGTATACGGCATCAAATATTCTATATTTCCTGTTTATTCTCTTATAAATGAATGAACAGACGAGTTTCTCTGGCTTAGCCCAAAGAGTTTCAGAAAGTTTTCAAAGGTGCACCGACAATTTGTAAGTCAAACATGCTCTGAAGGTAATGATTTCTCCCAATCTTGTTGCAGAAAAAGACTCCTCTGTATGTTAGTTCCTTAATTCTGAAGTGGTTTCCCCCTGAAAGGTGCGTGCCAAAAGAAGAGAAGCAATGCATCATGCGCGGCTGACACATCTGCAAGCAGTTATATATATATAGGTGTATCTAGTTTATGTAGCACATTCATGCACTACATAACTAAAATTAACCAGACAAATTGTTCTTTTGAAAAGCTGCCTCTGGAAATGTTTGCATGAGCTCTTTGAAATGATTTTGTTTTTATATCCTGCAGATTTAAAGCAAACTTGAAGCAAAAAAAAAAAAAAGGAACTGTATGTGTACTACGGAAAATTAATAGAACATTGGTAGCAACGAAAAGAGTCTCTTATTTTTATTTTCAGTTATACGGCTTTATTTAAAAACATTGCATCATTCTGTCATATTTGCAGTTAATGAAGCACACTCAGTATTTTAATCTATAAAACAGAGCAGAGCTAATGACCCTTTGAACTTTCCTGCAGTAAAACCTTATCTCAAGCTGGCTGTCACTGTTTCTTGGCTGTTTAAAGAAAACCTGAACTGAAAATTAAAAGTCAAAATAAACATACACACGTCATACTTACCTCCCATGTAGTCTACTCCTCAACCCCTTTCTCCTCTACCGCATCCTGTTTGTCCTCTGTGTTCAAGGGAATTCTCCGTCCTCCATTTTGAAAATGGCCATTACCCATAACAGCTTTCTGGTCAGCACACTGTTAAACTGTAACATCGCCCACTTGAGCCATAGGGAAACATTGACATTAATTGGCACATCAGTTGTCCTCTCAGCTATAACTGACAGCAACTGATATATAACTGACAGCTACTGATGTATTTCAGTTCTGACAAAATTTTGTCAGAACTGGAAGGAATCATTTTCAGAAGAAAATGGTGAGCTTCTGAGAGGAACTGATGGCAAGGTAACTATGTAATGTTCATTTGAAGTCACCTCATGCGTTTATTTTAAATAATTTTACTCAGTTCAGGTTCCCTTTAAGTGCTTCAGAAAATAGGATTGTATTTGACCCAAGTTGGGTCGAAAAGCTGAGAGAAGCTTTTTTGCATAGATAACAACTGAAGTTTTTTATCTCTTCCTGTACTCGAAAAAACAAAATGAGACTTTCTTCTTCGCTACTAATGTTCTATTTCTTAGCTGTACTACATATACCATTCATTATTTCATAAGTATATTTTTGCTGCAGGTTTGCTTTAAAGCACAAACCCACTTTGACCAACCAAAAACTCCACACCAGATCAGTTATATACATTGCAAGTATTTTAGCAAGCTGTTTTTTCATAAACAAGCCTACTGTACTCTGGTTCTGGCATGAAGGGGTTAGAATACAGTATATTGAATAATAGTATATTCTTGGCATCCCTGCAGCAGTAGGGATTAGCTTTCCACAGAATTCCGATTTCTGATCAGAGTTTCCAATCAGAAATCAGCTTTTTATGGAGAAAATTGGTATGCGGAAATTGGAATTCCGGGCAATACCACATTACTAAGACTCGGAAATTTTCGGCCACTCAAAAAACTTAGAAGTATTGGGCCAATCAGAGAATCAATATCTTACCACGGAAATCAGAATACCGCAGAATTTTTAGGTCAGTCCAGGGCCGGGCCGAGGCAGAGGCGAGAGAGGCTCCAGCCTCAGGGCGCAGTGTAGGAGGGGGCGCTCAACTCACTCAGCTATTATTCCCTTATTGTGTTTGAAGCAGAGGGAAATAGGAAAAGGGGATACATGGCAGTGACTGCAAGCAGACAACTAGAGATTGAGGTGTTGGAGGCACTGGAGGGCACTGGGGGCCCTCTCAGTCTAATAGCAATTAGCTACTAGCATTAGCTAGGCCTGTGTTCCCATTCTTAATTTCTGTGAAAACATCCCAAACAGCCCTTTTGAAGGCTAACACATTGGTCTCCTGTGTTTTTTTGTGTGTGTGTGTGACACTCCACAGCCCACTGACACCCAGAGCTGTGTGCACGCTACTGCTGTTGCCTCATTGTTAAGGTTCTCTTCAGTCCCTGTTGACCCTCCCACGAAGGAAGAGGCGTTACCCAGTAGTGGAGTCTAGGTGACCACGGGTCTTCACCCACACCCTCTTGAGGGTAGTGAAGGACCACAACCCCAGGAGAGAGAAGTGGAACTTAGCTGCCTAGTGCCCTACCAGGTCACTACTGGGATTGCCTCAGCGAGTGGTCGGGAGAACAGGTGACACTGATTGTGGAGTAGACTTGGTCAGACGAAGGCTGGAGTTTCAAGGCAGGCGGAGTGTTATGGAAGTCGAGGTCACAAGCCAGTGGTCGGGGCAGCCAGAGATCAACGGTGGTCGGGGTCACAAGCCAGAGGTCGGGGCAGGTAGCAGACAGAGAATATCCAGTAGACAGAACCAATGTTGGGGCAGGCAGAGATCAAACGGTAGTCGGGGTCACAGGCCAAGGTCACAACGGAAGATCAGGATCAAGTAAAGCAGAAACACGGTTTACCAACAGGTAGCCAAGCTGTCAGAACGAGCAGCACTGCAGCTAAGGGCACTGCTGCTTATATACTCTAGATTGGCGCCAAAATCAACAAACCTTTGCGCACGCGCACGCGCCCCGCGGCTCACGCGCACGCGCGCAATCTTATGCACGCGCAATACTTTGCGCGCACGCGCACTGCGCGCAACGTCGCGCGCCGCACAGGAAATGAACAGAGTAATGCCAATGAGCCCCTGCGCGTGCGCACACGAGAGAATCTTCGGGAACGCTGCAGATGGCCGCCATTGTGAGTGTAACACTCATTAAGTTGCACGCACAGAACCACTCCAGTGCATTATTATTTCACTGTATTCTGATAGTACTATTGCATTTCTCGGTGTGTGACACTCCACAGCCCACTGACAGCCAGAGCTGTGCATAATGTGATTTCTGCCCTTTAGGGATTAATACCTGACTTACATCAACTCCGTAATTTTTGGTGGGACTTTTGGCATGGATCCCCCTCTGGCATGCCCCTGTCCAGGTTTTAGACCCTTTAAAATGAAACAAGTTTTCCATCACTTGGGCAGAAACAGTCTTTGTAGGTTTGAAAATTTTCCCGCCCATTGAAGTCTATGGCGGTTCGCCAGATTCGCGTGTTCACAAATATTCGCAGAAGTTCGCGTTCGCCGTTCGCCATAGGAAAATTCTATGTTCGCGACATTTCTAATGGCAAATAGATAAGACCCTTTATTTACTTAAAGAGACTCTGTAACATCAAAAACCTCCCCTGGGGGGTACTCACCTCGGGTGGGGGAAGCCTCCGGATCCTAATGAGGCTTCCCACGCCGTCCTCTGTCCCACGGGGGTCTTGCTGCAGCCCTCCGAACAGCCGGTGACAGACCCGACTGTAGATTCAATATTTACCTTTGCTGGCTCCAGCGGGGGCGCTGTGGCTGCTTTCGGCTCGGAAATAGACGGAAATACCCGATCTCCGTCGGGTCAGCTCTACTGCGCAGGCGTCGCAAACTTGCTGCGCAGTAGAGCAGACCCGACGGCGATCGGGTATTTCCGCCTACTTCGGAGCCGACAGCCGTTAGAGCGCCTGCGCAGGAGCCGGGAAGGTAAATATTGACGTCACCGCTGCACGGAGGGCTGCAGCGAGACCCCTGAGGGGTTGGAGGATGGCGTGGGAAGCCTCATTAGTATCCGGAGGCTTCCCCCACCCGAGGTGAGTACCCCCCAGGGGACGTTTTGACGTTACAGTTCCTCTTTAACGACTAAATAAACGTAGGCTAACACGTAGACAGGCTAACACGTAGACAAGCTAACATGAGAGTTTTCTACAGACCGTATCCTGTACAGTATACACTTCTGGAGCCTAGTAACAGTTAACTGTATGTTACTAAGCAGAGGGGCACTCAGGGACACAGGAGGAACACAGATGCTATGCCCACATCATGACCATGGCCATTTTTCACCACCCACATCAAGGTCATGCCCATTTTCACCCATTTTTTACCACTGTACCTTTGGTGTCCCAATGTTCCCCCAGATCTTAGGATCCCCTCAATGCCCCTGGGTAACATTAGCTTGAAAACACAACTGCAGAGTGCCGACTGTAGTATGTTACTGAATAATGTAAACTGATATCATACAGCTTTCGTAGTTATCATCTTTTAAATGTGGCATGGACATATCCGTCGTAGCACTGGCCACTTCCAAAACAAATAGGGACTTACTGTAAATCCAAGTTAGGATTCACCTTTGATCTACTTTTTTTAAATATTATTCCTGTGTGGCATGCATCATGGCTTCTTTACAATTTTTTTGCGCAGCATACATTGTATAAACATTTACTTTTTTTCCGTGGACAAAAGTCCCTAAACTCATAACAGACAAACTTGTGGCTCACCACACCTCTTGCGTAGGTTGTGCCAGATATGCTTTGGGTTTATTCAGGAAAAGGATTGTTCCAGTAGTGATGAAGATACATAACATAGCAGAAGTGCCTAACTTTCAGCATAATTTATTTTTATTATATGAAAGTTTGTCCCAATACACTGTTTATAGTAACAACTAATGCCACCTGAAGGCCGGGCCGAGGCAGAGGCGAGAGAGGCTCCAGCCTCAGTGCGCTGTGTAGGAGGGGGGCGCTTAACTCACTCAGCTATCATTCCCTATTGTGTTTGAAGCAGAGGAAAATAAGAAAAGGGGATACATGGCAGTGACTGCAAGCCAGATAACTAGAGATTAAGGTGTTGGGGCCCTGGGGCACCTCTTTGTTTAATAGCAATCAGTGTGTGATGGCTGGGTGGAGGGATGGAGGGGTGCACTTTGGTGTCTCAGCCTTGGGTGCTGGAGGACCTTGTCCCGGCTCTGCCTGAAGGTTTAACCATAGGGGGAAAGGTTAGGGAACAGAGTTATGGCTGGGGGTCAGCAACTTCTTATATTCTCTCCCTTCTATAGAGCAAGGGTTATTATGCCCGTGCTTGTTGGGGGATCATTGTTGCCACACTCTACTATTTCTTAATTTACCGACTGCCCATGGGGGGCACTATTGGTGAAGGGCAGGCCTTTGTGAGGATGCTATCTCATTATCAGAAATGGATTTCTCAATTCTCAATACCTATGTGCCTCTTTTTTTTGTTATTTTGTTGGCACCTTTCATTTCTTCAATCAACAATACACTGCGCTGATATATAAAATAATATATACGGTACATTATACCAGGTATATAAATGTGGTAGTGCGTTTTCTCAAAAAAACAAACAAACAAACAATTACATTTTACAATAGATTTTAATAAGACAGCACTACACCTCTAAAGCAGTCAATGCATATACAGCGCTGCCCATAATTATTCATACTCCTGGCAATTTGTAACTTAAAATTACTTTTATTCAACCAGCAAGTCATATTTTGAGAGGAAATGACAAAAGATAATAAGACCAGGGTTGCTCATCAGAACCTTGTGATCATGGCATAGCCGTGGTTCACGAGCATTTTTTCATTATCGGACATCGTGATCGGAATTTGTGATTGCCTCTCAATCACGAATTCAGTTCCGAATGCAATCGTGATCGTAGTCCAAATCCGGGTCGAGATCACGGATTTAGCCGTGATTAAACTGCCAAAACCCGCCGATTTAACGGTTAATAGCAGAGCCCACTTTAATGCCAGAATCACCAAATTTGCAGGTTATGTTAAGAAGAAAAGTGGGAGCAAGGGGAAACATTTTTTTTCAAAAAGACCTTATAGTTTTCGAGAAATTCGATTTTAAAATTTCAAAGGAAAAAAGTATACATTTAAATGCCGTAAATGACGGTTCTTAGTGAAACAATTCCCGCTGACTTTAGCAGTTAATAGCAAAGGCCCCTTACATCCTAGCAACACCAAATTTGCAGGATATGTTAAAAACCGGACGAAACGGACGCACGGCATAGCAATGAAAGTCTATGCGACCGTTCACATGCGTCCGTTTCGTCCGGACCGGAGCCGGACCGGATCCGGACTCCGGCGTCCGTTCCAACATGCGCTATTTTTTGGTCCGGCTGGTCCGGCTGACGTATCCGGACCGGAGCCGGAATGTTGCATCCGGCCAATGGAAACCAATGAGAACCGGAGAGCGCACAACACACTGGCTATAAAAACCGGATGTTGTACCACACTTCCTATGCAGACTCTATGGTATGGTGGCCATTTTGGATGGGGACCACATGGCACCAGCGTTCACAGAGTGGAGCAGCAGTGACTTCATGCTGGAGCTCTTTGGCAGCAATATGGAGCAGGATCAGTCTGATAGCGAGGGGGTGAGGCCCTACACATCAGAAGACCTCATCCTACAGGTGCAGCAGGTACCAGCCCTGTGGGACAAGGGGGATGCGGACCACAGCAACATCAAAAAATGCAGAGGCCTGTGGAAAAAAATTGCCAAGCTGTATGTGGAGGACTTTGAGAACTTGAGCAAGAGACAGCAAGGCACAGAGGGTATGTTGACTAGAAGTTTTTTGGGGGGGGGGGGGGGGGCTTGTGGTTTAAGCTTGTGATGTATTCAACTTTTGCTATGGATTTGTGTCACCCACGTGTTGCCCACCCACCCGTGGCCCACCCACCTGTTCCCCACCCACCTGTACCCCACCTGTGATGTATCCCACCCACCTGTACCCCACCTGTGATGTATCCCACCCACCTGTACCCCACCTGTGATGTATCCCACCCACCTGTACCCCACCTGTGATGTATCCCACCCACCTGTACCCCACCTGTGATGTATCCCACCCACCTGTACCCCACCTGTGATGTATCCCACCCACCTGTACCCCACCTGTGTTGTATCCCACCCACCTCTACCCCACCTGTGATGTATCCCACCCACCTGTGTTGTATCCCACCCACCTGTACCCCACCTGTGATGTATCCCACCCACCTGTACCCCACCTGTGTTGTATCCCACCCACCTGTGATGTATCCCACCCACCTGTGATGTATCCCACCCACCTGTGATGTATCCCACCCACCTGCGATGTACCCCACCTGTGTTGTATCCCACCCACCTCTACCCCACCTGTGATGTATCCCACCCACCTGTGTTGTATCCCACCCACCTGTACCCCACCTGTGATGTATCCCACCCACCTGTACCCCACCTGTGATGTATCCCACCCACCTGTACCCCACCTGTGATGTATCCCACCCACCTGTACCCCACCTGTGTTGTATCCCACCCACCTCTACCCCACCTGTGATGTATCCCACCCACCTGTGTTGTATCCCACCCACCTGTACCCCACCTGTGATGTATCCCACCCACCTGTACCCCACCTGTGATGTATCCCACCCACCTGTACCCCACCTGTGATGTATCCCACCCACCTGTACCCCACCTGTGTTGTATCCCACCCACCTCTACCCCACCTGTGATGTATCCCACCCACCTGTGTTGTATCCCACCCACCTGTACCCCACCTGTGATGTATCCCACCCACCTGTACCCCACCTGTGTTGTATCCCACCCACCTGTGATGTATCCCACCCACCTGTGATGTATCCCACCCACCTGCGATGTACCCCACCTGTGTTGTATCCCACCCACCTCTACCCCACCTGTGATGTATCCCACCCACCTGTGATGTATCCCACCCACCTGTACCCCACCTGTGATGTATCCCACCCACCTGTACCCCACCTGTGATGTATCCCACCCACCTGTACCCCACCTGTGATGTATCCCACCCACCTGTACCCCACCTGTGTTGTATCCCACCCACCTCTACCCCACCTGTGATGTATCCCACCCACCTGTGTTGTATCCCACCCACCTGTACCCCACCTGTGATGTATCCCACCCACCTGTACCCCACCTGTGTTGTATCCCACCCACCTGTGATGTATCCCACCCACCTGTGATGTATCCCACCCACCTGCGATGTACCCCACCTGTGCACATAAAACATACACAATGACCAATTATTATACATCAATTTATTGTAAAAAATTAATACATTTAAAATCACTCAAACTTGAAACTCCAAAATAAACACATTTAAACAAAACATATTAAAAACCAAACATTCACCCTCGTCCAGGTGGTGTGGTAAAATAAAGTCTCAGTTGGTCCCTGTTCCGCAGTGACACTACCCTTGGCCTGGTTGCATACCTCCGCAGGGGCATTAGTGGAAGCACATTCGGGGGTTCCGGAGTCTCTCTTTCCTCCTGCCGCACAAAGTTGTGGAGGATGCATGCTGCCTTCACCACGACAACTGCGTTGCCCGGTTTCAGCAGCATGGGCGTGTGGAACACCCTCCACTTTGACACCAGGATCCCAAATGTGCACTCCACCATTCTCCTTGCACGGCTCAACCGAGCATTGAAGTGTAGCTGGCTGGCATCAAGTCCCCTGTCTGGGTACGGACGCATTACATGGTCGGACAGGGCGAAGGCCTCGTCCCCCACAAACACATAGGGGTAGGCCGGTGCCCTTGTCCCAGGCCAGGGTCTGTCACGGGGGAGACGCAGTCTGCCTTCCTCCATCAGCCGGCAAAGGGTCGTACGCTGGAAAATTCCAGAGTCATTGGAACTACCGTACGACCCCACATCCACGTACACAAACTTGTAGTCCGCATCTGCCACTGCCATTAGAACAATGCTGAAGTATTTTTTATAGTTGAAATAATGGCTGCCACTCCCCACGGGTTTCTGAATCCGGATGTGTTTCCCATCCAGTGCGCCAACACAATTAGGAAACTTGCACTCGGTCCAGAAGCCCTGGGCGATCTCCTCCCATTTCGTGGTGTCCGGCACAGGCATGTATCTGGCCCTCAGTCGCGTCCAAAGGATCCTCGAAGTCCTCACGACGATGCCTGCCACCGTGCTCTTCCCAATACGAAATGTGACATGTAGCGATGTATATGTTTGTCCAGTTGCAATGTACCTACAAGAGAAATAATCGAAATCAATTTTTCATGTCGTTACAGGAGAAAGGTACAAGACAAGGTGGCGCAATATACGGGATGCATATGTGAAATGGCTACGGAAGAAAAAACTTGCCGAACGAAGTGGCAGTGGCGGGGGAAGGCGACAAAAAGACTACCAATTTGCCAAGCAATTGTCTTTCATCAATGCAAGCCTTGAACCTAGACTGTAAGTACCACTACTGTGGGCAGGAACTGAGAGCTCATTTACCATGACTTCGGCCATGTATTGCTATGGCCTCAATTCCCATGGCTAGCGAACTTTTCTCACAAGCTTTATCAAATGTTGGGTAGAAACGGGTGATAAAGTGATTGCTAGTGTTTGCTAGCTCTGTGAATTGACGCCACATGCTGTTTGGCACACCAATAAATATTTTTTTTATCTACAGGACTGAAGACAATTTGGAGCAAGAGGAACCGACCCAGGAGGCACGGTTCAGCAGTGAGGAGAGCTTGGTGGATGATGACGTCGCCGATGTAACCTATTTCCCCGAGGCGAGGAGTAGGAGGAGGGAGTCCTTCATCACAACTCCGTCCTTTGATGATGACTTGGCAGAAGAGAGCTTGGATGTTGAGGTTGCAGGACCGAGTGTGGAAGAAGCTGAACCTCCACAATCGACCGCTATGGAAGCTCCAGGGGAACAAGAACAAAGTGAGGAGCACCGAGAGACTGCAGCACAACCAGCGCGCAGGGCAACCCCGACACAGGCCAGAGGACGGGAAGATGCTGCCACACCACCAGTGAGGACCACCACACCAGTGAGGCGTCGAGGTACCCTCCCCCCAACAAGGAGAGAGACAGAGTCCGAGATGTCCGGGGCTGTCTACGGACTTCTCGGGATTCTTCAGAGCCACCAAACTCTCATAACCCGGCAGTTGCAAGATGAGGACAGGGGCCATATCATGGAGCAGTACAAGTCCCACATCACTTCACTGCAATGTGAGCTCGACGCTGTACATGGGCACTACAGGGACGAGCTTAAAATGATGCATGAGATGCACAGAGGAGAAATCGACCAACTGCGTGCGCAGCATCATCAGTCGGTGGGCCAGCTGCAGAACATGATGCAGCAAATGCATCAACAAAGCAAGGAACTACTGAAATTGCAGGCACACCCGTGTTTTCACACTGTGATGTCTCTAATACCATATCTTGAAAAGGTGCCTTCACAAAACCTGATGGCGTGCCATTCCAATTTGCTGGAGGTGATTAAACAGCACATGGACACGCCATTATTGCAACCACCAATTTTTAGACCCCCACAACCAACAGCGGTGCCCACCTGGCAATCATCACAGATGTACACCGGCTACAGAGGCAGTCAATATGGGCCACCGCTGTCAGGGTCCAGCTCAACCCAGACCAGCAGCCAAGAGAGTCCAGATTTCCAGGCAGCAACTCCCACCTTTTCTAGTAGTGGTGCCGATACAATTTGAAAAAAAAAGTCAAATTGTTCCTGGACATGCTCCTCTGAATACCTCCGATCCTCGGAGGAAGGATACCATCACAGGGCTTTTTAACTTTTGGTTTTGCTGGACTTGAACTTTAGGGCCTGGTGTCCCCAAAAGACACTACCTGGGTCACAACCTTGTGCCTGTTGCACTGCACCTGTAGTCCTGCACCTGTGCCTTTGATTCCTCTTGTTCCTTACTTTGTTGATCCTAATCACTTGCACAAGACCCTTGGAGCCATGGGTGAAGGACACCTTCACTGGTCGGTGAGAGGCCTAGCCTTTTCACTGACCTGTGTCCTTCATCCATGGCTCAGAGGGTCCTGTGCCAGTCGTTAGGTTTTAGAAGCACTAACTAATTTAGGGCCTGGTGTCCCCAAAAGACACTACCTGGGTCACAACCTTGTGCCTGTTGCACTGCACCTGTAGTCCTGCACCTGTGCCTTTGATTCCTCTTGTTCCTTACTTTGTTGATCCTAATCACTTGCACAAGACCCTTGGAGCCATGGGTGAAGGACACCTTCACTGGTCGGTGAGAGGCCTAGCCTTTTCACTGACCTGTGTCCTTCATCCATGGCTCAGAGGGTCCTGTGCCAGTCGTTAGGTTTTAGAAGCACTAATAATTTAGGGCCTGGTGTTCCCAAAAGACACTACCTGGGTCACAACCTTGTGCCTGTTGCACTGCACCTGTAGTCCTGCACCTGTGCCATCGGTTCCTCTTGCTCCTCACTTTGTTCTTGTTCCTAACCACTTGCACAAGACCCTTGGAGCCATGGATGAAGGACACCTTGACTGGTCGGTGAGAGGCCTAGCCTTTTCACTGCCCTGTGTCCTTCATCCATGGCTCAGAGGGTCATGTGCCAGTGGTTAGGTTTTTAAAGCACTTCAATTTATTAGGGCCTGGTGTCCCCGAAAGACACTACCTGGGTCACAACCTTGTGCCTGTTGCACTGCACCTGTAGTCATGCACCTCTGCCATCGGTTCCTCTTGCTCCTCACTTTGTTCTTGTTCCTAACCACTTGCACAAGACCCTTGGAGCCATGGGTGAAGGACACCTTCACTGGTCGGTGAGAGGCCTAGCCTTTTCACTGACCTGTGTCCTTCATCCATGGCTCAGAGGGTCCTGTGCCAGTCGTTAGGTTTTAGAAGCACTAATAATTTAGGGCCTGGTGTTCCCAAAAGACACTACCTGGGTCACAACCTTGTGCCTGTTGCACTGCACCTGTAGTCATGCACCTCTGCCATCGGTTCCTCTTGCTCCTCACTTTGTTCTTGTTCCTAACCACTTGCACAAGACCCTTGGAGCCATGGATGAAGGACACCTTGACTGGTCGGTGAGAGGCCTAGCCTTTTCACTGCCCTGTGTCCTTCATCCATGGCTCAGAGGGTCATGTGCCAGTGGTTAGGTTTTTAAAGCACTTCAATTTATTAGGGCCTGGTGTCCCCGAAAGACACTACCTGGGTCACAACCTTGTGCCTGTTGCACTGCACCTGTAGTCATGCACCTCTGCCATCGGTTCCTCTTGCTCCTCACTTTGTTCTTGTTCCTAACCACTTGCACAAGACCCTTGGAGCCATGGGTGAAGGACACCTTCACTGGTCGGTGAGAGGCCTAGCCTTTTCACTGACCTGTGTCCTTCATCCATGGCTCAGAGGGTCCTGTGCCAGTCGTTAGGTTTTAGAAGCACTAATAATTTAGGGCCTGGTGTTCCCAAAAGACACTACCTGGGTCACAACCTTGTGCCTGTTGCACTGCACCTGTAGTCATGCACCTCTGCCATCGGTTCCTCTTGCTCCTCACTTTGTTCTTGTTCCTAACCACTTGCACAAGACCCTTGGAGCCATGGATGAAGGACACCTTGACTGGTCGGTGAGAGGCCTAGCCTTTTCACTGCCCTGTGTCCTTCATCCATGGCTCAGAGGGTCATGTGCCAGTGGTTAGGTTTTTAAAGCACTTCAATTTATTAGGGCCTGGTGTCCCCGAAAGACACTACCTGGGTCACAACCTTGTGCCTGTTTCACTGCACCTGTAGTCATGCACCTCTGCCATCGGTTCCTCTTGCTCCTCACTTTGTTCTTGTTCCTAACCACTTGCACAAGACCCTTGGAGCCATGGATGAAGGACACCTTGACTGGTCGGTGAGAGGCCTAGCCTTTTCACTGCCCTGTGTCCTTCATCCATGGCTCAGAGGGTCATGTGCCAGTGGTTAGGTTTTTAAAGCACTTCAATTTATTAGGGCCTGGTGTCCCCGAAAGACACTACCTGGGTCACAACCTTGTGCCTGTTGCACTGCACCTGTAGTCCTGCACCTGTGCCATCGGTTCCTCTTGCTCCTCACTTTGTTCTTGTTCCTAACCACTTGCACAAGACCCTTGGAGCCATGGATGAAGGACACCTTGACTGGTCGGTGAGAGGCCTAGCCTTTTCACTGCCCTGTGTCCTTCATCCATGGCTCAGAGGGTCATGTGCCAGTGGTTAGGTTTTTAAAGCACTTCAATTTATTAGGGCCTGGTGTCCCCGAAAGACACTACCTGGGTCACAACCTTGTGCCTGTTGCACTGCACCTGTAGTCATGCACCTCTGCCATCGGTTCCTCTTGCTCCTCACTTTGTTCTTGTTCCTAACCACTTGCACAAGACCCTTGGAGCCATGGGTGAAGGACACCTTCACTGGTCGGTGAGAGGCCTAGCCTTTTCACTGACCTGTGTCCTTCATCCATGGCTCAGAGGGTCCTGTGCCAGTCGTTAGGTTTTAGAAGCACTAATAATTTAGGGCCTGGTGTTCCCAAAAGACACTACCTGGGTCACAACCTTGTGCCTGTTGCACTGCACCTGTAGTCATGCACCTCTGCCATCGGTTCCTCTTGCTCCTCACTTTGTTCTTGTTCCTAATCACTTGCACAAGACCCTAGGAGCCATGGATGAAGGACACCTTGACTGGTCGGTGAGAGGCCTAGCCTTTTCACTGCCCTGTGTCCTTCATCCATGGCTCAGAGGGTCCTGTGCCAGTGGTTAGGTTTTTGAAGCACTTTAATATTAGGTACTGGTGTCCCCGAAAGACACTTGGGCAGCTATGCCCTGCAACTCTTCCAGCACAAAGTTGGTGGTTGGTGTTCCTTAAAACTGACCGGGCTATACCATTGATATGTTATTTTTTTGTCTTCCATGTTGGAAGAATGTTTCCATGTTGGAAAGTGGTTGTTTTTGCAATAAAAAAATTTGTTTTTACATACCTCAGTGTGATGAGTAGTTGTTCTTGTGGTGTGACTGCTCTCCTGAACGTGGTATCCTTCTTCCTAAGGTCATCCTTCACCATCTCCAAAAGGGTATCAAACCTGTCAGGAGATGTAAAGGAAGAAGCTGTAAAGTATGTTGTGGGACAAGGTGTTGGGTGGAGGATGGGGGAGGTGTGTTTACAGAGGTTTGGGAGTGTTGTGGAGGGTGGGGGTGTAGTGTATAGCTAGGTATACAGGGGTGTGGGGGTCAGGGTAGTGTGTTTAGCTAGGTATACAGGGATGAGGTGTTGTGGGGGTGAGGGTGGGGTGTTTAGGGATGGTGGGGGTTGGTGTATTTAGGCCTAGATACTTACAGGGGAATAGACATCCGAGTGTAGCTGTAGAACTTCTGTGGGTGTCGTCTGAGGTCCCGGTAGAGGGCCTGGAACTCTCCCTTCCTCTGCCTCCTGGCTAGTAGAGGGTGCACCCACCATCTCCTGCGAGGAGCACGCCTTCTCCCCACATAGTAGTAGGTAAACAACAGGAAGGAGAGAATTCCCAGGTAATAAGCGTAAAAAATGACTGGATCCATGGTCCCAACTGCTGTCTCTGTATCCAAGGATGGTCTCCACACGTCCAGCTGTCTCCAACAATGACCCCAGAGCTTCTGCTGACCTCCCAGAACCCCAGGTATTTATACAGGTTGTTATCTCTTTAAGAATCCGGATCCGGACCGCAACCGTGTTCATACCGCACGGAAACCGTATGCAACCGGACCGGATCCGGACCGGATCCGGACAGGAACCGTACGGTTCAGGTCCGATCCGGCTCCGGTGCGGTCCGGACATCCGGTGCGGTTTTCGCAAAACCGCAAGTGTGAACGGGGCCTAACCCCTTGTCTCCCATGCAGGCTGGGATAGCCAGAATGCGGAGCCCTGGCCGACTGGGGCTTCGCACCCTGAGCTATACCAGCCCGCATGGTCCATGGTATGGGGGGGCTCTTCCTCACCTCCGGTGACCCAGGAGGAGGTGGGGGCGACGACTCCCTGGGGGGGTCATGGTGGCATCTGGGAGACCCCCTAAGAAGGGGACCCCCAGATGTCCACCCCCCTCCCAGGAGAAATGAGTATAGGGGTACAAAGTATTACTTACCCATTTTCACAAAGGGTTAAATGAATAAAAATGCAACAACGAGTAAAGTATTTTATTATTCTTAATTAACCAGAAATACATACCTGTACCTTTAAAAAAAAGTTCCCACGCCAATATCCTCGGAAAAGGTCCCACTCCAATATCCTCTAACTTGCGACCTTCTTAACAACTTGATTGAAGATCTCCCGCGGCCACCGCCACACACATCGCCCCCACCGCAGCTCTCAGCTATGCATTGCCGCCAGCTCCTACTGTCCTCCCTGTCTCCAACACCTGTCACCCTCCCCCATGCTGGCACCCAGTGTACCCATCGGTGCCCCCAGGGAGTTGTCAACCCCACCTCTGGTGCCCATGGGGAAGAGCCCCTTGTCCATGGATTGGACAAGGGCTTCAGAGGGGGGGGGAGGGGGGAAGGCTTGGCCGCCCCTCTCCCCCGGAGCCCCCCCATACCATGAACCATGTGGGCTGGTATAGCTTAGGGTGCGAAGCCCCAGTCGGCCGGGGCTCTCTGGCTATCCCAGCCTGCATAGGAGACAAGGGGTTACAGAGGCTCGGGAGGGGGGACCCCACGTCATTTTTTTTAATTTCCCACTATTGGCACACACAAAAAATTACAATTTAAAAAAAAAAAAAATAAAATATTGTTTCCCACTATCTTTTTAACATATACTGCAAATTTGGTGTTGCTAGGATGTAAGGGGCCTTTGCTATTAACTGCAAAAGTCGTTGGGAAATGTAAAATTGATTTTCTCAAAAATTATAAGGTCTTTTTGGAAAAAAAATTCCCCTTGTTCCCACTTTTCTTCTTAACATAACCTGCAAATTTGGTGTTTATGGCATTTAAGGAGGCTTTGTTATTAACCGTAAAAGTCGGTGGGTTTTTAATCACGAATCACGACTCCTGATTCGTGATTACATGCAGTTATTCGACTCAAAACCGAATTTAAAAGTGGGTGGAGCAGAATTCGTGATCACTCGAATCGTAATTGGGGGTATCCGAGCAAGCCTGAATAAGACAATGTACAAGAGGCAGTATTGCGCGAAAAAAAAAATTCTCAGGTTTTATTTACATTTGAGCAAAAAGTGTCCAGTCCAAAATTATTTATACACTTCACAAACTGTCACAATCTGGGGGAAAATCTAAAGTTCTATACCATACCAAATAGTCCAAGCTGTTCTAAAGCATACTAATTACTCTGATTAATTGGGAACAGCTGTTTTAATCAACTCAACATGTGAAAAATAGCAGATCTCTGCAGTTGGTTTGTGGACTGTCATGGCTAAGACAAAGGAGCTCAGTGAGGACCTGTGGCTCTGCATTATGGCTGCTCAGGAAAGGGCTACAAGGCCATTTCTAAAGGTTTTCAAGTTCCAGTGGCTACAGTGCAAAGTATTATTAAAAAACTAGTGGACCTAAGCCCGGGCTAGGTCTTTCACTGCGCATGCGCCACCCGCGCACGCCTGCCTGCCTCCCAGCCCATCCGCCCCTTTGCCTCTCATTCCTAGCCGCGTCACTCCCCCCTCAGTGTCTCTGCGTCCCTGCATATGTGCAGAGCGCAAAAGGACACACACAGGGACATGGGATGCAGAGACACTTAGGGATTATATAAAGAGATGTTCTGCACTGTAGGAAATCTCAGAGGACATAGTCGGAAGCCAAAAGTGACACCTGTGGTGGCCAGGAGTAAAGTGAGAGAGGTGAAAAAGAATCCAAGGATTACCACCAAGGCCTTCCTGATGAATCTGGGCTCTGCTGGTGGCAATGGGCTCAATTCTGGTAGCATTTAGTAAAAAATTACCTCATGGAATTGGGTTTACCTCATGAGGGAAATCAACTTTTCAATTCTGGTACTTTAACTAAAGTTTTACCTCATGTAATTTCATGAGGTAATTCATGTTGTAATTTTCTACTAAAAATGTGTGGTATTTAGTAGTGAAATACCTCACACTTGAATTCTGAAGTGAAATAAGGTGCATGTTTGCATTTCTTTTACCTCACATAATTAGACCTACCTCTACCACATGATAAATGCAGTGTTGTGATAGAATTGTGATATCTGTCACGTAACATGGAGCCTTTTCAGCTTGTTCTGTGTTCAGAGCCCCCATATTTTGCTAAAATAAGTAAAAGTGGTCTGACCAACGAATCCCCCCCCCCCCTTCCATTTTAACTTAAAAAAGAAAAAGTGCTCCAAACCCTGTACAATCGTTCATCTGCCGTGCCACCCCTCGACATTGCCGTTCCCCAACCTCTAGTTGGAAAAAAAGTAAAAATGCTCCAAACCACCGCCTCTATTTTTAAAAAAATTAAGTAAAACTGTGGCAAACACCGATTCCCCCCCCCCCCTCCTCCAGTTAAAAGTGCTCGAGGCCCCTCCCCCAGCAGCCTCTAAAAGTAAAAGTGGTGTAACCCCTCTTCCAGACCCCCAGCGTCTAAAAAGTAAAAGTAATCACACACCCAGTCTCTAAAAGTGCTGACCCCTCCCCCAGCCTCTAAAAGTACACCGACCCCCCCCCCTCCCCCCAGCCTCTAAAGGTAAATGAGCTGGATTTTTTTTTTTTATAATGGATGCCTATAAATTTACTTTTCATATGTTGCTACATAATCAAATACACCTTCCCTCAAAAAAAAAAAAATAATAATTAAAAAAAAATCTTCCAAAGACTATCCTAACTTATGGAAGACAATTAAAGACATTACTTATTTGCTGCAGGCTTACCACTGAAATACCACATGTTTTACCTCACTCTATGCATTTACCACATGTTTTACCACATGTTTTACCTCATGTTTGGAAATGGAGAAAAATCTTTCAGAATTGATAAAAGAAGAGGAAAATACCTCATGAGGTATTTTACCTACAAAAAAATATTTACCTCACATAGCTACCAGAATTGAGCCCAATGTCTCAAGGCAGACAATCCCACGGACACTGCACACTGCTGGGTTCCATGGATGCAGACCAAGGAGGACGCCACTTCTCCAGATAAGGCACACAAAAGCTCGCTTGGCCTTTGCAAATGCTCATCTGGTAGAGAAGAAGACTTCTGGTCTTCTGTGTTATGAGGATTCTCAACAACATCAGGCAGTCTGCAGAGAAACTTGGCCTTGGGCACCAGTGTACATTTCAGCATGACAATAACACAAAACACCAGTGGCGTTCCTACCGTCAAGCGGCAGGGGCGGCCCGCACCGGGTGTCTTGATGCTTAGGGGGTGACACCGGGAGTCCTGTGTTGCCGCCCCTGCCGCTGCAGTCAGTGCACATGTTGTGCAAATTTGGGATTTTACACCCCCCGTGGCCGTCCCCGCTGACAACCTATGTGTCCCCCCCCCCCCCCGGGGCCTTCCCCGGTGACAGGCAGGACTCAGGAGCAGCCCAGCTTCAGACCTCCGACCAGCCGGCGACCAGTATGCGGGCGCTAGGACCCAGCGGACACCGCACTGATATGCGGAAGTGACATCACTTCCGCATATACGGCGTGGTGTTCACTGAGTTCGGTGCGCCCGCATACTGGTCGCCGGCTGATACTGAGGTCTGAAGCTGGGCTGCTCCTGCCTGTCACCGGGGAAGGCCTGTGAGGTGAGGTGAGGTGAGGTGAGGGGGGGGGTAGGTTGTCAGCGGGGACGGCCACGGGGGGTGTAAAATCCCAAATTTGCACAACGAGTGAAGGGCAGTGAAACACACAGCAAAAGTGGTGAAGAAATGGTTAGCAGACAACAACATTAACATTTTGGAGTGGCCCAGCCAGAGTCGGAACTCAAATCCAATTGAGAATCTGTGGAGGGAGTTAAAGATCAGGGTGATGGCAAGAAGACCCTCCAACCTGAAAGATTTGGATCTCATTGCTAAATATGAATGGGCAAAAATACCTGTGGAGACATGCAAAACGCTGGTCTGCAACTATAAGAAGTGTTTGATTGCTGTAATAGGCTTCTCTATTGATTATTGAGAAGAGTATGAATCATATTGGACTGCACACTTTTTTGCTCAAATGTAAATTAAAGATGAGATTTTTTCCCACAATAATGCCTCTCGTACATCGTCCTATTATCTTTTGGGAGACACCTATGCCATTTCCCCTCAAAAAATTACTTGCTGCAAGTTGCTGGTTGAATAAAAGTTACTCTAAGTCAAAATTTGCCAGGGGTATGAATAATTATGGGCAGCACTGCATATATACAGTATATATATATATATATATATATATATATATATATATATATATATATATATATATATATATATATATATATATATATATTCCCTGAGTTTTGCCCTCTAAACCTAGGTGCGTCTTATATTCTGGAGCATCTTATATGGTGGCAAATATGGTACGTCACTGGGAATCCCATTGCACTGTATCGCACTCCAGCATTTACACTTACTGCGTCGTCCATAAACTCCCATTACCCCAAGCACCATGTGTTAAGCACAGTGCTTGTGGCCCTTGCGTTGAATCGGATACTTCCAGAGCACCGCCACAGACTGCATTACTCGTGAAAGTCTCCATAGACTTTCATTGCTTTTGACTTTCACTGCTTTTGGCAGCCCCTTGCGGCAAAATAGGGTAACACACCGCAGGTTTCCCCTGCAGGTGTAAAAGGAGCCTGAAGGTAGTGGGTGTGATTATTTGCAGACAGTAACGTTCATCTCTTGTACGGGGATGCTTAGATATGAGCAGAAATGGTTTTCAGCTGTCCGTCTAAGAAAAGAACCACAAGAAATGAGGTTTGTCCTATGAGATCAGGATTGATCATCCACAATGTCAAACCCAGTAATGTTCATGTAACTCATCTGCATTCTGATGCTGCCACATCTTATCAGGCTTTATTTACTGTGATATGATTATTGAGCTGTCTTCCCTTCAGTGCCGATTCCAAAACAAATAAATCCAGCAAACCATCCATTATGGTAGAGAAGCCTCTGCGACGAGAAAATATTTTCTTTCCTTTGGGTTTTTCTGTTTGGTTTCTAACTACCTATATCAAAAAAGTTCCCGTTTTATGTACTTTATACTTTGCACAGAAACTTTTTATAGCACAGATGGTCTGGATTTGTGGGCTTTACAAATAAAAGGAGAATGCAGAAATCAGGCATATGGGTGCAATCTCGTCCGCTCATCATTCAAGGCCAAAGAAGCCTCAAAAAATGTTCTTCAACGTCATCTCATGATCTTCCCCGTATCTTTGGAACATGTTAGAAGCCGGGCGGGGCCATTGTTTGAGGTGGAAGTTATACTATTTAGTTTCCTTTGTCCTCTGCATATGAAAAAAAAGGATTCCCATATGCGCTGTGTGTGTAATGGCAGCTTCTTCCCACAGGAGTGAGAGTTTAAAGAGGACCTGAACTCATAACTTCCTCTAAAAGATAAGCAACAGCGTAATAACCTTTAAAGAAAAACAAGTATTTGTTGCAGCTAATACAAATCCTGCATAAATCTGCAGTGTGTCTATCTTTCATGGAAGCAGACATAGAGTTAACATCCCGTGTTTAGAAATTAGCTGCTCTTTCGAGGCAGCCAGCTGACGCAGCTGAGAGGTCAAAGTACAGTTGTGATTAGTCACGGATGAGGAGGAATTAGACAGGATTAACTCTCTAAATATATACAGGGGGCATTTCTCTGTTTTCCTTCTGTCCTGTGCAAGAGTTAAGGTGATATGTCCACTTTAACATTTGCAATGCTTTACGTACTCCAAGGACATAAAGTTTCTCAACCAATTAACACTGCAAACAGATGTCCCTCCATCCAGTTCAGGGATGTAACTACAAAGCAGGGGGCTATAAGCAATGAAGCAGGCATTTTTGGCGTACGGGTAGCCTGTTGCCAAGGGGCGGTGCTACACTGGGGCACGCTGGGGCACTGGCCCCCACTGGGAATCACTGTGCCCCACTGAGTGCACCTCCTCCTCAGTAACATACAGTTAACTGTTTCCAGGCTCCAGCAGCGTACAGTGAACAGGATAGTCTGTCAAAAACTCTCCATGTCAGCCTGAGTCTATGCAGGCATTAGGTAAACCAAGGAGGATCTTATCTATTTGGCATAAGTACCTCACAATTCTTGCAAGATCCCTTGTAATCAGGGCCGATACTCTCATGAAGCAAGGTGAAACATTTGCATCAGACGCAGAGAGTACAGGGGCAGCATGTTTGTACTGTGTTTACACTAACAGCATGTAGTCAGTTATTCTATAAATTGTATTTTTTTTTTTTTTTTTTACATGAGTAACAGTTCATAGTTCTAATTTCTAAAATGACTTTCGGTGGTATGTTGTCAATTAATGTGGAACTGGGAATGTGTATATTGCTGATGTAAAAGAGAGCATGATGGAACTCTAGGGAGTTGTTTGTTCCTGATTGCTGAATGAATGATCATTGGATTTTTAACATAGAAATAACTAGACAAGACAATTACCATATAACGCTTTTTCCTGGTGGACTCAAAGCACCAGAGCTGCAGCCAATAGGATGCCCTCTATAGGCAGTAGCAGTGCTAGGGAATCTTGCCCAAGGATTCCTTACTAAAATAGGTGCTGGCTTACTGAACAGGAAGAGCTGAGATTTGAACCCAGGCCTCCAGTCAGAGGCAGAACCCTTAAAGGAATACTATCAATAACCGAGTATTCTAAAATGACAATGTACAAATAATGTCTAAGTAGCTGTGTAAGCATTTTCATACTTTTCATGTTAAATTGAAGAGGCTGTTATTCATTGTGTGTAAGGTGTAGCTGCATAAGGTGGATTTATTAGAAAAGGGGAGTCTGTGCTTCTTGAGAAATGTAACACAGCCAGTGCTGGTCTCTGCATATCTCAGAAGACTACAGAGTATTTTTCTTTGACAGAAAAAAAAAACTTACGGTACTTCTGCTGCACACGGAAAACTTTTCCTCCTGCTAGCTCTGCTGTCAATGCATGACTCTATTCTCCTCATACAGCCATCCCTAAGTGGACAGCTCATTCAGAGAGGCAAGCAGCTGCGGCTTAAGCTAATGAGACCTGTCATATAAAGTATGCACAGAGTTTACAGATGCAGAGAGAGGGATTCCCCCTCTCCCATCATGATTCACTCCCCAGACACCCTGGTATGACATCCTCCTTCTGTAAATTGTGAAAGGAATTTGACAACATGTAAGGAAGAGATAAGCAGGGGGAGATATACAATAGTACTTAGTATAGATATTTGTACAGAGGCGCCAAAGTAGGATAAAAACAGTTTAAAAGAGGGAAGTTAAGGTGGACTTACCTCCCTCGTGGAAAAACAGACAGAAGTGCGTTATTTTTGTTTCAAAAAATATTTATTAGACGCTCCACTTTGAGACCCGTTTCACAGGTACAGTCCCGCTTCATCAGACAAATAACGGAGAAAACTAGTATAGGTCTGTATCGCAGCCAAGCGCCTCAAGCGCCTCCCTCTCGGAAAAACAGACAGAAGTGCGTTATTTTTGTTTAAAAAAAATAACATTTATTAGAAGCTCCACTTTGTGTGTAAAGCATGTCTAACAGGTTGCCTAGTGACATGAGAGGGCGGGGACGCAGGCTGACCAATGCGCGGAACGGATTGGTTTATCTTGGGCGTATGAACAGTGTACCCCCAGCCCCTGAATGAGTCACGCTGTGCGTAGGGTGGAGTCGTGAGGTAAGCTGACGTCGGAATAGGAAATAGGCAGACCTAGTGTGGACGTGCTGCCCTGTGTGCCGCGGCCCGGGCATTTATGCATGTAATACGGTGGAATTCTGATTTGTTTTAACAAAGCATATTTTTATTGGAATTCTGGAGCTGCCTGGTGACATTAACGGATGCTGATATGTAATGTGATATGCTGTGTCATAAGCTTTCGCTCCGGTTAGTGTGGACAGCTACTGGTTAGTGTGGTGAAGAGCTACTGTGTGATCCCATCAGGTGGTGGTACCTCCCTCCACGGTGCAGGATGGGGTGCTTGTGGTGCTTTTAAACGGACAATACTTTGCGCTATGTGCGCATTTTATGTTTTTATTTCAGGGTCCTGGCCATAACCTTTATGGTGATTAGTGACATTGAAGTGCAGTTTTTCCTTTTTGAATTGAGCAGTCTGTTATAGACAGTATCTAGGTAGGCTATGAAACAAGCACTTTTCTGGATTCTAAAATAAAAATGCACACTGACAAACACAGTAACGCAGGGGAAAATACACCGTTGACACAAGTGAAACATACATAGCACCAGTAAAGCATAAATACACACATCCCCTTTAAATCACTGCATGTTATAGTGTAGAAGTTAATAATAGAATTAATGTGGAAAATTCTGCCCTCACTATAATTAAATGCAGGTTATAGCTACTGTAAAATATTATATAAGTGTTAGCTTAACACCAGCATTTTGTTTAAGACTGCCTCAATGCAAATAAATCACATCCCTAAGCCTTCTAAACCTCTTTGCTCTGGATTGGATAGCTGATCCATGCTTTTATCTGTATTCTATTGCTTGTCATTTTGCTGGAGATTGTCAGATGATGCTCTCCTGGGGGTCTCAGCTGCCTTGGACCTGAGCTGATTGTAAATGGTGCAGGGGGCGTAACTAGACTTAATAGGGCCCCCCTGCAAAAAATGATAGCACGGGGCCCCCCTGGTACCCAAACCCCATGCGGGTCACATGATCGGGAGCCGGCGAATGGCAGCAGAGAGTTTTCTGTTGTGAAGCAGTGCCTGGAAGCAGGAAAAAAATTGCACACGGTTTTTGTATCTGAGCATCAGTGGCGTAGCAATAGGGGTTGCAGAGGTAGCCACCGCATCGGGGCCCTTGGGCCAGCGGGGCCCCCGAAGGGCCCTCCCTCAACTACAGTATTAGCTCTCTATTGGTCCGGTGTTCATAATGATCACTTCTATAGATACTTTAAATAGTGGTAATCATTAACAAACTGCTCCCCATCGCCTTCTTGCACCTCAGACACTGTAGTTGCTATTGGCAGGTTTTGGTGCACCGTATCAATTGCTATGTATAGAGTGCTTGGGGGGCCCCATTGTAAAACTTGCATCAGGGCCCACAACTCGTTAGCTACGCCTCTGCTGAGCATGGAGGTTTTTTTGCTAACTACCTGCACTTGCAGTTGGGGAGAGGGAGGAGGAGGGGCCACCAAAGCCTCTGGGCCCCCCTGCGATGGCAGAGGATGCAGGGGTGATTGCTACGACTATGAATTGGTGGAATGTGGACAGTATAGATTAGTTGCACCCTATTACAAGAGATACCTTCTCACAGAATTCAGCGTTTGAGTATTAGTATTTCGAAATATAATTATTACAGTAGCTCTCAACTTCTTATTGATTTTATATATTTATCCTACTTGTCTTGGAACCAAAGAAATTTCATCTTTGTGAAAATCACACTTTCCCCTGGGCACATTCAATGAGTACTGGAACTGGTCTGGATCTGATCACACTCTTGGCAAGACAACATTGGACATATCAGTGGGGGAGCCAGGGGGTACCAGAGTACACCCCTCCAGAGGAGGGTGAAAAGCACAAAGGGGGATAGGTGCCTGATGATAGATAAAACTGTGTTAAAAACAGCTAAAATAATAAAGGGAGAGGTGGCTTACCTCAATAATGACACATTCATGCACAGATGACGTTTAATTATGCACAGGCAACGCCTCCTTCTTGGCTCTACATACGTACATCTCTGGCACTGAAGAAGTGGGTGTTAGACTCACGAAGCGCTTTGCATGTGCATGATTAAACTTCATATATGTATGAATGTGTCGTTATTGAGGTAAGCCACCTCTCCCTTTATTATTTAAGCTGTTTTAAAGGGAATCTGAAGTGAAAATAAACGTATAATATATTGATTTGTATGTGTAGTACAGCTAAGAAATAAAACATTATTAGCACAGATATGAGTCTCATATTGTTTCCAGTACAGGCAGAGTTAAGAAACTGCAGCTGTTATCTATGCAAAAGAGCTTCCTTGAGCTCTGCGACTTTATAAAGTTGTGGACAGCACTGTCTTTTGAAGCACTTATCACAACTGTCGCTCATTGTTTCTTCTTTGTTTATGGATTTTCTGCAGAAAAAAAGTTCACAGGGTCATTAGCTCTGCTGCTCTGTGAAATCATTTAAAATGCTGAGTGTATTGTGGAAACTTCAATTATTAGAGAATTATGCAATGTTATAAAAAAAAAGCTATATACCTGAAAATAAAAATATGAAACTATTTTCTTTGCTACTAATGTTTTATTAATTATCCGTATTACACAACCAATTCATTATATCATGAGGTTTTTTTTTCGCTTCAGTGTCACTGTCACTTTAACACAGTTTTATTTATCATTGGGTGCCTCTTTCCCCCTTTACACACAGTAGGATGGTTGAGTGCTTTAAAGATTTGCGCTTCTCCTACATTTTCCTAGATGTTAAATATTCTCCATTTCGGTCAGTTTTGCTACATTATATTATTATATAACTGAAGCCAAGAAAAAAAATTATGGTAAGCACATTTTATACATTCAACAGGATATACATTATTTTTTTGAGTGGAAACCAGCGACTCAAATTGAACTAGAAGATACTGTTAATGCATTATAATTTATGAAGGAAAAACTGCTGACTTTTTCTGGTAATACCATTATTGCTATCTGAACTAGCCAGACCAGATCTTAGATGTGGGTGAGGAAAGGAAAAAGATTTACTGTACAATATGCAGTGGAATATATTTCTAAATGACTACAGCATGTATCCCAGACCCATCAGAGTGTCCTGAGCAGTCTGAAGTCTTGCTCAATCAACGAGCGACCTATCGCTACTGGCCGTGACCTTTGGGTAGTAATTAGTTTAGTCGAGAATAAACGTCTTGGAAATGTAAAACTTCCGTATGAGTTCAAGGTTGTTCTTTCAATTGATGTTGCCCCAGGCATTGTTAGCTTATATCCTGCAAATTGCTAACTGACCTAGAAGCTCACTTCTTGTGCAGGCTTTGCGATGACGATATATAGTAGTTGAAAAGCACTAATAATCATCATTTCAATTGTTTTAATTGATACATTTGATCTATTTAACCACTTTGGCCTTCAGTCGTGTTTCACTTTATGCATCCGAGCAATGTTCACCTCCTATTCATTCGCTTATAATTTGATCACTACTTATCACAATGAATCGATCTATATCTTGTTTTTTCCGCCACTAATTAGGCTTTCTTTGGGTGGTACATTTTGCTAAGAGCTACTTTACTGTAAATGCATTTTAACAGGAAGAATAAGGCAAAGAAACAGAAAAAATTCATTATTTCTCAGTTTTCAGCCATTATAGTTTTAAAATAATACATGACTCCATAATGAAAACCCATGTATTGTATTTGCCTAATAGTCCCGGGTATTACACCATTTAAATTATGTCCCTATCACAATGTATGGCGACAATATTTTATTTGGAAATAAAAGTGCATTTTTTTCCGATTTTGCATCCATCACTATTTACAAGCTTATAATTAAAAAAAAAATAGAAATAATTCATTTTTACAACAATATTTAAAAAGTTTAAACCCTTAGGTAAATATTTACCTTCTTTTATTGTAATATTTTTTTTTAAAAAACATTTTATTTGGGTATTTTTGGGAGGGTGGGATGTAAATAGTAATTTTTTTATGTAAATGTGTTTATTTTTATTTTTTCATATGTAGATGTAGTTTTACTATTTGGCCACAAGATGGCAACCATGAGTTTGTTTACATTACGTCACTAAGCATAACATGTACGCTTAGAGGGACGTAGGGGGATCGTAAGAGGCAGAAAGAGCGCGGCTTGCGAGAAAAGCCGTCGCTTTTTCTGTCGGGGAAAGGTAGCAATGATCAGGCACATGGCCTTTTGGACGTAGCCTCTACGTCCAGAAGGCTTAAATGGTTAAAGCAAACCTGAAGTGAAAAAAAAGCTTATGATATAATGAATTGTATGTGTAGTACGGATAATGAATTGAACATTAGTAGCAGATTATTATATAGAACATTATACTCACCCGGGCTTCCTCCCACCCTATGAGCGCTGATGTGTCATTCGCTGTTCTTCCGAGTGCCTCTGTTCAGCCGCAATCAGCCCCGGTAATACAGTCGGCTCTTTAGCGCATGCGCGGCCATTTCGCGCATGTGCAGAAGAGCCAACTGGCGCAACTGAGCCAGATTATCGGGGCTGATTGAGTATAAAATCCATATAACAGGAGACGGCCTATAGCGTGGATCGGGGGGGAAGCCCTAGAGCTGCGCAGCCGCACTCGCGCATATGCGGACTGCGCAGCCGTGGCCAGCTCTGGTGGCCATCTTAGTGGAGGAAAGAGATCCCGACCCGGGCTGTGGAGTCGGGACCGGCCAGGGGGGCACATTGAGTTGCGGGGACCCGGCGGAACAGCACGGAGGGCGCGGACGGCGCCCTCCGTGCTTTCATATTTCATGCAGGTATTTAACTTTTTTTGACTGGTTCACCTCGTAGGTCCTTTAATGAGGTTGGCAGAATACGCAAATGGAGCATCAAAGCAGCTACTTATAAATATATTCATGTAAGGGTGAATATTAGGGTCAGTGCTGATAAAAAAAATATATAAATTGACAAGTCTGTAAGGTCCAGTTAGACATGAAGTTGGAGTTTGCAGAGGTAGAACCGGCTATTTACAGGATGTAATCAGATATGGAATCTACCAAAACATTAAGGAGCAGCTGAAATTTTATCAACTGTGGGTTAATTGATTGGGTAGTTCCCAAACATAATTATGCATACTTCCAATTCTGTTCTGGTTTCTGTCAACCTACATTTTGGAAATTCCATTTTTTACAACATTTTTCAGGATTACACCTATGATTTGCAAAATATAGATATCAGAAATTCTTTCCAAAATAAAACAGTTATTTGTGTTTTTTCTTTTGTTTTGTTTTTCTATTACACTTTATGTTTAATATTGCCTAATTAGTGCCTTGGTTAAAGGGAACCTTAAGTGAAATAATAAAAAATCCCCAAGCCCCCTGCAGCCGTCTTGTGTCTCTGCCAGTCCTCGACTAACCTCTTGTGCCCCGCCGTTTTCCCTGGCTGTACGCATCCTTGTTTGCGTTACCGTCATCAAGCGCATGTGCCGACTGTTCCCGATTTCCTGGGGCCAGTTTTCGAAGAACTAGACGACGGAGGATGGCGGGGAGGGAGCGATCAGCCTGGAGGGATCTGGAGGAAGCCCCAGGTGTGTATATATATTTTTTCCCATCTCCGGTACACTTTAACTGCCTAACGACTGTGCCTAATGTCCTGGGGCTGCCAGGCTGCTCACGCCAATCTGGCAGCCCCAGAACCACTCCATGCCGATTGGCATGAATGGCTCTGAGATTGCAGGGGGTTGCGCGCACTGATACAAGCGCATCCCCTACTTGAATGAAGGAGCGGAGCTCCATTATCAGTCTCCCAGCAGCGATCGCCACTAGGGACTGTTAGACGGCGAAACTGCCGTCTAATAACACTGTACAGAGCTGCAATCTAAGGCAGCGCTGTACTGGGGACAGCTGTGTAACACGGCTGTCCCCTCTGGAAGCAGGGAAGCCTATGACAGCCGATCATGCTGATTGGCTGGTGGAGGGAGGGAGGGGGTATTAAAAAAATAAAAAAATAGGACATTTTATTTAAAAAAATAAGAATAAATATTTATTTAAAAAAATAAACAAGGCAGGAAAGATCAGAGCCCACTAATAGAGAGCTGTGTTGGTGGGCAGAAAGGGGGGGGAGGGAATCACTTGTGTGCTGAGTTGTGCAGTCCTGCAGTGAGCCCTTTAAGCTGCAGTGGCCTATTTTGTTAAAAATGGCCTGGTCACTAGGGGGGTTTAAGACCGCGGTCCTCAAGTACAGCCTTGTACACCTGTTTGATGAAACTGACTGAGGTGGCCGATAATTTTGGTATTCTGTGATTGGCCAACATATTTTCAAAGTCTCCAGATTGGTTTACAATTACCATGGTAATCCCATTTCCATAGAAAAATTATGCATTCTGTGATTGGTCTAAAATTACAGCAGTAATCCCATTTCCATGGAAATATTCTGCATTTTCTGATTGGTCCAATGCTTCTGAGTACTGTGATTGGGCTCAAATTTCCGAGCTGCAGTAATGTGCTATTTCCCCGGAATTCCAATTTCTGCTCTTTAACACCATTTCAGAAACTTTGAAATCTGCATTTCGCTGACATTTTCTGACCATACCCATTCTCCATAAGTTCTCTAAGGGCCTGTTTCCACTAGTGCGGAAACTGGGCCGAATCCACAGTATCCCTGCAGGCAAATCGCTCTGGGAAACTCTGCCATAGGAAGTAATGGCGCCGTCAAATCGCTTGCCCTAGAGATTTGGCTGACATTGCCATCAGTTTTCGTGTGGGAGGCAGCGAATCCCATAGCCGTGCATGGCATGGCTGATGGGATTCGTCTGCGTACCCGCAGATAGAGATGAGCGTAATGACGTAATTACGATTTCGCGAAATTTTGCGTAATTAGTGTAATTACGATTATGGCCGTAAGTACATAATCGTAATGAAGAAGAATTTCGCGAAATTTCGCGTAAGCGTAATTTTCGCGTAATTTTCGCATTACAGTGGGTATTATGAAAGTAATGCGTATGGCCATGCTCGCAAGCGGAAAAGTTGACGCATGGATCAATGTTAGGTAGCCGCCGACTTTACGGGTTAATAGCAAGGCCCCCTTAAATGCTAAGAGCCTCAAATTTGGAGAATATATTAGGGAGATCAGAAGGAATAAGAGGAAAAAATTTTTTGCAAAAAGACCTTATAGTTTTTTGAGAAAATTGATGTTAAAGTTTCAAAGGAAAAATGTATACATTTAAAAACCCGCCGACTTTAACGGTTAATAGCAAAGCCTGCTTAAAGTTTAGGAACACCAAATTCCCAGGGTATATTAAGGGGATCAGTGGGAATAAGAGGAAAACATTTTTTTTCAAAAAGACCTTATAGTTTTTGAGAAAATCGATTTTTAAGTTTCAAAGGCAAAAATGTCTTTTAAGGGCTGGTTCAGACGGACGTTTGGAGGCGTCGCGTTCGTTGGCGTCGCGGTTGCGGGCTTTCAGCAGCGTTCGTGTTGCGTTTGGATGCGGTCGCGTTTTTTCTTCCCCTAGGGGGACATTAGCCGTCGCGGTTAACCTCCCCTGGAAGCTACATGTAGCTTCCAGGGGCTCCTTGAACGCCAGGGAAAATCGGGACCCAAACGCTGCGTTTGTGTAAACGCGCTTGAAAGCTTGGTACAAACGCTCCCATTCACTTGAATGGGAGCGTTTAACACCAAGCCCTGAACGCTGGCTGTAAACGCTCTGCAAGCGTCCGTCTGAACCAGCCCTAAATGCGGAAAATGTCAGGTTTTTTTGCACAGGTAACAATAGTGTATTATTTTCATAGATTCCCCCAAGTAGGAAGAGTTTTACTTACTTCGTTCTGAGTGTGGGAAATATTAAAAAAAAACGACGCGGGGTCCCCCCTCCCAGACCTCTTTAACCCCTTGTCCCCCATGCAGGCTGGGATAGCCAGAATGCGGAGCACCGGCCCCGTGGGGCTCCGCACCCTGACTATACCAGCCCGCATGGTCCATGGTATGGGGGGTCTCGGAAGGGAAGGGGCAGCCAAGCTTTCCCCTCCCCCTCCGAGCCCTTGTCCAATCCAAGGACAAGGGGCTCTTCTCCACCTCCGATGGGCGGTGGAGGTGGAGGCCGCGATTTCCTGGGGGGGGGTTCATGGTGTAATCTGGGAGTCCCCTTTAAAAAGGGGTCCCCCAGATGCCCACCCCCCCTCCCAGGAGAAATGAGTATAGAGGTACTTGTACCCCTTACCCATTTCCTTTAAGAGTTAAAAGTAAATAAACACACAAACACTTAGAAAAAGTATTTTAATTGAACAAAAAACATAACCACGAAAAAAGTCCATTAATATTCTTAATTAACCATTAATACTTACCTGTCCCTTTAAATAAATGATCCCTCGCAATATCCTCGGAAATGTTCTATCAGTTACAATGTAACAAAGTTATTTACAATGTAACAACTTTGTTACATTGTAACTACGCTGCACCCGACGTCACTCGCCGCTCAGCCGCCGCATATGCGTCCTGCACGGACCCGACAGATCTCTGAGCTATATAGCTCAGAGCTCTCTAAGCATCTTTGAATTCGGGCTCCAAGAAGCCCCATTGGTCCTTAGCAGACCAATGAGGTTCCTTCTGATTTGAAGGGTCTCCCCTCCCCGCCTCTCCCACATGTCACCCACATTTCACCCACATGTGGGTGACATGTGGGTGACAGATGTGGGCGGGGTGGACGGCGTGAGCCGGCGGGGACTTAGCGTCCTGCACGGACGCGTAAGTGTATGCGGCGGCTGAGCGGCGAGTGACGTCGGGTGCGGCGTAGTTACAATGTAACAAAGTTGTTACATTGTAAATAACTTTGTTACATTGTAACTGATAGAACATTTCCGAGGATATTGCGAGGGATCATTTATTTAAAGGGACAGGTAAGTATTAATGGTTAATTAAGAATATTAAAGGACTTTTTTCGTGGTTATGTTTTTTGTTCAATTAAAATACTTTTTCTAAGTGTTTGTGTGTTTATTTACTTTTAACTCTTAAAGGAAATGGGTAAGGGGTACAAGTACCTCTAAACTCATTTCTCCTGGGAGGGGGGGGTGGGCATCTGGGGGACCCCTTTTTAAAGGGGACTCCCAGATTCCACCATGAAACCCCCCCCAGGAAATCGCGGCCTCCACCTCCACCGCCCATCGGAGGTGGAGAAGAGCCCCTTGTCCTTGGATTGGACAAGGGCTCGGAGGGGGAGGGGAAAGCTTGGCTGCCCCTCCCCTTCTGAGACCCCCCAATCCATGGACCATGCGGGCTGGTATAGTCAGGGTGCGGAGCCCCACGCGGCCGGTGCTCCGCATTCTGGCTATCCCAGCCTGAATGGGGGACAAGGGGTTAAAGAGGTCTGGGAGGGGGGACCCCACGTCGTTTTTTTTTTATATTTCCCACACTCAGAACGAAGTAAGTAAAACTCTTCCCACTTGGGGGAATCTATGAAAATATTACACTATTGTTACCTGTGCAAAAAAAAACGGACATTTTCCGCATTTAAAAGACATTTTTGCCCTTGAAACTTAAAAATCGATTTTCTCAAAAACTATAAGGTCTTTTTGAAAAATGTTTTTTCCTCTTATTCCCACTGATCCCCTTAATATACCCTGGGAATTTGGTGTTCCTAAACTTTAAGCAGGCTTTGCTATTAACCGTTAAAGTCGGCGGGTTTTTAAATGTATACATTTTTCCTTTGAAACTTTAACATCGATTTTCTCAAAAACTATAAGGTCTTTTTGCAAAAAAATTTTTCCTCTTATTCCTTCTGATCTCCTTAATATATTCTCTGAATTTGAGGCTCTTAGCATTTAAGGGGGCTTTGCTATTAACCCTTAAAGTCGGCGGCTTTTTTATATTATACGGAGCGTTACGGTTTAACGCGAAATTACGGTATGGTTTAATGCGAAATTACGGCATGAACGAAACGCGAAATTACGCGTTGAAAATTACGCTTACGGTATTTTCAATTACGATTTTAATGGCAATTACGCTACCGTAATTTCGCATCGTAATCGCAAATTTCGCATGCGTAATTATGGTAATGCGAAATTACGAAAATTTCGGCTCAACTCTACCCGCAGACCCGGAAATGCCACCGCGCATCTCACAGCCGCACGCGTTGGCTAGTGGAAATGGGCCTTTAGACATGACCATCACAGTCTTGATGACTGGAACCATCTTGAAGACTTTTTATAGCCTTACTGATGCTTTTCAGGCACCTGTTACCTTCATGTTCAGATCCTCACTATGGCGATTGGGGGAGCTCATATTAGTTACGTGGAAACGGCATAGTTTGCTTTGTCAGGGTTTATTAAGCTTTGCTGATGACAATATGTGACATATCCTATTCCTAACAACAATTAAGGCCTACTGAGTAGAATGGGGTCAGGGACTTTGTAAAAAAAAAAAAGTCTTCATCATTGGACAAATTGAATGATGTCCAAACTTTAGGACACCCCGCAGTCTTTATTGTATTTCTTCACATGGTTTAAAGTTTATTAAATGAAAAAGTAATTGTGGACATTTGTAAATGTGTTATTTATTAACCACATTTCATGCAGTAGTTGTTTTCTACTTTTCACTTACAAAATTAACTAAATATGTTACTTTACTAAAATAAAATATAAAAAGATGGGCAAATGGGCACAAGCATTTGCATAAGACCACACACATTTACATACACACACATGCAAAGACACACACAAACACACACACGCATGTCTAATAGGTTTTTAGGTACCGAGCACTGGAACGAATGGGTGTGTAAAAACATAACAGAAAAAATGAAAAGTAATGTAGAGACAGAGGCAACATCCAAAGGGAGAAAAGTATTTGTCAATGTTTGGCTCATGTCAACACTGATCATCTAACTGGCCTACCTTTTCACTGCACCTGTGTGTGTGACAGTTGCACATTGTATTGTAATACCAGTCACTGTATACCTTTCACTGCACCTGTGTGACAGCATGCAGTTTTATATACCAGTCACTGCATACCTGTTCACTGCACCTGTGTGACTGTACGCTGTTTTATATACCAGTCCGTGCATACCTGTTAACTGCACCTGTGTGACAGCTGCACATTGTATTGTAATACCAGTCACTGTATACCTTTCACTGCACCTGTGTGACAGCACGCAGTTTTATATACCAGTCACTGCATACCTGTTCACTGCACTTGTGTGTGTGACAGCTGCACATTGTATTGTAATACCAGTCACTGCATACCTTTCACTGCACCTGTGTGACCGCACACTGTTTTATATACCAGTCCGTGCATACCTGTTAACTGCACCTGTGTGACAGCTGCTCATTGTATTGTAATACCAGTTACTACATACTTTTCACTGCATCTGTGACTGCACATTGTATTATACCAGCAGTCAGTGTATACCTTTCACTGCTTCTATATGAAGTTGAGAGTACGGTTGCACTAAGTGAGTAATATTGAGGGTAGTATATCTAGTGGAAAAAGAGCACTAATTATATGGACAGAGACCATGTGACTGCCAAACTGCTTTTTAAGTATACCTTTCACTGCACCTGTGTGACTGCACATTGTTCTACCAGCAGTCACTGCATACCTTTTCACTGCACCTGTGTGACTGCACATTGTATTAGCCAAGTCCGTGCATACCTTTCACGTCACCTTCCCCCCCCCAATATGGACAAAAAAACAGGCAGAGGCAGAACCAGAGGCAGGCCACCTGGCAGGTCTGTTTGAGGCCGTGCTGTCGTGATTTCGTGCGGCCCTCGACCAAAGTACAGTGTTCAGAAGAAGGCACGTGCCATCAACCCCCAATATTGTCAGGACGTAGTTGACTATTTAACACAGAACATCTCATCTTCCTCATCTTCCACATGGAAGCGTGACATATCTTCCTCCTCCTGCTCTGATTCTGGCACCCCACTTAACACTCCGTCGGCAGCCATCACAAAAGTGCAATCATCTCAGGGCTCAGCGGTGTGGACATTTTTTTTGTCTGTCTGCCTCAGATGAGAGCAATGCCCTCTGTACTCTCTGCCACCGAAAATTGAGCCATGGAAAGACCAAGACCCGTGTAGGGACAACTACTTCACGAAGGCACATGATGAAAAGGCACAAACTACAATGGGATAACTACCTGAGGAAAAGCAGCACACAAAAGCAAAGCCACACACCGCAGTGGAAGATACCAGGCCGAAATTATTTCTCAAAAAAGGTGGTACCCAAACTGTACCGTGATGTTAAAAGGCAAGTGGTGTCATCTCTGGCACAGCTGAACTGCGTTGGGTCAAGGGTCCATCTGACCGCAGATGCCTGGTCTGCAAAGCACGGTCAGGCCTGCCCGAAGACTAAGTCAGTCCCCACACACAGCATCTCTGCCTGCACGCCGTGTGACTGCCTGCCCCAAGACTATGTCGGTCCCCACACAGCATCTCTGCCTGCAGGCCGCTTGACTGCCTTCTCCGCCACCACCAACAGGGTCCAGGACTCCAGGTGGATTCCTGAATTTTTAAGGCCGCTGCTAGCAGCGGCTGCTATAATGATTTTTCTGGTGTGTGTACATGCCTGCCTAATTTTTCTGGCTGCACTGTGGCTGCAACAACAAAACAAAAGGTATGTACAAGTGTCAATTCCCCTTTGTGATCGTTACCTTGCCACGGTGAAGGAGCTTTCGTATCACAATGAAGCAATGACCGGCTATGTAAGTGTGTTGGGGGCACACCGGACCCAAGATAATAAGGTCGTTGCTTCATTGTGGAAAGACCAAATTCAATCAGCTGGACACTCAGGCACTGTTGTACTGTCATTGAGCTACCTCAGCCTGACCATATGGGCTTGAAAACCGCCATCACCTGCACTCTCGCCATGGTGCGCAGCAGTCCAGCATGGCCATCACTACACAAACAGCTGTTTGCGGTGCATTACACAGTGAGTTTGGTCTGTCAGTGTGAAGCAGTACACTAATTACACTAACTAATAGATGTATACACACGCAAGATGTTTTAAAGCACTTTATGTCTCCAATTTAGCAATTGTAACGATCGGTGTCAGCACACAGAGAGAATCTGATTATTGGTGATCTGCAGTATCACCATGAATACAGATATATACCCGATTATTGATGATCTGCAGAATCACCGATAATCCAAGTATAACTAACCTCTGGACACCTATATAGTGTGAGTGTTTGGTGCAACAGTAATGACTTTGAGTAAGACCACCCGAGGAGCAGGTGGTCTTTGGCAGTATGGGCGATACTGCCTTCTGAGAAGTGCAAAAACCTTCCAGCAGCCTGAGACCTCCAAAGGGGTGGAGTCCCAGGCTGAAAGTAGGAAGGACCTGTGAGTGAGTGACACCTGAAAGGTCGATGTCACTAGCAGGTCTGGAGACTATCTCTTAAAGGAGAGAGATAGCTCTCAAGGTCGGGCAAGCCAGGTCGGCAACACACGGACAGACAAGGTACAGAGACAGAAGGCTGATTCGGTATCCAAAGGCAGGCTGGGTTGGCAACAGATAATCAGATATGCGTAGGTACCGAATCAGAAAGCAGAGGGATAGTCAGAAGAGCAGTAGGTCATAACAGATATCAAACAATGCCTAGTCTTGGGTGTGAGGTCCGTGGTCTCTACACCCTGGAACTAGTCTGGAGTATAACAGAATGATAACACAAAGTCCCTAATCTTGGGTGTGAGGTCCGTGGTCTCGACACCCTGGAACTAGTCTGAAGTATAACACAATGATAAACAGAAGTGATCTGGCTCAGTGTGAATTCCCAGGTCCTCCTGGTTCTAACACACTGTAGGATCTGACTAAGGTCTGAGTGCTTCCACGTAAGTGTTCGCAATGGCAGACAACCTGAGACTGACCAGCAGTTACTATATATAGAGCAGCGCTCTCCGGCGCCATCCATCAGTGATTGACCAATAGTCACTTGCTCTGAGGTCAGCTGACCAACCTGGTCAGCTGATCCCTCCTCGGCTGTCATAAAGGTTCTGCCTCTCAGCGCGTGCGCGCGTATTTCTCAATCTGTGTGAACTAACAGACCCAGCCACACCAGACGCACGCTGCTGCGTGCAAACCGCCGCGCTGGACGCGGAATCAGCCGCCTTGCTGTCAGTACACGCGGCGGCTTTTCCGCGTTTCAGTACAGCAATGCAATGTGATTTCTGCCCTTAAAACCCTGCTGTGCGTCAAATCCAGATTTTTCCCCGGACTTTTGGTGTGTATCCCACTCCGCCATGCCCCACTCCAGGTGTTAGAACCCTTGAAACATCTTTTCCATCACTTTTGTGGCCAGAATTAGTGTTTGTAGTTTTGAAAGTTCGCCTGCCCATTGAAGTCTATTGCGGATCACAAAGTTCGCAGGTTCGCAAACTTTTGCGGAAGTTCGCTTTCGAGGTTCGCAAACCTGAAATCCGAGGTTCGAGCCATCTCTAGGCCACGCCCATTTTGTCCAGAAGGGGGCAAGAAAACTGTCTTTGTCCCCAGGCGCTGAAAACCATAGCTACGCCTCTACACCAAACCCTAACCTAACATAAGGGTACCTTATTCTTGTTTTCTAAGTGTAACTTTCTAACCACAGCACCTAAAACTATCCTCCCCTTACCCATCCCAACACTATCCCTTCTAATCTGTTACTCTGATAAGCTTTAGCGGCATTCACCTCATCTTTTTATGTTGCATGCAGCGCCATCTGTTGGATTTATACTGTACTTTTTCTGCCCCTAGGCCAACTTTCTTGTACATCATCTTGTGCAACATCCTCTTCCATCAAACAGTCATGTACAGCAGCCCCATTCAGGTATATACAGATCTCTTGTGCAGCAGCTTCCCTCTCCTATGTGTTGCTCCCATTTGCAGCCTCTTCTACCATATGTAGTAATCCCTCTTCCATGTTCGGCCTCCCCTTGTCAAGCTGCCACCCAAGGCTCGGACCTTGGTGGCCTTCCCAGAAATCCAGCCCTGGGTGCCCAATTCAATCTCCCAAAACCACAAAGTCTGTTTGTTATCAGGTGCCCATACCAACCCCTTTATATTGATAAGTTTGAGCAAATGGCACCAATATGCCGATTTGTGCATGCAATTGCACCACAGCTTTTTTACATACATGGTAGCGAGATCCTCACTATGGTCCCCTATGATCCAGTGGCGGGTTGAAAATGTCATCTAATAGCAAACAATTGTTAACAGACTCAGGACAGGTCTGCTGCTGCATCACTTAGGCCCGGTTCACACTTGCCTTTAATGTGAACCAATGATGTCCTTGTCACCTCTCTCCTCTTGCTTCTCCTCCTACTCTGACTGCATGCTGTTAGTGTAAGCACAGTACAAACATGCTGCCCCTGTAATCTCTGCGCCTTATGCAAATGTTTCACCTTGCTTCATGAGAGAACCGGCCCTGCATCCCATCAATAAGGTGCTAGAATAAATTATAAGCGTAGTGCAACACAATGGATACATTAGAAGTAAAGAAAATTCATAGGTATAATATGGAAATCAATTATAAATTCCAAAAGCACAACTTTAATGATAACGCCAGCAACTTTAATGATAGATCCCAGCAATACAAAGGCACTCCACGAGAGTGCCTCTGCTATGCCTGCTACACACCATGCAATTTCCCATCAGATCGATGGGTTGAATAGATCATTTCCAACAGGTCCGATCTGATTTCCGATCATTTTTTTGATTTCCTTTCTGATCACTTCTGTACAAAATCGATCAGAAACCTAATTGCACCTGTCAGAAATTATCGATTCAAACCGTCGATCTGACGGGATATTGCATGGTGTGTGCCAGTCATTAAAGGACAACTGATCTGAGAACAAACAATGCACATTGCCTGGCTGTCCTGCTGACCCTCTGCCTGTCAGGGCCCATTCACACTTGCTGATCGCAAAACGCTAGCGATTTTGCTAGTGTTTTGCTCTGGCGTTTTTTGGCAATTAACACCCAAAAAAATCACCATTCATACCTGGCGATTTTTTAGCGATCGCGTTTTGCGCTTCTATAGCACTAAAACACGATCGCCGGGAAATCGCCTGAAAACGGTGCAGGCTACGCGTTTGCGTTTAGCGTTTTTAGGCGATTTGCATCGATTAACGCAAATCGCCCAAATGAGAATGGGCCCATAGACTTTTATTACCCTAGCGCTTTGAAAAGCGCTAGTGTTTGAGCGTTTTGCCGAAATCGCCGGCAAAACGCTTAAGTGTGAATGGGCCCTCATGCTTTTAGCCATAGACCCTGAACAAGCATGCAGATCAGGTGTTCCTGACTGAGGTTTGACTGGATTGGTTGCATTCTTGTTTCAGGTGTGTGATTGGGACACTACTGATGCATTAAAGATCAGCAGGGCTGCCAAGCAACTAGTATTGTTTAAAAGGAAATAAATATGGCAACCTCCATATCCCTTTCACTTCAGTTGTCTTTTAAAGTGGGATTGTCAGCCATAAAATCAAATTCCATTTACCCAAGTCTCTGTATCTATTATGCAGTCTACAACCTAACCCTGCATTGAAAGTATTTCAATATAATCAGAAAAGTTTCTGCTGCAATAAATCTTAGCCAGCCTGGCTCTATTTAGTACATTGCCGAGGAGAGGGAAGCTTATCTCCCCTTCCACATTCCTTCTCCTCACTGATTGGTTGTGGGCAGTTCAGTGTGACACAATACACCTTACCCATCTGCAGAAGCTACGATCTATGCTGTGGTCACATGTGTTTAAAAAGCAAGCTAGATATGACAGTGCAGTTTCTAGGAGAAAAGGAGTAAAGGAAGAAATTACATCAGGATTGGCTTCAGTCAGAGACAGTAAAGATGGAAAATGCCTGAAACAGTTTTCCCTTTATTTACTATATAAAAGTTACTGAAAACAAAACGTGAACAGTACAGTACATATGTTATGTAAGTAGAACATATGTTATGTAAGCAGAACAAGTATTTATCTAATTATATATGTGTTGTTTTTTCTGAGATAGAATGGCTGTCCCTGCTGCTTTAAGGCGTGTTGGTTCAGTACCTCTGACATGTGTGGGAATGTTAGAATATCAACAGCTATGGATCTGTCCAGCCAACCGAAGCTTCTGATTGGCTTAATTTAAACAAACAGAGCAGACCACCATTTTCTTCATTTGTTTACAGAACTAAATTTTATATGTCGTTTTGTCTTTTCTTTTGATTTATGTTTTCGTAAAGTCACATTCTGTTCAACAGAACTAAAAAAAAAAAAAAAAAAAAAAAAAAAAAGAGCACCACCCCTTTGCTCTGTGTCTAGTATGATGCCAGTGTAAAAGCTCGTGTCCAGGCTGGCACATGGTACCAATTTCTTATGCCTCCCTGGTGTAATTGTGGAAAGGAGCGGAATTATTCGGAGCAAAAGTGCTGAAAAACAAGCAGAGTGGCGTAATAGCACATCTGTTTTTATAAGAAATTGTGGATCCTGACGTTTTTTTTTCTTCGTTTTTTTTTTTCTCGGTGTGGTATTTTACTACCACATGTCTTTAATCCTACATCTGGGCATGTTGTTTTATGAAATATTTCCCACAGATGATGTCAATTATAATTTTTGTCCTGGTCGTCAATTTACTGACTTTTGGAATAAGACTAAATGAAACAACCAAAGGAGGAACAACTTATGTGGTCTGAGCTCTGACAAAATTATAGCTCTGTGATACACATCTAAAATCAATAACTCTCTTAATTATTAGCAGAAAACGCGCTGGGTTTAAGAGCAGAGATGTGTTCTGTACTCTGCAGATGTTTGGCCGGGACCTGCATTCTTGTTTGCTGTGTGTTTACTAGCAGATGTTCACCCTTATATTTAATACCTCTTGTGCTAGCGAGTGCTGTGTCTAAAACTGTGCGCTGGCTTTCCAAACCATCTGCCAGCAATACAGGTGGAATGCTTTTAAAGTTTTTCCTTTTTTTTTTTTTTTTACCAGTGATTAAACTGTATTCGGTACATCTATTCTTGCTTAGCTCAAAAAGGTTCAGAGAGGAAGAACCATAAGAGCCTGATTAAAGAGAACCTGAACTGAAAATGAAAAGTCAAAATAAACATAAACACAGACAGCATACTTACTCCCAGTGTAGTCTACTCATAAATCTCTTTCTCCTCTCCCATGTCCTGGTTGTCCACTGTGATCAATGTAATTCTCTGTCCTCTATTTTGAAAATGGCCGCTACCCCATAACAGCTTCCTGGTCAGCACACTGTTAAACTGTAATATCACCCACTTGAGCCATAGGGGACCATGAACATTACCTTGCACATTCAGTTGTAACTGACAGCTGATATATAACCGATAACAATTGGTATATTTCAGTTCTGACAAAATATTTTCAGAACTGGAAGGGATCACTGTAAAAAGAAAATGGTGAGCTTCTGAGAGGAACTGACGGCGAGATAAGTATGTAATGTTCATTTGCGGGTACATCATGTGTTTATTTTAAATAATTTTACTCACTTCAGGTTCCCTTTAAAAATGCCCATTGAAGAGACTTCATTAAAGAGAACCTGAACCGAGTAAAATTATTTAAAATAAACACACGATGTACCTGCAAATGAATATTACATACTTATCTCACCGTCAGTCCCCCTCAGAAGCTCACCATTTTCTTCTAACAATGTTTTTGTTAAAAAAAACAAAATTTTGTCAGAACTGAAATATATCAGTTGCTGTCAGTTATAACTGAAAGGACAACTGATGTGCAAGGTAATGGCTATGTTTCCCTAAGGCTAGGTTCACAGTGGTCAGTTGAATAATGGATGCATTATAAGGAGTGTGAACTACAATGGAGACTGGCCATAGACTAATACAAAGCCTGCATGCAGTGAGTTAGAATAACTCGATCAGTTACAATGCTGTACTGTGAACAGGCCCATAGAATTGTATGGGCAGTGAGCTGACATGCAGCAGAATTAGTGTGCAAGGCAACTAGCCCTAAGGCTCAAGTGGGTGATATTACAGTTTAACAGTGTGCTGACCAGGAAGCTGTTATGGGGTAATGGCCATAATTAACCATTTCAGCCCGCGGGGATTTTTCACCTTATGCATCAGAGCAATTTTCACCTCCCATTCATTCGCTAATAACTTTATCACTACTTAACACAATTTATTGATCTTTATCTTGTTTTTTTCACCACTAATTAGGCTTTCTTTGGGTGGTACATTTTGCTAAGAATTATTTTTTTATAAATGCATTTTAACAGGATTAGTAAGAAAAAAATGGAAAAAATTCATTATTTCTCAGTTTTCGTCCATTATAGCTTTAAAATAATCCACGTTACCATAATTAAAACCTTTGTATTTTATTTGCCCGTTTGTCTCGGTTATGGCACCATTTAAATTTTGCCCCTATCACAATGTATGGCGCCAATATTTTATTTGGAAATAGAGGTGCATTTTTTCCGTTTTGCGTCCATCACTATTTACAAGCTTATAATTTAAAAAATGTTCCTAGTATACCTCCTTCACATGCATATTGCACATGCATAAAAAGTTTAGACCCTTAGGTTTTTTTTTTTTAATTGTAATTGTTTTTTCCATTAAAATTTTTATTTTGGTAGTATTTTGGAGTGGGAAATAATCAGTTAATTTTTAATGTTATTATATGTGTAACATTTAATGTAAATTGTATGTAGATGTAGTTTTAGTATTGTAGTTTGAGTTTATTTTTTTCTCCTTGTGCTTCTCAAACACCGGAAGCACAAGGAGGACAGGGAATCTTTTTTTTGCAGAAAGACTGAAGCCTCTAGTAATAGCACTTTGGTTTTTCTGCTGGGGACACGGATCGGTGATTGGAAACCATGTTCCCGTTCACTGATCCCAGGGCTACCAGGGGGGCAGCACGGGGGCGCGCCCGCGATCACGCGCGGGAGCACGCTGAAGCACGGCACAGCAGCAGAGCAGCCGCCTGGATGTGAGGATCACATCTGGGCGGCTGAAATGGTTAAAATGGAGGACAGAGAATTCCATTGATCACAGTGGACAAACAGGACACGGGAGAGGAGAAAGGGATTGATGAGTAGACTACACAGGAGGTAAGTATGACGTGTGTATGTCTATTTGGACTTTTCATTTTCAGTTCAGGTTTTCTTTAATCACGCTCTGTTTCGGGGCACAACTAGTTTTCGAATATACAGTATATATATATATATATATATATATATATAAATATATATATATATATATATATTGCACATATAGGGAGATACTGGTTGCTTGGCAGTTGGTAATAGCTCTTATATCCCACAATGCAACATGGTTCACAGACAGGAAGCTGTGGGAGGGGTTTCACCTCAATATCAGCCACACAGATTTACTTGATGATCTGTTTGAGAAAAAAGTAAAGGTTTCTTGTAGGAAACGGGGTATCGGCTACTTATCGGAATGAAGTTCAATCCTAGGTCAAAGTTCCCCTTTAAGTACAATTTAGCCAAAAACCACAACACAGTTCTGATTCTCATGTATATGCAAATACAGTCGGTGCCAAAATTTGGGCAACCTTCTTAATCTTCATGATTTTCCTGTATAAATCATTGGTTGTTACCATAAAAAATGTCAGTTAAATATATCATATAGGAGACACACACAGTTAAATTTGAGAAGTGAAATGAAGTTTATTGGATTTACAGAAAGTGCGCAATAATGGTTTCAATAAAATTAGGCAGGTGCATAAATTTGGGCACTGTTGTCATTGTATGGATTCCAAAACCTTTAGAACTAATTATTGGAACTCAAAGTGGCTTGGTAAGCTCAGTGACCCCTGACCTACATACAGAGGTGAATCCAATTATGAGAAAGAGTATTTAAGGGGGTCAATTGTAAGTTTCCCTCCTCTTTTAATTTTCTCTGAAGAGTAACATTGGGGGTCTCAAAACAACTCTCAAATGACCTGAAGACAAAGATTGTTCACCATCATGGTTTAGGGGAAGGATACAGAAAGCTGTCTCAGAGATTTCACCTGTCTGTTTCCACAGTTAGGAACATATTAAGGAAATGGAAGACCACAGGCTCAGTTCAAGTTAAGGCTCGATGTGGCAGACCAAGAAAAATCTCGGATAGACGCAAAGACCTACAACATCATATTGCTGGCTGCAGATGGAGTCACTGTGCATCGACCAACCATTCATCACACTTTACACAAGGAGATGCTGTATGTGAGAGTGATGCAGAGGAAGCCTTTTCTCCTCCCACAGCAAAAACAGAGCCGATTGAGGTATGCTAAAGCACATTTGGACAAGCCAGCTTCATTTTGGAATAAGGTGCTGTGGACTGATGATGAAACTAAATTTGAGTTATTTGGGCATAACAAGGGGTGTTATGCATGGAGGAAAAAGAACACAGCATTCCAAGAAAAACACCTTCTACCTGCAGTAAAATATTTCAGCAAGGCTTGGTGTACAGAGGCGCCAGAGTAGAATAAAAACGTTTAAAAAACGTCTAAAAGAGGGGGATGTTCAGGTGGACTTACCTACCTCAAAAATTTAAAACTCAATTGAGTCACAATATATCAATACAAAAATATTTTATTGAACTCCACTTAGTGCAACGCGTTTCGCAGGTGTGGTCCTGCTTCATCAGGCAAACAGGAGTATAACTCAATGGGTCTAGATGCATAGGCGCTCACTTCTGCATCTAGACCCATTGAGTTATACTCCTGTTTGCCTGATGAAGCAGGACCACACCTGCGAAACGCGTTGCACTAAGTGGAGTTCAATAAAATATTTTTGTATTGATATATTGTGGCTCAATTGAGTTTTATATTTTTGAGGGAGGTAAGTCCACCTGAACATCCCCCTCTTTTAGACAGTTTTTAAAAGTTTTTATTCTACTCTGGCGCCTCTGTACACCAAGCCTTGCTGAAATCTTGAGTCCACCCTCAGGGGAGGGGTGCTACCCCGTTTCCTATCTACAGAGAGCGACATCTTAAAAACCTGAGTGGGGTCAGGTTCTAATACTCCCCACCTGCACTTGAAGTGGTTGCCTATGGGTAACCCATGTTTGTGAGTATATCTAAATATTTTGCTTTTAACCACAACCAACTTAACAATACTACACCATATCGGGCTCTCGGTTTCTCTTTGTTCTTCGCTGCAGTAAAATATGGTGGTTTCATCATGTTGTGGGGCTGTGTGGCCAGTGCAGGGACTGAGAATCTTGTCAAAGTTGAGGGACGCATGGATTCCACTCAATATCAGCAGATTCTGGAGACCAATGTCCAGGAATCAGTGATAAAGCTGAAACTGGGCCGGGACTGGATCTTTCAACAAAACAACGACCCTAAACACTGCTTAAAATCCACTAAGGCATTCATGCAGATGAACAAGTACAACGTTCTGGAATGGCCATCTCAGTCCCCAGACCTGAATATAATTAAAAATCTGTGGTGTGAGTTAAAGAGAGCTGTCCATGCTCGGAAGCCATCAAACCTGAATGAACTAGATATGTTTTGTAAAGAAGAATGGTCCAAAATATCTTCAACCAGAATCCAGACTCTCATTGAAACCTACAGGAAGTGTTTAGAGGCTGTAATTTCTGTAAAAGGAGGATCTACTAAATATTGATTTCATTTATGTTTTGTGGTAGCCAAATTTATGCACCTGCCTAATTTTGTTGAAACAATTATTGCACACTTTCTGTAAATCCACTAAACTTAATTTCACTTCTCAAATATCACTGTGTATGTCTCCTATATGATATATTTAAGTGACATTTTTTATGGTAACAGCCAATGATTTATACAGGACAATCATGACTATTAACATGCTTGGCCAAACTTTCATCATATTCATAATAATGGGTAGGATGGAGGCGCCCACTGTGTATTCTATTTTAGGCTATTAGAGGGGCCTACACTCTATCCCGTATTTTGTACTGACCTGATGAAGCGGACTACGACCCATGAAACATGTTGTCAGATTGCTTTTTGAAAAACATCTTCCAGTTGAACTGGTGTCTATATCTTCTGGAGAGGTAAGCAAATACCTCTTTTTTTTTGTATTTATATTTTAAAACACTAAAATAGAACACACATTGCGCCTCTATCCTACCCATTTCTGGAAAGTCTATTGTACTTACTACAGGAGAGCGACCGTCTAGTATCTGGAAGGACCTGGAGAACAAGAATTGCTGAAGAAAACCCTCCCCTATAGCAAATATTCATGTTTTTAGATTTTCATAAAACTGGTAGGTATATGACCCAGACTTCAGATTAGTTTCTACGTGATCGTCTACAACATGAAGACAAAAGATGACTCCATGTTACTGTATACGTGTTGGATGTTCACACTTTCCACTATGTGTTCATTTGCAGAGACTTCAATGAGAAATAAAAATGCTAATGAGTTACAGCCCTCCACAAATTAGCTGCCATTCATGTCAAGATTAAAAGAAACAAGTAAACACATAAAAACACAGCTAGGAATACTGAAGGTGCCGAGTTCTATAAATAATAGCTTTCTTCTGCTTACCATTTAGCTGGATCATGGCTATTTATTGCCTTAATTAAATTAAAAAAAAGAAAGACTGAAAATTTATTGAATTCACAGAGTGTAAAGCCAAGAAGGTTACATATTTATTTAATTGAATATACGGCATGCAGATCCAACACACCATCAAATTCTGAAGCCTTTAACAAGAACCATCCCAGAATATTATGACTACCATCCATGCCTCTCATCATTATAAAGCAAATGTGAAGCAATACTAAAAAAATAAAAAAGTTAGCTCACCTACAGTGGCTTGCAAAAGTATTCGGCCCTTTTGAAGTTTTCCACATTTTGTCAAATTACTGCCACAAACATAAATTAATTTTATTGGAATTCCACGTGAAAGACCAATACAAAGTGGTGTACATGTGAGAAGTGGAACGAAAATCATACATGATTCCAAATTTTTTTACAAATAAATAACTGCAAAGTGGGGTGTGCGTAATTATTCAGCCCCCCTGAGTCAATACTTTGTAGAACCACCTTTTGCTGCAATTACAGCTGCCAGTCTTTTAGGGTATGTCTCTACCAGCTTTGCACATCTAGAGACTGAAATCCTTGCCCATTCTTCTTTGCAAAACCGCTCCAGCTCAGTCAGATTAGATGGACAGCGTTTGTGAACAACAGTTTTCAGATCTTGCCACAGATTTTCGATTGGATTTAGATCTGGACTTTGACTGGGCCATTCTAAACACATGAATATGTTTTGTTTTAAACCATTCAATTGTTGCCCTGGCTTTATGTTTAGGGTCATTGTCCTACTGGAAGGTGAACCTCCGCCCCAGTCTCAAGTCTTTTGCAGACTCCAAGAGGTTTTCTTCCAATATTGCTCTGTATTTGGCTCCATCCATCTTCCCATCAACTCTGACCAGCTTCCCTGTCGCTGCTGAAGAGAAGCACCCCCAGAGCATGATACTGCCACCACCATATTTGACAGTGGGGATGGTGTGTTCAGAGTGATGTGCAGTGTTAGTTTTCTGCCACACATAGCGTTTTGCATTTTGGCCAAAAAGTTCAGTTTTGGTCTCATCTGACAAGAGCACTTTCTTCTACATGTTTGCTGTGTCCCCCACATGGCTTGTGGCAAACTGCAAATGGGACTTCTTATGCTTTTCTGTTAACAATGACTTTCTTCTTGCCACTCTTCCATAAAGGCCAATTTTGTGCAGTGCATGACTAATAGTTGCCCTATGGACAGATTCCCCCACCTGAGCTGTAGATCTCTGCAGTTAGTCCAGAGTCACCATGGGCCTCTCGACTGCATTTCTGATCAGCGCTCTCCTTGTTCGGCCTGTGAGTTTAGGTGGACGGCCTTGTCTTGGTTGGTTTACAGTTGTCCCATACTTCTTCCATTTCTGAATGATCGCTTGAACAGTGCTCCGTGGGATGTTCAAGGCTTTGGAAATCTTTTTGTAGCCTAAGCCTGCTTTAAATTTCTCAATAACTTTATCCCTGACCTGTCTGGTGTGTTCTTTGGACTTCATGAAGTTGTTGCTCCCAATATTCTCTTAGACAACCTCTGAGGCCGTTACAGAGCAGCTGTATTTGTACTGACATTAGATTACACACAGATGCACTCTATTTAGCCATTAGCACTCATCAGGCAATGTCTATGGGCAACTGACTGCACTCAGACAAAAGGGGGCTGAATAATTACGCACATCCCACTTTGCAGTTATTGATTTTTAAGAATTTTTTGGAATCATGTATGATTTTCATTCCACTTCTCACGTGTACACCACTTTGTATTGGTCTTTGATGTGAAATTCCAATAAAATTGATTCATGTTTGTGGCAGTAATGTGACAAAATGTGGAAAACTCCAAGGGGGCCGAATACTTTTGCAAGCCATTGTATATCCCACAGAGCAGGGCTTTTCAACCTTTTCACTAATTGTACCACTTTTATCGCTTGAAAATGTCAAGTACCACCAGTGTGCCTGCGCAGTAGATTGGACGCGATCGAGCTTGGCTGCTCCTGCTGGAGCCTGAACGGAGAGCAGCTACTGCGCATGCGCACACACCAACAACAAAAATCTTGGGACTCCCAGCACTGGATTCCCTCTACTGAGGAGGAAGGGGGAAGCCTCTTTAAGATCCAAAGGCCGCCCCCTCCCCGAGGTTAGTACACCCCAGGGGCACTTTTTTCATACATGTACACTTTAAGAAAAGAGGGCATATGGGAAGAGGAGAGTAGGAGGCATTGGTGAGGAAAAAGAATACAAGTAGATCACTAGCCTACAGCTTGTCAGTATTGGCAATCTGTAGGCAGATTGCCAATATAGGTAGCCCCCCCCTCCCCCGCTTAATTATACGTAGCATGGTCCCACCACCAGAGAGCTGGGCAGTGACTCATCACAGAGTTTGGCTCCCCCTCGCTCACTACTTGCTGTGCTGCCCTGCGGAATAGTTCACACCTCAGATCATCGGTAAACCAGCCGCAGTGTTGTCACTTTCTGTATCTGCGCCATCACTGTTCACCGTTTGCCTGGCTGTGTCTTCCCCTTTGATCTGAGGTCTGAAGTATGCCGCAGAGCAGCACAGCAAGGAGCGAGGGAGGGGGAGCCAAACTTTGCAGAGGCTGGACATGACCAGGACAACTGGCAGGTGGGCAATAAACTGCCAGGCAAACCTGGTGTGTACCACTGGCCAACAGCAAAGTACCACGGGTGGTACATGTACCACAGGTTGAAAAGCCCTCCTTCCCAGTCCCCAAGTGGTTTCAAAGACGGTCAGCTATGAAATACACATGCAAGAGTTTACACTTGTGCATGCTTGCACATACGCAGTACGGAGCCACTCGTCTTCAGAAGCTTCTCGAAGACTTCTGTACCGAGGGTCCCGAAGGCATATCATACCATTTGGTTAAATACCTGCACCGTGATGACAGCACTGGAGTAAGGACCAGGAAAGCTTTATACAATTCAGAACCTTGCCTCTCCATAGGTGAGTGTATAACTTTTTATATGTTTGTTTTTCTGGGGAAAAATATGTTCTAATTACTTTTAGCATCACTTTGCCTAACTGTGTTTTGGGAAAAAACTCAGGACTCTTTTGAGTAACACTGTTACAATACAATTGGCTATGCCCACGTCATGACCAGGCCTGCTTTTTCCACCGCTCACATCATGGCTATGCCCATTTTTGCCACAGCGCAGGTCTGGGGTACTTTGGGGCACCAAGGACAAAGGTAGAGTGAGAAGTTTTAAATCAGGATGATACCATTTATTGGCTAACTACAAATGAATTAGAATAAACAAGCTTTCGGCCTTGCAGCCTTCGTCGGGCTTACATCCTGTTAGTTTGCAGGCTGGTGGTACAGACAGCTATATACATGCAACATCAAAAGGGAAAACAGATTTTTTTTCAAGCCTAGATACATTTCATTAAGATGCCTTAAATGAAACAGAACATCCTAATGGGGTGAGAAGTTGGTAGATGAGATAAGGATCCTTGTTTACTCCATGCTCACAGACCTGGGAGTTGGACTTACACAGAGTTATCGTAAATTCTGAGTTCACAAGTTCAGCTATATAGGCTGAGAAAGAGTTTAAATATCGTCAGCCTTATACCGATATAAAAAGTTTTTGTCCTTATTCAAGCCCTTGTCCACAGCTTTGAACCAATTTATAAATTTTGTTTCTGCTATTAATCGATCATTTGCCATTTTGAAGCCACCCTTCAGGGCAGTGACACGAAGATCATACATGCTGTGTCTGTTGGACCGAAAGTGTGTAGCAACTGGGAGTTGAGATTCGGTATCGTTAATAGTGTGCCTGTGTCCATTCATACGTTTATGCAGAGTGCAGCGCGTGAATTTCACCTGTGATTTTCTGCACATCTAATATTGCGTTTAACTTTTTTTTTTTGCTTTGTTCCTTGATTTATTCCCTCTGCAATTTTGCGTTTTTTGTGCGTGTTTTGTGTGTGATTTTTCATATTTGTGATTTTTCTGTGCGCCAATGAAGTTCATTTACATGAAAATGTATCTAACTTCAAAATCGGATGCAATATTTGCATAACATATGATTTTTCTGTACTTTCATTGACTTACATGACATGCAAATTGCACATGGCCCACATGTGCAATTTAAAATGAGCAATTTAAAAACGCATAAAAAATGTAAAGTGAACAAAAGATAAGAACAACACGGGGCAAAGGCCATGTCTTTGAAATACATTGCATTGTGTGGTGAATGTGAAATCGCAATTCTGCACGATGCACTCAAACTTTAATAAGTGTGAACGGCCCCATAAACAAAAGGCATAGTTTTATAACTCAAGCCACACTGGTCCTTTGTATCATCATAAATTTTGCTTCAAATTGCAAATTGGCAATACATTTTACAGTCAAATAAAGCGTGCTTAAACTCTAGCATAACATTAAAGTTTTTCTACTTTTTATTACCAATACAGTTATCATATTTGCTTTTGTGCATTGCACAAGTATTATCGTCCGTTTACAAATTACAAGTTTCCAAAGTACAGTTTATCTGCTGTGAAAACTGCCATTGTAATTTATTGCATAGGTGCTGCATTTATATATTATAATGTATCCAGTGAGAATTTGTCTTCGGTGTACACCTTCTGCTTGTGTTCACCTGAAGCACTTCTAGGAATGTTTACTAATAGTTGCTGATGAGGAAACCTAAACAAGATCATGTAATCAGTTTCTCAACTTCCAATTTAGAGCTAAGTTTCCTGCTGAAGAAGAAAGTGATGTTTAACTGTTTGAATGCTGTTCTGCTACCGTCTTTTTTTCAGGTAGTAGGTTTTATGCTGTAAAGAATCTTTTAGCACAAATAAGAAATGCTGAGTTTCATACCATGCATGTTTTAAGCAATTTTTTTTGTATATATATATATATATATATATATATATATATATATAGACAAGACAAGACAAGACAAATAACATTTATATTGCGCTTTTCTCCTTGCGGACTCAAAGTGCCAGAGCAGAGCAGCAGCCACTAGGGCGCGCTCTATTGGCAGTAGCAGTGTAAGGGAGACTTGCCAAAGGTCTCCTACTGAATTAGTGCTGGCTTACTGAACAGGCAGAGCCGAGATTCGAACCCTGGTCTCCCGTGTCAGAGGCAGAACCCTTAACCATTACACCATCAGCCAACTGTATATATATATATATATACACACATACTTAGATATCGAATTGAGCAGTTTTTTCACTTCGCACTCAAGCTGACTTCAAGTCACGCCCAGTTTATAGCTGAGACACATAACATACCTTAAAGTCAAAGGCATCAAAAATAATAAGCTACCCACGTATCCGGTTGTCTCTCTAACAGGCAGCACTAAGTTAGGGAGGTCATGCAGGGGCGAAGCAATAGGGGTTGCATAGGTTGCGACCGCATTGGGGCCCTTGGGCCAGAGGGGCCCCGAGGGGCCCTCCCTCAACCACAGTATTAGCTCTCTATTGGTCCTGTGCTCATAATAATCACTTCTAGAGATACTTTGAACAGTGGTAATCATTAACAAGCTGCTCCCCATCCCCTTCTTGCACCTCTGGTATTGTCATTGTTGGCAGGTTTTGGTGTGCCGTATCATTGTTATGTATAGAGTGCTTGGGGGCCCCTATATAAAACTTGCATCAGGGCCTAAAGCTCCTTAGCTATGCCACTGAGGTCATGTGAGGTAGTTTAGCCAGAGGCGCCAAGCTTCGACATTCGTTTGACCAGATACGCATATGTGCCTGCAGAAGCGGCAGTTGGGCCAAGAAACGCATAGCAATTTTGAGTATCCCTTGTTTGTTTGGATAATCTTTCATTTTCTTGTGACTAATAATTATATGTCCACCATAACCTTTTTTTAAAGCATTGTTATTATTTATGTCATTTGGTGCCCCTGTATTGTTCTTGAATCAATTGTTGATCTAACACCCCCCCCCCCTCTCCATCTCACAGAGAGTGACTATTTGACCCATTTAGGTGACCACTTTTGTGAGTATACAGTACCACTCATGGACTTAAAAAGATACTACACTATATTTGGCTCCCAGTTCCTCTCCTCCCCTTCACCCAACCCCCCATATTCTCTGGTAGGTTACAGGCAGGCCAGTGGTGTAGCTAAGGAGCTGTGGGCCCCGATGCAAGTTTTACAATGGGGCCCACCAAGCACTCTATACATAACAATTGATACGGCACACCAAAGCCTGCCAATGGCAACTACAGTGTTAGAGGTGCAGGAAGGGGATGGGAGGCTATTTGTTAGTGATTACCACTATTCAAACTATCTATAGAAGTGATTATTATGAGCACAAGACCAGTAGAGAGCTAATACTGTAGTTGAGGGAGGGCCCTTTGGGGCCCCTCTGGCCCAAGGGCCCCAATGCCGTCGCAACCTCTGCAACCCCTATTGCTATGCCCCTGAGGCAGGCCCAGAGTTACATCACAAAAGTCTATAGACACAGATGTCATGGCACTTTATCCCTCCATGAACTTACATACCCCCACTGAACAGCAGTGCAAGTGTGCTGGCTGGCCCAGATGTCACTTCTCCCTTACTTTTCTTCCTCATCATAGCTAGCTACAGGTGCCCCTTAGCATTAGGTAAACAGAGGTACCCAGGGCTGGTTCTCTCATGAAGCAAGCATGCAGTCAGAGTAAGAGAAGCAAGAGGAGAGCAAGGTGAAGAGGTCATCATTGAGGAAAAGCAGCTTGTTGTGCTATGGGAGGGGTCTGACAGTGGGGGGGGGGGGGGCTGGAGAGCGGCAGTGTTTCATTTGACTTGCACAGCAGAAGAGAGGCGGTTGCATTGCTGTCCTGACTGAGGAGAAATGGAGGATGGCCGACTGGCAGAGGGTGAGCAGTTTGTTTGTCACTTACTCACCGTCAGCCAGCCAGTGTGCTATTGTGTTGAGCTGCAGCATGTCATGTGAGAACATTAAATGAAGCAGAGTAAAAAAGTGCTATACAATCATTCCAAATTGGGAGTGGGGTTGCACATCCTCACAAGTTTGCCTCAGGCAGCAAAAAGTCTAGAACCGGCCCTGGTGGTACTCTCAGTATCAAGAAGCTAGAGGTGGCCTGACTGATGGGAGATCTCGTCAGCAGAATGCCGAAATCCAGGTAAGCTTTAATTGAATCTCTGTTTGGGACTCTTCTTAGGGAAGAAGGGAGGCAGGCACTCGGGGAAGGGAGTGAACCACCTTTCCATCATCAGGTATCTATAGACACGAGCAGGGTTGCTCGTAAACTACGCCAGTGCGAATCTACGCATCATAGTCCGCAACTACGCATCGTAGTTCATAGACGAAGTTTAAAAACATTGCGTACGTATTTCGTCGTAGTCGTAGTACCGCTATTCGGAGCTTCACCCGCTACGCGTAGTTGACGTATGTATTGCGAAGTCAACTACGCGTGCGGTAACTGCGTCTACGGATCATTGCGCATGCGCAGAAATATTATTGCCCTTCTATACGTATACAATTTCCGCATTGGAAGGTGGAATGTATGCATATATTAGTTTACCCATGCGCATATTTAGTGGATTATTGCGGAAATTTTTCCGCATGAGGACATAAGCGTCCGAATACACTACCACTCGAAGCCTCCGTATTTTTCCGCGTAGTCTACGAAATGCAAACGTGGCGAAGTTTCTGATCTCGAAACCGTAGTTTGGGAAGCGTAATTGCGTAGAACTAAGCGTAGTTCCAGCGTAGCGAAGTTGGCTGAACAACGACCATCCCTGGACACGAGCCTACAGTGCCTTATGGTAAATCCGGCCCTGGTTACAGGTACTCTTTGGCTTTGTTCACACTACAAATCGCTAAACGCAAAAGCAAACGATGAGCGTTTTCTGGCGTTTTGCTCAATAGTATTTTGAGCGTTTTTTTCACTTTATGGGATAGCATTTTTCACGTTTTCCAGCGTTTTACAGGAGATGGCCGCTAGCCAGGAGATGGCCACTAGCCAGAAGACAGAGGTGTTTTATGGGTAATCTGCTCTGTCTTGTGGCTAATCTGGCTTGTGCGCTGGAAAAACGCTGATTAACAGCCCAGCGCTTATGGGCGATTTTGAAGCACTCCTATCTTTAACATTGAAGCTCTAATCGCTCAAAATCGCTCAGAACTGGTGAAGGTTACGAGTTTGCGTTTCAGCTAATCGCTGAAAAACACAAAACACTCAAGTGAGAACAGCCACATATACTTAACATTGACCAAGCGCTTTTCAAAACACTAGTGATTTCCAGCGATGCTGAAATCAACTTCATCACCCAGTCCCATGCACGCCTCCAGGACTTCTCAGGAGCTGCTAGAACACTATGGAACTCCCTACCAGTGATGGGCAAACAGTGTTCGCCACTGTTCGGGTTCGCCTGGATTTTGGCCTGTTCGGGTTCGGTTCGGCACCCCCCGAACACCTCATGGTGTTCGGGAGGGTGCTCGGGCACGCTGCCCGAACCCGAACAGGCCTACTTTGTTCGGCCGAACACAGCCGTGTCTGGCTGAACATAGCCCCCTATAGGGTCCCAGCATAAAGGGAGAGCATGCCCGAGCGCGCGGGGGGGGGGGGGGGCTCGGAAATGCCCCCCACCCCTCCCCGCTAAGCTCTCCCTTTTGCCGGTTCCCTATAATGTTAAATTTAAGCCCCCCAAAAGAACCTGAGGAGGAGGGCAGGAAGTGGGCAGCCAGAGATGCTAGGCGCTAGTACCATCTGGTACTTCTGCCCTCTCTTGACGCACTTCCTGTTTACATTTGAAGTCGCGTCAAGAGAGCGCAGAAGTACCGCGATGACGCGTACGAGGGTACGTGTCATCATGTAGATGACGCGTACCCTTGTTCGCGTCATCGCGGTACTTCTGCGCTCTCTTGATGCGACTTCAAATGTAAACAGGAAATGCGTCAAGAGAGGGCGGAAGTACCAGATGGTACTAGCGCCTAGCATCTCTGGCTGCCCACTTCCTGCCCTCCTCCTCAGGTACTTTTGGGGGGGCTTAAATTTAACATTATAGGGAACCGGCAAAAGGGAGAGCTTAGCGGGGAGGGGGGGGGCATTTCCGCCCCCCCCCCCCCCCCCCCCCCCCCCCCGCGCGCTCGGGGCATGCTCTCCCTTTATGCTGGGACCCTATAGGGGCCCCAAAGGGACATGTTCGGGTTGGGTTCGGGGTTCGGCTCGAACATGCCGAACATCAGGGGCATGTTCGGCCGAACCACCCCGAACCCGAACATCCAGATGTTCGCCCAACACTACTCCCTACCTCCACCCTTTAGGGCAGCCCCCTCTTTCAACATCTTCAAGAAAGCCCTCAAAACCCACCTTTTCACTCTGGCCTACTACCCCTCACAAGTGCTCTAAACCCACAGCTGAACTCTGGTTCCCTACCGTTCGTGTCCTTACCTCTCCCTCTAGATTGTAAGCCTTTGGGCAGGGTCCTCCTCCTTTTGTGTCCTACCTGATCATGCACCTCCATTACTGCGCACCAATGCTATGCATCTGAGTGAATCTAACTTGCCTAATCTCCATGCTCCATCCACTGACTGACTAAGCATTACCTTGTACTCATACTGTGCTGTGTGATCTGGTCTTTCTTGTATTCCTGTATTGTCATATTGCTGTATGCCACCCCTAAATATTGTCTGTAACCTAAATTAATGTTCAGCGCAGCGCTGAACATTAATTTAGGTTACAGACAATATTTAGGGGTGACATACATAATATGTTGGCGCTTTATAAATACAATAAATAAATAAAAGTGCTCTAGTGTGAATGGGGCCTTTAAGCTTGTAGGGGTATGGCTCTTTCCCCGATTAGATACCTGTCTCCATTAATTATTGTCACATTTATTTTTCCTTATTACCTCTGTACTATCCACCCATGTTTGTTACTTTCTATCGAAGGAAGACGGTAGGGCTGTATTAATCATTATTAATTGAAAATAATAATTGTTGATGTATTTTTACATGACCTAATCCTAGCTGCTTGCAAGCCATAAACATTTCAGGACTCAGGAGTTATTTGTTGGAGTCATCAGCTGGAATTTTCCTGAACATAAGACGATAATTCAGGCCCTGTTCTCTCCACCGCTACACTTTCCTCATTAGAAGAATTATCATGTAACGACACATACTTTCCTGACACCAGTCACTCTCTGCCTTTGATTTGCCTCCAGATGTCCCCTGATGGGCAATTTTCCTTATTGACTACTATTCTGTAGTGTTGAATAAGTGAGAGGCCAGGGTTGTCTTTATTTACTTTGCAAGTCTATCCGCCACACTTCTGAGGTTTCTTTCCAGATAGACAGCATTTTCCTCACGCTGGATTTCTTACTTATTTAAAGTGTAATTCTACAATTAAATAAAAAACTGCTATGAAACGTTTATTGCTGCATGGCCCATTTTGTAAATACATGCTATTTAGGGTCTGGTTATGCTGATCACTAGGGATGGTCGGAATTGCCGATTTCTGATTCCATGGACATTCCGATTACCGAAAATGATGGTAAATGATGGATTGGCTGATGACCAATTCAGTGGATTTCCGATTTCTGAGGAAAGTCTTTTTTTGTCATTTTATTAATAAAGTTAGATACCGTATTTTTAGACATATAAAAAGTCCCTGAGAGAAAAGAAAAAGACCCTGTGTCTATATGCCAAATACAGGGAGTCCCTGGCTTACGAACACCTACCGATATGAACTGGTGACCCACTGTGATGTTGGAGGCTCCCTGTACTGTGTCCTCCACTCCCCCTGAATAGTGTAAAGCAGCGGAAGCACCGCTCAGTAAAGACCTCTCTTCTCTCTCACTGCTCCCCTAGTGTTGGCTTCTGCTGATCACATCATCAGCAGAAGCCTGGCACTATGGGAGCCGTGAGGGAGAAGAGAGGTCTCTGATCACCACTAGAGCTGATGGATGAGGGGAGCCCAGTGAGCTGTGCTGCCACTGCTTTACACATTTCAGGGGGAGGGGAGAGGACACAGGGGGCATAAAGGGACACACGGGGACAGAAGGAAACACATGAAGAAACAGAAGGGAGCACATGTGGGGAACAGAAGGGGACACATGTGGACGGAAGAGGACACAAGGAGGGGACAAACGGAGACAGAAGGGGACACATGAGGGACAAAATGGGACACAGGATGACACATTAGGGACAGAAGGGGACACATGGGGGGACAGAAGGGAACACTTGGGAGACAGAAGCACAAGGGGGATACATGAAGACACACAGGGGACACAGGAGGACACATGAGGAGACAGGAGTACACATGAGGTACAAGGGAGACACAATAATTGAGGGAGACCATCTACAAGTTGCTCCTGGACTATGGGTGCACCAGGTGTAGATTATTTTCTTTTAATGTTTTTTTGCCCTCTAAACCTAAGTGCGTCTTACAGTCCGGAACATCTTATGCTGAAAAATACGGCAATTACAATAAATATGATTATTGGACCAATTAGAGAATGTATTGATTTACTGCAAAAATCAGAAAGCCACGGAAATTTTAGGCCAATCAGAAGACTTGAAAATTGTGATTGGTCTAAAATTACCATGGTAATCTGATTTCATGCAGCCTCTGATTGGTCCGATGCTTCCGAGTTGTTTGATTGGGCTAATGTTACCAAGTTGTGGAAATGCGGTATTTCTGCACAAATCCGATTTCTGATTACTGCTGCTGGAAGCCCATTTCCAATCGGAAACACGGAAATTTAAATTCTGCTGAATGTCAGAAGCTCACCCCTACTGATCAGGGCTGTTTCTGACCTGCTTGTTGCCCAAGGCAAACCTACCTGCTTTCGCCCCCCCCCCCCAACTCCACCCTCTGCATCCCCCAAGATGTACACACTATGCAACTAATGTTGGGGAACCAATTTCTAGCTTCATGATAAAAACTGAATACTCTAGCCATGGTTCATATCTCCAAGATCAAACTATATCCCCGTTCTGGTGTCTGATGTGAGCATTCACTGATGCCAATGACCTCTATGTATTGAACTCCTGTCACGTGATGGGAGGTGTTATTAAGACCTAGGTGAGCGTATATAAAACTTACACTAAGGTTAATGGGCCTGATTCACAAAGTGGTGCTAACAGTTAGCACGTTGGTGAAAAGCCCTTTATCACGCCTAAACTCAGTTTAGGCATGATAAGTTTAGGTGTGATAAGTTTAGGCGTGATAAGTTTAGGCATGATAAGTTTAGGTGTGATAAGTTTAGGTGTGATAAGTTTAGGTGTGATAAGTTTAGGCGTGATAAGTTTAGGTGTGATAAGTTTAGGTGTGATAAGTTTAGGCGTGATAAGTTTAGGTGTGATAAGTTTAGGTGTGATAAGTTTAGGCGTGATAAGTTTAAGCACCAACTGGGTTAGCACCACAGTGCACAGCTGATCAAAAGTTTTGCGCTAGCAAAGTCTGGTGCACTTCGCATAGAGTTTACTTGCGCTGCTTTGCGAGCAGGACTTTAAGCGCGATCTAAACTTATCTAAACTTATCATGCCTAAACTTATCATGCCTAAACTTATCATGCCTAAACTTATCATGCCTAAAATGATTTTAGGCATGATAAAATGGTTATCACGTCTAAAGTCTTTAACTGGGTTATCACCGTTTTGTGAATCGAGCCCAATATGTCCCTTCTGTAATCTTGGGCAACAAAAGTTGAGCTTTAAAAAAGAAGTTAACAAATTGACTTATTAATGTCTTGTGACCATTTGCCCCATTAACTCCTGCAGAGCCAGAAGATGAAAAAGTAGAGATTACTTTAAGCCCAGTTTAACTCATTCAGTAGTTTTACGCTTTACGACTTTTCCAGATAAAAAGACTGAACAAAACATTTAAAGTGCCCATGCATCAATAAATGTATGGGCATATCAACCAAGAGACAGATCTCTCTCTGATTAAATCTAAGGAAACACCGCTGCTCTCCTGCTCTCCCCTCCTCCCTCACTGTCAGACTCCTCACAAAGCACAACAAGCTGCTTTTCCCCAATAATGACCTCTTCACCTCACTTACTCTGACTGCATGCTGTTAGTGTAAACACAGTACACACATGCTGCCCCTGTAATCTCTGTGCCCGATGCAAATGTTTCACCTTGCTTAATGAGAGAACTGGCTCTGCCCACATCACACATGTGCCCACGTTACGCCGGCAACTACCTGAGGTGCATGTATGAAGATGGAGCCAGCGGCAGACACAGAAAATAATTTTGCACGGGTCAATGGGGGTGGGGGTGAAGGGCATTTTACATTAGGGGGGAAAGCACCCGGGGGTTCCCTTGCATTCGCTGTTACTGCCCTTCACCCGATCAAGCAAGTCGGCCCTACATCTTGCAGCATGTCCGATCAGTACATGCAACCAATTTTGCCTCAAAATGAATCGCATTGTTGATTAGGACATGCTCTCGGCAGCACCGATTTTCATCCGATTTGATTGGCCACCAAGTCGCCTGATGTATGGCCACATTAAGCTTCATGTCGTAATTCCTCTCCTTTATTTTAGAGATACGTATCTTTACTTCTGCTTTCCTAAATAATCAATATGTCAATTCTAACTGACTGCCAAGCAAGCCTTGATTTTAATATGCCCTGCAAAGAGCTTTTAAAGTTATTTTATTAGGCTCAAGCTGAAAGTACAACAGTGTGTCTATAAATAAAATAATACACGTTTTGCATCTTGTAAAGTGGCCATCCAAATGGTTCCAGCTCTCTCTTTGGAGATATAAAGAAGAGCGGGGCCAATAAAAGATTGAATTAACCTCAGTGGAAATCAAACAAACCATGTAAAAGGTATATAGGCATCTTCTGGGTCATTAAATTGTCATCGTTCTTCATTACAAGTCTTTGATTAGGAGCTGTAATCACTTTTATCATCAGCTGGGCAGAACATCACCACTTTCCCAGCTAAATCTTATTGTTCTGTTTGAGTTACAGACTGTCCTACACTAAGGTTCACTATAATGTTATGGACCAACTGACAGTGTCTACTTGTGTGGTCAAATAGTGACCTATGGTTTAAATTACTGCCTGGAAGCTTCCTATAGCTAGGTAAAGACATTTACCAAGTATATGAGCATACAAGGGATAATGCACCTACCATTGTTTATGAAAGGATAAGTGAACCATGTGCCCATATGGAGTCCACCTCCAGTCCTTACAGTAGTTCTTAATGATAATAATCCCCTCTATGCAGATAGAGTTCTTGGCAGAGCTTAAAGGATACCTGAAGTGAGAGGGAAATGGAAGCCGCCATTTTTATTTCCTTTTAAAAAATACCAACCTGACACAAGCATGAGGCAAATCCAGTCAAATTTAAGTCAAACATCTGATCTGGGTCATTGGCTAAAAGTATTAGAGGCAAAGCATGGGTGTATGAATAGCCGCAGCAACTGGGGGCTTTGTGGGCCTGCTACTCCTCCCCCTGCAAGTGCAGCCAGCAAGCAAGAAAAAAAACTGCTCTAAAAAATAAAGGGAACACAAAAATAAGACATCCTAGATCTGAATGAATGAAATATTTCTATTAAATACTTACATAGTTACATAGTTATGTAAGTATTTAATAGAAATATTTAATTCATTCAGATCTAGGATGTCTTATTTTTGTGTTCCCTTTATTTGTGTTCCCCTGTTTTCAGCACATTCTTTACATAGTTGAATGTGCTGAAAACAAAATGACAGAAACATTATCAATGGGAATCTAATTTATCAACCAATAGAGGTCTGGATTTGGAGTCATACTCAAAATTAATGTGGAACAAAACAGTACAAGCTGATCCAACTTTGATGTAATGTCTTTAAAACAAAACAAAATGAGGCCCAGTAGTTTGTGTGGCCTACAGATGCTTTTATGACCTCCGTACAATGCCTGGGCATGCTCCTGATGAGGTTGCGGATGGTCTTCTGAGGGATCTCCTCCCAAACCTGGACTTAAGCATCCACCAACTCCTAAACAGTCTGTGGTGCAACGTGGCATAGGTGGCTGGAGCCAGGCATACTGTCCCAGATGTGTTCAATTGGATCCAGGTCTAGGGAATGGGTGGGCCAGTCCATACCATCAACGTCTTCATCTTGCATGAACTGCTGACACACTCCAGCCACATGAGGACTAGCATTGTCTTGCATTAGGAGGAACCCATGGCCAACCGCACCAGCATATGGTCTCAAAAGGGGTCTGAGGATCTCATCTCGGTACCTAATGGCAGTTAGTGTTGGGCGAACACCTGGATGTTCGGGTTCGGGAAAGTTCGCCGAACATGGCCGCAATGTTCGGCATGTTCGGGCCGAACCCCGAACTCCCCGAACATCCCGCTTTTGGGGGCCCTATGGGGTCGCAGGCATAAGGGGGGAGCATGCCCCGATCGCGGGGGGGGGGGGGGGGTCGGAAATTCCCCCCACCCCCTCCGCTAGCGCTCCCCCCTCTGCCCGCTTCCCCATACAAAAGTTTCAGGAAGTACCGGTCCGGTGGTAGTGGGTGGCTGGCAGTGGGCGGCACTGTGAAGTGAGTGACTGAGGAGGAGGAGTCCGGAGAGTGACGCGTTGAGGGAGGCCGGGCAGCGGGCGGTTCAGCAGTAGTACGGTACTACTGCTGAACCGCCCGCTGCCCCCCCCGCGATCAGGGCATGCTCCCCCCTTATGCCTGCTACCCCATAGGGGGGCAGTATTCAGCCGAACAGGGGCCCTGGGAATTTCCGCCCCCCCCCCCCCCCCCCGCGATCAGGGCATGCTCCCCCCTTATGCCTGCTACCCCATAGGGGGGCAGTATTCAGCCGAACAGGGGCCCTGTTCGGCCCTGTTCGGCGGCCAATTAGTAGTTCGGGGCGAACCCGAACTTAAAAGGCCGAACACCATCAGGTGTTCGGCTGAACTCGTACATCACCCGAACAGGGTGATGTTCTGCAGAACCCGAACAGTGGCGAACACTGTTCGCCCAACACTAATGGCAGTCAGGCTACCTCTAGTGAGCATATAAAGGGCTGTGCAGCCCCCCCAAAGAAATGGTACCCCACACCATTACTAACCCACTGCCAAACTGGTGATGCTGGAGGATATTGTAAGCAGCAGAACGTTCTCCATGGCGTCTCCAGGTTCTGTCACGTCTTTCACATGTGCTAAGTGTGAACCTGCTTTCATCTGTGAAGAGCACACGGCACCAGTGGCAAATTTGCCAGTCCTGGTGTTCTCTGGCAAATACCAAACGTCCTGCACAGTGTTAGACTGTAAGTACATCCCCCACCTGTGGACATCGGGCCTTCATTCCACCCTCATGGAGTCTGTTTCCGACCGTTTGAGCAGACACATGCACATATGTAGCCCACAGGAGGTCATTTTGCAGGGCTCTAGCAGTGCTCCTCCTGTTCCTCCTTGGCCTTCCACAAAGGTGGAGGTAGCGGTCCTACTGCTGGGTTGTGGGCGGCTCTCATACGGCCTCCTCCACGTCTCCTGATGTACTGGCCTGTCTCCATGGTAAAGATGAACTCCAGTGAAAACAATGTAATAAACAAAAGTGCTTTATTTTTGCAATAATTATGTATAAATGATTTAGTCAGTGTTTGCCCAATGTAAAATCTTTCCTCTCCCTGATTTACCTTCTGACATTTATGACATGGTGATGTTTTTACTGCTGGCAGGTGATGTCAGTGGAAAGAGATGCTGCTTGCTTTTTTTGGCAGTTGGAAACAGCTATCAACAGCTATTTCCCACAATGCATTAAGGCTCACAAACAGGGAACTGTCAGGACCATGGTCCTGACATCACACTGTGGGAGGGGTTTCACCCCAATATTAGCCATACAATCCCCCCCCCCCCTCCTATGATCCGTTTGAGAAAAGGAAAATATTTCTCATGGGAAAAGGGGTATCAGCTACTGATTGGGATGAAGTTCAATTCTTGGTTACGGTTTCTCTTTAACCTCCTTGCCGGTTATCCCGAGCTCAGCTCGGGGTAACCTGCGCAGGAGGATATCTCAGGCCCCGCTGGGCCGATTTGCATAATTTTTTTTTGTTACAAGCAGCTAGCACTTTGCTAGCTGCTTGTAACTTCCGATTGCCGCCGCTCGCCGCCGATCCGCCGCAATCCGCCGCGCCGAGTCGTTCCCCCCCGCCCCAGAGCCCTGCGCTGCCTGGCCAATCAGTGCCAGGCAGCGTTGAGGGGCGGATCGGGATTCCCTATGACGTCCCGACGTCCATGACGTCGGTGACGTCATCCCGCCCCGTCGCCATGGCGACCGGGGAAGCCCTGCAGGAAATCCCGTTCTCAACGGGATTCCCTGCATACTCTGATCGCCGAAGGCGATCGGAGTGGGTGGGGGGATGCCGCCGCTTAGCGGCTATCATGTAGCGAGCCCTTGGCTCGCTACATGATTTAAAAAAAAAAAAAATTAAAAAAATGTGCGGCGCTGCCTCCTTGCCGGATTTTTTAGACCGGCAAGGAGGTTAAAAGACCTACTCCATTCCCTTACAAAAGCTGTCCCCCACCACCTCCTCCCACCATGCAGAGTACTGCGGGGGCAGTGCACGATTTACCTGATCTAGCACTCTGGGTCTCCTCCATGCTTCACAGCTCAACACTTTCACCAATGAGAGTCATGTGATCGGGAGCTAGTGAATGGCAGCACAGAGTGTGCGGAGGGGGTGTATAAGGGAGTCCCATAGTGCCTGGAAACAGGTAAATATTTTACCCGCTCCCTCCGCTACTATGCACGGTGAAAGGAGGCAGCAGGGGACAGCTGCCCACAACGGTGATCTCAGTCAATGTATAAAAGGGGGTTGTGGCTGGCCATAATTATTTTGCTGGGAGCCCGGGCTGCTGATGTTACACTGTGCCTCACTGTATGGTCACATTGCAGTGTTAGCGTTTGATGTGACTTTTCTAAAAAGTTGCTGTGCGATTGAAGTATAATTGTATCAGAGCCTACTGCTAATAGTGTGGATAATAACCTGGAAAAGCTCCAAAACTCTCAAGAGTGCTCACAACCTCGAAATAGAGTCTGGGAGACACAGACAGACAAACAAACCCAGGGAGGAGAGACTGTGCCAACACTGTGAGCAGAAGACCATCGAGGACGAAAATCACTTCCTGCTGCACTGCCCCAAATATACCGCTACCAGGTAAAACTTCTTAAAGAAACTGATGGAACTATTTCCAGACTTTCACACATTAGAGGATGAGAGAAAACACTGCATTCTACTAAGAGAAGAGAAATCCACAGTGACAATCGCTGCACACTATGGGCTTGATTAACAAAGCGGTGCTAACTGTTAGCACGCTTGTGAAAAGCCACTTATCACGCCAAAAAATCTTTTGTGCACGAGCGCGCAAAGTCCTGCGCGCAAAAGGTGGTGCGTGGGAAACAAACGGTGCACCCGGTGCGCCTATAAGGCATTGGATGCGAACCTATGCAACGTTTAGGGTGCATCCAATGTGGGACTTTGCGTGCAATCTGATTTACTTTGGTGCTTGCTAAGTACTTAGCACCCTAGTTAGCACGCCCAAAGTCTTTAGGCATGCTAACTAGGTTAGCACCGCTTTGTAATCAGGCCCTCTGTCACAGTATGCCGCAGACTGAGAGGAGGATAAATGAAGTGTAAACTTCCCCAAAAAAATGTCCATGAACTGTTAACTCACTGCACCCCTCACCCCTTCCCCATCCCATGTCCCCCCTTCTTTGGCAATGCCTGTATTAAAGCTTGGTCATGCCAATAAAGCTATATTTGATTTGATTTGTGTGCAAGGAGCTTGAAAGGGAGTTTGATATGGAGGCTGACATATTTATTTACTTTTAGGGCTCATTCACACTAGAGGCACTTTTGGACTTTTAAGCGCTAACGATTTTTCAAAAGCGCCCTAAAAGCGTCTACACCATGCTTTTCTATGGTGTAGTTTAGATTGGATCGTTCCGTACGCTGTCAGTTGACATAAGCGCTGCATGGACTGTTTTCAGGGTGATTTGCCCTGAATGGAAGGTATAGGAAAAACGTAAAACGCTCACAAAATCGCTTTGTGCAGTAATTGCGTTCACGTTTTTAAGAATAAATACATTGTATGTATTCTTTTCCGGATCAAAGAGTTCACTTCCTGACTTGCGTCAGGGAGTGAATTAAAAAACCGCTCTGGAAAAGCACTTAGAAAAGCGGTTTTAACAAAAAAACTCATTGCCCACCCAAGCGCCGGGAAAGGGAAAAAAATGCCTCAAAAAACTGCTAACGCGAACGGACACGCTATTGGAACACAGGCAACTGGTATTGTTTAATAGGAATAAATATGCCAGCTTCCATAGGTCTCGCACCTTGGGCTCCTTTTAAAGACACAGTCCCCCAGCACATTATCCCCCAGCACCTGTTGCACCTGCTATAATCTAAAAATCTCAACTGGAAACAGATGTCATGGTGGCATGCAGCTGCAAATGTCTGTGGACTCCTGTCCAGTCTCTCCTGCAAAACACATTTTGCGAAGGTGACATGATAAAAGGGTCCGCATGGCAGGCCTAGCGTTCTCTTGTAGTGGAAAAGTACCATAAAATACTGGGAAATTGATGCTTCTTGCATAATAGGAGCTGTTTCCCATCCCAACACTGTGTCTGTTTCTCATAGATACCATCATTTGTCTCCGCTTTCAACATACAGAATGCAAAGTCCTTGGATGACTTCCATTTTGAATAATATTCGTAAGTGGCAGGAAGCTGAAACATTTTCTAACATTTCCAGGGAAATGCTGGACTCATTAGGAGGAGGGGAAGGGTGTGGTGCGTTGATGTAATTTAGGATTTCCCAGATGGGGGCAGCATGGATGCTAGCAATGACTTAATAGGGGAAAAAAAGGGCTTTAAAAATGTAATGTAAATCAAATGTGACTCTATAAATGTTCTGGCTTCGTGGAAGATTCCGTCTTGTGAAACGGAGTATATCAAACGATTGCACATAATAAAAGGTTCCCTTACATGGATTCACAAAATCTACAATAAATAGGTCATAAACATCGGTTAATCTCTTTGTAATGATGCTGTTTCATGATCGGCTTGAACAAATATAGTTTGTTGCATAAGATTTGCTTGGAAACCTAAACAAAAGAAAAAAAAAGGCACCAAATTGTCACCCTGGCACCAAATTATCACCCTGGAGAGATTATAGTGATACTGATATTTAATGTTAGTATACTTCTAAACATGACATTTCCCTGGTGCTAAAGTGTATCACAACTCAGAACTTCCTCTCTGCTCTAAGGCCTTGTTCACATTACAGGCATTTTTGGTAAATTTTAAGCGCAGGCCCTGAAAGCGCTTGTGCAATGACTCTCTATGAGAGAGTTCATATGAGAGCGGTTCGTTTGCGATCCGCTTTGAAAAGCGTGCTTGAGCCATTTTTGAGGCGATTTGCCTCAATGGAAGGTATAGGGAAAATGCAAAACGCTCACAAAACCGCTTTGGCAAGCGATTGCGTGAGCGGTTTTTTAAAAAAATACATTGTATTTATTGTTTCCGGATTTTTTTCCGGATCAAAAGACGGAAGCACTCTGCAAAAGCCCTTACAAAAACGCCCACAAAAACGAGTGAACGTGCAGAAAATCGCTGGAAAACGCTTTAAAAAAACGTGGAAAAAAAGCCTACCGCAGACGGACACGCTAGCCGAACGCAATGTGAACAAGGCCTAAAAGATTATTGAACCACAGCATAATAACTTTTATAGAAAAACATTTCTTTCTTACAGCTGATACAAATCCTGCAATAAATCTAAAGTGTGTTTACTTCCCGCTTTCATGGAAGCAGTCATATATCGTTAATATCATGTGTTTACAAATTAGCTGCTCTGCCGTGGCAGAGGAGATTCCTGAGCTGACATAGCTGAAAGATAATATTATGCATATGATTAGCCACAGATGATGGGGAACTAGAAAGGCTAAACTCTCTAAATACATACAGGGTGCAGGTCTCTATGTTTTCCTTTTGTCCTGTGCATGAGTTCAGATTCACTTTAAAGTGAACCTCCGGACTAAAAATCGACTCAGCAGCACTGAAAATGTCTGGTGTTTCTTTAACAGTTTCAAAGCATCAGAACTTTGTTTCTCTTATCCAAGCCTCATTTTTAGCTGCACAGAAGAAAACTGCCCGGGCAGTTTTCCCCTTATGCTGAGCAAAGCATGATGGGATTTCTGATGTTGTTGCTCTCGTTCTGCTGTTTTGGTGCACATTTTTTTTTTTCCATTTTGAATTTGACATTTGAAGCCTAGCGTGTGCAGCTGGGAGGGGTAATCAGGACACAGGACAGTTGGAACTGTGTCTCCTGCTCCTTGTCACCTCCTTTCAACCAAAAAGATGGCTGCCCCCATGACAAAGATAGCAGCCCCCATGACTCACAAACATTTGCCTGTTATTTTAAAACAGGGTGGGCAAAAAATTATATTACCTATCTATTCTAATTAACATAACTAATGTACCTGAATGACAGTATGTTTGTTTAGGTTGAAGTTCTCCTTTAAGGACTATAATGCAAGTACGATTATAGCTTATTTTAACTTGTATGTTTGTGCGTTTTTTGTGTGATTTTTAAATTTGTGTTTATGATTCCAATTTTCAGTTGAATTGATTAGGGAAATTAGATTAGATTAAGCTACAGACACACGCTGGAATGAACGCGGCTGTGGTGCATGATAAAGGTCGCCTCAGCTGAGATTCGTGAGTGATTTCTTGAGGTATTTGCGCACAAGTCGGTAATTTACCTCATTAGTCGGTAATTTTGCTTTTCAGTGAGTTATTAAAGTGACACTGAAGTGAAAAAAAAAACTTATGATGTAATGAGTTGTATCTGTAGTACTTATACTTGATATAACAACAGAAGCAAAGAAGATAGTCTCATATTTTAACATGTATAGAGAGAGAGAGAGAATTTTTTTTTTATAACATTGCATCATTCTCTTATGCTGGGAATACATGGGTCGATTTTGGCGCTCGATTCTGTGCCCAATCGTTTTGCCGCTCGATTCTCTTATCTTCCGCTCATTTTTCTTATCTTTTTTCAATTCACTTTAATAAGAAATCGAGCGGCAAAACGATCGAACGGTGATCGGACATGTCGGAAATTATCTATTGAGCCATCTGAATGGCTCAAAATCGAGCCGTAGTATTCCCAGCATAATATTTGCAATTGCAAGCCACAGTCTGTATTTTAAATGATAACACAAGCAGAGCTGATGACCCTTTCAAATTGCCAGGAGTCAAAATGTTATCTAAATCTGTCTGTGTTTCTCTGATGTATAAATGCCCCAGAAAGCGGGGACCAAATTGGTTGTGGAGATCAGATAAGCTCTTTTGCATAGATAACAACTGAAGTTTCTTTTAAGCCCAATCTGCACGATACGATTCTTTATACGATTCGATTACGATTCTATTTACGATCCGATTAAATCCGTCATGTCCGATCAGGATTCGATTCGATTCAATTCGATTTGCCATTGTTTTGCAATGGCAAATCGAATTGACTCGAATCGAATCCTCATCGGACATGTTGGATTTAATCAGATTGTAAATAGAATCGTAATCGAATCGTATAAAGAATCGTATCATGTAGATTGGGCTTTAGGGGGCCATACATTAGCTGACCAACCAACCAATCAATCATCCAATTCGATTATTATAATCAAATTGGATGAAAATTGGTGTTGCCAAGTGCATGCCCGACCGACAAAGCGACCAATTTCGGGACAGAAATTGGCCGCACGGTCGATCGCGCATGCTGGAAAACTTCAGGCCAAAGTTGGTTGGTCGGGTGCGCGGCGGTACGGCGGCCGAATTGCGAACGAGCGACAAAACCCCCGCCGCTGCCGCCGCAACGTATAAATGTATGTAGTGTAGTGCATTTATACATTACCTGTCCGGTGTCAGCCTCCACGAGGTCTCCGTCCATCTCGCCGGGTTCCGCATGCACTCCGGCGGCGCTATAACAATAACAATAACAATAATATTTATATAGCGCTTTTCTCCCTGGGGACTCAAAGCGCTGTGACCCTGCATTATGCAGTCTCAAAGGCTAGGGAAAAGAGGTGAGTTTTTAGCCTTTTTTTTAAAGCTGTCCAGAGAAGGAGCCTCTCGTACTGATTGTGGAAGTGAGTTCCATAGAGTAGGGGCTGCATAGGAAAAGGCCCGAGCACCAAATGTTAAGTGTATCCTGGGAATAACCAGCTTCATCTTGTTGGCAGAGCGGAGGATGCGTGGAGGGGCATAAAGTTCCAATAGATCCGCTATGTATTTGGGTCCCATGTGGTTTAGAGCCTTGAATGGCAGCAGGCAGATCTTAAAATTGATTCTCCATTTTACTGGCAACCAGTGAAGAGTTTGCAGTACTGGGGTGATGTGTGTGCTGCGGATTGGCATTGGCTAGGAGTCTGGCTGCAGCATTCTGTACTAGCTGTAAGGGGCGCAGAACCTTATCTGTAGATCCGATTAACAGGGCGTTGCAGTAGTCTAGGCGGGAGGATACAAATGTGTGAACCAGGGCAGGTAGGTCTTCAGCTGGGATTAGGTGTTTTATTTTCGCTATATTTCTTAGATGGAAGAAGGAAGACTTGACGACAGCTGATACCTGCTGTCTGAGTTTTAGATTTCCATCCAGGATCACCCCAAGGTTTCGCACAGAGTCTTTATACTGTACAGTATCTCCCCCAATTGCTAGTTTGAGGTGGTGAGCGTTTTGAACTTTATCCATCATGTGTGGACCACCTACCACCAACACCTCTGTTTTGTCAGAGTTCAGCCTCAGCCAGCTGGTGTTCATCCAATTTTGTAAATCCACTAGACACGCATTTATGGATGCTGATGGGTCTTGGGTGCCAGGCTTGAAGGACAGATACAGTTGTGTGTCATCTGCATAACAATGGTATCCTAAACCATAGTTCTGGATTATTTTGCCCAGTGGGAGCATGTAGACTGCAAAGAGTAATGGTGATAGTACAGAACCCTGTGGAACTCCATAGGCAAGTGGCACTGGATTAGAGTAGTGTGTGCCCAGACATACTTGCTGTGTCCTGCCAGATAGGAAGGTCTGAAACCAGCTAAGAACAGTACCCCTTAGGCCACAGTAATTCTTCAGTCGCTGGATTAGTATTTCATGGTCCACAGTATCAAATGCTGCTGACAAGTCAAGAAGAATCAGAATTGAGCAATCACCCTTGTCCCTTGCAGTAAGTAGATCATTCATTACTCGGACTAATGCTGTTTCAGTGCTGTGCCTTTTCCTGAATCCTGACTGAAAAGTATCAAAGATGTTGTTATCTGTAAGCCTGGCTTCTAGCTGGTTGGCGACTGCTTTCTCGATAACTTTTGATAGGAATGGTAAGTTCGCCACAGGTCTGTAGTTGGTTACAGAATCAGGATCTAGTGATGGTTTCTTCAGGAGGGGTTTTATGATTGCTTTCTTTAGTTCTTCTGGGAAAAGTCCACTTTGCAAGGAGCACTGAGTGATTTTGTAAAGTGCTGGCCTGAACAGCGCTGGGCACTGCATTAAGGATCCAGTTGGGCCAGGATCCAGGTCGCAGGTAGTGGGGCGGAGACTTTGAATGAGAATTCCAAAATCTTCTACACTCAGAGTGTCAAAGACTTGCCATGGTGGTACCGTAGTAGGCATATGCAACGTCCAGTGGTCAATTGATGTTGTTGGTGTAATGCTGGCACGGATGGTAGACACCTTGTTTGTGAAGAAGGCAGAGAATTCTTCACACCTTTCCCTGGAGTATGTGGTTGGGGCTTTTAGGCAGGAAGGATTGCAGAGTGATTCCACTGTGTGGAAGAGTTGAGCAGCTCTGTTGTTGGCTGTAGATATTTTGTGCGAGATAAAGTCTGATTTTTTCTTGGTTATTGCTTGTTGGTATTGTCTGAGGTGTTGAACTAGGCTAGATTTGTGCTCCCCAGTCCCTGATTTACGCCACTGTCTTTCTAGTCTGCGCCCTTTCTTTTTTAGATCCATGATGGTTTTGTCAAACCAATTAGCTTTCTGCTTTTTGGTTGCTGATTTGGTGCGCCATGGGGCAATACTGTCAAGTGTTTCATATATCGTGTTGTTGTACTGGGTTACTAGAGAGTTTGGGTCCATTTGACTGTGGAGCAGATTTGTAAAATCCAGGTTGGCAGTTATCCTCTCCGGTGTTAATTTACTCAGGGGACGGGTTTTGATTGTTTCTTTAGGGAGCTGCTTGATAGGGTGATGTTCAATAGTAAACTTTATTATGTGATGGTCTGACCATACCACTGGGGTTACTGTTATGTTACTAATGTCCATTCCAAGGTGGAACAGTAAGTCTAGCGTATGCCCTCCTCTGTGGGTAGCTGATTTTACAACTTGTGTGACGCCTAGTCCACCCATGAGATTTATTAGTTCATTTGCATCTTGTGATTGAGTGTTATCAGCCCGGATGTTGAAGTCACCAAGGATGATCCATCTCGGATAAGACCGAGCCAGCATGGCCAGAAGTCATGTCTGATGTCAGACGCTATGCGCCCCTAGCGTGTATGCGGCTGTTACCCGGCGAGATGGACGGACACCATTTGGAAGCTGCTACAGGACAGGTAATGTATAAATGCACTACACTACATACATTTATACATTTTGGGGGCAGTGGCGGGGCGGACGCGACAGCTCAGCAGATTCCCTGATGATTTCATGCTGAAATCGGACAGGAATCGGCCTGTAGTGTATGGGCAGATTCGACTAGAGACAAATTTATCTCTAATAAATGTATCTCTTGGTCGAATCTGCCCATAATCGTTCTAATGTATGGCCACCTTAACTCTTCCTGTACTGGAAACAATTTCTGTGCTGCTAATGTTCTATTTCTTAGCTGTACTACACATACAAATCATTATATCATAAGTTTATTTTCATTTCAGATTCCCTTTAATTAGTTTACTGAATTGGCATTTGGCAAGGTGATGGGTAAAATCAGCTGTTTTCCGCATTACTGAATGCGGTAATGCTTGGTGAACTGAGGTCAAAGTGTTCAATTTCTTTGAAACACAAAAGTGCAATAACAGGGTAATATATACTGTACGTGCAGCCTAGGTATATAACTGGTTGGTGTACTTTAACCTCCTTAGTGGTAATCAGGAGTACAGCTCGGGTGGAAAAAACATGCCAGGAGCGGTAACCCAGAGCTGAACTCGTGGTAGCCGCCGGAGGTCTATGCAGAGCAATGCGCGCAGCAGGCGTTTATCACTCACCTCCTGGGGATCCCAACGTCGGCAGCCATTCTTCTTCCTCTCCTCCGAGGCTCTGCTTCCCCCTGGTGAAATCACCGTCTCTCATCATGACAACAGCCGGCAATCTCACTATATTGTTACAGCGGAGGGAAAACTGCAGCGCTGGATCCCAGGGAGGTGAGTGAGTGATGAGCTGCTGCAGGTCTCCCTGGCAGGCAGCATGATCTTTTCCAGGTTTTAGGATCTGAAAGGGTGCAAAAAAAATTGTACCGCTATTAGATTCTAAAATCCGGAAAGAATCATACCGCCAAGGGGGTTAAAGGTGATCTGCACCAATCACTGAATAAATGATTAACAGATGAGATGATGGAAACCATTGTAGAAGATTGGGATTGTAACTCCATGGTTGTATGCAAACCAATTTAACTGTAGATGTGCAGAAATTGCATCTGAGGTAATATGAAATTAGTCTTCTATGTATTTGGCCATCGAAAGGTATCAGGGCCAGATTTACCATAAGGCACTGTAGGCACGAGCCTACAGACACCCGATGATGGAAAGGCAGCTCACTCCTCGTCCCCTACTGCCTCTCTCTCTCCTTCCCTATGCAGAGTCCTGAGCAGAGTGTAAATGAGAGGTTAGTCATCTGGCTCTTGGCATTACACTGAGCAGTTCTTTCTTCAGTCAGGGTCACCACTAACTACCTAATACTGGGGGACATCTGGGCCAACCAGCACACATGCGGTGCAGTTTGGTGGAGGTTTGTAGATTCATGGAGGGTGAAGTCTAAGGTGCCAGGACATCTATGCTTATAGGCTCCTGTGAGGTAAATCTATGCTTACAGGCTCCTGTGAGGTAAATCTATGCTTATAGGCTCCTGTGAGGTAGATCTATGCTTATAGGCTCCTGTGAGGTAAATCTATGCTTATAGGCTCCTGTGAGGTAAATCTATGCTTATAGGCTCCTGTGAGGTAAATCTATGCTTATAGGCTCCTGTGAGGTAAATCTATGCTTATAGGCTCCTGTGAGGTAAATCTATGCTTATAGGCTCCTGTGAGGTAAATCTATGCTTATAGGCTCCTGTGAGGTAAATCTATGCTTACAGGCTCCTGTGAGGTAAATCTATGCTTATAGGCTCCTGTGAGGTAAATCCAGGCCTGAACGATATAAATATTACCTAAAAGTGGCCTTTTACTGTTGAATGAAACTTTATTTTAATCGATGCTGTGATTTATTACCACTCCTACTACCATTCATTGTTGGGCAATGTCATGGTTGACAGAACCCAGATTGTGAAGAAGAAGGAGTTGTCACAGAAGTTTCTACATTTACAGTCTGGTTTTATACTCAGAATAGTAGCTTTGGCTTGGAGAATATTTCCAAGGTCTTTTACACCACAAAAAAAAAAATTGAAACACAAAAGGGAAAAAAAAGCTTTTTAGGCAAACATGGACAAGTGGCTTGGCAAAATCATTTGACTTCCCAAGCCACAGTAGCAATCAAGCAAATAACTCCTAAATTAAGTAGTGCATTGCGGGGAGAAAGAAATCTGTGGTTTGGGCATGTTCGTGTTAAACCGCTGTCACTACATGAATTCATTTTGTAATCTGTCTATTCTTAGCATAGTTATTTATATTTTTTACAGAAATGTAACATGTGTACTGATTAGAGACTGATATGAGTGATACCACATCACATCTTGCAGCCTTGGTATGAAGGCAGAGGCGTAGCTAAGGGGGGGCCAGAGGGGACATATGTCCCCAGGGGTAGTGATCTACGAGTGCTCTGTGGCTGCTTGCTGCTGCTGGCGGCATATCTACCATGACGCACAGAATG